>NC_137454.1:231852751-233052751 GCF_964235325.1 Thermobia domestica | reverse complement strand
ACTAATTAAATGACTTTCTGTGTTATAGAGAAGCGAAACAAAGTCTGCTTTATCGATTTAAAGCAGAATTTTGAAAAAAGCCCAAAATTTCCCAAGCAAAAAAGCAAAGCAGAAAAAACCGAGTTTTTTTTCCAAAAAAGACGGTTTTTTTCCGAGCCCTTGCATCTGTACTGCTATGTAACCAATGACAACAGCCGCGCATGGTAGGTTTTAACTTCATTTTGTTAAAGTATAATAATTGAGTAAAAATAAAGCTTTACTCTTCAGCACAAGACACAATATTGATCCATCTACAAAGAATTCATAAATGTCGTTCTTGAGTAAGGAAGACAATATATGGATGGGTTAAAGTTACAATAGTCTTAGATATATATATATATATATATATATATATATATATATATATATATATATATATATATATATATATATATTCGAGAAATTAATGTAAAAAGTACAGTAATAAATTCAGACACAGAGCAGCTGTTTCAGTTATCACTAGAAATTCCACTGCCATCTGTTGGCAGTTGAATGAAGCTCTGACTTCAAGTTTTTAATTAACATATCTAAATCTGGTTTCTGTCTCTCCTAGCCTTATTCGTGCAGAAATGACTTACGCCACTTTTACTTTAATCCATCCATGAAACCCAAAAGAAAATTTTATATTTCTTATTTATAGTCACCATATAATTATATCCACGAAGAAATTAAATGTTGATTAAAGCAGGAAATTCGTGTTACTATTCGGTTCAAAATCTTTTGTCGTCGCAGATTCTGTCGAGGAATTTGAAGCTTAAAAAATATAAAACGATAATCATGCCTGTTTTTCTATATGGATGCGAAACATTGTTGCTTACACTGAGGGAAGAACATAGACTGAAAGTATTTGAGAACAAAATTTTGAGACAAATATTCGTACCCAAGAGGAACGGGAATGGGGAATGGAGGAAACATCATGACGAGGAACTACATAATTTATACGGTTTACCCAACATTGTTAGGATCGTTAAGTCTAGGAGGCTTAGGTGGGCTCATGTAGCTAGAATGGAAGAAAGTAGAAATGTTTTCAAAGTCTTAACTGTAAGACCAATCGGAAAACGACCATTAGGAAGACCTAGGCGCAGATGGGAGTACAATATTAAGATGGATCTTGCAGAGATAGGAATACAAAGTAGAAACTGGATGCAGTTAGTTAAGGATAGAAGTCAGTGGAGAGCTTTTGTGAACGCGGTGTTGAACCTCCGGGTCCCATAGGCCATAGAGTTAGTTAGTTAGTTAGTCACCATATAAATCCGAATAACTTATTTCTACCAGTAAATATATGTACAAGATGACATTCAAAATCAGCCATTGATAATCCACTTCTTTCAGTTTTCTGGCAGGGATTACGGAGCGTATTTTCAAATATACCGCGCTGATACGCCACCGTTTTTGAAGCTTTAAAGTCGATGATCAGTTCTTGAGTCTTGCTTGTACCTGTTAACAGGCATTTCTTCCATTTGTTCTCATTTTATCAATTACTAGCATCAATTACATGCATCGCTGGGTTAAATTAAAATAACTAGTAATATGTTTCGTTAGTAAGTCACTTTATACTATTACTAAAGCGCTCTTTGATATAGGTCATTTTCGATGATTTTTATATATCCCATTCTCTTCCCATGTTACAGGGCACGGCATAGGAAGTGTCATTGTTTATATCAAAGGCTTAGAAAACTTTGAATTCGACACTGATATTGGTCATTTCGATCACTTTTATATATTTTCCCCAAGTTGTGGGGGTGAATTTGGATTTAATCGGCATCAGAAATATCACTGCTTATCTCATCGACCCCAAAAATTATATATTTGACACTAATATCGGCCATTTTTGATCATTTTTAAATGTCTCTTCCCCCTCCTCCTCCCTTAAGTTACACAGTCAAAGTGATGTGGAAAAAAAAACATCTCAGGTTTGAACTTTATCTATGTTAAAAATTGAACGAGATTGGTCGTTTGGTTCAAAAGTTATTAAATCAACAGTTTTATTTCTTTTTTAACTCCTCCCTCTCCCCTTTCTAAGTTCTATCGTCAAAGTAAACAGATTAGTACCATTCTAGACCCAAACTTCGTCTATGTTGAAAATTTAATCGAGATCGTTCGGGTGGTTTAAGAGTGATGAAATAACAAACACAGTCATTTTCATTTTTATTTTTTTACATATCTCTTCCCCTCCCCCTACACTACGTTGTACCGTCAAAGTTATCCCTGGCCGGAATGTCATCTATGTTGAAAATTTGATCGAGATCTGGTTAGTGGTTCAAGAGTTAAGAAGTTTTATTTATTTGTATGTATAAATCTTCCCCTCCCTCTGTTCTACCGTCAAAGTGAAAATTCAGAAAAAACTTTCCAGCTCCGAACCTCATCTATATTGAAAAATTGATCGAGATCTGTGAGGTGGTTCAAGAGTTATTAAGTTTTATTTATTTTTATATATTTCTTCCTTCTTCTAAGTTCCACCGTCAAAGTGATATGACTAAAACCACCCCACGTCCTCACCCGATCGATCTTAATCAAATTTTCAACTTAGATGAGGTTCGTACCTGGGTTGGTTTTAATCATATCGCCCCCTCCCGTTCCGTTACGTTGCACCGTTAAAGTGAAATGACAAAAATATTCCAGGTCAGAACTTTATCTATGTTGAAAGTTCGATCGAGATCGGTCGGGTACTTCAAGATGTATTAAGTTCTATTAACTTTCATATATTTCAGTTGTATGTCCCACGGTTATGCCAGTTAGGCTAAAGGAGACAGTGATGATGAGAAATTAATGAAGAGGTAGAATGAAGAAAGTGGGAGCAAACGGGAGAACCCCGAGAAAACCCATGAGCACGGTGTTTGTCCACCATAAAGTCCACACGGCGCGAGCTGGGATCGAACCAGGGACCCCAAGCACCGGAGGTGAACGCTCTACCACTGAGCCCCTTCATATATTTCCCTTCCTCTCCCTAAGATCCACCGTTGAAGTGAAATAACGAAAAATTTCCCAGGTTCAAACCTCATCTATGCCGAAAATTTGGTTAAGATCGATCAGATGGTTCAACAGCTATTAACTCACGAACATAGTCACTTTTAATTATATTGATTTTTGTATGTCTCTCCCTCGTCCCACTTCCCTACGTTACTTCGTCAAAATCAAATCACAAAAGCCATCTTAGGCACGAACTTCATCTATGTTGAAAATTTGATCGAGGTTGGTCGTTTGGTTCAATAGCTGTTAACTTTTATTTATTTTTTATACTTTCCCCTCCTGCCCTTCCCTTCAGTTTTACCGTCAAAGTAAAATGATAAGAACCACTCCCAGGCCCCATCCTCATGAATATTGAAAATTTGACCGAGATTTGTCGAGTAGTTCAAGAAATTAAGAGTCAGAAACATAGTCACTTTCAACTTTATAATATAGATTTGCCAATGCATAGTTCTATTAATTAAACAAGTTTTTCTGTCGAACTGATTTATTAGTTGGTGAGGATATTACAATTTCATTTACTTTTCATTTAGTGTTTTAATTTTCCTCCTTTAATGGGCTGTACAAGTATTCATTTTCTATTAAATATGTACAGCGTATATAAGCAACCCAACTTCGGCACTTTCGAAACTCCAGCACTGCTCAGTTCCGGAAGTGGTTGGACTTTTTAAATGTTATCCTGTAATTAGTTGGCGAATCGTTAGTCACAATGTCACAGGGATGAAAAGTGTAGAAATATTTAATGTTTATTCATATTAAACATCTGAAGAAGTCTAAAGAAAAATATTTTTATGTTTAATCAACAAGTTGAGCAATTCCTTAACTAACAGTTTTCTTTTTTCTAATTTCTCAGAAGTACAGAAAATATTACAAGCGTAGGAAGACATTTCTCGTTCTCCCCTTTCTTGTTTTCCCTTCTTCCCCTACCACTCTTCTTGTTGAATAACGAAACCTGTTGAATGCAAAATTTTATCTCCCGTTGCTTACTGCATAAATTTGTTCACAAATGACTCTGCTTCTCAACAATATTAGCGGAAAATGCTGCTGCCTCACTTATCACAAATTTAAACAGAAGAATCTCAGCACTTGGCTTTAATTAGAACAATCTATAAATTGGAGAAAATTGCAAATAAGCATTAAAAGCAGTAAAGAGAAAACAAAACTAATGAAACCCGTGTTTTGTATGTGTGCTTGTAACGAAAGTGAAATTAGAACTCAGTTTTGTATTTCTCGAACGGCAATTTTGAGTGAATGAAAATATTGTGAAATCAGATGTGAGCTTATATGACAACACATCGTTAGACGTTGCTTTGAATGAAGAAAAACTGACACCTGGGTTTCCGTATGTTGCTCTGTCTGTTCGTTCTAATCTAAGTGAGGAAAATATTATTTAAGTAACAATATGATTGAATAAGAAAACATGTGAAACTGAATTCTGAGATGTCAAGAGATTTACATATTAAATGGCGTTACAAGTTGGTTTACATAACGAAACGTTGATATCTGGATGCCTCTCTGTGTTTCATCGTTTGAGCCTTTTAGCGATGAACACAGTGAAGAGGTGAACAGTACGAGTAAAAGAAATCTTGTGAATCTTTACACGTACTGTTTTCCCATAATGTTTTACACATTGTCCTACATAACGAAAAATTTGTATCTGCATAGCCGTACTTTCGTCCAGCTATATATACACAGTAGCTTAAAAGTCACACGGTTCCATATACTGAGAGTAATTTTTAAACTTGAAGTTTTAATAGAATCGTTCACGGAGGGATTCGAGTATTGGGAAACAACTATAACAACTTTATATATATATAAAGTGTCTGCATCCCTGGGGGTAAGGATGGAGATTCATTCTAAACCCATTTCAAAACCGGCAGCAGTGTCAACTGTACAACATGTAAAGTAGTTTGATTTGTATTGTTTAATATTTTTTCAATTAATATTGAAACCGGTTTTAATAGAAAGATTAGAGCTGAATATATTCCTAGAACGCTTTATTGATTCCAGATAACCACTTCCTGTTATATACGTATTACAGTCTACAGCGATTAAAGTCAAAAATTGACGTGGTTAATTTCTATTACTTCCAGTTTGAATAGAGGATTATTTTCAGAACGCTAAATGAACTCGAAAGTAAACGCTTCTCACACTCTCGTAACACTTTTGATCTATGTTGATCAATATTGAAACCGGAAGTTGTAGTGAGTTTCAAGCAGTGTCGGTATTAGTAGAGAGTTAAGAATGCAGATGAAATGTACCCGTGGGACGCTAAATCTATTACAGGAAAGCGCTTCTCGCTATGTCTTTTGCTCTATAGTGGTCAATGTTAAAACCGGAAATGGTTGATTTCCGCAACTTCCTATTTGAATAGAGGCTTAAAACTGGAAATGGATCCTATCCTATATACGGAATTTTTAAGAAAAAAGGTTTGTCTCTATTTCTTTCCATGTTTGCTCTAACAGCTAACGGCAGACAGACGGATGAACGCATGGGAATTCTATAAGATATTCCGAACTTATGTGTAGCATAGTTTAAAAATCTGATATTTTTTCGGTTATAGCTACAGTACTGCATGATTTAATTTAGGAAATTGGAATGAGAAAGTTTCATGTGCTAACCTGCTCCTCTACTTATGGTACTAGATTTTTAGGGCCTTATTCAGAGTCGTTTTGACGAATGATTAGCGTCATACTAAAGGACTGACTACTGCAGACAAGACAACATATGTTAGTCGAACTCTTTAGTATGGCACTAATCACGCATCAGAAATACTCTGCATAAGACCCTTAGGGCCTTATGCACAGTCGTTTTGATGTATGATTAGCAAGATACTAAAGGACGGACTACTGCAGAAAACATATGTTAGTCGAATTCTTTAGTATTGCACTAATCACATTTGAAAACGACTCTGCATAAGGCACTTAATGTTCTGTATATTGTGAGGCTCTGAGAGGGGGAAAAAGTGCTTGAGAATATCGACGGTAACTTGGCTCTTTTCAGTAAGATATCATAGTTGTAACTTACTTGTCCTTGTTTGCACTTACGATACTAAATTTTCAATGTTCTGTACATTGTGAAGCACTGAGAGAGGAAAAAAGTGCCTTATACTATAGGAACTTTATGCTGAAAACTTTGTAAATTGATGGATTCTTCAATATTTACCCAAAATATATACTCGCTAACTTAAACGTAGAATGCTCAAGAAGGTAACTTCGCTCTTTCCGGTAAGCTATCGTGGTTTTAACTTACAGAGTAGAAGATTTGGTTTCATAAGATCTAGAACGAAGACTTCAAGCATCTGTAACACTTTCAAATATTTAGCCAAGATTGTACTGTGAAGGTCGTACTCAGTTCGTTTCTATATTCTCTATCAGAAGCAAATTATCTGTAACTGGAAACAAGAAATATGAAGTTATTGTGGAATATGTTAATATATTATACTTCTAGATTAATAAATGTTGTGTTTATGTGCATATGTTTTTATTTCCTTTAATATAAAATGTAGAGTCCAAATCCTGAATGTAAAAGAGCCCATTGTTAATATTAAAAACATATTTTTTTTAAAAAAAATACATGAGGCAACTGTCACAATAGTTTACTAAATGAGTCATAATTAGATACGTAATAGTTTTATTCTGAAAATAAAAGTGGTTTCAGCAACCGAAACAAAAAAAAATCTTCGAACTACTACTCTCCAAACAAACTTTCAACCTATAGGCATTTCTTTCCCAGAAATCCTCAATTAAAAAAAGTACCGCAATTAATTAGTGAGAAGAATTTTATATATATTCTACAAAAGTGAGTTCATGATATGTTTTGCTTTTTTTTTATTGTCTTGAATAGTAAGTTATTTTTAGAAGTGATATAAGGATTAAACATAATTTTTCTCAATCACGTTGGAAAAGCCATATTTGTCATATTTCTTACAAAAGTACTCAAATCGTATAACTCTTTGTGTTATATGCCTTGCTTTTTCTTATGTGTATTCGCAAATCGAAAACTTGTAAGTAGAAATTTGAATAACTGATTAAGGCATACTAAAATATGAGATTTCGTGCTCATAAACTCAATGTTACATGGGGAGCCACTTTGATAGTTTATTTTAAAAAAAAAGAAAGAAAAAGACTTGGTAATGCATATGTATATAATACCTTATGCAGGTAAAGAATAAGCGATATTTATTTATTTATTTCTCTGTTTATTTACAGGTATATGGCTATTATAAACCCGTTGAGGCCACGTATTGGAAAAAGGACGACTCTGTTAATCATCCATGTCATATGGGTTGTGGGAACAGCGATTGCTCTTCCCAACCTTATATTTTTCACTACTGATGAAAACGAAACTAATAGTACAGTTTGTTATGCTGAATGGCCCGACGGACCCACAGGAGAGAGTAATCAGGAATATTGGTAAGTTGGTGAACTATAATATAGTTGATATATTAAAATAAGATAGCAACTAGGGCCTAGAGCTGAATGGCAGATATCAGATTATGACTTATGTTGATGTCAGTTTGATAGGGGATGGTATGAGGACAGTAGAAAGAAATATATAGATTTTATTAAACGCATACAGGGATATGAGTTTAGAAGTAAACATTGAGAAAATTAAATACACGAAAATTCGCTACGACTGTAAGACTGCAGTGTACGGAATGAAAGAATGATTAGGATTTATAGTTGTCGTCAGCAGTGAGCTATTTATCCCCGTCATGATCAAGCTAATGGCTAACCCAAACTACACATTTAAAATTCGAACTAAAACTTTTTAAAAAATAATTATGTAATTTAAATCAAAGTATTAGAATGTAAGACGTTAAAACAGGAAAAGGAAACTATAGAAGTTAAAAGAGATTTCTTAAAAGGATTAGAAAAGCAAACTATGATATACATATACCAAATAATATTTTTAAAATACTAATATTAATAACACATGACACGGAAAATATAATAAGAAAACTTCATAATGCGTTAGCTATCCCAATTTCAAGAATAAAAATAAGAATGTGGTTGCTAATGTCAACATGATCTTCCAAAACATAAGATTTTCGAACAATTCTAAACGTTCTTTAGGGTCTGAGTATTTTGGGTATTCTACAAGAATATGCCGAATACTCAGTAGGCTATACAGTCTTCACAGTACGGATGGTGTAGTGCCATGCACTAAATAGAAATGCCTGTGATGAAATGTCTAATACACAAACGTGTAAGGGTCATTTTATCTCGGCGACAAGTATACGATGCTATCTTCCCATTGCCTAAAAGATGTTTCACTGAATGTAGTTTCTTTTCGTTGACCTGGTTCAATTTTACTTGCCAGTGAGAGCTCATCTTTTGGAGAAAATAGCTACTAACATCACAAAACCCAAGAGTATGTTCCAGTGCAATAACTGAGAATGCGGCGTTCTTGACTACTGTATCGGCATGCTCGTTTCCTCACATCGGAAGACAACAATAACAGTCTTGTTGTTATAGCTGATGGCAGCTTACAAGAATAACTTGTACCACGGGATGTTACCAAGACATTCTGAAAGCTTACAATAACTCTTTGTGAGTCAGTGCAGGTAAGTAGCCTACACGATACAGCAAAAGCTGAAGAGCATGGTCGAGGGCAAGATTAACTGATGTTGGTTAAGCAATAATTACTGGTCGTAGACGATACAGACTGAATTCTGAGCTGTCCTCGTCTATGGCGAAGGCACAGCCAACATAATTCTAACTTTTTCATCCGTCCGTATAAAACACATTTAAATTGAAGTACTATTCTAGTAACGCTCGGAACACTTACTGGAGTTCTTGGGAAATTTTGTGTTGCTTGGTGTTTGATGACAATCGAATGTCGACCGTTGGTAGAATCAACCTCGGCAATGGTTGATAAGCATAAACACGTCGGGAGAAGCATAAAAACGTCGTAAACAGATATCTTGGTCTTGCTTCTCAGAGTCTGTCTGAACAGGTAATCATGACTCAGACAGACCTGATGACTCAGTCAGACCCGGTGACTGAGTAGTAGCCGAAATATCAACTCCGTAGCATTGCTGTGGAATTTTATAATTGATTAACGATAGACACTGAAATTAATCAACAATGAGATTTTTTATACTCGAATGGACGACGTACTGCATCCCGGTCGTAAACCTGGCCCTCACGCAACAAAATCACGCCATCATGCCATAGACTGGCCCTGTGTCCACCTCAAGCGACGATCAAAAATCAAACCCTGAAATTGAAACTATCAACAAAATAGTGCCACCGAAATATTAGTCCGGACTAACATGGCAAGTTCTTTGACAGCAGGAGTGAACAAACTAAGGCTTTTGGAAAGAAAGCCGAAGCCATATCTTATTCGACAAGCAAACAAGACGATTTAGATAAGTTGAAACTGCTGAGTAATACTGCGCAGGAATCTGTAACGTCAATAAATAACTAGATGATTAACATAGGACCGACCACACATAGCGCTTGGATCTGATATAGAACACTGTTGTCGGGGTAACACGCAGTAACACTGAGAATACAGCCTTGGGGAGAACCGTATTTTTTGGGGAAAATCTCTTGGACAGACTAGCGTCCATACACACCTTGATATAACATACATCCAGAAGTTTTTAATGTCAAGAAAGACCCCAGTATATAGTTGTTTCAAAATTCCGTAACCCTAAGTTGTGTCATAAATCTTTTCCAAATCAAAAAATATAGCAACAAGGTGCTAACGATGGGTTTCAAAGTTAGCAAGATTATCTGCAGTGGATTGGAAAGAGTGAAAGGTACACTGAAACTTTTCCAATAGAGAGTTTGGTTCTGAAAACCAAACTAGACGGTTGGTTATCATGCGCTCAATAAGCTTACAGGCACTGCTCTGACTTCAAGATTGAAAACACGATAGCCTTAAGCCACTGAGATGGGAACATCTCCTCCAACCGAATGCGTTTATACAGCTGCTATAATGCGAGCTATGATTTGCTCTATATGTTGCGCAACATATAAGATGTGCAATCAATTCTTGGAGCAGTGTTGGACGACTCATTTAAGACCAAATTAGTGAGCCGTGAATTTGTCATAGAAATTTACGTTTCTCTCTCTCTCTCTCTCTCTCTGAACGAGTGTGAAAAGCGATTAAACTCGACTGAATAGTATGCAGAGTCAGAGATAGAAGAAAATCCCGACCTAATATATTGTCTATCTCCAGGAGTCATAAATTGGTATCCAGTACTTCAGCAATTTATGAAGAATGTCTGCCATCTCTATAATGTCACATAGTGAATAGTGAATAGATGTGATACTGATATCGTTAATGTCTTCTAAAGTTGCGTTATGTGCCCAGTTACTTTGTGGTGACAGTACGTAATATGTATGCTGTCCCCAACCCTCAAAGTTGTAAAAGAATATATACAAGTAAAATAAATGGAGTTGTTTTGAATTAATCAATACAACTGACCCTCAAAGTTGTAATGCAATGTAAACTGTATATTCACGATGCAAAAAGAAAAAAAACTAGCTACAACACCACGGTATTTAACTTGGTTCAGGGAGTAAAACAACTAGAAAAAGTGAAATCTTCAAGTTATACGTCTCACGGTTATTTCCGTATAGGCTTACAGTGATAAGAATGAATAAAATGGTGGAATGAAGAAAGAGGAAACGAAACAACTGCGAGGAAACACATGTACACGATGTTTGTCCACCACTAATCCCATTTGTCTCAAGTTCGGGATTCAGTAGCCAGGAACCCGCACACCAGAGGCGAACATTCTACCACTGAGCCACCGCGCCTCCGTAAACCAACTAGACATACCCTTGTATCATATATCCAGCATATTGTATATACACAGAGGTACAGATTACTACAGGTTTATACTCGTATATAATTCATGTTTTGTAAAATTTTCTGAAGATATCAGAAATTCCTGAAAAGCAGGATGTATAAGTACTTGTATATCCATCCATTTGTACACACGGAAATTTCGTACAGACAGAATTAATAAAGAATACTTCAGTTCAAAGATAAAAGTTCTCCTTCGTATAAAGTTTGCCAAATGAATTACCAAGAGCAACGATATAAAAGATTTAATACTTAATAAAACCCTAGTATAATTCATTATATATCATATTTGTTCCGCAGTCTCTTCCACACTTGGAAGTATAAAAGACCTTGTGCTAATCCAATGAATGCTTGCTTCAAAAACATGTCGAGTCTGTATAACAAAACCAGATTATATATAGCGGTGGGGCAAGTTTTGATAAGACGAAATTTAATATATGCCTCAACGATAGCATACACAATGAGAATTACTAATCAAAAGCACACGGGCCTCTCGTTGCAGAAAGATTTTGAAAGAGAGAAATATATAAAGGGAAGAACAGGGAAAGAGAGAGACTTAATTGTGATTTCTGTTCTTCGTCTATCACTGAGAACTGTAGCAGGCTTTTCGAATTAGTGTTACGGGTGCGCCAAAGAGAACATAACCGGAAGAAAAACGGAATAGGATAAAAGTTTTCGAAAACGAGAAACGTATAAATTGGTTTTGTTGCATGAATGTGCTACAATCTTTTATAGGTACTTTTTTTTACCGTATCCGCTTATCTTGTGTGCACTCTAGTGCTTCCCTATTGGGTTTTCTGATGAAATCTGAAAGCAAAGATATCATAATGAGAAATGCAATGATCTGTGTTACAAAAAGAAAAAAAAATATCTTCAACGGGATTTAAAAAGAAGTCTGGTTAATTTGCGAAAAATAACAAATCAACTGGAAAGTTAAATAAATATGTATTCGTAATATGTTAATTTCTCAACTAATGAAAAAGCATGCTTATATTCAGTAGATCGAATTATCACTTCACGGTAATCTAATAATAATTAGATTTGCAATAGATAGAAAATGCTTATTTACTCCGTACTGTAACTTTAGAAAGAGCTTTTTCTTTTCTTTTTTTCTTTTTTCTTTTTTCTTTTTCTTTTTCTTTCTTTTTTCTTTCTTTTTTTTTTTTTGAAGAGGATTATAAGATTTTCCTGAGTACCACTCTTCCTTACCATAACATATTGTTCGACGCAGAGACCAATGTTCAAGTCTGTATTCTGAGTTAGTGAAATATCACTCGAATTTTGTAACTAAAAAATAACTCTATGACCTATGGAACCCGGGGGTTCAATGCCGCGTTCACTAAAGCTCTATACTGACTTCTGTCGTTAGCCAACTGGATTCAGTTTCTATTTTGTGTTCCTGTTTCTGCGAGATCCATCTTAATATTTTCCTCCCATCTGTGCCTAAGTCTTCCTCATGGTCGTTTTCCGGTTGGCCTTCCAGTTAAGACTTTGAAGGCGTTCCTACTTAATTCCATTCTCACTACATGACTTCCCCACCTAAGCCTCCTAGACTTGGTGACCCTAACAATGTTTGGTAAACTGTATAAATTATGTAGTTCCTCCTTATGAAGTTTTCGCCATTCCCCATTTCCGGTTCTCTTGGTTTCGAATATTCGTCTTACGATCTTGTTGCCAAATACTTTCAGTATATGTTCTTCCTTCCGAGTAAATGACCATGTTTTGCAACTATACAGAGCCACAGACGTGTTTATCGTTTTATATATTTTAAGCTTTAAATTCCTCTACAGAATTCGCGACGACAAGATATTTTGAATTGAATAATAACACGGATTCCCCGTTTTTAGTCGACATTTAATTTCTTCACAAATATGGTTTTCGTCTGTTAATATTGATCTTAGATATTTGAAAGTATCCACTTTATCAAAAGTATTATTTGATATTTTAACGCATTAATATCAGTCTTTCCGTTTTTCTTGATTTCCTCGAAACCTATACATAAAATTTTACTCTCAGTGATGCTGTTTTGTTTAACTCAATGTGATCTAAAGATTGATACGTATCTCATCTTTTGAACATCTTACAGTCAAACAATAATTAAAGTTTGGAGTTAATTATAGTTTTGAGATATAATTGATTAACGATACAATGTGTAATATCTTGTTAGTATCATAATAAAAAGTGTAGTAAGCGCATATTGTTAAGTATTTTGCCTTTCGGGAGGTACTCTTGATTTTTCAACGAACTTAAAAAGTTAGTTATTGAATTCGCTATGGCTGTGTTTGTGTGTGTCTGTTATTTGCATATTTTTCAATTTTGAACACTCCACACGATAGAGCATCAAAAATTATCTAAAGAAGCGATTGAATTTTTCGCGTCACGCTTATCGTTCCCGTGATATTGTCCAAAAATATTCCGATTTCGGGAGATTTATGAAGCCATATCTCTTGAACCGTAAATCATGGAGATATGACATTTTTCATTAAAAAAAATTGAGCCCTGCATTCTGAACATCTTCGTAAAACAAAATATCGCAGAACGTTTTAACAAAACTCTTTAAAAACTTGTGGGAAAAATTAGTACTGAAGGAAATTATAAATGGACAGATATATTACAAGAATTGTTTAATGAGTATAATCATAAAGTATGTAGAACAATTGGTGTAAAGCCTGTAGAAGTTAATAAGAAAAATTATTTTTAAGTTCGTTCTGGCGATGCTCTTGGAGCATTCTCAACTTGTTTTTACAATTTTAGATTTGAACCTGGAAATGTTTCTTACACGTTTCTCGATCTTCAGCTTCCTCTTTTAACTCTGAATACTTTCTTCTATTTTTCAAATCATCGATCAGTTGTGTTCTTCCTATTCCTCGATTTCCTTCCATCTTTCCTTGTATCGCGGTATGAAGAAGATAATTTCTTTGCAAGGTGTGTCCAATCCAATTGGTTTTCTAACGAAGGATGCTTTCTAAAAGCGTCCTCTTCTCCGCTATCCGTTAAAACATCCAAATTTGTTGCACTCTCTGTCCATTTTATCTTCTCCATCTTCCTTCAACACCACATTTCAAAGCAGCACTCTAAATATTTCTTCTCTAATTTCCATAATGTCGAAGTCTCTGAACCATACAATCCAATGCTACATAAATAGCACTTGACCAACTTGTTCCTTAGTCCAATATTAACCCTGCTTGTTAAGAGTGATCTTTTCCTATTGAATGTTTCTTTTACTATGGCAATTCTGGACCTGATGTCTTTGGTCCAATAAGCGTCTTTCGTCAAAATACATCCTGAACACTTAAAATTTAGTCATTCTACTTCAAGCAACCAATTATGAAAAATTAATGTTTCAGATTTTGATAATTTTCATACATCAAAAGACATCCTGGAGAATAGTTGTTTTCCAAAATTTTGATTTTCCAGCCCTTACAGTATTGTATTGTATTGTATTTATTTCTTTTGTATGAACTTACAAGTACGAGGAATGTCCTCAAGTAAGTGTAACATGCGTCATATGTACAAAAAATTTACATGAGTAAAATAAAGTAATATTACCTTGTCATGATATTTACGTACTCCTCAATCGTATAACAAGAATTTTCTAATAGAAATAATTTTAACTTTTGTCTGAACCTTTTCATATTTGCTTCATACTTTATATCAATAGGCAACATGTTGTACAACTTAACACCACCATAACTTACACTTTTTTGATACATTGCTGACCGGTGATTACACAAATGAAAATCATTCTTATTTCGCGTATTATGATTATGTACATCCTTATTTGTTACGAATGCCGATGAGTGTTCTTTCAAATACAAAAAGAGACGATACAAATATAAACTATCCAGAGGTAGTATATTGACCTCCTTCAACAAATGTCTACAAGAAAAAATTCGGCTTCTTATCACAAAGTATTCTTATGGCTTTCTTCTGAATTTTGAAAACATTAAATCTCTGACTTGAATTTCCCCAGAACATGATACCATATTGCAAGATAGAGTTAAAACACGAATGGTACAAGGTTTTAGCTAATTTTAAATTTACCTTCTTTCTAATAATCCTTAGTGCATATTCTATTTAATTTATTAATATTTTGGTTCAGATATAGGTTAGGGTACTGCACTTGTTATGAAAATTTATAGCAATGGATTTTTCAACATTAACAAAAAGATTATTTTTCTTCATCCAAAGAGATACTTCATTTAATGTTTGCCTAGCATTCTGTTCCAATAATTTTTCATTTTTTCCACTCACTAGCAGAGTGGTATCGTCAGCGAAAAGGGTCCACATGGTTTTAGTTTTATTCGATGCATAAGCAAGTTTAAGTTGGTAGTAATTCCTTTTAGTCGTTCTAATTAGTTCCTTGTACCTTTTTTTATATTGTTTATAGTAGGACTTTGCACAACCTGTTTTAAAAACCTTACTAAGTTTATGTAAATTTATGTTTGTAGCACTTGCTTTTAGTACTTCAGGAGTAACCCATTGTCCCTTCTTCCGGGATTTTAACACGAGTTTCATTTTAGGAAAAGCTATATCAAAATAGTAAGCAAAAATTTTTATGAATTCATTATATATATATCATTTGCGTTGTTTAATGAAAGTACACCTTCCCATGTTTCGTGACTAAGTAAATAATTGAAATAATTGATATTTTGATTACTGAATACCCTTGTAACTTTGAAAGTTCTTACACTATATTTCTTACACTTTTGAGTTACAGAGAAGCGTTTATCACATATTTCAGCAATCTGAGCTTCATGATCAGAAAATCCGGTACTAATCAGTTGCGCCCTTGAGCTCAAGTGGTCACAGTTTAGAATAATCTGATCTAGTGCTGATATACTGGTTGGAGTTATCCTAGTAGGTTTATTTATTAAGTGTTTTAAATTAAACGTACCCAATAATGTTTTTATCTTTACATCAATATCTTTCAAAAAATCCATATTTAGATCTCCTACTACTACTGGGCTGTATTTAGTACCACTATAATGTGAAAGTATTACTTCTAAGTTACGCACAAAAATTTCAACTTCACTATCCGGTGTCCTATATATACAGATCATTACAATTTTTTTCCACTGGGAGCTCCAAAATACAACATTCAAAATTTTTTTCATCGTTTATATGTTTAAACTTAGTGCATTCTTTAAATTTTAAACTATGTTTTACAAAAATGCTTGAACCACCCCTTGTTTTCTTTTCTCGACAGAAACTACTTGCTAGCTTGAAATTTGGTAAATTTATAGTTTCTATATTGTTTTGTGCACACCAATGTTCGGTTATACAAATAATATCTACATCTTTCACAATTTCCGTCAACAAAATTTCCATAGTTAATTGTTTCCCAATGGAAAACCCTTGTACGTTTTGGTGAAAGATACGTAAGCCTACTCGCTGTGTTAAATTTACCCTTGAACTAAAAAAGAAGTGCCCTCATCCACATTCTTCTTACTTTGAGTTACTTCCCAAGGTATTGGCAACGCTGCTTGAGACCTAGATTTATTACTCATATCACTGTTAATTACATCACAAATTTCATTGCTTAAAAATTCTTTTCCCCTTTTATTTAAGTGCAAACCATGCCTTGTGAACATTTCTCTACCAAATTTACTTACATCTACCATTTTCACATTTCTGAAGTGTTTACACAAAGATTGCAGCTTCATGTTAGTGACCTTAGTAGCTTGATTTACACATGAGTCTTCCATAAGGTCATACCTATTTGGAATATTTACCACCACTACTTTACAGTAATTTAGCTCAGTAAGCTTACCTTTAATTTTCTTAATAACTTCATTTCCTTGGTTACAAGCCACATCATTTGTACCGGTTAACATTACAACATAGTTTTTCTCCTTATTTGCAATTTTAGAGTTAATTCCACTTAATACCTCTGCACTTTTTGCTCCAGGCTTAATGGTTCCTTGTGCCTTTAACTTGTGTTTTAGATTGAGGTTCATTTGCTCAGCTAGACCCCTCCCATTGCTATCCGCATATACAAAAACTTGAGGCTCTGTTCCAGGTTTATTGCTTGCACTTATTTTCTTGTCTACCGCACTGAAGGCCGGATTCACTGTAAGTTTGGTGTTATTCATTGTCCTTTTACTGTTGGTTCCGTTCTGTTTCAAACACTTTGAGTTGTTCATAGTTTCACAGTCAACATTCTGTAGAACACTAAATTTATTTTCACACACTAATGGAAACTCTGGCGTCATTCCTGTATGAAATATAGACCCCCTTTGTCTAGTACTTACTTTTGACCACTCAAACTTCGATGGATTTTTCTTCTCAAGGTTTAGCTCTACTGCTTTAACTCTTTGATGTAAAGTTTCATTTTCTATTTTTAGTAGTTTTAAGTCTTCCTGTAGAACACGTATAATTTCTAGCAAACTATCGGTATCGCAAGTAGAAGTATCAATGTTTACTGGTCCACCATGTTCTGTGCATGTTGGGCAAAACCACTCGAGCTGTTCCTTCATTTTATGATTTCTGTCACCATTATTGATATTTCCACACTTGAAATGGAACCATTTGTCACATGATACACACAAAATGCCATTTTTAACATTTCTCTTACACTTACCGCAGGTTTCATCACACTTTATCTTGTTTTTATCAACAGCTTGAGAATTTACACCACTACTCTTGGACGCCATCTCAGTTAAGTAGTAATTACTCAATTAGCTTCAAGGTTACGACTTAAAAACAGATTTTGCGTTTCATTCTGTATTTCAATAGTCATAAGAGCTATAAAGCTAAACATTTGCACCCACATGTAATTTTGCCTGTAGATTCCAAAACTAATGAATATTGTATAGGTGTAGAGTTATATCAGCATTTATGGTCCCAATTTCGAGCCCCGGAAACCAAATTTGGTTCAAACGAAATATAGGTAATTCTTCACCTTGTGCTAAAATTTCACACACGTACAACTTTCACCACATGCTCATTCCGAGGATTGAACTTGGGATCATAAAGCTGCTATAAGTCTAAAGCTGTACAATATTCATTAGTTTTGATTGCACATTTGGAATCTACAGGCAAAATTACATGCGGATGCAAATTTTTAGCTTCATAGCTTTTAAGGTTATTGAAATAAACAATAAAGTGAAAATCTGCCGTATTTGAGTCATGACTTTGAAGCTAATTGCGTAATTTATTACTAATTAACTATGAGGGCGGGAAAAGTTTTATTTTGGGACATAACTATTTGCAAACATATCTTTCAATGTATAAAAATTTACCAAAATGGGAGAGATGAATTTTTCATCATTGGTTGACTTGAAGTAGAATAACTCAATTAACGACTTCTTCAAGTTCTTCTTGTTCTAGATATTCTCATAACTTTCGATTTTTCGATGTTAATTTCCATCCATGTAGTTGTCCAGTGTCAACTATTTTGACAATCATCCTCTGTAGTCCTTATTCAGTTCTAGCTACAATCACGCTATCATCTGCATACCTGATCTTGTTAATAAATGGAGTGGTTAGTGTAGAGCATCATTTTTATAGATTCACAAAAAAACTAGTTTTTTTCTTAATTTCCACATGATTTACACTCATTCATTTAAGTTTGTTCAGCTCAATAAGATTTATCTTTTTGGTACATGTCTCACCTTTAGACATTCTTTTTTTTTTCTCGTTAAACGCTAACTATATTGTAAATATTATGTGCTACAATTCAAATTTCTGAAGGGAAATGTGGTGAAAACTTTTTAGTGTCATCTCTAAAAGAAGAAAAAATTGACGCTTGCTTCTACAATGACTAGTTTATTAGGCTAGTGAGAGATCTAAAAAAAATCGCAAAACAGATACAATTTATGGGGAGAATTGTGGCTTTCCACAAAAGATTAAACATTAGAAATTGTTATTTATAACTTTTTCTTTTGTTCTACCTACACCAATGCAGAAGTAGAAGTAAAACGGTTGGGAAGGAACAAATTTCAATTGTGTCTGCTTGTTCCTTTGTTCTGAATGTTCTATTCGGAGAAATCTGATTCTTTCGCTAGCCGCAAAAATATGCAAAATGAAAAAGGAAAAAAGTATACGCAGAAGAAAGTCCATAGGATTAATCAATGGTTAGAGACAGAAAATTAATCTATCAGAGGGAAAGATGGAAAGGAATAAAGACAGAGAGAGAGAGAGAGAGAATGGAGTACAAGAGGTAATTGCACTGTTGTAAATAAACGACAAACTTCTGAATCAAAAATTCCCTAAACAAAGGAGAAGTAGCATTTTGCATCGTTTGTTTTGAAGTTTGAGAACAAAATTACCAATTTTATTCTCGTGCCGTTTTCACAAATAACAAAAAAAGTATTAATCATTGCAAGATAATGTGATTCTGTTGTAATTTTATAATTAACTCCTTCTCTTCACATCGTCATAATTATCAAGAGGGAAATTTTTCTATTTATTTATTTTGCAATATTTTAATCAGGAAACGTCAATTCATTAAATTATCTCTCAATTAGAGAATAATTTGAAAGATAGTTAATTTGTTTCCGAGGTTTTCTTTACAGAAAATTATTATTTTACTTTTTTTTAAATATATGGTTCAGAGACATTTTTGTTAAAGAATCATTTCGAAGATTACATTTGTAAATGCAATATCTCCCGACATACCATCATCGCTTGCTCATGAAAACCTCCTTTTAACTCTTAAATGCCCATTGACGCAAGTGCTACATTAAGGTTTTAAACCTCAATACCTCAGCCCCTAATTAAGCTTCGAAGATAATTTTGGTATCAATGTATTTGGAAAGAGGAAGCTCTCCACCGATATGCATTATGTGTATGTAGGGGATACCACGACGGAGGAGCAGGGTAAAGTTTGTGCTTAGGCTTTTCTAAGCGCATTGCCCCCATTGAGAGTACAATCATAAAAATTCGTATGTGAAGTAATGAAGTAGTGCACTATGTGGTAATATCCTCTATATGTACTTATTGCTTATATGGGGAAGGAGGGGGGCAAAGTTGGCCAATGTTTTGAGTTTCAGTTTTTTGACGTAAATTACATTTATTCCCAGGACGATATCTTTTAAAGAAGATATCTTTTCACTCAATTGATCTGCACAAATGTCATTTCTTTGGAATTTGTGTTCTATAAGCTTTCCAACGATGCATCAGTCATGACTGTGATAATTAGAGGTTCACCAAGGCCGACGACGCGAAGATCCGTAACAGCCCTTCGAAAATGATATATAGGGCGTTTTTATAGGAATTTTGTCCTGAATTTTTATTTTTGTATTACAGCAATGGCTACCATTTGTTTACCTTATTGTCACAAGTGTGTTGCCTACACATTAGAACCATTTTGTCAGCGTAGGGTGACTGCAAGGCTTGCAGGGCCCTCCAAATTATATCTTCTTCGTATTCTAGGAGTTTTTGTTTCTTTATTTACGAATAGAGCGAGAATTACAGAAATGTGCCTCGTTGGAATTTGTGTTCCGTACGCTTCCCAATGATGTATCAATCATTACTCTGTGATAATTAGGAGGATCCCTGGCGGGCTTAAAAAGTTAAGTGTAGATGACTTACATCTGCGACCTCCACAATATAGAGTTGTAGTACGGATGGCGTATATGCTATAGGTTCAGAATTTGGTTCTACCCCATCGAGTTTGAGTGCCGCAATTATGCTCCCTGGATATATTTTTCTTCGCAGTTTCGTTACGGGAGGTTGTTAGAACAGATACAGCGAAAAAATACCAATTTTCTATTTATTTCCTATTTTTATGTATATTTTCAAAGTAATTTGCAAAAAGAATTACGAAAAAGCCTCACTTTTCAAAACTGACTTGTCCCGAATATTCAATCCTTGGGGGGTTAACAGATATTGGAAGCAACAGACAAAATCTCGAGCAGCTGATTCAGTTTAAAAGTCCTAATTTTATTGTAGTGTGCATTTACAGTGTACCAGGTATTTTAAACTATTAAATTAGATAGTGTACTTAATTGAAAGTGCAGTTCTGTATTATCATTCATTCTTTCATAATGTAAGTGTGGATATTAGCTACCGCAGACTTAATATCTGATCTAACGGACATAAGCAACATCGGGTCAATTATCCCTTTTTCATCCGTTAAAACAGAGGATGAGTGTATTTAAATGCTGTCAGTGGTCATTTTAATATTTTACACAGAAGTATAAAAATATCATCGGGTAAAACTTTATTTAGCAGTAATAAAAGACACAATGTTGCAGATCACCGCAATAATGTTCCTATTTTAAAAGTTTTAACCAGACCAGCTCTAAAGAAACAACAAAAATGCCAGAGTGACTTTCCTATTTTCTGTGAAAAATATTATTTAAAATTCCGAGAAATATTCTATACAATTACTTTGTGTCTGGAAGACGTAAGTACTTCATTTCTGCATTTGTGAAAAAGATTTTATGTAATTATGTCAGCATATTTCTATTGTAGTTTTTTCAAAGGGAAACTCTACATAAAGCCTATCCTAATTGATAAAACATCTGTGAACTGCTTACTAATGGTCAAAAAGCATTGAGCCATTCTAGACTTGATATGGTTATTCCTGCTCCCCAAGATCCTAATCTGATTCCATGTTCAAGAGGTCATCTGCGTCAAGTTAAATTGAATCTCAATCTTTGCTCAACACATGGAAGGATGAAGTTTGAATCATAATCTTGATCCAACGCAGAGGAAGTTGAAATTGAACCTCACTCTTGACCCAACACACAGAAAATTTAGGTTTGAATTTCAATCATGATCCAATAAACAGAAGTTTAAAATTTAATCTCAATTTTGATCTAACATACAGAAGATTTAGGCTTGAATCTTTATCTCCTCGAACTTCTATGTATTGGACCAAGATTAATATAACTTGGCCTTGGAAATTTTGTTTATTAATTTCTTCAATTCGAAGAACTCTATTTTCGTCAGTTTGACAAAAAAAGACGTGGCCACTTGAGAATAGAATAGCTTTAGAATTTATCATTGACCTCTATCGGGAAAACTGTTATCTAAACATTCAGTTAAAGAGTGATACTTTTAAAGTAGACTAGGATTCAAGCTATAGATCTATCATCTCAGTAACATCAGAATTTTTACTGGTAAAATTTTATTTCGTTATTAATCTTACGGCATCAATCACGATATATATATATATATATATATATATATATATATATATATATAACTATATATATATACTGTAATATCCTTACTGAAACAATTATTTGTGGAATTTGAAATAAATTCTTATAAATATTTGCAAAATATTTTGTTCTAAGAAAAAACACAATCAAATTCACTTTTCATTCTTTCTTTTTTCCCAAAAGAAATGTATTTAATTTAATTTGAAATTCCAGAACAATGGCAAAATAGTAGTGACTCAGTGTACGTAACTTTTACTTACGATGTTTACAGCGTAGTAAAATAATTTTAGCATACCTAATTAGCTTCTATCCAAACATACTGAATTATTAGAAAAAAATACTCTGCATGAAGATGTTCTTGAAAGAAAGAGAAAGCTTTTCTTATTCTTTTTTTATTATTATTATGAATTTCATTATTGAGGTATTTATTCCGAATAATAATCGGTAAGGAATGTTTTAGAAAACGTTTCTGGAATGCTTTTAACGAAAATTCGTTTTAGTTATACATTTTGCCTTCTTCTAAGAATCGAAAACCAACATAGAATTTATTTCTTTAACAAAAGAATAATCTTAAGAACAATGAAATGACTTCTGGAAAGATAGAAAAAGGTTCGTAGTAAATAAATATGGCAGAAAAGAAAAGTAGGAAGTATGTCTCAAAGAGCTGTATAGTAGTGATTTTTCATTCCCTTCTTTCTCTGACTGAAAGAGTAAAATGCAAAGCGAAAGAGGTTGTTATTCATTTGTGTTTTGCATGTTGAAAAGCTTGTCATTCTTTCCTATAGGAAGGAACTCATTACAAATATTTCTTGGTTATTCCACATCCTGCAATTCCCTTGACAATAGAGCTCTGGAGGCTAATGACTGTGGAAAATGCTATGGAAATACATAGAATTCCTTGCAAAGTTCTCTCTTCCCAGAAGTGGAAAATATAATAACAAAATTGTAGCATCCCAAGGGCCTCGTCTCTGTCTTTCGAGTCAATTAGAGCGCACAGCGCTGCTACGTTTTTGTGTGCGGAAAATAAATCTGTGAATAGGCAAACTTCCATAGAGTTAGAATGTGAATTGTTCTAAGGTTGTTTTCACGGATATTTTTACTTTCAAAATAATCAGCTAATTTTTTTTATTCGCCTTCTTAAAACTCATAAATTATTTATATGTTTTTATTTTCCTCAAGTTAATTAAGATAAAGAACAATAACACAATTTTGGGATAGTATTTTCGAAAGTTTTACGAGTTCTAGAAAATAAAGAAGTCAGTTATATATTACTCAAGTAATTAGCAGTATTGGCAACTCAAGTGAGAATATAAAGACAGTTACTCATACGAAAGATGACTATATATATTGTAAACCATGAG
Source organism: Thermobia domestica (assembly GCF_964235325.1). NCBI lineage: Eukaryota > Metazoa > Arthropoda > Insecta > Zygentoma > Lepismatidae > Thermobia > Thermobia domestica. Next base: position 233,029,440 of record NC_137454.1, on the reverse strand, counting down.
AACTATCGTGAAAAATTTTATACATGTAGGATGTTTATATATATTTATACAGTACAATTATATATATATATATATATATATATATACTGCATTTCTGCTATAACATTTGACTGGTAAATCTATGCACGAAAACAAACAAAATTATCTATGTGCACAAAGGTTAAAGCGACTTCCTTTTCAGATTATGAACACCAGAATTATTGCAAAGTTACATTTCGTAGCTCTATAGCGGAAAAACAAACGGTAGCAAGAAAGGCGGTCTTGAGAGTTACACAGGAAGTGTTGCCTGTAGTTTTCAAAAATACTTCATGTTGGTCTCTTGGACAATTGCATACGGGATTTATCAAAGGAAGTGCGGAATTCTCGATAAATGTTTGATGGGAAGGAGGTCCAGATGATTATATGGAAGGTTTGTCCACCAAGGGAAACTGTTTCATGTAACCCATGTTTATATTTCCCTCAAATTATAGGGATTATTTTTAAGACCTGTTCGTGTTGCATATCTTCATACGTATATATGTTACTGGTAAAATAGATGATGAATCGGGTAGGCTGCAGTTTATTCATATCAAAAAGCCATTGCACGCTATTTCTTAGCGTTTCTGTTGTATGGCGATACACGTGGAAACCGGAAATAGTTGATTTCTACCACATTCGGTTTGAATAAGAATTTGACACAGGAGATGAAACCTATTTTTAGGATGCGGATTGAAAAATTACTGTTTTTCAGTAACTCTTACCATTTTTATTTTTCTCGGATACCTGTCGACAGACAGCGTTGAGAGGTCTACTACACTCTTCATGAACATCCACTACGACATGAGCTTCTTGGAAGACCAGTCCTATGACCTGGATTACACCCTGACAGAATCCAACACTAACCAGGATCCCCGGGCGAACCTGTGAAATCTCGAATCTTGGCACTGCCTACCTCCATGTCCTTCAACCAGTGCCAGGAGGTACCGTGCAAGCAGCTAACCAATTACCACCTGAACCCAAGAGCACGCATTAGTCATCCATTTGGGAAATATCATGAAGACTTCCTCTCCTGGGAGTGATGAGGAAGCCTATCTGCATACGGCTGATATTCCCAATTAGAGTTCGCCAATAACTACTCGTCGGTAGCTGTGGCTATGCAGCTAATAAACTCCGGGCACCTTCCTCACTGCCCACTGACTAAGACAACCATGTGAGGTACTACGCTCACTCCTGGGTCTAATGGTTCGTATCACCGACCCATTTAGGAGGCGGATACCCTCTTTTGACTTCTACTCCTATAGGGAATCTCATCACTACCTGTGCTCATCGATTTCAATTTGACATTTTATGTACTTTTGCAAAGGTATTTGAACAAAGATTATACAGACGGATAATTCATCACATAGAAACAAATAATATCATCATATCAACATGGCTTTATTCCACACAAATCAACAACAACAAATCTTGTAATTATTACAGCTTTCATAGCAAACTCGTTAGATGTTGGATGTCAGATGGATGTAATACATATAGATTTTGAAAAGGCGTTTGAGAGAGTCAATCACAAAGTATTATTACATAAGCTAAACAACTATAATTTTTCTTCTTTTTGATCAAGTTCTTCTCATCATATTTAAGCAACCGTAAACAAAACGTTATCTACAAAATGTTTAAATCAACTGACTCTACTGCGTACTCTGGAATTCCACAGGGCTCCAACCTACGTCCGTTATTGTTTCTTTTATTCATTAACGATCTTCCTGATCACATATCATTAACCCCTTCCGGCCCAGTGGTTTCAGTGTAAAACCACAGTTTTAACTCTTTCCTCCGTGCAGCCTAGTGGATTTAGAAGGAAACCATCTTTTAGTATGAACTTTGCAAGCCATCTAAAGACAGGAGTTTAAATTATTTCCAGGATTTTCATTCGCGCTGAAACTGTATATCCAATTGACGTTGAAAGTTTGTTGTTTTCTTTCTCTTCATAAATTAATTCTTTGGGAAACAAAAGATTAAGTGACAAATTGCTCTTTGCGGATGACCTCAAAACATATGCCAGGATAGAGACCATCAATGACTGTTTTAGCTTACAACATAACCTAGAAAATATTGCTAACTGGTGTTTTCTTAATAAACTTAGTGTAAACATAAATAAATGTAGCATTCTACCGTTTACTAAAATCAAAACTCAAGTAGAGTTTAATTATTCATTCAATCAGATTGTATTAAACAGATTACATTCAGTTAAAAAATCTTGGGGTTACGTTTGATACGAAACTAACATTTAATGATCATATAGTGAACATAGTTAACGAATCTCTTAAAATGTAAGGATTCATAATTAGGACTGGAAAGGAGTTTAACAACATTTCCACACTAGCAAAAATGTATCATTTCTATGTGCGATCAAAACTGGAATGTGCTGCTGTGATCTGGAACCCATTGCCACAACAATACCGACACCATCTGGAAAAAGACCAATCCAAATTTATGAAATACTTAGTATACAAGAGTGTTGGAATCTATCCATCTTACGAAAACTACCTTACATTAATAGACGACTTCTGTATTCCTACACTAGAACAAAGGCGAAATGTGATAGATTTGATTTTTCTCCTTAAAATGCTACAAAATGAGTTTAGTTGTACAGATTTGATATCGACACTAAATTTTCGTGTCCCGACACTTAAAACTCGTGTTGAAAAATCTGGCCTGTTCTATTGCAAAAAAAAAAAAAAAAAAAAAAAAAAAAAAGCTAAGACCAACGTATTACTGAATCCACCAATCTGTAGAATATGCTCTTCTTATAACAAATTATGTATCGAACACAAGGAAATTGATATCTATAATATGAACTGTAATACGTTCAAGAAAATTATTGTAAATTTATTTTGTAATGCACCAACACTATAATTGGGCTTTGCCTGTTGTGTTGTTCACAAATAAATAAAGAATGAAAGAAATTGAGGTCTACAAGGAAGAGTCAAGGATAGAAGACTGCGTTTTAATTCTCACAAGACTGCGTTATTTCGTTAGCTCAACACTAGCGCTTGATTTGGCTTCAATCTCCTTTCCCTTGCTCAGTACGGGCTTGGGATCGGCCAAGCAGCGTTTACAAACTAACGGACGGACATAGCCGTTCTATAAGAGTTCCAACATTTATGCACAGCTTAGATTGGAAGTCAAAAACTGCCGCAAATGAGTAGCTACGGTTAGATCAACTATTTTACAACTTCACGAAGAAAATAACAACTTCGCCTACTTCCCAGGCATGCCAATGGGACCTGGGAACTAGGGAATGTTCTTTTCTTCAATCTGTCCAACCTAATCCTGAAAGAAGTTCTTTTAAAACACAACCTTTAAAACATTCAATGTAAAAATCAGTCATTGACGTTAGATGACTTTTCTTTCCTCGGAGACAGGGGAGATGAAATATAAACAGTGGATAAGAGAAAATAATTTTCAAAATTGAGCTGCGTGTTCAACTTTGCTCCGATGTTAGTGTAGAAATTTATTTTTGAATAATAGTCAAGAGTTCGGTACGCAGCAACAAATATAACGGGATATTACTGTTTACATAAATACGAGTCATATCAGCCGACAAGGTTCATGCCTAATCAAGAAAAGTCGTTCTCAAACCCGACAGGAACTGCTACAGTCTTTGAATATAGAACCATCTCGAGCAATTTTCGAAATAAGATTCCAGAGTGATCTTCATGGAATTAAATGTTACGTCTGGTTTTATGTCCTATGATTATGCCCTTTAGGCGTTTCCTGATATTCCATTAGATATACGGGGTGAGTAATTTTCTGTCTGGTATATTTGTCTAAGTATAAGAATACATAATATCGCAGAAAGAACTTCTCCATTAGAGAAACTAATAATTACAGACCCAGAGAAGATAAATTTTATTTTTACACTTCTAGAAAGTACATAGAATGCTGCTTTCAATCAAAGTATTCGGGACTAAATATCACTCGAGTACTGAGTTGATATACTGAGCGCAGTCACGTGTTTCTGTGCGTACTGCCGTGGGATTGTTGACTTGAAGCCATGATAACTGTCATAATTTCTGGTTCTTTTGCAGTACAAAGTTGGACAGGAGATATAGAACCTGTTATCCTAAAAGTTTAATAACTAACCATTAGTCGTTCTCTTATCGCGAACAGTGAATCCAAAATGCACCCTGTTACCGGCGATCCTCGCTGTTATATATAAACTCAGCCACAATAAAGACAAGATTTTGTCTCGACCACGCCAGCACTGTTCGACGACACGATTGTCTCCACTGTACCCGAATCTACGAAATGAAATGAAATGAAATCTTTGAGTTTTACGTCCCACACTTATGCCGGCTATGCGAAAGGAGACGGTGATGATAAGAAATGGATGGAATGGTGGAATAAATAAAGTGGGAGGAAACGGGGGAACCTCAAGGAAACCCACCCACACGGTGTTTGTCCACCACAAAGTTCACTTGGCGCGATCTGGAATCAAACCAAGGACCCCAAGTACCAGAGGTGAACGCTCTACCACTGAGCCACCGCGGCCCCTTCACAAATCTATGACTCTCCAAAATCGAGTTCTTTCTGTACAACCTGTATATATACAGTATATCTAGCTTCATAAAAAGAATAAGAGCTTTGTTTCTGAGCATGTTATGCAAAATGACATGGCAATTACATAATATCATTTCCTGCGAAACAAGGAACAGTTCTTTTATGCAGAAGTGCGAAAGTGAAATTAGAAATGTGAAAGAAAAAAATATGAGTCCAAAGAATGTTCTGAAGTTGAAAATTGGCATACTGCCTACCAAACGTCGGTAGATAAAAGTTCAAAGAAAAGTTAGCAACTTCCGACAGATGCTGCAACTTCTATCATTAATGTCACAAGCCTGCGAAAAGTTTCTCCGTCCCTTTTCTATCTTTCTTATATATATATAAATTTGCACGATTGCTAGTATGTGTGAAATTGCTCCTAAAGTCGGAAGAAAGTAATTTTCTATCAAAAGTGCTTTTAAATAGTTTGAACCTCTTCGAAGCCCAGTACAAATAACTTTATCCGTTTGCGGTTTCTGTAATTTAAAATTTTGGAAAGTTATTTCTTTTCCTCATCTTCTTTATAATTAAATATAAAACAGTAGATGTCACTTATAATATCAAACTAATTTCTCAAAAAAGATATCTTTCTTCATAATATAGCTTCACGTTCATGATGTGTGGCAGTGATGGGAAAATTGCAAACATTTAACAAGGAATAATATTAAATTTCCAGTATATATCTTCGAATGAAACGAGCTTTTCGTTTTACGTCCCATGATTATCTACTGTAGAGTAAGGGGTGTGACGACTTCTTATTAATTTAGACGCCGTGGTGCAGGGTATAAAACCCACACAAATTATTAAAAAAGAAGTCATTATAATGGAATTTGTGTGAGTGCGTCGTACAAAAAACGTGGTGACGATAGAGAAATCACAATTTTAATGTTATTTGCACAAATTTCACTAAATCCACTAGTACACTAAAACGTAGAATGATTTTGTTCAAAAATTTACTAGCGTATACAATATAGTTGTTACTTATAAAGGAGAATCTGATTATATAATCCATCGATGAATCTTGATAATTAGCGTTAAATGTTCCCTTGGATCACACGTTGCCATATCTTTTTCCACAATCTCATAATATTAAGACTTTCATTCAGATAAGACTTTTGGATTTTAGTAAAAAATCTTCACTATCACTAGTATTATTACATAGTCAGCCAAAATAGGAATAGAAATTGCAAACTACACTTGTAGATTTTACAACACAAAAAATGCCTCATAAGACTATTCGGATAAGACTCCTATTCAACTTCAACTGATTTATCTAGTCACTTTTCAGAAAATAGTATAAATACTTATCCAGATTATGTCGAATATATCACAATTCACCAAATTATAAAGACGTTGATGACAAAGTTCTGAACTTTCTATATAAATAGCACCATTTCGACGATTAACCAGAGCATGTGCTCCCCGTCTGTATTCAATTTTCCAATGACCACAAGATGGTCAGTTAACTACGTCCAGAACAATACTAGTTCCTATTTTCACCACCCATTAGAAGTGGCGCTAGTTTTAAATAACTTTTTTTTTATAATCTTACAACATGCTACAGGGGACGAATGACTAATGAAAGTCAATTATTTAAGAAGTGGTGAAATAAGAATGTGAGAGGAAACGGGAGAACCTCGAGAAAACTCATGAATACGATGCTGTCCACTACAAACTCGCTAATGACCTTTCTCATCAGTGGTAGGAGTCTACTACTGAGCCGCCATATTCGAAAACTACTACAAGGTCCATTCAATAAACAACCGGAGAAGTTGTATTAAAAACATACAAAACTTCGACAAAGTTTTTGCTTCTTTATTATTTTTTGGTGGTGTCCTAGAACTATTATCAGATGGGTCTGTCTCGCGAACAAGATGGTGGGAATCCTTGAAACAAGATGGCGGGAGCCTTTCAGGTTTCCACCAACGTGAAGCAGTGGAATATAATTAGGTTTCTGTTGTCTGAAGCGTTGAATTCTACTGTACAAGGTTTTCTTCTGTGAAGTAGTTCTAATATTTAGGAATTATGTATGCAGCATCATAACAATTTTCATATAATATCAGATCGCACACAGTAGACTAGAAGTTTCATGTGTTGTTCGTCCAAATAATATCTAAGGATTTGCTGCATACCAATTGTGATACCCCTTTTCTGTTTCCCTTCCTCCAAACGTTGTAGCATATTTATCAGAATACAGTGTTCGCTCTGTTTTAATGTTTTCACTCTTTCAATTGACATTAACACTTTAGCTACTTCAGAACGAGACTGAATCTGTAAAATGATACGAGAGTATTCCCAAAAGTAAGGTCTCCAAAGCGCTGGGGACGCAGGGAAACTGTTCGTGTGACTGTTGGTAACACTGGTGTGTTTAGTGTTTTCCTCACTCCGAAACAAGCCTACGTGTACCTCGTTGTAACATTTAGTCTTGGCCTGGCAGTCATTTGTTATTGAGCTCCCACTTGGCGCTGTTGTCCAGTGCGAAATTCGCTCATTTCTTCGGTTTGTTAGCGCGAAAGGCGTTAAACCGTTCGAAATTCATCGCCAATTGATAGAAGTGTGTGGCTAGTCGTGTATGGATGTCGAAACGTCAATAAGTGGTCAACAAGTGAAATTCACGACGAAGAAAAGAGTGAGAGACCATCAATTTCCAACAAGACAGTCGCATAGGCTGACCGAACCAATGACTAGCATCTGTTTCTTAAGTTCAAGAAATATTTTGCCTGAATGCGCTTCAGCAAAATAACGCGACGAGGTGAAAGATGAGGTTCAACACTTCCTCAAACACATGGTGGCCTGCTGGTACGACATAGGCATACATAAACTGCCACAACGAATACGAAAATGTATCGACCAAAATGGCTATTATGTAAAAATAATATAATAATAATAATAATAATAATAATAATAATAATAATAATAATAATAATAATAATAATAATAATAATAATAATAGATAAATGTACAAGCTTTGAGATGATATGAACATTATTGAAAATAAATGTGTCTTTGTATTTCTAAAACCGAAACAATGAGTGATCTTACTTATGGGATTATCCTCATAAATGAATAAATATTAGTAGAATTAACATACTTTGACATATGTTTCCTATAAGAAAGGGTTGCTATGTTTTGGTTTACTTAGGTTGATAAATCAGATAACGCATATAGTAAATAGTTTGATCTTGCTGATAGTAAGTATATATATCCCTTTCCAAGAGTTGCGTTTTACATGATCTCAAACGCTTTTCCCATGTTTAAATTAGGTAACAACAGAAGGTTTTTATGACCAACGTCACACTCATTACACCGCAAACAATTTTGTATCTTGCGGCATCTTTAATTGTATATCCATAGAAACACATATTCGTCTTCTTTAAAAAAAAAAAAAAATAGTATAAAATCCTCACATCGCTGGCCTGTTTTTCCTCTCATCGTATGGAGCCTCATGTTCAGCTATAAAATTGGTGTTTCGTTGACAGTGTTTTTAGTTTACTCTTCTTGCAATTAGTGAAATTTCAGGTCTGATACTTTCTTTGATGCTGCGATACCCTGAAGAGGAAACAGAAGTGGATACAAGTAGTATTGGTTAAGAGTGTGGATATAATATGGGGGATAAGCAGTTTTCATTATATACACATTCATTATACAAGTGTATATAAGTGTGTGTAGCTGGAGTCTATAAGTTTCTATTTAAGGAATATATATATAATATTTAAAAAAGACACATAAGTTCAAAGCAAACGATACACATGTAACTGCAGCTGTACGTAACCAAACATCATGGACATATTAAAGTTGTAATTTATAATATAAAGAATCGATTTCCTTACGGAGTATTCGATTAATATAATAAATGTGACCATGAAGCTTTCATTGGTACAGGTGCATTAACTTATTTATCGACTTTGGATTTAGGATTTATATTTCTGGACTTTCGGCATCTATGGTGATGTTAGCCCGTTACGTATGAGGGAGGATGTCCTTCGGCGAGCACACTATCCGGGAAAAGGGAAGGAAGGAAGCGGCCTGGGATCTATATATTAGGTACCACCCCGGCATTTGCCTGGTGCAAATGAGGAAAACCCAGGACAAACTTATTCAGATTGACTGGCCCAAAAACGCTTTTTACATGTTTTCAACCGAGTGGTCTCACCGGGAATCAACTTACTTATCGATTGCTTTAAATTACTGTACCATTGAAATTATTTTTTAAAAATAAAGGACTTCATAAACTGGTTGTGCAGTACTGTGTAGACCATTCAACTGAAGGCTTGTGCAGTGGACGGCTCTTGGCATGATGGTTGAAAGAACACTAGCCTATCTTTTATTGGCTTTTCTTACCAAATGATGAAATGAATGTAATAGTTTTATAAATTCTTGTCTGGGAATGTACAGTTGAGATAAAATGTTGAATTGGTGAATCAATTGAGATTTGGAAAAGACTTTAAAATGATTCGATTTTAACAGTAAATTGAATAGACCAATGAATATATAATCGTAATATATATATATATATATATATATATATATATATATATATATATATATATATATATATATGCGTGTGTGTGATATTAAATCGGTGCTCATAATCCCTACTACTGTAGTTGAATTTTTTTTCCTGTTCCCTCTTAATTACTTGATATACTTTTATGTCAATATCTGATGTTAATATGTTAACTCTCTTACATGTTAATATGTTAACTTTGAGGCACATCATTAGCTGTACAATATTGATTAACTTGTTCGATATAAGTATCTATTTGCAAACCTTTCAATTAAAAAAATCCAGTAGATATTGTAAATGTGTATTACGTTCCATCTTTCATTAGCTGTACCTAAACCTCATTTTTCTCCCGTCGCCTCTATGGTTACTTTAAAATCTACCTGTTCTTCACTACTTGTAAACTCTGTTTCCCAAGAAGGATTTGCAATACTTACAATACACTTTTCTATGTCACTTTTAGGTAAAATATCTCTCAGTCTATGAGTAATCTCGTTTTTACCATAAACAATTATTATGAATCTATATGCACCATTATTCTAATTATAAACAAACCTAGGCAACATTAGACTTACTTCAACCAGGTAACTACAGAAAAAGTTTGATTTATCTCGTGTTAATAGATACGCGACCAAATTAAGGACTTTAATCAACTTGGATGATGAATTTATGCAACTGATATGAACTTCCAATAATGATTTGACCATTTATTTAACTAAGGATTTCGATTCATAATTGGTTACGTATCCGAGCTTATATATGCTTAAAGTAAAATCTGCTTAACCGAAAATAGCGGAATGTAAATTTCAAGGCACAACTCGAACCATTAGAGCATAGGTTAAAAACCCTTTATCTGACGCCCTATTTCATTTCTTATAGTTTCACTTCTTATATCTGATGTTGAATGTGCCACTCTAGACGTTTTGAATTGTTTACTTTGTGGCCCCAATAAAAGTTAGAGAGCATCTTAAACAAAAACATTTTATTTTTAGTAAAGTAAATAAAAATGACGGGTAACATGAAGATGCGCTTATAGTTGTAGAAAGTAGTGACTTCCTGAGGTACTCTATTCCACGTAAAAGCAAATATCCATTAGGTATTACTGTAGTCTACTTTGCATACGCCACATGCATCTTAGCAGGCGGTTAACGCCGTACAAGTAGTTTCTTGCTTATATAAAAATTAATTGAATATTACTAATTTGTTTATCATCGAAACATTAATCTAAATAAAAAAAATGTTAAGTCGTAAAGGGCATTAGCCCAGGTTTAGCAAGTAACTTTGTATTTTTGTTAGACGATAACCGCGAATATGTCATTATCATATACTAATTGTCAGTTGTAGTTTACATATAGCTGATGATGGTATTCATTTTCTCGAAAACTTATAAAACATAAAAGAGGCAAGTCCGTGGCAAATAGCTCTATTATTATTATTATTATTATTATTATTATTATTATTATTATTATTATTATTATTATTATTATTATTATTATTATTATTATTATTATCATTATTATTATTATTATTATTATTATTTAAAATTACTAACTAAGAATAAATATTTTCAAATTACTCCTACGTTCCCTATATTGTTTAACATGCTGTAGTTTGCACTTGGTTTCAAGGGAAATATACAACATATGTAGGCTTATATAAGGATTTATGTTAAAATCTTATTCTTTTCCATTATTATTTTTATAGAACAATATAATTTGATTTAAGTACATTTTCTACTGATAAGTTTTATATAATACAGTACATTTTCAGATAAATAAAACATCTAGAAAAATGTAACTTTATAATGTTTCTTGTCTTGTAATTCGTTGTTTCAGGTTCATGCAGTATATATATATATATATATATATATATATATATATATATATATATATATATATATATATATATATATATATATATATATATATATAGTGATTATTATAACGGAAGTCTGGAAATTGGGACTAGCGTTTCCATGAGGCGATAAGTTTGTCATCTCAAAAACGAAACAATAAGTTTAAAAAAAAATCGTGACAAGTAGAGAACATATTTGCTTTTGCATAATTGTTCTATCTCTGGTTGTGGAGTTCCTGCTCCAATCTCAGCTGATGTATAGCAGCATGTTCGTGGTTTCTTCGAAGTTTTCCCTCTTTCCTTCTACATATACATTTTTTGCACCAATTCATTAACTTTCATAATCATGCCTCGTCTTTATGCACTTAGTAGAAGAATATAACCACGAAAAACATTAAACTTTAGATTTCATTTCATTTCCCGACCCATGTTTAATAGTACTTTTTTGCTTCGTATAGGCGTATTTATATGACTAATTAGTGCAAACCAATATTTGCTCATCTAGTTTGTCTGTGTGTATATGATAATGTCAAATAATCTAGTTAAATTATGTTTTAATATCATGTAATAATTTAATGTAATTTTGTTTGTTGTTCTAGGTACAATGTAACCTTCATTCTTATCACATACTTCCTGCCCATTATAGCGATGACTTATACATATTCGCGAGTAGGCATTGAATTGTGGGGCAGCAAAAGTATCGGAGAATGTACGCAACGCCAGCTGGACAACGTCAGATCAAAAAGAAGGGTGAGTATTTTTTTTATTTATTTACTTGTTACTTAGGCTTCAACAGTTTCTGTGAAGATAGAATTTTCGGGGAAATGAGGTTATAATGAGAAAGAAACCTATAAAAATAAATATCGCATTATGTTCACACGTACTTTTGCAAAGCTCACTGGTAGACCGCTTGTCTCTAATGTGAGTGCTCTCTGTGCAGTTCCACGACATATGAGTAGGTAGTGGACAACATTGTGTTCATTATTTCTTTTAATTTCCTCCTACATTATCATTTATGTAGTTCTTCATTAATCCTACGTAGATTTTCATTAACCCTACGTACAAAAAGGTGCGTTAAAAATTATCCATACTTTTATTAGGATAAGAATTTTAACGGATATTTTTAGCATTATGTCACAACTCTGGTTTTGTGTCAAAAATAATATAAATTTTATTTCCTAGCATTCAATACTTTTAATTTCTAGAAAATAACTCAAAATTTAAAAAAAAATGTTTTCGCGGTGAACATAAAGTATCCTCCGTTGATATAATGTGTTACGATAATGTGCATGAGGTTATTTCCAGTTAAAGTTGAAGATTCTGACACTAGGTGTTGCTACGGGTACAGCTAACACAATCATACACCTAAACTTAAAAGACCTGCTGGTTTCAGAGTGATGATATTAACAGTGGAATCATGGGTTACGAGTAATACTGCACACCAAGGGAGGGTTAAAAAATTGACCAACACATAAAGCATTATTTTCTGTCCCAGAAAAAGTAATATTCTTCTTTATTTTGTGTCTTCAGTTGTCTTAGTTTATAGTTAGTACAAAGTAGAGAAGAATGTTACATTTTTCCGGGACAAAAATGATTTATGTGATGGACATTTTTAATCCTTCCTTGATGTGCGGTGTAACGTGCAACCCCTTGGTGTACATAGGATTAATCATTTGTTTTATTATGCTAGAGGGTGACCTTGTTATATTAACTATTAATTTTGGAAGTAGTTGCTGTTGACATGGTGATTTTGTTTTATTTTTTTATAGCCAGCTACAGTATTTTAAAGTTTAACGCCCCTTTCCACCGTTTAAACCAGAAAATTTCAACTGACTGGGTAGCATTTCTCTTTTACACTATGAGAACTATAATTCAAAAACACGTTCAGCAATCGAAGGGAGGGGATGAGGCAGAGCAATTGAATAAGAAAACAAGGATTGGCAGTGTTCGAAGTTTCACCCATCCATCAATAGCACAATTTGCAACTGCAAAGCCATTGTCTATACCATTGACGTCCTTATTTACCTGCCAACACTGTCTTTCATTAACGGCAGATTTCCTGCTCGTTTCTTCTCACCTTCGTGTGATTTCTTGGAAAGGAAAGACGACGTCACAGAGGATTTTGTTCAAAATAATTGGTTTAGGCTCTGCAAACTTAATGTTGCCTGTGTTTTCCCCTCGTAAATTTTTCGCCTTGCCTTGTACATTATCCAGAAGTTTCATTTTGTATCAATTATTGAAAAAAGCTTTCCCCATTTCGTCTCGATTTTTGCTTGTTTCGTTCTGTAAATCATTACAAAATTTAAGCCTTGATTTCTTTCTTAATTTCATCGAGAAGTTATCAGAATTTTTCTGTGTTATAATTGGTTCACGACTCGTGTCCTAGCAGCGTTTAAACCATATTTATTATTGGAGTATATTGTGTAATGATTTTAGTATCTTTAAAATCATTGTGTAATGTTTTTTTGTTTGATAAATGCTGTTCATTGTGTTCGCAGAATCACACTATCAATTGATAGTTTTTATAGTATGAATCATGTAACAGTAAAGCACTGTTTAAGACCTAAGACTAGGTTGAACTAGAGTTGTCCATGACACTCGTGAAATTTAGAGTCTACTCACGAAAAAGAAACAAGAATTGTTATAGTTTTAAACTTCGTCTCGAATTTACAAATGCACTACTAAACTCGACACTCGCTTCGTGGGCAACACTATCTGAACCAGATGAATTTCTACTGAGAATTAAACCAGACGTCTCTCACTATGAAGAAAGAGGGTTATTTTATATTATTATTATTATTATTATTATTATTATTATTATTATTATTATTATTATTATGTGTTAATCCACACATTGGCCGCGGTGGCTAAGAGGGTAAGACATCAGCTTAGTTACTGGACAATCAGGTTTGATTCTCGGTGGATGCGGAGTTTATTTCAGTTGTACCTTCGTTTCAAAGCGGATCAGTGATTTATTCAGTCTCTGTAAAGTGGACACTTAGATGATCCTTGGAATATAGGGTTTTTAGCTTCATGCTGATGGACATACCACTGCCAGTGAATGCAGAAAAGAAGACAAGACATATAGAAAGTTTACATCTGCATCGCCCCTCATTCCTTTAGTTTGTCCTGAATAGGGGTTACTCAAATGCGTTAGAACGTAGCTTTGTGTTTGAGAGAGGCAACAATTTATCGCCTGATCTGTTCAATGGAACCTTGATTGACAACACATCTGAAATGAAAATAAAATGTTTGACTGTAATGTCCCACAATTATGTCTGTTAGGCTAAGGGAAACGGATGATTAAAGCAAGTGAATGATGAGGGAAGAATTGGTGGAATGAGAAAGTGGGAGGAAACGCGGGTACCTCGAGAAAACCCACGACCACGATGTTGTCTACCACAAGCTTACCTGACTGAGATCGAATCGAGGACCCCACGCACCAGAGGTAAGCTCTCTATCACTCAGCCACTGTGCCCCCGTCAATAAATATGTACAGTGAAAGTCATAAGTATTCGTACACCGACTACAAGCTATGATTAAATGCTTGTAGCTCCGACTTTGTTGGAGATAGAGCATTGAAACAAAATGCATTGCATTTTCCATTAATTTCTTTATTATGTACAAAACAAACGTTCCATGAATGCGAAAACATAGACACATAATGGCAAAAGAAACCAAAATTATCATGGTTTTGATGTGTCAAAAGTATTCGTACTCTGAAATTAAAGGCAAAATCGTCCAGCTGTTTGAGCTGTTTTTCACGCCCTCTGGCGGTTAGAACGCCCTTTGATGGTTTGCAAAGCTAAACACAACCACAGGCCAGCGAAACATCATTCAAGATCAAAGATTGATTCAAGACGAAATATATAATGGGTCGAAAAGGGACAGAGACAACAGAAGCAGAAAGAAAAATAATTATAACGCTTCATAACGACTGCAAATCCTTACGGGAGATATCAGGTATTATCGGAAGACCGCATTCGACCGTGCAGTCAATCATAGATCGATACTGCGAAACAAATACAGTCAAAAACATGCCGCGAAGTGGACGTCCACGGAAGATCACTGGACGATGTGAGATGGTGGCAGAAGCAGCCAAATCAGGTATGTCAGTTTCAGAAAGTACTGTGCGTCGTGCTTTCAACAAACAAGGGTATAATGGGCGTGTTGCTCGAAAGAATTTTTTTTTGTTTCCGAAGTGAATACGAAGAAGCGGCTCCAGTTTGCAAAAGCTTACGTGAACAAAGATGTGGCTTTCTGGGACAAAGTGATATTCTCAGACGAGAGTAAATTTAATGTTTTTGGTTCCGACGGTAGACAAATGGTGTGGCAGAAGCCAAATAAAGTGATGGACCCGAAAAATCTGCGGCCAACCGTCAAGCATGGAGGTGGGGGAGTGCTAGTTTGGGGGTGCATGGGTGCTTCGGAAGTGGGAAAGCTGACAATTATCGACGGTACAATGGATCAGCATATGTACATTGACATCTTGAAGAAAAATCTACGTCCTAGTGCTGATCAAATGGGCCTGCAAGATAACTTTATATTTCAACAGGACAATGACCCAAACATACGGCACACAATACAAAGCTCTGGTTACTGTACAGTGTGCCAAAGCAACTGACCACTCCTCCTCAATCGCCTGACCTCAATCCGATTGAGCATTTATGGCACTTACTCGAAATGAAACTCCTCAAGCGCAGCATTACGATTAAACGTTCTTTGCAAACTGCACTCGAAGAGGAATGGGCTTCTATAACAGTTGAAGATACGCGACATTTGGTGACTCGATGTCAAAGTGCCTTCTAGCTATAATTAGGGCCAAAGGGAACCTAACCAAGTATTGAATCATGCGCAATAATTTTCTTTCTGGACGTTTCGTAAGTATACGAATACTTTTGGCACATCAAAATCATGTTCATTTTTGTTTCTTTTGCCATTATGTGTCTATGTTTTCGCATTCACAGAACGTTTGTTTTGTAAATAATAAATAACTTAATGGATAATGTAGTGCCGTTTGTTTCAATGCTCTATCTCCAACAAAGTCGGAGCTACGGGTATTTAATCATAGCTTGCAGTCGGTGTACGAATACTTATGACTTTCACTGTATGTGCTTTTTACCCTGGCTAAATGTCAGTGAAATGTTTGCTATTTACAAGTACATATGAGTATTCAAAGAATTTTCACCTGTTCCTGTTATTCACAGGTTCAAAAGTCATGTTGTAACATGGTAACTTGCTGGCCTCGCTGGAACATCGCGCAAAACCGGTTGAACAGCGCGAAGCAGTTTCAGTGCTATCAGTTGGAATTTGGAAGTGCAGTAAAATGTCGTATACCGTAGTGGTGGCAATGCGATGGAATTATTGGAATTTGAGTGCGGAATGATAGTTCGGGAGATATGAATAAAATTATAAAATTTGATACGTTACTTAAAATTGCACATTTGCGGGAATTTTTAAAACATTTTTTTAAAATTTACTTTGCTTCTATAACATTACAACAGTACCTCTTTGTAAGTGTAATTACAATAAGTTCTCAGAATTAAGTGACTTTAGACAGTATTGCAAATTTTAACAGTCTTTGCAATATTTTCAGAAATTTTTAATCCATTGTAATTTATTTCGTATTCATTTGAAATCCATTCTATTCTATCCTATCTTGATAATAGCTAGGATAATAGCATATCCTATGTCGAAACCTATCCTATCTGATAGTAATATTAGATGCTAAAGTACTTTTCATATGCACAGCCCTGTTTGTCTCACATGGCAATCGTGTGCTTACTGCAGAAGAGGCCACCAAAGTTTGAATGTTTGTTGTGCTCTAGTGTTCTTAGTTTGCGACATTCAATAATAAATGTAACTCATTGTTTCCCTTTAACGTGTAGATTTGAAATATGTAATAACCTGACATAATGCTATTTTAAAAAATAGAACTTTATGTTGGGTTGGCAATTCAGTTAAATTTGTGATACAACAGAGTACGCCGAACAATGTTTCCCGGACGATATTTGCATGATGCAAAATTTCAACTTCTTTTGTCCATTGGTTTAAAAGCTACAAAGACGTATCAAATGGTCCACTCTATATTCATATATATTCCTAACATTTAAAATTCATTATATTTGTTACAAGCAAGTCTATTTTTCAGTATTATAAATTGAAATAGAAGAGTCTGTTGTAGTTACTTTGAAATGTTTGTCTGCTTATGGTTCAATTGGAAGACTAGCAATACACGTGACCTTTAGCTAAAATGACAGTTACTCTTGCTACTTTTACAGTAAACAGTCACAAATTCCTTCGTCTGTAGAGAACGATTTGTTATATGTTTGAGGCATTAGTAGAGCAAATTCGAGTTCCATTAGTGAAGTAAAAGTGACTAATCGTAACGGCCTATTTCATAGCTCTAATGTGAATAGAGCATTTCGTCAATGGGTAAATACAACAGTATTGCAGATTTCGGTTTCAGTACTATGAAAGACATCAGACATCTCCTAATAAAGTCTCACCGTATTGAATATGATTGCCCTATTTTACTATCTTACCATAGTCTGCTGTCAGTGCCGTAACTTAGATTTTTCTGGTGGGGGCAAGCATGAATATTTGGGCCCCTAGAAAAATTTGTTTTGGTCTCTCGCACAAATTTCGAAAATAGGCCTCTTCTTTCCATCTTTCTCTTATTCTTTGTGGGCCCTCCGCACGCCCCTGGGTCCATTCCATACACGACAAATTAATTAAAGGGACAATGTTGACAAATCTCAAAGCTACAAGAATATATATTATTCCTAGGGCTCGTAATAGTAGACATTTTTTACTGAAATGGGCCTACGACTCATTTTTGTTTTATTTATCTTTTGTGTGCTGTTTTGTTTATGTAATACAGTGAACCTATTTTATGTTTCATATATAATTTTATGTTCGTATCGTATATGGAGTAAAAACATTTTGTTTCAAAGTGGGTTCCTCTCTAATGACGGAAAACTTCCCTGGGAGGAAGTTGCCCCCTGCCCCCTACAAGTTACGGTCCTGTCTGCTGTTCGTTAAGAACTTCTTCAAACGATGATTTTACAAGTATGATCATAAGATTGAAATGATTCATACACTTTTACGTCTCAGTGACATATAGAAAGGATGATCCCAAGAACATCGCTTCTCTCCTCAATCTCAGACAATTTATTACAGAAATTTCACCATTCTCAAAGATTAGCAATTCAAAATATCACTATGATATTTTTAAAATATCAGTTTATTTCTCTTTTCGACGGAGTTCTGACTTTGATGCTAACGCTCAGTACTTTCTTATAGCAAAAATGAAATGAAATGAAATCTTTGAGTTTTACGTCCCACGATAATGCCGGCTAGGCTAAAGGAGACGGTGATGATAAGAAATGCATGAAATGGTGGAATGAAGAAAGTGAGAGCAAATGGGAGAAATACGAGGAAACCCACGCATACGGTGTTCGTTCACCACAAAGTTCACTTGGTGCGGGGTGGGATCGAATTCTTTATAGTAGTACGACTACCAGTAGCTGTAGTTTTTTTTTCTAATGATACGAACGTATGGCAAGATAGCCCCCCCACTTTAGAAAATTGAAACAATGACTAGGTCATTCGTTTGTACTACGTTTGTACCGTTTGTACCGAAAATATTTTCGTTTGTACTATTTTCCTTATAGGGGTACCTGAGAGGTCAACTGGGGGGGCTATCTTGGCGCCAAGATAGCCCCCCGGTATCACAGCACAAAAAATTGGAACACACCATTCGAAAGCAAATCGTTTGTACCGTTTGTACCGAAAAAAGTTTTGTTTG
Organism: Thermobia domestica; assembly: GCF_964235325.1. Taxonomy (NCBI): domain Eukaryota; kingdom Metazoa; phylum Arthropoda; class Insecta; order Zygentoma; family Lepismatidae; genus Thermobia; species Thermobia domestica. Next base: position 233,010,691 of record NC_137454.1, on the reverse strand, counting down.
TACCCTGATAGTTTTCGAGAAACAGGGGATGACATTTGGGGGGGCTATCTTGGCGCCAAGATAGCCCCCCCGTATCACAGCACAAAAAATTGGAATACACCATTCGAAAGCAAATCGTTTGTACCGTTTGTACCGAAAAAAGTTTTGTTTGTACCCTGATAGTTTTCGAGAAACAGGGGATGACATTTGGGGGGGCTATCTTGGCGCCAAGATAGCCCCCCGTATCACAGCACAAAAAATTGGAATACACCATTCGAAAGCAAATCGTTTGTACCGTTTGTACCGAAAAAAGTTTTGTTTGTACCCTGATAGTTTTCGAGAAAGAGGGGATAATATTTGGGGCGGGGGGCTATCTTGGCGCCAAGATAGTCCCCCCGTATCACAGCACAAAAAATTGGAATACACCATTCGAAAGCATATCGTTTGTACCGTTTGTACCGAAAAAAGTTTTGTTTGTACCCTGATAGTTTTCGAGAAACAGGGGATGATATTTTGGGCGGGGGGCTATCTTGGCGCCAAGATAGCCCCCCCGTATCACAGCACAAAAAATTGGAATACACCATTCGAAAGCAAATCGTTTGTACCGTTTGTACCGAAAAAAGTTTTGTTTGTACCCTGATAGTTTTCGAGAAAGAGGGGATAATATTTGGGGCGGGGGGCTATCTTGGCGCCAAGATAGTCCCCCCGTATCACAGCACAAAAAATTGGAATAGACCATTCGAAAGCATATCGTTTGTACCGTTTGTACCGAAAAAAGTTTTGTTTGTACCCTGATAATTTTCAAGAAAGAGTGGATGGCGTTTGGGAGTCTATCTTGTACGCAAGATTGGCCCCTAATATGTACTTTTTCCATGCCCATTAATAAGTATTATGTGTCTATTCATGTGAATTTATATGAATTTAGATCTCTTGATGTACATATCCAAATGAAAAGAAGGACTTGTTGGGAATAACGCAACGTTAAAACTGAATCGGGAAGTGGGAAAACAGTGTGAGTTCAAAATAAGCCATTTTCAGTTATAGGCGAAAATAACACTAAAGATGTAGAACTACAAGTTGTAATGAAGAGCAGTACAATTTGGAAGACCTCGCACGTTATACCAGAATGCTATAATGTCGACTGTACATTTGTGGCATTAACAAACGAAAGTTCTTTCTTCAAACATCTCAAAATGCGTTTTGTGCACTACTAGTGTTTTTTCGCTCAATGATTCAAATAAATTTAATCTATTTGTGCCCTTTTCCGTAAATAAATACCGTAAAAAACATAACGAAGTGTGTACAAATTCAGAAAGAAACTGGATTTACAGAAATAATCTTAAACAAAGAAAACTAAAAGATGAAATGTTTGCTCACCTAAACTGCGTCCTTCCACGTTTCAGCTTTACACCAACTGAAAAAATTAGCTGTTTATATCTGTCACATTAACGGCTCGAGAAGTTTGTCGCTTTCATAGACAATAGACGAAAGCAAATAGGCCATTGCTGAATAATACGTATTTACTTAAGGAAAAGGGCAGAAATAGAGAAAATTTAATTGAATCGGTGAGTAGAAAACTACTATAGTCCACAAAACGCATTTTGAGTTATTTGAAAAAAAAAAAAAAAAAAACTTTCGTTAGTTAATGCCACAAATGTACAGTCGACATTATAGCATTCTGTTATAACGTGCAAGGTCTTGCAAATTGCACTGCTCTTCATTACAACTTGTAGTACTACATCTTTAGTGTTATTTTTGTCTTTACTTCAAAATGGTTTATTTTGGACTCACACTGTTTTCCCACTCGCCGATTCAATTCTAGCGTTGAGTTATTACTGAAAAATTCATTTATATGCACAACCAGAATTCTAAATACACATCAATTCACATGGATAAACATATGATACTTATTAATGGACATGGAAAAAGTACACATTAGGGGGCCTATCTTGCGTACAAGATAGCCCCCAAATTTCATCCCCTGTTTCTCGAGAACTATCAAGGTACAAACAAAACTTTTTTCGGTACAAACGGTACAAACGATTTGCTTTCGAATTGTGTATTTCAAATTTTTGTGCTGTGATACGGGGGGGCTATCTTGGCGCCAAGATAGCCCCCCACAACAAATATCATCCCCTGTTTCTCGAAAACTATCAGGGTACAAACAAAACTGTTTTCGGTACAAACGGTACAAACGATATGCTTTCGAATGGTCTATTCCAATTTTTTGTGCTGTGATACGGGGGGCTATCTTGGCGCCAAGATAGCCCCCCAAATGTCATTCCCTGTTTCTCGAAAACTATCAGGGTACAAACAAAACTTATTTCGGTACAAACGGTACAAACGATTTGCTTTCGAATGTTGTATTAAAAATTTTTTGTGCTGTGATACGGGGGGGCTATCTTGGCGCCAAGATAGCCCCCCCAAATATAATCCCCTGTTTTTCGAAAACTATCGGGGTACAAACAAAACTTTTTTCGGTACAAACGGTACAAACGATTTGCTTTCGAATGGTGTATTTCAATTTTTTGTGCTGTGATACGGGGGGGCTATCTTGGCGCCAAGATAGCCCCCCCAAATGTCATCCCCTGTTTCTCGAAAACTATCAGGGTACAAACAAAACTTTTTTCGGTACAAACGGTACAAACGATTTGCTTTCGAATGGTGTATTTCAAATTTTTGTGCTGTGATACGAGGGGGCTATCTTGGCGCCAAGATAACCCCCCGCCCAAAATATCATCCCCTTTTTCTCGAAAACTATCAGGGTACAAACAAAACTTTTTTCGGTACAAACGGTACAAACGATATGCTTTCGAATGGTGTATTCCAATTTCTTGTGCTGTGATACGGGGGGGCTGTGATACGGGGGAACCAAGATAGCCCCCCCAGTCGACCTCTCAAGTAACCCTATAAGGAAAATGGTACAAACGAAAATATTTTCGGTACAAACGGTACAAACGTAGTACAAACGAATGACCTAGTCATTGTTTCAATTTTCTAAAATGGGGGGGGGGGGCTATCTTGCCATACGTTGATACGAAGCAGTATGCAATACTGGTAGTTTTTAAAAATCAGATTATTCTTCTATTATTTTAGAGGAGTTTCTCGATTTAAATCGATTTGAAGAGTGGAATAAGAATATATTTAAAAGACAATACGATCAATAGATAAATGCATCTACTGATTTATTCTACTCGTTTAGAATTTGGTGCTTACCGTCGTAGCCAATCAGCGCGCGTAGATTAGTACGAGGCACATGTCAGGAAAGAGGACCAATATTTTTTCGCTAGGGTGATGAAGTAGAGTGTGTGTAGGAGCTGGTATTCTGTATTTGCAACAGAGATAGAATTACAGGTGGCATTGCGTACGTGCGACTTATAGTTCGATGAAAAAAGGCATTCGTAATACAAAATCCCGCCAAATGTGAAGTAAGATCTGTCATACGATTTCTGAACGCCAAAGGACAGACTACAGCTGGCATCCATCGAGAATTGTGTGTCATTTACTGATTCATAGCAATAAGTAAAGGTTAGGTAATAGTACAGAGAGTTTCGGAAAAGGGGTTGAAATGTTCGTGACGATGAACGTAAGCAAAGATCTTCGCTTAGTGTTCAGATTGACGATCTGGTGGAACGCATTAACAAGAAATTGTTGATTCAAAATGACTGAACTGGCAAGATAGTCTAGAATTGTTTGCAAAAGTAGTGGATCGAATTGTGGCTGACAAGCTGGGTTATCACAAACTGTGTATGAGATGGGTGCCAAAAATACTGACAGATGCTCACAAAAAACAAATAATGATAACTGCGTGTAATTTTTGAGCTCTCTGTAAGGAGGTGGTAGATGGCCTCTTTTCTTACATAGTGAGGGAGACGAAACCTGAATATCGCACCCAGCTGGGGATTACAACTAACAATGAATGCAATAACGGCAATGTAGTTCTCCTAAAATGAGGAAATTCAGACAACCGCAATCAGTTGACAAAATCATGGCAATCGTGTTTTGGGACTAAAAAGGTGTGATTTTTGTGAAATTCTTGGGACCAAAACGAACAATTACAGCAGATGTGCATTTCCAAAACACTAAATAATAATCTTTGACGTGCCATCCAAAATAGGTGGAAAGGAATGCTATACTCGGGAATTATTCTCATCCATGACAACGTCCAGTCACACGACTGCTCATACTTTTGAGACAATTCAAAGATTTCTCTGGGAACTTCGTCCCGACTTTGTCCACAGCAATTTCTTTCTCTTTTTTTTTCACCTGAAAAAGTAGCTTGCGTTGAAGATTTTTAACGACAGTCAAATGCTCAAAATATCAGTTCTGAACAAGCTGCACTCTCGAGCGGCAGATTTTTATACAGAGAGTATGAGTAAAGTTGCGCCAAGCTACCAGAAACGTGTGGAGGTTCATGATGATTACGTCGGTAAATAACCAAGGTATGTACTATATCAATCAAAATAAGTTTTTTCTATCATTTTCTTCTTTTTAAAATATATCAACCCTTTCTTGACAGACGCCTTGTATATTGGTGGTTCGTAACGGCATCTCGTTTTCCAGAAAAGAGAGCACTGAGTAATATTATTCATTTGACTACTTCAAAGTGTTAGATTTTAAGTATATTTTACGCTTCCGCCCCAAGATTCTGTGCTTTTCACTTAAGCATACGACAAGATAGGAATAGTAAGAACATATAACATCTATTCGCTGAGCCAAATTTGAATTCACAAGAAATATGTCCTAAGACAGCCCCCTCCCCTAATACCTTTGCTTATAGTTGTGCAAAGGAAACAACTCTACCTGGAGAAAATACTTTCATATATGGTTTCGGCTTAGTATTAATCCTACATTGTTACGAACCACCCCAAGATGTCCCAATTTAGCTGGGACAGTCCAAGATTTACATCGTGTGCCCCCCAAAAATTGTTCTAAACTCCATGTGTTCCGGTTTTCCTCCAAACCATAAGTTAATATCATTCATACTATGTTGATAAAATTCTCAATACACAACTAAAGAAATAATATACTCTCTATCATTCACTTTTGATGATCATTCACCTTTTATTTATTTAATTCTGATATTTCAGCAAGGAACGAGTGCATAAATGTAAATACACAAGAAGGTTTCATAGTTCAATATTGTGTTTATTTATGTAAATCTTTGAAAACAGAGGAATCATTCGAAGACAAAATAGGCTTAAGAAATATGCAAATGACAGTTGTATATTCACTTGGAACACTAGAAGATGTTAGGAATTAAATAGGAGACATGAGTGATAAGTATAAATATATTTCACGTTATTATCAACATGTAAATGGATTAAACTCTGAACTAAGTAATTTGTACACAAATGTTCTAGCTGTCAACTATCATATTATAATAATAACTCAAACTTAGATAAAGCCAAGAGTGTATGACAGTAACATTTTAGGAAGTAGATATATACCTGTATTTACACCGATGGAACAAACAAGAAAGATGATGATGTTTTAATAATAATATTAAATATTTTTATACAAACAGGGTCGATCAATATAGATCATATTGAAATGGTCTGTCCTAAAAATACAAGTACAAAATTGCCTGTAACCGTTTATTTTTCGCCGAATTCTACAACTGAAACATCGTATAATACATTAACAAAATTTGAGTAATTTATTAAATCTCAATATTTTAGATTCTACAGGATAGCTTTAATTTAATTTTAACACCAAACACTGTGTGGTGTTTTATAAGGTGGAATAATATATTCTGCCCTTGCCTATTTCATGTCATTGAACAACCATAAATCTACTATAAATGATATTAAAAATCGACATGACAAAGCTTTAGAATAGTATTAAACAAATTTCAATAAAAATGCCAACATGAATAAAATTTTAGTACCTTTTGCATCTGAAAATTCTTATCATCCAGCTCTATGATTCAAGAATCAATAACTATAAAACCATTCCGTGTTAAGTACTAATCAAGCACTGTGTATAATTATAGCAAAGCGATTTTCAAAAGTTTATACACTTCTTTCTACAAAAGCCGTGGCTACCTTTCATGGACTAAGTTCAAGAAACGACCCTAGACCTTTACGCATTCCCTTTAGATGTGATTCATTTTCCTTGCATTTTTGTCACAGAAGGGATTGTAATTGAACTATAGAATTACAGCGTCATACAATGAACTTCGTTTTAGATAAAGCCAAATAGGTACCACACAGGAAATTACGGTAATTATAACTAAAAAATTGATATTTATATATTTAATCTGGAATGAATTACACAGCAATGGAACTAGGGCCAATATCGTAACCACAAATAGACTATAATGATTAGCAGGGATGCAAAAAGAACCGGTTCTGACCCACTTTTGAACCGGTTCAGACATCAAGAGTCCATGCTAAAGATAGGAACCTGTCCGTAGCGTTTTCACAAGAACCGGTTCACTTTCCATTCCTGATAATTAGCCATCTTCTTTACGTAATTTGTTAATTATTTCACTGCCAATTTGAGTGTCCATTAACATGTCTTCGTTCGGTTATCTACCTTACAGACAAAACTAAGAATAAATTTGTGAAAAACCCATCGAAATCAGCAGGGCAAAAGCAAAAATATTTGAGAACATTCTATTATTTTTGGATCAAAAGATCCAATGTGTTTCAATTAAAAAAAATTCTTGTAGACCTTATATGTGACGTTAAAAAATGTAGCTCTATTTTTAAATTAGAATTCAGGAAACTATTTTAAGCTAAATTTCATAGCATTTCTACCTTTTGTCAGGTAGAGATATTTGGATTTTTAACATACAAGAATAATGCTGATAAGTGCACTATAGTGAGGTTCCGGTGGCTCAGTGGTAGAGCATTCACCTCTGGTGCATGAGATCCCTGGTTCGATTCCAGCCCACGCCAAATGGACTTTGTGGTGGAAAAACACCGTATGCGTGGGTTTTCTCGGGGTTCTTCCACTTTATTCATTCCACCATTGCACTCATGCCTCATCATTACCGTCTCCTTTAGCCTAGCCGGCATAAGTGTGGGACGTAAAACTAAAATATTTCATTTCACGTGCATTAATTAGATCTAAACATGGATTTGAATACATATGAAGTAATTCTTTGAAAATGGCTTTCATGTTATACTACACTTCGGAAACATATTTCAGATGACAGTTAAACCTCGCCTCACTAATGATAGATATTTTGCTTAAACCTCACGAACAGTTATTCTGATTACCATTTTGTCCACCTTTTACCCCAGTGATGTGATGAGGTGATACCTATAATATCTAGACCTTCAGCCGAGTTCACCGAAATAAGCTTTTTATTCCTTGTTCTTAAAGATTCCTAACGCTTATAGGTTAAATGAATAATCGTGGAAACAGCATCAGAAGTAAATCTATTGGTTGAACAAATTTGGCTCTTAACTTCCCTTTAAGCACTGAAGCTGTATTAAACGAAAAAAAAAAAAAGAGTCTACTGAACAAATACAAATCAGTAATTGTAATGAAGCATGGAATCCGAACTTGAGTTTGTATCCGCGACAAATTGTCCTACCATGGAAACCGATATTAACAGAATTTTCCTACCATGGAAATAGATATCAATAGCAGTTTGTCATATATCCCGTGCAAGGGTCTTTGGAATGTTTAAAATCTCTATGACATTTTGTCACTAATTAGTCTGACTTCTCAGTGTATAATCATCTGAACATTATATCGTTAGGAGGATTTGTCTAACTTAATTGCTTTTGTAAATGAAAAAGTTGCTTCCTTAGGTAAGTGCTTTGAAATGTAGTTTCTAATATACTAATGAAAGCCGTGTCAATTATACCGTTGCCTTCACTAATTAGTTTTGAGTTCTAAGCAAATATTTAGTTTTACTTTCAGTGATGTAAATAACCTGAATCAAATGCCTACCCTTTTATCTAGTGATTTACATCAAATTGTATGTTACAACTATACCTTTAGTCACTGGTTTAGCTTTACAAAGAACAATATTGAAATTTCCTTTGGAATTAGCACAAAATGTTCTTGAACTTGAAAGACAGATTACGAGGATAGTATATGTTAACTTAAAGAATAAGCTCTTCTCCACAACATTATTCTTTACGCATTAAACATACTTACTGAACTCATCCAAAATTTAATATAGTTTGGTAACAACACATTCGAAGAAGAAAGAGTATTGTACCATTTCCAACATATCTCATTGTCTACTGTTTGAAATACTGTATTCAGTTCTTATTTTGTTACTTAATGCAATGATACTTTCGGAAAGAAATAATACTTTGGCAAACACAGAAAACTGTGTTGTAGTTAAAGAAACAGTGAAAGAAGAAAGTAGAAGTTTACTTGCTATCAATACCACTCAAATATAACACTACAGTTATTGAGATAGTCGTGTGTGTTTTCTCATGTCCTTATGTTGGGCTTCAATAATTTTGAGCCTAGTTCGAATCCGATTAGGTAATTTTGTTTATTTATTTATTTTGAAACTTTCCCACTGTTCTTGGTCTTCAGTTTCTGCATTTGATTTTTTCCCTTCTTTGTTTCTTCAGAAGAAATCACGTTTAGAAAACCACTAACTTACTACCGTTTGTATCCGACGATGTCCCAAATACCAAGGAAACGAATAATTCCAGTATTTTTCTTTTCTTAATAGTATATAAAGCTACTAAATTGTTTTTAAAATGGATTAAAGTGTTTATTGTTCCTTATTTACAAGTATTCAGAAGTTTTTACTAAATAGTTGAACTTTCAGTGAGAGTGCTTCATTTTTATTTGGTTCTTTTTCACGTTTCTGTTCCGTACTCACTGTTGTTGCTCTCGTTCAGTCTAAATCTGTTTCACAAACTTTACGTTAGGCTCTTCCGTGGTGCTCCGTGACAAGTTTCAGTGGATACTAAACAGAAAATTATAATTAATATTTTTGACGCAACGTGTTTGTGAATTCTAACTAGTGTTCACTTCTTTTTAAAATATAAACCAAACCAACGCATACCCTACACTAGACAGAACTATGCTCTGACTTTCGCGCAGTGGTAAAATCTTAGCGTATTTGCCAAGGACGCCAATAGAAACTTCGTAGACTGATCAGTGCCCCGCAGAATGATCCAATGTACTACTTGATTTCGAGGTTGCGATGAAACAAAGTGATTTGAGCGTCATTTTTTTTTTTTTTTTTTTTGAGCTTGTACAAAATATTGAATTAGTTGTATCTGTGGGTAATGTTACACAGGTGTTGAAAGATTGTAATCTCAATAGGTAAGGTCGTCCCGTAGGTGGAGCAAGTTAGATATTTGATCCAAACCTCGCACTATATGGATCCCATACCATAGATAAGGCTAGATTGTTATAAAAAGGTGACAAGTTAGTATTTCTGATTCATTCTTAAAAATAAAAATATTTTGAGATGATGAACCATTTTGTAAGGTATTTTTACAACTGTATACTATTTATATCGCGAAAAATACTCATCATGTTAACAACGACTACGTTAGTAATAACTCTAATGCATATCCGATTTAACCTTTAACACGGCAAAAGCACTTTGTAAAGTCCATGTTGATAGATATGAATGTATAGATTATTAAACTCTAAACCTGATTGTCCTGTACTTAATATAATAGAATGCTCTATATCAAAGGGTTTCAGCACGTGAATTCACTGATAATTTATTACGTTATGTTAATACTGGAGCGTTCGGTCGGATCATTGTGGAAGCGAATCGTGCATCGCTGGTGACTGAATTTACATAACTCTTATCCTAATTTAACAGTAGCCTACCACATTCTCCACCCCATGGTTATTGCAGCTGCATTTGTAATGCATTTCTCAAAGCTAATAATAATGATAAATACCTAAGGACATCCACAAAGGAATAACCTTTACCGTAGATAGACTGACTACGATTTCTATTGAAAGTGAAATTACAAAGAAATTCATAAAGACGAATTGATGTAAGATTTGCTTAAGAAGAAAACGAAGAGTTGCTTTCTTTTGAAGTTAAGCTCTCTTAGGTCAAACAAACAAATTAGGATAATTATAAGAACAGTAATATTGATGATGGTCATATTATTATTATTTTTTTAATCCGTTATAAAATTGGAGAAAAAGTGTATTCTTGGGATGCTAAATACATTTCAAAAACATTTTTTGCTATCTATTATAGTTTCTGTTCTATGATGATCAACGTTGAAACCAATGAGATTAATTTTTACCACTTTTGTTTTAATAGAGGCTTAAGGGAAGAAATTAACTCATTCTTAAAACACTAGTTCATATAAAAAACGTTTCTTAATATCTCTTAGTTTTTCTATGATATCTGTCGACAGATGAGATGGCTGGGCGGACGGATATACCTGTTTTACAAGACTTGCCATACCTGTACAGCCGCCAGTTGTGCAGTATTACTCCTTTAGAGTTGACTAATTGCTCCCTCCGGAGCTGAGATATATCAAATAATGCCCCAGTGTAGGATTTTAGTTATACTGAGTCGATAGTTATTTGTAATTATTGCCAAAGATGTAAAGTTAAATGGCAAGATCAAGGTAATCATAGTTGAGAAGTATAAAATGCAGATAATGAACTGCTGCTACTACAAAGAATTAATTTTGTTTTAATTAGAATGGATTTTACTCCATATGAAAGGTAGCTAAAGCCAATTAACCAATATGATAGCTAATATTAAGTACTGTATTGTATTGGAATGAAGTCCAAGTTAGCACAAAATAATTTATTCGTGCTGAATGTGGGATTCTCGTCTACATCAGGCTCGCAGTTTACTTCGCCCCAGGTTCCGAATATCGACAGAGCCATTCTATAGATAGGCATGACCAAAAATCGTCAAGTTTAATCCGAGCACTTATCGAGTATTTCTTAATAAAAGAAATGGTTCAAAGGATCCATTTTCATATCAATCGTAAAGGTATCTTGCATCTTCTAATACTCCTGTGAGAAATTGAGTTGCAGATTTCCAAAAGTGCCAAACGTCCATTGAGGATGAACTTCGCTGAGGTGTACCTCCGACAATACAAACGCAGAAATCATTGGTGCCAACCATTAAATTGTATTGTAGAAACGAAGAGTAACTCTTTAGTGTATTATAGAAACTATTGTCAGTTTCGTATAAGATGTTAAAATACATCTGCAAAGTATTGAGCATACATGTCTGTGGAACTTATCGAAAAGTTTCCAAATTTCTGAATGCTAAAGACAACCCGCAGTTGTGCAATATTATTTTCAGATACACTTCCTCCCTTAGAGTTGACCATCGACCTCCATCCGGAGCTAAGGTACTTCAAATAGTGCCCCAGTGCAACCGCAACACATATTTTGATTTCTTTAGTTTAGGGTTTTAGTTACACTGAGGTGGTATTTACTGGCAATTACTACAGAAGATGAAGAATTAAATGGGAAAATCAAATATATTAAGGAATTGTTATACGTGTATTATTTCACATATTTAAGGAATTATTTCACTGAAACATGAAAGACATTGTGGATACCTACTGCTCACATCACTTATTTATCTATTTTTGAAAATCAGGTTTATCGTGATTATGTTTGAAACAAAAAAAAAAAAATACCTATTCCAAGTCTATAATCTACGCTACTGTACGCTGTACACATTTGCTTAAACACAATATCTAGTAAGCATAACCTCATTTGATTAGCATTTTCATTAAACTTTTAATGTACAAATAAAACAGAGCTGATCATACAGAACTTAGCAAATCCACAGGGCAAAATAACACGAAAAATGCAAGTTTCAGAGACCAAACTAAAAAAATCCAATACCTTTTGAAACATAGTAGCAGATTACTGAAGTGAACTTTGATAAAGGGTAATATCGCAACCTATGTCGATATAAATTGGGTGACTACAGAGATTAAGTTTGATTTATTCTTTATATTTTAGTACTTCTTTGAATATGTGCACTGATTTTGCGTCAGAAGTAGAAGGAGAGCTAATGAGAATGGGGTTGGAGATAACCCTTTATAAAATAGCAAAGACTTAGAAGATCCTTTTGGAACCACTGAACCCGTCCGTGTGTCTTTAGGTGGAAATCAAGTTAATATTTGCCTAACGTCTTTGATCATAAAGAAAACCGGATGAAATTTTGTAAATTTTGCAAGGTACAAGTAAATATCCTACAGTGATATGTATATTTTATATAAAACTGTATGTACGCATAAAGAACTCAAAAAAGAAAAACATGCAATTCTTTTAACAATGTTATCTTGTTCCATCAATATATAACTTCTCATATTCTAACTAGCACGCATAAACGATCCTTCTTTTAAAATAGCTTATAAACACCTCAACTTAAAATTGTATTTATGTAGTATCTTGGCTTGAAGGAGATGGAAACCAACTAGATATTTCGTTACGGTGACCTTATTTCTTCAAAAGGCATCTCTTCCATTATGTGAGAATACTTGAGCAAAACGAAAAAGGAATAAAGAGCTTTCAAAAGAACTTGAGACTACAACTGCCTCCTAAATGTTGAAAAATTGGAGAGGAAAAAAAAAGAGTGCAATTTTATTTATCTTTCTTACATTTCCGATATGAAATCCTTTGTTGATAATGCCTTCTTCTTCAGATGCTGAAACTCTCGCCTAAACACCTACAATATGAACTTTAGTAAAAGTGGATATTTCGCAGAAAAGTTAAGTTTCACAAAGGTAATGATGGCACCATTAAGAGTTAATATGTTCCTTTTTCTCGTTTCTTTTCTTCATTGTCGTCTTCTTAAGCAGGAAAAAGCTTCTATTGTGTTCAAATTGTGCCGTCAACTTCCATCTTAACCTTCCCAACATGAATGTTCTTTTTAGAGTCTAATAACTTCCTTGGATTTGCCATATTGTTTACTTTCCTTCTTGAATTATTTGCCTCATCCTCTTTCTTTAACGCTTTTAGAGTATGAGAAATAACGTTATCGCTTCTAAATATTGAAGCTGCCTTCATCATTTGGGGAGGGGCTGAAACTCATAAAGGAGCAAAGAACTTTGGAAGGAAAAAGATTATACTTTTCTTGCTTTTATTTTCTTTGTTTGACATCACCATGGATAAATGAAACGATGAACTCTGCATGAGGGCTTTGATATTAACGTAACCTCAAACGCAGCACACAGACTCCTAAGGAGTATTCCGTGAAGATGCAATGTCTGTGCCAAGATTTAACTTTGCAGCTCTCCTTTTTTATTTCACGTCTTCAACATTTCCTCAAACTAACATTTGTACACAACAGAACCTTAAGGAGAGTGTTACATAATTGTACTTGTAGATTTACTTCCTTTTAAAAAAAAATCAGTATGCAGAATTATTAAGATTGTTTATTAAACTTGAAATTTCAATTCTAAATTATGTCTAAATGTAACTGATAAAAATACTTTTATTTTAACATCTCAAAACTTTGCACCGAGGTTAAAGGAAATGGTGATGATGAGATTAATGATAATAGTGGAATGACGAAAGTGTGAGAGAAGAGGAGAAACCCAGGAAACTTACGCATATTATGTTTGTCCACTCAAAGCCTACTTGGCGGGAGTTAAAATCTAACCAGAAACCCCAGATGCCAAAGATAATACCACCACTGTAGCCACATCGATCTCAATTAATGAGTATTTCAAATATGACTCAGATCATATTTAACCATAGGTGATCTCAGTCAAACCTTGAAAAGCCGGAACAATTGTTTGGATTGAATGTGTCAACTGGAGAGCAGTGTGGATAGGATTGACCTATCATTTTCATTAATTAGGATCTTTCAGTATTAAGTGATTCTAACCAAGTGAGAGAGAACACAAGTGCAGCCCCGAACACATCATACAGTTGCTCCTTTCCATAGGAGAATGTGCTATGCACAGAAGTCGGAATTGAGTAATAAATGGCTCTGTTACAATCTTCGGGCTGTGACTGGCCTGCCTAAAACGAATATGTCTGAAGTCCTAAGAGTAGGTGGTGGTGGGTGAGTGGCTCGGCCCCAGAGTCCAGGGGAGCTCGGTGTACTTCTACTGTAACTGAAATAGTTAATCGGAATGACATTATCTGAGGAGTGAACCCTTCGAAATATCTCCCAAATGGGCTAATAAGGCGCGCCCGTAGGTTCAGGAAGTAGAGGTTAGATGCCCACATTGTACTGTACCTTTTGGTGCTGTTGAACACAAGTTGTAGATAGGGCAGGGGTCGAGCTCCCTCAGGGAAATTTAGAGATCCTGGGCACGTGTTTGTGCCTGTCCGCTTGTGGTCATACAGCGGAATCGCTAACTTGGGGTTCGTTCTCTAAGAGGGAAGTGAGCTTGCTTTATAACACTCGGCTATCAACAGAACATATGTTCTGAAACTCCTACTCGGTCAAGGAGTCGCCTTGACTAGTAGGTAAACATTAAACGCTATTCTTCAAGGTTGGCTACCTGTGAGATTGGTAGGCTTAATTCATCCCCTCTGGTTGAGGATTACATTGGAACAAAGAAAGAAACTGCAAATTTATATGGGGAAATTAACATTCCTGCAATCACAGACCAGCCCTAAGACGTAAGACAGGTCTGGAATAACACGGTCTTACCCTCCCCTTGTTAGGCAAAATGGAGGGTAGTAGATACTCGTGTTTCTACTCTAAATATAACTGCTTGTTTCGGATAAACGATCATTGCTATTAATGTAAAGTAAACGCACGATCATCCGAGTCAGGTTAACCCAGCCCTGGACTACCTGAGGCAGTCTAAAAAAATGTAGATTATAGTTGCTGTAAGAGATGACGTGCATACTGTCTGCTGCCGAACACGATTCCCAAATCTTCAGGCTCAGCCCTCTGTCATCGTGTATCGCTTTCAACTATTGCTGTTAAGTTGGATGTCCTAGTCAGTTTGATCTGTCAGTTTGCGCTTACGTGTTTGTTATCTTTTAGGTAATTACGTTAGGTTTTGTTCTACTATACTGTATATCTGCCTATTTAGAGCTTGTGTATTATAATATTAAAAGAAAGAGAGTTCTGGTTTGTTTCGAAACAAAATTACAACGATTATGACTGTTGTAATAAACAATTCCTGGAGAAAAGAAATTGTTTTGCCATTTATAATATGTAGTACTGTACCTAATTATATCTGATCTCCATATTATTTGAGTTTATGCGTTTCTGAGATAGCTTGGTTCCCAATTATCGCCGGTAATTGCAAGTTTACTGGATTGTGAAGACATTTTAATATGTTGAGGCAAATAACCGTTTCAACAAATCCTGATTGTAATGGAATAATTAATTTTCTTTAGCGATTTTATTTATTTATCTATTAGGTTTACAAACTATGCTATACATAAGTATGTCCAGTCACCTATCTGTCAACAAGTTTCAGAGTAGAAATGGTAAAACTTAGCGAGAAACAGTTCTTCCATGAGAATCCAATGCCCAAATATAGGTTCTATATCTATCCTTATTCCTTTATTCAAACAAAGTAGTAAGAATCTGTCTTTACCGGTTTATGTACTGTCGCCATAGAGCGAAAGTATATATCGATAAGCAGTTTTCAAACATATTGACTCAGCCTCGCAAGAATAGGCTCCATTTTCACCCTAAGCGTAAATGTATTCATTAAGAAATTATGATTAACATTGTAACCTGTAATAGTGTATAGGCAAATCTCGTAAAATGCAGACTTTTATCCTGTGCCCTTTGGCGGTAAATTTATGAATGTCTACCTGTGTCTCTTTGCACTAGAAAAATTTTCTGAGAAATGTGTCATAGATACCTTACTCGTATTTAAAAATTATAATGTGTATCCAAGTCTGTGAATTAAGTTAGCTTTAACATAAGAATCGTGACAATTTTTTGGTTAGTACAGCTTCGTTGTATATGTCATAGAATAACATTTATATTTTTATAAAAAGGCCTTGTGTCCATCTTAAACACAAATTAAACATAACTTTCTTACAAGGCTGTCTAATTCTTTATTATAAATTAACGAGAAATGTTACAGTTTCGGAAGTATATCACTTCCTTCTTCAGACTACTATTCCAACTGAAATCATAGATAACGTAACATAATTTGTTATCTCTACCAATCAAGAATCATTTCTTTTTTCAATTTTTCATTAAAATTCAAAATATATGCCCATTGTTGTGACAATTTTAAACTCTTAACACAAGTAATACATTGTTAATTAATCTTTATATTTCTTTTAACATATATTAACTAAATTAAATACTAATTAACTATCTAAACATTGAAATTTTCTACCTAATATTGAATACTAAATTTTCTACCTGAATTTTGATTACTACTTAACAACGTGAATATTGAAAAACATGTAAATAAAATTTTTAACCCTATATTGTCCTTATATTCTACTTTTCTTCTTTCTTCTTTCTTCCCTTTTCAAAATATCCTCCCATTCTTCATTAATATTCAAACCACTATTCAAGTTCATAGCTTTAACGTACACTTCTTTTATCCTCTTCGCTTCTTTCCACTTCCTAACCAGTTGTCTCCCTTCATATTCCAATATTTTCGCTCCTTGCCAGTTTACTTCGTGACCTGTTTCTTCTACGTGCTTGTAAATGGCATTCGTGTCTCTCTTCAATCTTACATCATCTTTATGCTGTTTTAAACGTTCTTGCATTCTCTTCTTGGTTTCTCCTGTATACACCTTATCACACATCCCACACGGTACTTCATATATCACTCCTTTCTTACATAATTCCGCTGACGTTCTCATCTTCTTTTTCTTGATGATATCTATTATCTTCATTCCTCCTTGCCTGTACGTCTTAATACCTTCTCTCTTAATAATTCTTCTTATCTTCTCTGATATCACCCCTGCACTTTCAATACCATGCCATCTTTTCTTCTTGTCCTCTTCTTTCTCTTCTTCTTTCTCACTTTTCTTCCTTCTCTTCCTGCTCTTTTTCTTGTCCTTTTCACTGTAACCATTCACTGTCCTGTTCACTAGTCACAACAATGGTCATATATTTTGAATTTTAATGAAAAATTGAAAAAAGAAATGATTCTTGATTGGTAGAGATAACAAATTATGTTACGTTATCTATGATTTCAGTTGGAATAGTAGTCTGAAGAAGGAAGTGATATACTTCCGAAACTGTAACATTTCTCGTTAATTTATAATAAAGAATTAGACAGCCTTGTAAGAAAGTTATGTTTAATTTGAGAATAACATTTGTATATGCGTTAGCCAATAAGTGCGTCAATTTGAAGGCATGAAGGCCATTTACTAGTTTGCTATTGCGAGAAAATAGAGATGAATGGGTTGAACTTAGGCTTAAAAATCAATGATCGGGTGGTAGCAAGGTTGAATTGCACGACCTTATTTATTCAATCGACTTTGCTAACTGTGATTTGTCTGAACCCCACATTTAAAGACTGTGTTCAAAGAATATATTGGTACTGCTCATACCCACAATAACAGAGAAATAGATTGAAGCCTATTGGAAATGTAGTTCTAGGTACACTCCAGTTCGAAACTTCGTGTGCACCAGTATATGAGGTGCGTTCGGAAAGTAACCTCCGATTGGTCACTGTGCGTGAAGTAGCGAGGGCAGCGATACCATCTTTGCACAGACGTTCGCAGTAGATCAGTCTGCATCCAGCCATGGTAGAGTGGAGGTTGAGGTTGCCTGATCACCAAATTTTGCAATATTACTAGCGTTAACCAAAACATAGAAAAATGTTGAAAGATCAGACACATCAGAGTAATCAATAAATTCATTGAGTAGAACAAATAGTGATGAGCAAATGCAAGACCAAGACCAAGACCCGGGTGGTCTTGGTCTTGGTCTTGGTCTTGCACATGCGGTCTTGGTCTTGGTCTTGCAGTGGAACCCTCGGTCTTGGTCTTGGTCTTGGTCTTGCACACCTAGTCTTGGTCTTGGTCTTGTTCTTGCACACCCAGTCTTGGTCTTGCTTGCAAGAGTCTTGCAAGTTTTGCTTTTAAGAAATCTATGATTTTCATAAGTAAATTTTACTCTGGATATAAGGGATAATAAATCCTACATTGCGTCAATAGTGAGGGAAATACAATGTATGTTTCTAAATGTAATATAGGGCCTATTTTACCTTCGAGTAAATGTGATGATACTGTACAACATAGGCGATGACCTTTACTTTATTTTTTTCAATGGGTGATCACGCTTCACTACTTATAAGATAAATCACAACATTTCGTAATATTTTTATATGTTTTAACAGATCCAATACTCCACTGGTTCCCAAACTGGGGAGGCTATCCCTGACAGTGAGACGCATGAAAGAAAACCAAGACGGCACAAATTACTGAAATACCATAAATTGCAAAATTATTTTTACACTCTAAAGGCGTCAGATTTTTTTTCTTTCCTACCACGATTAGCTCATCTTTGTATTGAACAATCTCCCAATTAAATATTGAAATTTTGTTTTACTGATTCTAATATGTACTGTATGGGGCAGAAATAAGAACATACGCAAAAACGATGAAACAGTTAGACTTTCGAAATGTGGGCATGGAGAAAAAAGGAGAGAATCAGCTGAGTTGAACGGAAAACGAATGCGAAGGTTTTAGAAATAGTAGCAGTAGGGGAGAAAAGAAAAAATTTAGATGTAATGAAGAGGAGGACATTGGCTGAGGAGGAACTGTATTATGAGGGACGTGCTAGAGGGAGGGGCCGAAGGAGATCGTAGTTGAAGAAAGATATTAAGACAGAAAATTGCTACGTTAAGACTAAGAGACTAGCTGAGGACCACAGTCATCGAAGCTTCTCAGCTGCAGCAAGTGACCTGCCAATAATAGCAGAAAAGCTATTATTATGACGATGATGATATGTTTTGCAATATTGACCAAAAAAGAGAGAACAAATTAAAATAATAATAATTAAACCTCTTAATATTTTAGAATATGAAATGAAATTAAATTTGTGAGTTTTACGTCCTACGATTATGCCGGCTAGGCTAAAGGAGACAGTGATGATGAAAAATGAATGAAAATGGTGGAAAGAAGAAAGTGGGAGGAAACGGGAGAACCACGAGGAAACGGGAGAACCACGAGGAAACCCACGCACATGGTGTAGTCCACCACAAAGTTCACTTGGCGGGGGCTGGGATCGAACGCGGGACACCAAACACCAGAGCTGAACACTCTACCACTGAGCCACCGCGGCCCCAATATTTTAGAATAATTTGAGTGAAAACTGAAAACGACTCAACTGTCTGTCTTTTATATATATATATATATATATATATATATATATATATACTCAATTTATATAAATACTTTTGACCTACATTAGAAATACATAACAACGGCATCAAACTTCAAGTTATTTGAAATAAGTACGAAATCACTCTCAGTTGTGAATATAGATTATTTATTGTTGTATAATGTTATATCCTTGAATCCTAGATATGCCGTATAGATACTTAAGGGGGCTATAAGTTATATTGATAAACAATTATTCAACGTATAAGCATCCACCTATGAAATCAAACTTGCGGTCACATGCGCTAAGTTTTTGTCAATGTCATAAAAATGTTATTTCAATATTAATTTTATAAGTACACATTAAAAATTTCCAACGGATGCTTGAACCTCAGAGCCAAGGCCATATCAATGTAGTCGGCACCTATGGTGTACGGAATTGCCGATGTTCAATGCTACATTTCCCGTTAGTTTTGGAAGGAGAACACCATTCATATGTTTTTGAAATGAAATTAAATATCTACTTTAACGTCCCACGATTATAACACTGAAGCTAAGGGAAACAGTGATGATGAGAAATGGTGGAATGAAGAAAGTACGAGGAAACGGGAAAACCCACGCACAGGGTGTTTATTCACCAAAAAAGCTCACATAGCGCAAGCTGCGATCGAACCAGGGCCCCATGTACCAGAGGTGAACGCTCTGCCACTGAGCTACCGTGTCTATAACATGCTCTAGTTTATTTTTGCTTATCCACTTCTTATGGACACAACTATTCTTCATATGATTTCCCAAAATCCAATCATGGGCCGTCGTGAATGATCAAATGATGACCAAAGTAAATCAGACACTGAAGTTATTATAGCTTGTAACAATTCATAGAATTATGCTGTCGGACGTCTCGTGAACAACCGATTTCCGGCGGTATTTTTACTGGAGCCAAGAAGTTCACGTGAAAGATGTAATGATTTTTCTTCTTAATTTTTACATTCTATAAAAAATTCAAGTAGTGTTGGTACTTGTGCAAGACTCTTGCGCAAGAGTCTTGGTCTTGGTCTTGGTCTTGCAGGTATGGTCTTGGTCTTGGTCTTGCACCCCTTGGTCTTGGTCTTGGTCTTGCATCGGGATTCCTGGTCTTGGTCTTGGTCTTGGTCTTGGTCTTGCATGCAAGACTCTTGCAAAAACTGCAAGACCAAGACTCTTGCGCACATCACTAAGAACAAACTGCTATGCGTCAATGTTAAAGCTCATGCGCCATTTTTGACAAAATTGAGGAAAATAAATAATTCTGTAAACCTTAAAATTGATACAGAACAAAAAATACATTACCTATGAAGTTGAAAGTAATACTGAAATATATTCTCATTACGCTCATCATTATGACACTAACAAGATTACTACTACTATTAATTAGATATAGCCCAAAATAATGGTTAACTCCTAAATATTATTTTCTATTCAACTGAAACATTCCACAAAAATAAGACCTTTATCAATTGAAAGATCACGTTGAGTTCAAGACAATGACGTGCTTAAGAGTACGTTCTGGTGTGTAGTTTCGAAGAAAATTGATAAAAATGAATGTTTGTGATGCTGAAAGAAAGTATGTCGTTTCTTAACAGTATTAACTGATAAATCAACTGAAATAGCTTGTTTATAGCAAAATTTATATACTGCATATATATATATATATATATATATATATATATATATATATATATATATATATATAAATTGAAATGGACACTCCAAAGAATAATAGACATACCCTTAACAGTTAGGAACAAATTACTTATAATATCTTGCAACATTTAGTTTTCACCTATATTTGCATACAGTGTTTCTTCCAGACATATTTTTGGGGGGCACTGCCCCACGGAGCTATGAAAGTGCCTCCCAAGAAGACCAAAATAATATATCTATGATATAATAATAAATAGAATAATACCAGCAGTGCCCCACGAAATACTGTGTGTGCCCCTCCGGAACATTTCTTCTGAAAGAAACACTGTTTGCATATATTTTCCAAAATTAGAAACCATGGATAACATCTTCCAGAGTAATTAAAATTTTCTAATTTAAGTAGTTAGAATTTAATACTTAAAATTTAGATAGTTAAAATTTTATAGTGGCCATTTTGATTAGTTCAATTGCATATAGTTTAAAATAGAGAAGTATGATAATGCAAATACATTAATAGTGTTCTCAAAGCAATAAATTATTAGAACCATATACACAATAATACAGCTGAAAAATTATAACATGGAACACATAAAACTTTAAATGACAGTAACAAGAAAGAATAACATAATACCATCAAGGAAGGTAGCATCTTAGGGAGAAAGCTTGTGTAACGGAATGGAGCGTTACACATGGTTAATTAGATTTTCTTTACTTTGATATCCGAGTTCAAAAGTTACTACCATTGGGAGTAAAAGAAAGAAATTAGATTCTTTATAGTGTTTTTTTCTTTAATTAGGGCATTCTAAATATCTGAGTTGTATTGTAGAAATATGATTTTGTTTTGATTCTGATTCACAATATACAAGTTAATTATGAAGTGGAGTTCTCCGAAGCAAGTATATATATATATATATATATATATATATATATATATATATATATATATATATATATATATATATATATATATATGGACCAATTACAAAATGAAGCTTAAGACTCTTAACTATTTTTTCCGTTTAAAATCAAAGGAAAATCCCGTATTTATGAAACCATCGCAAGGTAATTACTGGCTATTCTACAAATTATCACTAGCGTTTAACGGAAAAAGTTCAAAGATAGGACATGTAACAATCGATATATTTCATTGATATATGCAAAGTGATACGGGCAAATGTATATTTTCATGGTATCTTTTGAGAAAATTGATAGGACAAATTTATCGATTTCTTTTAGGTAGACAAAAATGTATGCTGTACAGTAATCACACTAGCTGTTAAGATGAAACTGATCTTCAAATCTACTCGAATCACACTACCCGTTAAGATGAAACTGATACTCAAATATACTCCAATTACGCTACCTGTTAAGGTGAAACTCATTCTGAAATATACTCCAATCACGCTACCTGTTAAGGTGAAACTCATTCTCAAATATACTCTAATCACGATACCTGTTAAAGTGAGACTGATTCTCAAATATACTCTAATCACGCTACCCGTTAAGACGAAACTGATCCTCATAAACTCCAATCAAGCTACCTGTTAAGATGAAACTGATACTCAAATATATCTAATCACGCTACCTGTTGAGATGAAACTGATTCTCAAATACACTCTAATCACGCTACCTGTTGAGATGAAACTGATTCTCAAATACTCTCTGATCACTCTACCTGTTAGGATGAAACTGATCCTCAAATATACCCTAATCATGCTACCTGTTAAGATAAAACTAATCCTCAAATATATTTTAATCGCGCTACCTAATAAGATGAAACTAATCCTCAAATATACTCTAACCAAGCCTTTCGTTATAACATTAGCAGGCCGACAGTATATAGTATGGTTGATGCTAGCACGCTGGCTCAGTGGTAGATCACTTAACTCTGGTGCGTGGAGTTGCTGGTTCGACCCCCGACCAAGTAAGTTTGTAGTGGACAATATCATACCCATGGGTTTTCTCACGTACTCCCGTTTCCTCACGTAATTTCATCCCACCAATTTTTCCATAATGATTCACTTGCCTTAATCATCCATCTGACTTAGCACAAAGGGCATAATCTAGGGACTTTAAACTGAAAAAAATCATTTCATTTTATATACAGTATGGTAATTAAGTGTAGGTCAAAATTATTATCAACCTTTCAACTTGAATTTTTGCTTAACTGATATTCAGTTATCAGTTTTACGTCCCACGCTTATTCCGGCTAGGCTAAAATAGACGGTGATGATGAGAAACTAATACAATGATGGAATGAGTAAAGTGGGAGGAAACGGAAGAACCCCGAGAAAACACACGAACATGGTGTTTGTCCACAACAAATTTCATTTGGCGCGAGCTGAGATCGAACCAGGGACTCCACGCACCAGAGGCGAACGCTCTAGCACTGAGCCACAGTGCCTCATTAACTGATATTGTCCATAGATAAATCATATTATTTAATAGATCACATTGAAATGATTGAAAGGACATGCTTGAAATGGAAAAATTGTTATGTATACTTTTCGAGAAAATCAAAGGAAATAGTATTTTTATGATTTTAAAATGTACAGTTGTTTCCAAAGCTAAACCAACTTTTTTTTTATCAGCTGTAAAATTGTAATAGCGGCCACGTGCAGTTTGTCAGTCACCGGTATTATAAGAACTTAGCCGCTTTCCCTGTTGTCACGGTAAACAATAAAGACGAAATTCTCCGTACTCCGTACTCATAATTCAACGAAATAGTTTTCTCTCCTATTAATAGCTCTAATAATAATAATAATAATAATAATAATAATAATAATAATAATAATAATAATAATAATAAGAAGAAGAAGAAGAAGAAGAAGAAGAAAATCTCTCCTGGACCGCCCGTTGGACCGACATTGTGTTTTTACCCGTATGAATCGGGTTTTCCCGATTGAGCCGTATGAATCAAGTTGGCTCGTCTGACCTTATGAACACGATTGGCCTGATAACCCTGATGTTCTTTTTTTTCTTTTAGTTAGCCGGCCAACAAACTTGCGGCTACATAAATATAAATGCTCAAATCTAAATTATTGCATTATATTATTGCAATGAGCATGAACGTTATTTACTATTAAGAGTTAGCGTGATGCGTTAGTCTTTTGTTATTATTATTATTATTATTATTATTATTATTATACCTATTATTATTATTATTACTATTCGACAGGCCATCTGTTTATAATGACAATTTATTTTTTTAAAAAAAAGAAATCGTTAAATAGCATTCTGTTAAGTACAAAGATCCTCATATTTATTAATGTATGCAGGTTAATATGTGAGTAATAAAGCTACTATTATTAATTTCCTGTGTGTAGTATCCTCATTTGCAGTTTGTCCAGTTTTTATACACGTGATGAATCATGTTAGAAAGAAACTGAACAATTATTGAGCTGCCTAACTATATCATAAATTGAGAAATAATACATACTTACGAGCAGAGCAGACAAACAGGCAGAATCTGTACTAAGCCTACTACTAATACTATTATTATTACTATTAGCAATAATAATAATGATAACTAAATTCCTGGCTCAACACCCTTAGAAGGCCTTGACTTATGACACTCATTCTTGGATGGTGATGTGTTGTCAGCAGATCGGCTACCCTCGCCGTTAATGCTGGCTTCCTAGACTGCAGTTCGCTACTTCATTTTTTTCAAGTAGCTTCCCAATTGTCCTCACGACGCTGGGTGGACTCGGCAACGCCAACACCGTCTGGTGAGTAGGAATGGTCACATCTATCTTTTCTCTGACCAGACCCGGAACTTCTTAATTTCGCTGATCTCATAGGAATTGATATCCCAGTGAATGCGCACCGACTACGTTGGTGCTCAGGGATTCCGACATTCACATAAATAATCTGGTGGGTGCGCCGCACCCACAAGAATTTTAGTTTGGACCCGGGTTTGAACCCGTTGCTCTTGCATTTAAGTCAGCCGTGCTACCGACTGAGCTAGGACAGCCCCAACTTATTCTTATAATACCGGTATATTTACTTTATCACAGCACAGCCATTTATGACAGTGTTCATAAAAGATTTTAACTAAAAATAAATCAATCAAATATCGAGGCTTCCCTGAAAACATATAGGCTAATACATCCCGCTATTGATATGCACCCATATAAATTTTGGAAACTTGTTCCAGTGTAGCTAGGGCGTTGGTAATAAAATAATAAATGCATATGGAAATAGCCAGGAAATTAACTAGGAAATATAGAGAAGTACTAAACTGACTCCCTGGAGTTACGGTCCATGAGTGGCTGTGCCTGACCAATGGCGCAATACACAACCATCAGCTACGCACTGAAAATATTCAAGATAGCAAGATCTTGTTTTTTAAACTGCGTTGCTGTTCCTTTAGGCAGTGTTCGAAATGAAAGATCTTAGGGAGAATACACCGCTTACTCCTCCTCTTCCATTTAGAGCATTACCTTTACGTCACTTATAGAGAAAACATAATGCTAAGGCTTGTATTGGGAGTAGAAAAGTTTTGCTCTGTTCGATAACATTTACATACATCCCGACATAATTTACACCAAAGTAATTTGTGTTTTAAGCTGAACAAAGTAGAATAAAATAGCTTTCATATATTGTCACATGACGTGGGCTGACTGCAAAACCTAGCAACATGTACGTTCTTCAATCATGCTAATACTAGCGTATACTAGTTACGGATGGCAGACGGAACAACGCTGTACGATGCTACTATGATAATCGTAATGGGGTTAGCCATACCGAGAACTGAATACAGTTCTACCTGAGTTGGAGCGGCAAGGTCTGAATCTAGTTACAAAGTAGGTTTTGTGGTAGAAACAAGTAAATCCTTAGATCTTGAATGAACTTCGAGGAAAAAATTTGTTATGTTCTGTTGCATACTGCATGTCGTTTGTTGGCAATCGGATGCAATCGGTAGTTGATATTTTGCTGGAAACCTTTTTTTAATTGTTAATTTAATTTTGTTTACGCTATAAAAAAAATATGAGCCGTTAAGTAGAAAGTTATATCTATTGCTGCTTGATTTCTTCTAATATTGACGCAATACAACTTGGAATATCACAAAATATGTAATTGAATTCACGTGTAATAGGTCAGATTGTCACAGAAATGAAATGAAATCTTTGAGTTTTACGTCCCACGGTTATGCCGATTAGGCTAAAGGAGACGGTGATGATGAGTAATGAATGAAATGGTGGAATGAAGAAAGTGGGAGGAAACGGGTGAACCCAGAGAAAACCCACGCACACGGTGTTTGTCCACCACAAAGTTCACTTGGCGGGGGCTGGGATCGAACCCGGGACCCCAAGCATCAGAGGTGAACGCTCTACCACTGAGCCACCGCGGCCCTGCCAGATTGTCACAGAATCTGTTAACTTTGATAAAAGCTGAATAAAGGAAAAATCTGTTAGTTTAGTGATACTAGTTTCAATGAAATTACATGTTTTTAGTTCTACGTTCCAAATTTATCGTCTTAGGGTAAAGGGGACGAATGATTAATAATAAATAAATGACTATGAAAGAATTGGTTGAACGATAGTTTGTGAGGATATAGGATAATGTAAAAATACATACGGACATTATGTTATTGGCCAAAACTCATATGGACTGGAATCGAATCAGAGTCCCCCTCGCATCATAAGAGAGGGCTCTACCACTGAGCTACTGTGAACCCAATACCAGTTACAGTAGATAATCAAAATAATTTTATTTTCAAGTATTAACAACAGTGATATGAATATTTGAAGGTAGTTATTGAAGTCTCCCATTTATTTCCTTAGTATCTCCTGGGAGATATTAGGAAATGAAATGAAATCTTTAAGTTTTACTAAGTTCACTACATTCTTATATTATCAATGGACTGAACTTTATTCTTATTACCAAATGTGTTTAAAGATTGTTAAGTCCATACATTTAAATCTAATTATGTTTTGTTTATTCTTTAGAAAAGTTGTGAAAAATTTTTAAAAAATTATCACATCCCCTCCATAAGGTCTGAGTTTAATTAATTCTTAATCTTTGAGTTTTACTTCCCACGATTATACCGGCTAGGCTAAAGAAGACGGTGATGATGAGAAATAAATAAAATGATGGGAACTGGAAAACCTGACAAAACCCATGCACACGGTATTCGTTCACCACTTAGCTCACTTGCCACGAGCTGGGATCGAACCAGGGACTCCATGCAGCAGAGGTGAAAGTCTACCACTGAGTCACCGCGACACCGGGAGACATTAGGATAAAAAAAATACTTAAAACAAGTTGCTTTCGAAATCACAACCTGCAGAAGATTACTGTATGCATATACATTTTATGTATTTTATCGTCTACTTCATTGCTCGAGCTGTATGTTCCATATTTTTTCTAACAGAGTATTTATCGTTGCGTCTTTTCATATATGATACCAAATATTTAACATTCACATACACGAAGAAAAGCCATAAATATATGTTGTAAGTTTTGGGGATATTAGGCATTATAATCTTCCAGCATGAAAACTTAATCAAGGCTCTATTCATATGCAAGTGGCCGCAAAATGTTTCACTGAAAATTTGCTCAGAGGCTCATCCCCTGTGTTCATTTATGTTAAGTCTGAAGTTATCCAAGGTATTTACATCGAGGGATATGGTGCGTTGCCATTTTCACAGTCTTTCCACTTCAATTCCTGTCTCCCAAGGTTACTACCCGGAGGAATTGCTCTGTGGTTGTAGCTCGAGGATCAACAAGTCTCTCGTTCTCACTGGGTTTCAAAACTCAGCTGCAGTGGGTTCTTTTCACACAGAGAGAAATGAAAATCTAGGCCATTTGATAGTATTTACAGTGCATTTGCAACGTGATCTAAGAACGGTGCGTTATGCATATTCCTTTCTGTAGGATTTACTACACAAAGATGAATTTTGCTTTTGCTTATGTGTCTGACTATTTAAAACATTGCGTATGTGTCTAAGCTATTGCTTAGTATGCTCAATGACGTTAAAAATAAACCTCCTGCATATTTCAAAAACATACATCCTGTTTCTGATACAGAAAGATATAAACGTTTCTTGGCATAATTACATTTCACGTTTACCTGTTTATTCTTCAACCGCTAAAGATAAATCACATAATTAACACAAGTACTAGAAGTATAGTTTAAGCTACTTAAATAGTAATTCTGTAATGTTAGCGTTAAACGGAAAAAAATGTCCAAAGATCAAAACAACCGATAGAACTCATCCAGCAGAAGAAAATGATATGGGAAGTCTTAATACCTAGTTTTCAAGAAAATAAAAGTTTTCTTTATGAACTTTATAATTAACATTGTACGATTAGTGCGCCACCTATTAACATGAAACTGATATTGGAGTATACTGTCATCTTGCTTTTCGTTGTAACTAGGGTTAGGATTTTAACTCACAAAGGAGTTCTCGTAAAGTATTTATTGCACTAAATTTTGCCTCTGGATGGGAGCAGAGATTAATTTTCCAGCGCCCTTTTTATCTCCTTTTTTCGATTCTTTATCCCTTTTCCCTTTTTGTATCTTTCTTCTCTTAATCTGCTCCTATTCCTGGTTTCTCTCCTTTTGAGTGCAGGGACTGTTCTAGGATTGCATGATAGGATGGAGTAAGGGTGGCAGGCCTAGTTTCTAGGTGGGCGTGAAATGAAAATGAGAACTAGATTATATAGATTTTTTTCCAATAACGCAATTAAGTAGTAAATACAGGAGAGGGCAAAAGGGTTTAATCCTTTAAATGCAGGGGTACCATGACGCGGAGAGCGCCATGTGTAATTCTAGGGCGTGGAGAAGAGCAGGAATACTTCAAGTAATTTTATTATTATTTTACAGTTTCACGTGAAACTATATGAATAACGCAACGTCGAATCATCTCTAATAGCCATGATTATGACTATTCAAGCGATATACTGTTTGATTGGTTGGGTTGCAAATTCAATATTTCGAATATTTCCTCTAATACTGAACAATTC
This sequence comes from Thermobia domestica, assembly GCF_964235325.1. Classification (NCBI taxonomy): domain Eukaryota; kingdom Metazoa; phylum Arthropoda; class Insecta; order Zygentoma; family Lepismatidae; genus Thermobia; species Thermobia domestica. Next base: position 232,981,879 of record NC_137454.1, on the reverse strand, counting down.
TCAGAATTACTTCATCTAATTTTTTATGGGTTGCGAGGAAAGGGGAGGTATTAACACTAAGAAAGCACTGTTTAAACGTAATGGCAGCCACTACTTGATTAGGGAATATTACAAAAAATGTGGGCACGTCATTGGCCACGGGCAAATGGGAACTGTTGTGTAAATGACTACCGCAACTGAACTTTCAATTAACTCTGGAAATATTTAACGTTTGATTAAAACCAGGTGTATATTCTTCAATATGGAAATACCTGGTAATTATATGTTGTACTGATATGAATCAGGTGATAGATAAGATGTCAGCAACTACAGGTCAATAACAAATTATGAAAGATATTTGATCTAATTATACATAAATACATATATTTTAATGTAAGAAATATCATAAATGAGTTTCAACATGGCTTTTGTAAGTGCAAGCCAATTTAACAAATCTAATCTATTTTACCGACTTTACCTCTCACACACTGAAAAATAAATGTACAAGTCAATGTAATATGCATGGATATTTTAAAAGCTTTTGATTCTGTTAGTCATAATTATTTTTGTAGCAAGTTATCGAATATTGGATTATTACTTTTGTTCATTCGCTGGTTTGAAAGTTATCTATCAAATAGAACATACTCATACAAAGCTGAAATTGGGCCTGTATATTCCCATGTGGGTTATACTATGTTTAACGGTCTGCTACACTCCAACGACTAACCCGGGAACAAGAGTGACACGTTGCATAGAAGTGTTGCAGAAGACAGTAATTCAGCGCTGGATACTAGCAGCGCTAGTGCGAGAAATTGCAGTAGTTCCTTTACTTTTTGACTTCCCCTCGTAGTATCAGAATAGCACAATTTTAGTTCCTCTGTATTGGAAATGTGAAATTTTAAAAAGATTCATAATTTGTATATATATATATATATATATATATATATATATATATATATATATATATATATATATATATATATATATATACTGTACATATACATACTGTATTACATTTTATAAGATTGATAGTTTTGTGGGATTTTTTAATCTTCGGGAAGAAAAAGAATTCGGGCGGGGACAAATCAGGACTGTAAGGTGGCCGGAGAAAGCGTTGAGATGAAACAAAACTTTATCGCGTATCGCTGAACGAGAGTTTTATCCATCTTGATTTCAACCAAGCACACGCCCAAAGATTCACTGAAACAGGCACTGTGACTCTCCGATAGCTCGGAGCCAACTGGCGCAAGTTGCACTGTGTTCCCAAGGCTCCACCCACCCTTCCGTGCAAGCGGCAACGCTGTGCAACGGATATTCGCGGCAGAAGAAAATGGGGCGCATTAATTTCGGGACAGACCTTGTATAATATTAGTGTTATTATTATTATTACATCGTAATGTAGTGCTCTGATACCACAGAATGTGTTGTATTTTTGTCAATAAGCTGTTCGCGGCACTGATATAAAGATTATTATTATTATTATTATTATTTATTTATTTATTTATTAACTGAATTGTCCATTCTTTGCAAGGAATAATTTATTAAAAGTATTGTCCCCCTTTTATTAAAAGTATATTAAAAGTAAAACTCTTCCTCCCTTAGGATGCATGTTTTATTGAAAGTATAATCATATAAATTAGTAACATTATTCCGTCCAGCATCGAGATATCAGTATTCATCTCAGCGACATCGAAAGCTATTGATTTGACACAAATATCGGTCACTTTCAATTAATTTTATCCCCTTCTCACCTTCGCCACGCAGCTCCATGATTATAAGAGATGAATTTGGCTTCAAGAGTGTCACTATTAATCTCAGCAATCCCGAAAACTACAATTGTACATTAATATCTTTTTTTATTATTTTTAAATCTTGCTTCCTAATCACCCTCACCTCTTGCCAATACCAAACATAGTTAGATCATGGTTCATTCGTGTACTAAAAATTATTAAATTTAGCACAGCGGTCTAGAAGGAATTTTGCACCAAACATCGTTATATTAGTTTTTTTTTTCTTTCTTGAGTTAAATCTTCTTTCCCCCAATTCGGAATTTTCGAAAAATACTAGGACATATGTCCCTTGGATTCAGAGAAGAGTGTATGTATCAAGTTTTAGGTTTGTAACGTGATGAATTTCTGAGATCCTGTAGTTTTGTCATAATTTTTTGAACTCCCTTGATCCTCCTTTGGGAAAACGAATGTCATAAAAACCTTCGTTAGGTTATGATCAACTCACTGTCAGTTACCGAAAATCGTGAAAATCGGTCTAGCGGTCTAGAAGGACTTAGCCGTCAAACGTTTTTACATTTCGTAAATAATATTTGGTAAGTTGGTCCAGGCAGAATATACACATGAATGCTTGTGAACAGCACTTACGGTTAGAGGCTTTTCCTTATTTCATTCGTCTTATTAATTTTTCTTTTTCTGCCGAAAACTGCAGGATGCTTTCTTTCTCTTAGAACATTAAGGATTTCCACTTTGAGCTTTAGACGAGACCAACTTTAAAACACTTCTACGTCCATACTTAATCAATTGACACCTTAATTGTCCCTATGAGACAATTTACGACAAAATCCGTTCTTTAACTTTAATCTTAAATATATCGGCAACTACTGATCGGCAAGTGACTAGAGCAACTTTAAAACAATCTTCAGGGTGGATGGTCAGGACAGAAATGTAAGTTTGAAAGATTCACGTAAATAAAACACTAGTACTGACATCTATGAACAACTCTGCCAACTAATTGAAATGCGCGGCAATAAGAAATTAACGCCAGCATAGGATCGTGGTAATTACTAATTATTTTTAAAATATTTTAATACATGGTATTGCTATTTGAAGAAAATTTCACAATATTGCTTTTTGAAAACAAATTTGTGTATATTTTAGAAAAAAGCAAGGTTCTATCTGCGTTCGAAGCTTATTAAATGATTTGGCGTTTCCTTGTTCTTCATTGTTTTTTATGAAGTTTTTGATCATTGTTAATATGATTAATTACAATTTAAATATATCTATGAAGATTCCATTGTTACATTTGCATTAACGTATCTGTTGTTTACATCGATCTATTGTGCCATTTTTGTCAAAGCGTCATAGATCCTAATTATATAGTGAAAGGCGTCCATGTTAAATCGAAGTTCTTAATCCATATCAGCTGTACTCAATATTGTTGCCTGTTAGGTGGCTTAACAACAAAATTAGTAATTACATCAACAAAAGCCCGTTAGTTTCATAACGCAGCTAAGTATGTGACACTAACTAATGTCTGAATTTAAGGTAATCCTACCTGTGCGGATACAAACTATAATCAATGGTTTCAGTTCCTCGTGCTTTTTTTAATAAATCCCCGTTCGAGAACAGAACATTTGTTGGCACATAAATAAAAGAACTCCTGCTCAAAACTCACGGCTGGCCATGTTCGAGATTAATTGTGGGTAATTTCTCTAACGTGTAACCATTCATTTGAATGCGATAACCGCAGATCGAATATTTATTTTTGAGCACTGACAACATTGTTTTGAGGCTGGGTCTGCGACTTTCATTATTAATATGTTACAACACTGAATTGATGCTAAAGTGTAGAATTACCAAACAAATTTCTATTCATTATTTTTTGTTAATCGTAATAAATTCGCATGATTTCTTAAAGTCACGTAAAAGACCATGCCATGTCATGCGACATGTACACTTATGAAAGAAAAAAGCAAATTTCAAAAAGAATTGAACATGTAACATTTGCACTCAAAGAACGCATAATATTTCTGCCACTTGACTACGAGCTGCTTGCAACAATTCTGAAACAAAATAGGATTTCCTGATCTAACTTCTAAAGAAGATATACGTGCTCAGAGGTGGAAGTAGAGGCCGTCCCTTTAGTAAAAGTTCAAGACAGAAAAAGGAAGAAAGAAGGGGGAAATTGTCAGAATTATACCCGAGAGTCTGTCTATTAATGTTCATCACCTTCTATTCTCATCCCTGTACGTAATAATAATAATAATAATTGAAATTTGTTTTCCAAGCACAGGTCTTGTAATTACTTGGGCGTCAGCTAACATCTTTATTTTACCAAATTATTTGACGTAAAGGTAAGCATACTGGAAAGTACCACAGCAGTACATGTTTGAAGGTCGTTTCTAGGTAAATGAAAAATTACGGTGCACATGAATGCGACAAGTAGCCGGTAGTCCGCTGAAAGAAATACTGCCATATACCCAAGATTTCCGTCCACAATCTGTGGGTGTTTCTGCTGTATGATCCTGAGCACAAACAGGCCTTTCGATTATATCTCACATCCGTTCGATAGAGTTCATGCTTCAAGATATAAGGGGACAAGTCATGTATTCGAATTTATCAGAATATCAAGCCAGTCGCAAACCATTGTGGCCCGGTAACATGTTACATTGTCATTCTAGAAAATATCATTTTTTACATTGTGCACAAAATCCATAAAGTGCTGGAGCTGGTCACTAAGCAGCTGAACATAGCGATGGCCTATCAAAATCTGATTCAAGTGGACCAGAGGACCCAAAACTTGTAGATAAACAAGCCTAAAGCCATCACGGAGCTACAAATCAACGTGAGAAGTGCATTGTTAAAAACTTGGGTCTACAGCCTTGAGGAATCTCATCACGAATGGACCCCACTACCCACGTGTACCAATTGAAAATGCGTCTTGCCTGACCATGCTCCACATTACTAGTCATCTAAGGCCAATCAATGTGTTTCCAAGCCCACATGAGTCGCCATTGCCAATTGTCAGAGATTAGTAGCGGTTAGTAGTGCACTGATCTCTGGGAATAAGCCGTTGGATTGGCCCTGATGGGTCATAATATCTCTAATATGATATTTACGGTCCGCTTGACAATGCGAAGCGAGATAAGTTCAATGTACGATCGACTCCCAAAATGGAATGCCCGGTTCTCCTAACGCTCTGCTCATCTCTGCTCAAATGTCGATAGTTCTACTGCTAGTGCATTCAAAGCAGGACTACTAATAATATGCGTAAATTTATTTGTCTTTTCTTTCTTTTGTTTCATCTACGCTTTCTCTTTATTTTTAATTTGTAATATTTCTTTTGATTCGTATCTTTTAATCCGGTCCCGGGTTCGATTCCCGGTGTGGGGCTACTTGGTCGAAAAAGCGTAAAAAGATTTTTCTGGCCAGCCATCCTGAATAAGGTTTTCCTGGGTTTTTCTCATTCACATTAAGCAAATGCTGGGATGGTACTTGACATAGGTCCTAGACCGCTTCCTCCCTTCCCTTTCCCCGGGTAGTGTGCTCGCCGAGGAACGTCATCTCTCATGAGTGACGGGCTAACATGGCCATAGATACCGAAATCCCAGAAATCTAAATCCTAAATTGTATCTCTTAATCATTAGCACTATTTAATCAAAACTTTTTGGACCATTTAAATACATAATAAAAGGATTACTGACTCAGTATGTTAGTAGTAGAGTGCAGGAAATAGTACAAAATGTGCATTTGCAACTCAAGATTGATTTTATTTGTACGTTCAGCTGAAGTACTAGTCAGTTTCAGTGGAATAATGCCCTGTTGAAATTAACAGTGCCGTATTGTATAGGTCTTCACAAAACGCGTAACATAAATACTATTAAATGTAAAAATATAATCCATATGAAAAAACTCTATTTTAAGATCCTTTTGAAATGAGATATTATGCTGCTTTTTATTTATCTCTAATTAACAAATTTTACGGAACAGAAGAAAAATAATGAAATGAATAAACATAAATACTACGAAAAAATATTTCAATCAATTGATTAATTTAATATATGGCTCTGGACTATTCTTTTTGCGTAATACTTTACTATTTTATCATGGCTGAAATCAGAATGTTTAAGCATTATTACACTGGAATCGTAAAAGTATATGATTTCAGAATTCACTGCACAACCAGTTTTTCTCTATTTCCAGAACCGTGATGTCTTAGAGTAGTGGCTTAAGCGCTAGTTTCATTATGTTGGGGTTGTGGGTTGGATACCGGCTGTGGCAATTAAGGAAATGTTTATGATTGCAATATTGATACCTCTGATGTATACTAACATGAAGAATATTCAATTTCTCATTGTCTAAGAGTTGAGACGACTTCCTCCACAGGTGAAATGCCAACAACACAAAACTACGTCATCCGTATCAACCTTCATTCGTAACTGTCTGGGAACGTAACGTGTTTGGACCAGAATTGATGAATATATAAGGGCTAAACACGTTCTTACTGCTGTAGTATAGGCAAAAAATGAGTTCCAATGAATTGCTTCTAGCTGTACACAAATTGCAATTATTGAACAAACTTACAACTCTAGTCACGAGAATGATCCTCGCCTTACTCCCTAGAAGAAGAGCGAAACAAAATGCATTACTGTTAATAGCAAACAAATATTTATATTCCATTTCTTGTCAGACAATGATAATTCTGTCTGTAAATCCATAAACGTAATAATATTATTGCGTTCATGTGTAAACTTAAGAAACATCTGGCATACTGTATATCTTTTCTGTTCCTATAAATACCTTCGATTATGTTACATTTTCTTTCCTTCTGCAGTAATAATAATAATAATAATAATAATAATAATAATAATAATAATAATAATAATAATAATAATAATAATAATAATAAAGGAGTAACAGAATTGCAATACCAATTACATAAACTTTACCTTCCCATACCCGAAAAAATAATAATTGCCACGACGGGATTTGAACCAAGGTAGCTGCAATGGAAGTTTCCTGCTTTCTCATTTTTTTAAAACAAATCGCCCCACCGGAGTGTTGTTCGCCACTGGCACCTCATGTCGTTTCAACGTATTCCAAACACGACAGGAACACGAACATAGAAATACTGAGGACAGTTAAAATTCCGACCTTGCTCTTGAGAAGAATTCGAACCCCTAGTGGATTGCGCCACATGATCAGAAGCCGAACGCCCGAGATCACTCGGCTAGTGCCACCGGCTCAATTTTCCACAAATTCCTGATATCAATATGTGAAAATAAACTAGTAGTTATGGAACATAGACATAGAACTGTCTATTTCTACACATGTTGCTACAATTCAAAGAATGTGAAATTAATTTCTGTCGTCTTTTCTTCTTTGGAAATTAGAAGTTATGGGAAAGAAGAAATGTAATGTAAATCGGGACCATCTCTGAAACCGATGACGTAGCCTCAACTTGAAGAACGTTTCGTGATATTTTTCTCATTGAGGAACGTCTATATAACTTGTTCTTGAGTTAAACAAAGAAATTTCGAGTAAGTCATCAAGACACTCAAACAAGCATTAGTATCTTGTTTATATTTTTCCATGAAACGATTTTAACTAGGTATTAGTTTGGGTGGAAGGTGAAGTGGTGCGGTAAGTGAATGGTTAACGCATTGAACTCCTATTCTATAGACCCAGGTTTGAATCCCGGCCAAGCTGAAACTTTTTCGAGTGTTTCTGTTTCAATTTCAGTGCATACTCAGTGTGACAAGCAAAATCTTATCTTCCATAGAAAGAAAAATATGTTAGAATAAGGAGAATTGTAGAAGGTTTGTCAGTGGAGACAGTCATTTACAAACTTATTTCCAGCAGTTGTTCTGGATTTGATATTTTCGTCTACTTTCCAGCCTTTTCTGGTTCGTGTGTGATTAGTGTTTTTATTTCTTTAAATATACAGTATATAATGAAATAATACATTACATATACAGCAATATTGAGATTAATATATGGTGTTCATTTGACAACACGCTCCGTGCCAGAGAGATTCATCTCAGAATGGAGAAATGTTTCGTGCTTCATCTACTCACAATTTTACTTGCATAAAGACCTGACTCAGTGCTACCAAATGCTGTCAGTGCCGACAAAAGTTATGTGTAAGTTGGGTTGCATCTGTACAGGCGTTGTCACAACTTCAAATGACCTGGACCCCAAGTAATGGAATTAGAGCACTTAGGTGAGAGATAATTTTGTAGGTCAGTGTACATAAATATTGATCTCTTACAGCAAAATAAAAATTGTCAGTTCTTGATGGCCGAAAAACAACATTTATTTTAGCGTCACAAAAGTTCATTTTTTTATCTGGATGTAATCTATTGTCTGATGTATGTCTTATATTTGGGCAATATTTTAGTAAAATACAAATCAAAACTTAGAATTAGGATAATTTTAGATTATATTTCATTAACCATACTATTAATTGTCGTCTTGCTAGCTTCATAATGAAAAGCTTAATAAAAGTATATTTCGGAATCGGTTTCATCTCAATAAATGCCATAGTTCTCGTTCAGGATCATTTACTTGGCCTACAAAAATGAGCTTTTCTCCATTTTCTCACAAATTATGCATGAGTTTTTACACTCACGCAAAACATTTTATTAAGGTTAACAAGATTTATCATTGACATTATATATATATATATATATATATATATATATATATATATATATATATATATATATATATATATATACAGGGTGGTAGGCAACTCCACCGACAAACTTTGGGAGGTGATTCCTTATATGAAATGAAAGAAAAAAACTTCTAATAAACATGGGACGAAAAACGTCTCCTTTCAGAGTTATGAACCGCCGAAAATTCACGTTTCGAAACGCTCTGCCTTAGAAACTACAGGACCGATCCCAAGCGGTTTAAAGTATTACAAAGGAACTAGTATGCAAACTATCTAAATATCCATGTTTTACCATCCTCTTTCATCGGCGAAATGAACTGTAAAAAATAATTGAGGTATAGGAATACTCCTTTAAGTACTAATAACGCGTTCGTTTCGCCGATAACGGAGGATGGTAAAACATGGATATTTAGATAGTTCGCATACTAGTTCCTGTGTAATTCCTTAAACCACTTGTTATAGGTCCTATAGTTTCTAAGGCAGGGCGTTTCGAAATATGATTTTTTTTTGAATTTTCGGCGGTTCATAACTCTGAAATGAGACGTTTTTCGACCTATGTTTATAAGAACTTTTTTCTTTCATTTCATATAAGGAATCACCTTCCACAGTTTGTCGGTGGAGTTACCTACTACCGAGCATTTCCCCATTAATTGTTAATAATATTCTAGAATATAAAATTATTCAGTAATAGATGAAACCTGTGTTTGAAACCATCTGAAGAAAATATAAAATTAATCAGTACATTTTTCATTTAAAAAAATAAATTTCAAGAACTACTGTATACACTGATAGAAAACTAATGCGAATTTTAGATTCGCAAAGGTCCGTCTATTGACATGTATCAGAATTTAAAAAAAAACTATGAAAGAAGTAGGAAGATAAGTTTCGACATTTGCTTACCATCTCAAAAATAGGTTTCATCTTAAAATCTGAAGTGGGTCAATACCACTTCTGTTTTTCATTATTTACTATAGAGTAAAAAAGACGTGAGAAATATTTTATATATATATATATATATATATATATATATATATATATATATATATATATATATATATATATACGAGAACGAATAGATCATATCTTCATTCTTAACCTCTTCTTGAAACAGAAAACAATATATATACACAATAACACTACCGATTACAACATTGTTTCCCTGTTCACTTGAAGTCTGCCGTAATTTCATAATGTGAAACAAAATTGGTTTGTTTATTTAAGCACTTCTGATTAAGAGATTGATGTTGTTATGATCCAAGTACAACATATTTTCTTTCACTTCATGTTGTTTTCGTAGAAGTTGTAGTAAAAAAGAAATCTACCAGTACTATAGCAGTAATAAAAAAATATAACTTTTGTTAGTTATTTCTTGTTAATGGACTCTTATAAAGCACATGATTTTCTCAAATTAAGTATCTACGGTGCTCTGTGTCCGCAATTCACTATTTTTATAATAAGATTTGGACAACAAGATTTTTTTTAAAAAAACGAAGAATAACTCCAACTATTCGAAAAGACGTAATCCGTAGACCTTAAAACAGAAGAAAGACTTCCAGAAGAATACTTCTACCGCCCTTTTCACCACATCGCAAGCTGTTTTTCAACTGTTTGTAGTGGAGTGAAGTCACAATTAGCCTCTTCTTTTCTCTTCTGTTGGTAAAGAGCTTTTCAAAGCTCTCAGCTCGTTAAAAGGAAGGCCAATGAACAACCTCTTCCAAGAAGAAAACAAAGATGTAGAAGAAGAAGAAGGAAGACCAATGGGGTTTTGCAGGTCATAGAGAGAGTGGGTTTTGTCTTTCTTCCTTAGGCTTTTGCCGGTCGGTCTTCACAGCAAATGACAATCCCACTAGTGTTTTTGTGTTATATCTGGATAGAAGCTTTGTATTGACTTTTAAGAAAGTCATGTGAAATATATATGTAACAAAGATATAATTTGCTTCGAGATAGGATCACATAAACAAGGACATTATATTACTACCTACCAGAACTCATTTCGAAGTTTTCTAGGTAAAAGCATTCTGGGAAACCATAAATAGGTAACTGATTAAAATTATTCTTTCTGACGTAAGAAAATATATAGGCATCATAGCACTTTGCTATTATAGATTGTAACAGTTAAAATCTCCTGAAGCGTCTCGGCTTTCAACTTTTCGTACTCAGTTTTCGCCGTTTCAAAATACAATGGACGTGATTTAAGTTTGTGTGTAATAGAATAATTGGAGTAAAAAGTGTTTAACCTAAATAGCAATTGCTTAAAACAAGAGAGAGTAATTAAATAGTTTAAAATGGATAAGAAATCGCTGATATCGTAAAGTAGTAGCTTGAAGGTTAACGATGGGATATAAGATTAGAAATACAAGATGAATCGTACGGGTAAAGCGTATCGAAATTTTGTCATTTTACAAGGTTTTTCATAATTTTTTCATCTAATTTAATCATAGGTCATTTAATCAGCAATTAATTTTAATATAAGTATGAAAAATACCATTAACTATTATCATATTGTGTAGAGATATGGAATTATTTCCGCGTCTTTAAATAATGTCATAGGTGTTACTGTGAACCATAAACTATAAAGCTCATAGTTCAGACATTAAAACTAATTATGTTACGTCCGATGTTAATCCCAAAAATTCAAGTCATAATTAATTATAGAAGGGAAACCAACTTGAAAATTATTATACTAATAACGATACTTGTATAATTTGTGATGCAAGTAAAAATCTATTGATGTGGTTGGCTAAAGCTGTTGGAAAATTATAGTAACTTGTTAAACGAAGTAGTTAGTAATTCTTAAAAGAGTAAGAGGTACGTACACATCTCTACAGGAAGTATTGTATTTGTCATTGGAGTTCCTTGATTTGCAAATAGACCTTAAAGTATAACAAATTATGGATTTATCACCATCATTTGGTTACGGAATATAAAGCAAAAATCCGCTTATTTCATAATAACAACAATAATAACTTTATTTGTAGCGTTACGAACAGTTAATAGGAAAAACACAGTATTTTATAAATATATATAGTACAATAGATTACTATAAATACAGTATTTATCGTAACATGCACGTAGCGTTTTGTATTTGAAATTTTATAGATGTAATAAATTTAAATATTTCAATTCATTTTTGTGTTAAATTTGATTCAACTAGTCGCTGAGCAAAACAATAATCTACATTTTTTTATTTAAAAACTAATACCAAGTAACTATTTTGCTAAGTATCCACTTTTGCTTCATCAGACACTATCACCAACATTAGCGAAACGGTTACACGTTATGAGTTTTTAAATAAAAACTATTATTTTGCTCAGCAATTAGTTCATTCAATCTTAAGTCAATAAGTAACCAAAGCTGGTTAATAGAGAAAATATTTGTCTTTATTTAAGAAATAATACTGTTCTGTTATGCGACATGAAGCAAAAGATAACATGCTTGTCGCGCACGAAAAGATCAATTTCTCAGTATTATCAAGACTGGTATACAATAACAGTACAGTCAATGAACATTTAATTGGATGTTGTGCTGGAATAAACGCGAAGATACCTTTTAATAAAACATACAATTTTTTAATAATACCCATAATGTAGAACTTGCAAAAAAAAGTAAAATATTGTTTGTGTTTAAACTTTGAGATGGCAAATGACAAAATGATAATTGGTTTTTACTTTACAATCAGGGAGTTTGGGATACAAACTTTGCTTCTGACTATCCTATTATATCTGAGTCCTACCCGGCGAATTCCCTACAGAGCATAATTTCTAGACATGCTCAAAACTGAATTTTTAGATATGCTCTAATTTAAATATCGGTCAAAAATAGACTATAGTTAAGTCTTTGATAGCAGTGAATACAGAATGCACCGGCAGGAAGTCAGAAGTGTTACGGATTGCCGGTTCCATAATTCCTCATTTTCGAAGTAATGTGTGCTGCAATGTATTGTTCGACGCTTACAAGTTTAAAAAAAAAAGTCAAATATTCTGTAAGATAGTACATTGCAGCACGCATTATTCCAAACATAAATTTGAAGTTGGCAGTCACTAATACTTCCAACTTTCCACCGAAGAATTCCGTACTCATAGCTGCCAAGGCTTATCTTTTGCCTGCAATAGATCCCTCTTTAAGTCGGAGCATATCTGAGAATTCTGTTAGGAGAACGTCTGAGAATTGTGTCCTGTACGGAATTCCTTTCGCACATATTGCACGTGGCTGAAATATGTATACTCATGTCCAAAATGATTGTCACATGTCTATAACTGTCTTCTTGTAAGAATATAATTTCATAATGATTTTGCAGGGTACTTTTAACACTGATACTATGTGTATAATCGGGAAATGTATATTTGTGGTAAATTTCATAGGAAAACAATTATAAATACGAAAATTAGAATGAGTAAAACAAAATCTTGCTAAATGGACAAGAAAGTTTTATTTTCGTTTTATTGTTATTTACTGTTCTTTTGACATAAAATTTGCCACTTATATGTCTTTGCCGATTATACACAAAGTAACATTATAAGAAATACCGGGCAAATTCGTTATCAAATTATATTCCTACAGCAACATATTTATAGACATACGATAATAATTTCGTACATGAGTGTACTTTTGGATGATGTAAGTGTGACTCCGTATACACTGATATGGATCGCCAGCCCACTCTCCCTCGTATTTGAAATCTGTGTTTCATGTTTTAAGACGGTCCTGGCTCTGAAACTATACATCTTCTTCCCATAGATTTATTTGGATCTATCTGGAAGTTTTAATTCCAGATATGATTTGAAGAATCATTTCTTACAGTTCGCAGGTATTGTTCATAAACTCCCTCAATAAGAAGTTAGCACAGAAGATTTCTGTACGCATGACTTCGGTTTGTTTCCGGCACTGCCATTTCTCTCTAGGATTTAAAACTAGAAGTTGCCAAAAAATAATGTATCTGGACATCTTTTCTTTTTTCGCATTTTACAACTTAAGTATAGACTTGAAATCTCACATTCAGATGAGAGGAACCCTCATACATTCTTTCTATGATATTATATATTTATTCCTAGTGTTCATAATACTGCATTTGTTTCAACTGTCATGAAAATAATAGTTTACTTTTGTGTAAGCTGTGCATAGTAGTGGGAATAACGGTTCAGGAGACTCCACGACGCTTGAAAGGAACTAAAGTTATCGGAAAGTACTTTATTTTAGTTCTGCGGGGAAAGAGACACAACAAGGATCGCCGCCACTGAGTGTGCCTATGGTGTGGCTATGGTGGAGAAAGAAAAATAGACATAAAATTGGCAGTATTTGTTTCTTATTCTTTTTTATTCTTTACTGACTATCAGCTTTGAGAGTCCAAGCTTTGGAGAATCCAATACTACAAGCCATCACGTCTATATAATATAAAACGGGTGTTAATATTGTGCGTCCGAAAATACGATAAGTAATTGTATAAGAAATTTCACCTATATTTTCATTTATATTTTAATAAAAGAAAGAGTAGAGATAAAATGTAAGACCAAGTTTTTACGCTACATCAATAATTTTCCTGTTAAACAAGTATATATTTATTGAGAAAATGTATAAATATATGTTCAGTTACGAAGTTTGGGAGGGGTTTCGGACCAGTGAACTTTCCTGTGGGTTCGCTTCTGGTTGTTTCTATTGTAATATATAAAAGGTGTTGCTTTGTAACGTAAGCATATGTAACTTAAAACTGTATTGTTTCAATTTTATTTAAAATTAGGACAAGGGCCTTAACGATAATCATAATTGAGCATGTATTTGTGTATTTATAAGTGATATATATGACTGTTTAATTGCAACTTAAATTGTATTCTTTCAATTTATTTCAAAATGGTAGTGATAATACTGAACATAGACGTTACTTTGCTGTTTATTAATAGGGCAAGCGCCATCAACATATCTAGATTTCAGCGTAAAGTTTCGTGTAACTTCATGTTGGTGGTGGGCAAAGTAAAGAAGGAAACAAAATTAAATAGTTAGAACTTTTAGTCACGCACGATTTTAACTTATACAGCTGACCGAAGGTTTGGTCACAACTGGTACTTTTAAAATACATTATCTTAACTAAAATGTGCTGAAAGTTGAATTTAAGCTTTAATTATAATATTTAGGAATTACAAATGAAAGCCTAGAATGCTTATGAAAAGCATATTAAAATATGATTCCTCTAAATTTAATTAAATAGAGTAAATAATATGAATGATAGTAATATAATATTTACCTCTCACTAGTAGTACGTGCAAAAACAGTATTATTCGTGATTACGGTTACATATCTCTCTGTCTAAAAGATAATTTTTATTATAAAACTTAAAAATAAATATAAGAGATGTGTACACCGTATTTTCGTATTTTGGTAAATTTCAGATCCGAATATTCCTAAAAAACAGCCCTTGGTGTGAATTACATCTTTGTTTTATGCTTTCAAGCCGATAATTTCAATGGGTTATTACTTTGCAACTTACTCCTAAGCACCTTCTTCGAATAGAATGTTGTTCTGTATACGTAAACTTGTGGATAACGCTTCACTCCCAAGTCTGAAATTCAGAACTCTGTTAATAAACTTCAAGGTATTTCTTAGTTTCGTTATAATGGGTTTAGCCTCTATGGAACGTAGGATAAATCCTTCATGAATTACCTTCTAATACGGATTATACTGTATATGCTAAATTGTTGTTTGTACTATTTTAGAACGACTTACCGTACCAATATTTCTTACCTCGTTCAAGCTTTTATTTATTTAAAAACATTTTATTAAACTTTTTGCATAAGAGATGTCAAAAAAGCAACCGATTAGGTCTACTCAAAAGACATTCGAAGTTACATTGACTTATCATGCCCACATAAAAAGCACATTGGATTATTGAACTAATTTGATGAAATATGATCAAAGGTGTCAGATCAGTGCCACAAGAAGTCCAAGGAGTTGGTCCTACTTTGCCAGTCTAACTGGCAAGAAATTGTCTGTCTATAACTGCACCAATGTGATAATTGAACTGGGATGATGATCCATCATTTTGCATTAGTAGTGGTCCATGCACTCGCGTCAATGTCTTCTGGACAAAGCACAAAGTGGTCGAGCGCATCACAGTACACAGCGCTGTTCACATTTTGTTTACAAAAAAGCCACACAACACAGTCATTCTTTAGTTCATCCCACAAGGTGCTATAAACCTCCAAATCCTGTAGTT
The DNA here is from genome assembly GCF_964235325.1 of Thermobia domestica. Lineage (NCBI taxonomy): Eukaryota > Metazoa > Arthropoda > Insecta > Zygentoma > Lepismatidae > Thermobia > Thermobia domestica. The sequence continues at coordinate 232,966,287 of NC_137454.1, read as the reverse complement.
AATGTAGGTTTATAATGTCACCCGCGTGAAATGTTGCTTCGTCACTGAACATCACACTAATTAGATAGTTTTTATAATCATCAATTTTATTAAGTATGGCAACAGGAAACTATTCTTTTAGAGATGTCTAGGTTAAATTTGGTGTGGCAGTTGGACTTTGTAAACAAACAACTTCAGTCTGTTTCGTACCACTTTCTCTTTGGTGGATAGCAAGATCCCAAATTCCAAACTTCGACGTTTCAATTACCTTTTTCACCATGATCGACACTCTTGCTCTTCTACAGTTCCTTTGGAAATAGCAGGGTAATTTTCCTTTCAAGACTTTTTTTTAAATAACTATTATTATTGTTCCCCACACCTAAGAACACTCTCATGTATTGACGCAGATCTACCATCCTCCTGACGTAAGTTATGTTGTACAGTGATGACTAATTTGTTTTCAATCACCCAAATAACGCACTGTGCTTTCTCGACTAAGTCCGCCATCGCGCTGTTCAGTTGTCATCGTGACGTCAAAAGTTTTAGTTAAAGTAAAGTTAAGGTCAAATTTGGCGGCATTAACAACCTCACCTTTCCAGGGAACAAATTCCATGAGTTTCTTCACAGCTTGCAGAGAGAAAACTATGTTAGTTTAACACAAATACAAATGAGGAGCGTTTAGTATGCGCTCAATCTAAATATCTGTTTTACAATACTCTGATATTCGATTGACGAATTGTGTTAAGGAAGTGAGGATTAATCGGAGACACTTTGTTCTTTACGTAAAGAACAATATTCAAGAAGATACCGTTTAAGTCATTTATCTGTCAATAACCGAAAATCACTAATATCGTTTTCCCTTTTATATAACAATCAATATTATTTTTAAAAAATATGCAACCACACACATCATATTCTACCTGCAAAAAAGTTTTTTTTTTTTAATAAATGAATCAAATTTTGATATTTACCCTCGATAGAAACATTAATCAATAACTCATGTTTTAAGGATTAAAGTGATAACTTACTAAATGTTATATGTTATGGTTCCTGTCATTAAGCTGGTAGCATATATAATAACCTTTCATTCATGGCCTCTATTCACCAACGTGATATTTGATTACTAGCAATGTTAAAGATTGAAGTAAGATTTTGTAATGTTTTAAAAACTTATTAACTTGTTCCTGTTTAAAAATAAGAATTACAAAAAAAAGTCTTGGTTCGTATCTTAAGAATTCAAGAATCAATTTTATCTGAAAATATCGTGAACAAGTGGTTTAATAAAGAACAAAAAGCTGTACAGATCGGTTGTTAGAAAATACGAACTCATTATAATAAAAAATCTTATCATTCTACTGGCGAAGAATTGAACTCAAGTCTCTTGTTTGACGATTGTTACTCTACCACTTAAGTATATATGAAACTTTTTCTTTTTTCTGCTCCATGTCATTACAAGAATTTAAAAGAAACAGTTAAGATTTAAATTATTTTGCAATTTTCCAGTATAAAGCAAGGACAAAAAATTCAAAATCTAGATGCTGGAATGGATAAGACGGGGACTTCAAACTTCGATCTCCTGTTTGCCTGACAGTTCCCTCTTTTATTAATCTGAAACTACAATGATCACAAATTAGTTGATTGACTCTGTCAAATCATTTGCAAAACCCATCTGGGCATTTAAGTTTTGCTTGAAAAAACTCTAGTTCAGTAAGGAAAAACTTGTGATACAGTAGACTGATATTCGGCATGTCGCTACTCTAGATATTAGATTTTATCTCTAGATATTAGATATTAGATTTTTTCCCATTACTCAACGTGCACTACACTACGTGCAAACAATACTTATATATTCTTAACCTACTAGGTAAATAACATATAGTTATTTTTATAACTTTATAACACATCGAATTGATTATATTTCATGAGGTTGGTGAAAGCTTTTAATGACCTTGATGGTTGGAAAGTAGGAAACAAGAAATAGACACACCTTATTGATAAAGTAAAAAGAGCATTAGAAATATTTACAAAAGTATCCAAATCTGGGAAGTTTAATAATAGAATTTGACTTCTTGATGTGCACCCTTATTCAACATCAAGCATATTAAGGGGGAACTTCTATTAACGTGGGCTTCGATTCACGATCGTGGCTTGACTCGGATGCAGTTGACAGTGCACAGACTATCATACGAAAATCAATTCTCACAATGTGTAGGTTATTCTTCACCATATTATCAAGCCACAGATACACACAACCGACCTCGGTCGGGTACATTCAGTGTTGTATCATAGACTCATCAAGCACTTTTATTTTCAGAATTAAAGTGATATCTGACTACATGTTGTATGTTGTGATGCAATTTTATTATTATTATTATTATTATTATTATTATTATTATTATTATTATTATTATTATTATTATTATTATTATAGCTACTCCATAAGCTTCCAGAGGCTGCGGTTGCTCCGTGGTAGAGCGTCCACCTCTGGTGCATAAGGTCCCAGATTCGATTCCAGCTCGCGCCAAGTGAACTTTGGTGGACAGACACCGTGTGCGTGGGTTTCCTCGGGGTTCTCCTGTTTCCTTCCACTCTCTTCATTCCACTATTTCATTCATTTCTCATCATTACCGTCTTCTTTAGCCCAGCCGGCATAAGTGTGGGACGTAAAACTCCAAGATTTCATTTTCCATAAGCTTCCGTTAACCTAACAATATCAGGAATTATTTTGTAGAGACAAATTGGCTTTCCCAGAGGCATTTTAAAAAGAGATTTTTACTGTTCTAAACGCTCAAAAACTTTCTTTTTTGGATATTTAGTTTTCATACATATCTATGCTACGTTATCGAAAGAATTTATTTTTCTGGTACTTCAGCGGTAGCAAAACCAGTGGCAAATCAGAAACATGAATTGAGTTCTCTACCAATTGGACGATAAGGTTTTTGTGTCATTCTGACCTGACATTCTGTGTCAGAGGAAAGAGTGGTGAAATTTCCTTCTGGAGAACCCTGATTGAAGATAAAATCATGAGGAAATTCCTTCTGTGAGCCAGAAACATTGGAAGCTTAGAGCATTGCCGTTTAAAGTGTCTATCCTCAGCATTAGGAGCTAGGAAATTGCTTTATAATGGAGGAGGAAGTTGTGATCCCAATAGTACGGCAGCAAAAAAGTAGAGTAAATTTCCCCTAATCATTGTCACTGACTACAACTAAATGTGTAAGCTCTTGAGGGAAATCAAGTCCTTACAAATTGACCCTGTATTGCTTCAAACTAAGGAAATAAAACTTACCAAAAGTTCTATTGCTTCTATACAAAAGTTAATCGATTAGGTTTTCTTCCCTTAGTTTCATGTGGTAAAACATTGATATTGGGAAATGTGACTTACTTCAAGAGACACCACTGTTCATTACGAATTTTCTTTGGCACTAAAGAAGACGCTTCTGTTGTTAGTAACATATTTTATTAACTTACATTCGCTCCTACTGTATATCTATTCTTTGAGCAAAAATTTCTAATGGCGTTGAATAGCAGTAAATTAACTTAAAACTAAAATGCGTAATACTTCCACCATTTACTTTATTTTCGAAAGCGACAGATACATAAAAATGTTCTCCAAAATTTATTTATTTTATTTTATTTATTTTTTTTTTTTTTGAAAATAAAGTTTTATAAAGATTTTTTTTCAGTATAATAGATGGAAGGATAATTTGCACGAAAACGATCTTTTAGAAAGCCCAGTTTGGTGAGAAAGAAGGTTTAACCACAACACCATTACGGATGTGATGTAGGTAAAGTCGAAACTTTGAAATTCAAGACATGTGCCATCGTCTTCGAGGCTTTCATCTTTCCCTTACAAACTTCCTCTTCTAGAGAGCTAAGGTTCCACACAATTGCTGCCTTGCCATGTAGCATATATGCAGGAGAGAAGAGAGCAAGTTTCTTTTTATATCTCCTTTTAGTCCTAAGGAAAAAAAGTATATACGAAAGCTAACAGAAAAATACGAGTACGTCGTTTAGAAAATCTATGTCAATTTTGTTGGCGTCAAATGCTTATTCTTGCTCTGCCATCGCTTTATGCCGAAGATGGGAGCTGGAAGTGAGGTCATGCCCCGCGGGAAGTATTCTACAGGGAAAGACAAAATGGCGTTTCTTGTTTCCTTTCGCAGTCTCTCACTCTGTTTCTCCATCTTCTTGTCTTTCAATGTCCCTACCTGATGCTACTTCAGAATCTATACTCTATTTTACCCCAGCTGTGTAGTTGCTAAACTTGTTTCTTGTGTAAATTACCATGAGGAGAGTTCTACCAAGAGTGGTTACAATAGGTTTCCTTCTGTACAGAAGCTTTTTGTATTAGTTCAACTATATTATCAAATGCCTTGTGCTTATATAAAGTATTTATGTAGTAAAACTACCTCGAGATTTCTTGTCGACAATTCGTTCAATTACATTCCCAGTGGACATTTGAACCGTGTCAAAAAATGAAGTCTGGAATAGTTGCAAAATATCTGTCTCCTTTCATATCTATTAATGTGAATTTTGCACTTCTATTCCTTTTTATTTCATATTTCAAACTTTCAAACTTTGCTACGCATAAGTATCGGATTTCTTATAGAACGGCTATCTCCGTTCGTTCTTCTGTCTTTTTGTCAACATATATCAGAGAAGAAACGGTAAGAGATATCAAGAAGAGTTTTTTTTCTCAATCGGTTCAGCATCTTAGAAATAGGTTCCATCTCCTTCTTTAATCTATTACTCAAACTGGAAGAGGTTAAAATTAGCCATTTCCAGTTTAAACGTTTTCCGCCATAGAACAAAGGCGGTAGCAGAGAGTGACAAGCGGTTTATAGCAATTGATTCAACATCTCAAGAAAACATAACATCCGGGAGACTCTGCGAAAACGAAAACTGGTTAAAATTTACTTTTTCCGGTTTCAGTACTGGTTTCCATAGAGCAAAAGCGATAAAAGATATTGCAATCGAATCAGCGTCCTAACAATTCATACTCTAGGCTAATCCTCTATACAAAGCATAAGTGAAAGAGATTAACTTATTTTCCAGTTTCAATGTTTATCGTCATAAAACAAAAATGGTAATACATAGTGACAAGCGGTTTTCTTATAACTGTTCAGCATCTAATGAGAAAGTATCTGCTGCCCTCTACTAAAACCGGAAGTAGTTCACATTTACTACTACTTCCAGTTTGAGTACTAATTTCCATGTATGAAAAACGGTAAAAGATACCGTGAATCCGTTTATTGCAATCAATTCAGCTTCCCAAGAATAGATCCATCTTTTCTATTGACTGTCTATTCAACCTGGAAATGTGTTGGGTACGCGGTGGCTTCAGTAGTAGAGCGTTCACCTCTGGTGTATGGGGTCCCAGGTTCGATCCCAGCTCGCGTCAAGTAAACTTTGTGTTGGACAAACACCGTGTGCCTGGGTTTTCTTGGGGGTTCTCTCGTTTCCTCCCACTTTCTTCATTCCGCCATTTCCTTCATTTCTCTTCATGGGACGTGAAAATTACAGATTTCATTTCATTTCATCTTTTTCAAGCTGGAATTGGTAGAAATCAGTCATTTCCGGTTTCAACATTCAGTGCTCTCGCAGTTTCGGTTTGTTTCTCTTGCTTTATTCTTCGCCAAAGAGAAAAAAAACATGAAGGCATTGTGATTTACTCAAGTTATAGAAAGCAGAGCATAAACTAGTCACCCAGTATCCTGATAAAAAAAAAAAACTTTTTCCCAATTTAAAAATATTGATAACATAGTAATTAGAAGAAAATGTCTGATTCACTACTTATTAGTACGTGAAAACGAAAAATAGGTAATTTATTAAGACAGATTAATGTCGTCATGATTTCGCGAAACTACGTATGTATCGCGTATGTATATATAACAAGTAAACTTTTGTTCAGTTAATTATCTAGAAATATTCTGAAATATTCGTAGTATAAAATACAATGAAAATCTGAACTACTTTGGAATCCAATATCATGTTTCGATATATTGATAATAAAATACATACTTTTATTATTTTAAAAATTACAAGCATAACTGGATCAGAATGTGTGGGTTCTAAACGATTAAATGATTGGTGACAAGAAAGAAGAAAAGAAACACCACTAACCCAGTATTTCATTTCCTTATCTTCTAGTAGATGTTCCCTTCGAACGTGTTAAGCAATGTTGGATTTCTACAATACTAATCAAAAAAGGACGCCGCAAAATTTTATAAGGTAAAACATTAATAATATGAATTTTCAACAATATTTGGTAATATTCACAATAATTCTGCGACCCTAAGTTATTTGAAAATCCTTGTTTTAAAATCAGACTACAGTTATAAATGTGTGAAATGAATCAAACCTTGAATAGTGTTTTCGCTATGTACCCAGATTGCATCATTATTTCAGACGCCTCCTTAAGATATAGTAGCACGGCTAGATCCAAATTCAGTCGACAAATTAAAAGGTGAAAAAAATCTTAGCGGCATTATAGAAACTATAAAACTAAATTTATGTTTTTAACTTTATGTTGCAATATGTATCCACTTTAATTCCAAATGTTTCGTGCTAAATCGTTTAATAATATTCACAGCCGCTTTTTAGGGCTAGATAAAAGACATTTAGTAAAAAAAAAAAAAAAAAAAAGTAGAGAAAAAAGAGAATTTAAAGTCACGATTTCTTGGAAACAGCTCTTTTACAGCCATTTTTGAAAATGCAGTCCTAATGGCTGCTGTCTACGTGATTTGAGGGTTAACCTCGTAAACTTATATTGTTGCGTTTTACGAGTCTCCGGGAGGTTGTAAACACAATACTGTCACATAGTATCTTCCAACTTCTTTTTTTCTTTATACATGCTAGAATATGAAGGCGGTCTTCATCATGTTCTTCACTTACGTACTTTTGTACTCAGAAAAAGTGGGTCTAAATAACTACACAAGTTGCACCCTCTTAACTCTAGAAGAATAGCTTCCTCTTCTAGTCATTTTTTAGTTAACGACCACGATTGTCTGTCTGAAGACTTTTGTGTGTAAAATTCGTCAGGACGACGTTTTTAACGTTCTGAGTTAAAATGTTCCTGTTTTCTTTTTTTAAAAATTCTCCCGAAAGAATTTGAAATAATTACTGCTGCGATAAAGACAACTCTTTAATAACAGAAAGAATGTTCATTAACTTTAAATACCATTTTAGTATGTAGTTAGCAGAATTGAGAAAGCTTGGCATTTCCTTTTGCCTGTTTGGATCGTCAGAAGCCTTATATTACTAACCGTTCTTACTTCGCTATTACAGCAGCCTTTCAAAGTTACACAATTAATGTAATGACACATAAAGGATTTCACACTACAGAACTAAATCCTTAGCTGTGAATTGGAATTACGTGTTGCGGCAGCTTCATACCTTGACCGTATATATAATGTTCATTTTCCTTTAAGATCGTTGTGTCTTCTCCAATCATATGGAGAAAAAATTGAAATGAAATCTTTGAGTTTTACGTCCCACAGCTAATGCCGGTGAGGCTAAAGGAGACGGTGATGATGAGTAATGAATGAAATGGTGGAATGAAGAAAATGGGAGGAAACGGGAGAACCCCGAGGAAACCCACGTCCACGGTGTTTGTCCATCACAAAGTTCACTTGGCGCGGGCTGGGATCGAACCCGGGACCCCAAGCACCAGAGGTCATATGGAGAGTCATCTGCATTAATAGACAACACGTATAATAGTGAAACCTGGGGAAATTTTCGCGCTTCTCTCCTTTCAAGTGGTATAGAAGGCACAAACTAGTCATCATATACTTTTTGCGGAGGTAGAAGGGGCGCGACTTTGTGGCATTCGTAGAATAAGTAAAAAGAAAAAAAACGTTTAAAATTGATTCTATTTCGAAGTTACTTTTCTTTGAAAAGCTTCAAACATTCTCAAACCTCTTTGCTACGTAGACAAACGCTTTTCTTATGTAGTGTTCTATCTTTTGGAATTGTATAGTGTAGTTTTAGCAACGGAATTAATATATGTATTGTGAGCTACATGCTAGTATAATTTCAATATTACACATGCAATAATCAGCTCTCACCATACATGCACCTCGTTTCCTTTTTCAATATAGTGCATAGGACCAAGTTCAACGTTCACTGACGAAATACGTATTATCATCGGTAAAGCCCGTGTACTTTTAAGCGACAACCTCTAACATAAAAGGCAAAATGTAACCGCTCCTATCTGACAATAACATGATGAATGTATTCAGGGAATAGATGGATCAATCAGATTTGCTTATGGTTGCTCCACTAGGGAAAAGTTCATTTCTGACTATTTTGAGATCCGTTCGTCATTATTGTTAATATAACAACTTAGTAGCTAGACCTAATGACTTGTCAAGACAAATAAAGTGACAAAACGATAACTTTTACCTCGTTTTTGTATGCAGTACGTAACGTTTGTAATATATAGGTATTTAATAAACTGGCTATAGGTAACTATATTTAAAAGTATAAGTGACACTGTCATTAGTTTTTTTTTTCATGTTAAACAATGACAGAATTGAATACACCTGTAAACCTGAATTAAATCATGAAGCTTTAAAACTTTTGTTTCCATCAAGAATCGAACACTGAACCACGCGCGTTAACTACTCGATTATACATGAGCAGAAACTAAATTAATTGGAAACCTGTAACAGTGGTACATCGTCTTCCCTCCATTACAAGTCTGTCTTCTTAAACGTGGTGTGGTACTCGGAAAAATGGTGAACTATGCCCATACTTCTTAAGTGGATAATGATCGTGTTTCTGTGTCGATGGTCCATGGTTCAATCACCGGTGAGAGTACTGGCTCGTGTAAGATCCTGAGTAATGGTCCAGACTACTTTAAATCTTAAACATTAAGTTACCCTTCAGGATAACCTCAGTGTTACAAAGAGCGTTAAACTCTAATATCGCAATTTACCCCAGGAATCTTTCTCCAGGTAACCTTACTACGACTTTATGATTAAGAATTATGAATTTTCTTACTAAAGAACCTCGCACGTTCCTTATGGAAAAACTTATTTTAATTTCTAACATGTGGGATATTTTGATTCTTCATATCTTTCTGAATATAGGTCATAATGATTATAGCAATTGGAAAGCCCTTATTAAGGTCTTAAATACGGTTTGCTACTAATCAATCTTTATGATCTTCATTGTGGTTATTTCTCTTTAAACGCCACTTTCATTTGATAAATCACCAACAATTATTTAAGGTCACTAGAATAATAAAATGGTTGGTTATTTGTACTATTATACTACCTAATAATACTCATTCTTTGCACAAGGGGGATAAGTTTCATGCTATTTCATGCAGTTTGAAGTCAAATGTGAGCAAAATAAGTAAGAGCGAACAACTCCTTCGGCGTTGCAATTGTCAACATAAGTTAAATAACGAAAAGCAACCTTTTCCGTGTTACTCCTGTAAATTTCAGGGCCCGGTCAATATGTCCCTTCTTGTCTAAACGTAGACTTAACTGTCATTAGGACTGTCGCGAATCAGCTTGGCAATCACGAAAACTATACATTCGACACTAATAAATCATTTTGAGCATATTATATTAATTTCCCGCGTGATGACGATGCAGGGTAAAGTTGGACTTCAACGACATCGGAATTTGTCACTATTTATTTCCACAATCTCCATAACTATAGATTTGCCACTAATAACCGTTGTCCCGGATATTTATTCTTCTCCTTTTATGCCTACGTTTTGACTGGTCGAAACCAAAAATTGGAAAAAAAGAAAATGGGTTAAGAAATGAGTAAAATATATTAATAAGAAAGAACGTTGAAATAACTAAACAACAAAGAGCAACACCTTCTGCGTTGCCCTGTCAATATGAATGAAATAAGTATTTAAGGAAGAACAACGCCTTGGGCGTTGCTTCTCACAATTCTCAAGGCAGTTGATATGTCCTTTCTTGCCTAAACTTGAGCTTAAATGTTATCAATAGGTTAGCGATCCCGAAAGCTATGGATTCGACAGTAATATGGCCATTTTTGACATGTTATGACCATGGGGATGGTAAATTTGTACTTGAATGATGTCGAGAATATTACTATTCATGGAGAGACCCCGGAAACTATGCAATTGACACTGATATCTGTGGCTCCCTCTTGGCTATATAGTTTTCGTATATGTCTTTGGCGTGGGAGACCCGAGATCAATTCCCGGCAGCTTACGTGTTTCGGATTCCCCGATAAGCTGTAGGTACATGCTCCATATAACCTTGCTTCTCAATGGAACAGCAAACTCCAATCCACCACTACTAATATCCGTCATTCGGATATTTATCCCCTCAATTTCTGCATACAATATGGCCCGCCTCCAATCTCTCCCACCAAGCTGAAAATGAAAAGGCTTCGTCGGGATTAGATCTAACTGTACTAAATTTGGTGGCTCTAGGTGCTCCATTCTAGCAACAATCTACATGACAAACACGTGTTATTTTATAATAAGGTAACTGGATGATTCAAATATGGATTTTTAATACGTTTTTGTCCAGATGGAAACAGAAAACGATTGTCGATATGCGTAATTGAATGTGTAGGTAAGATTCCCAGATACCAGGTTGAAGATTATATGGCACAGAAATACAAACGGCGGCTGCAAGGTACCCACTTGTGTTGAGTTCATACTGTAAATTTCACAATCTTCCTGTTTGACATAGCCAGAATTGTTCAGTATTGAGTCTTATTAGCCGAACGGCTATATAGATTGCACATTACGTCCCCACACTGCGAATGAGGTCAGCCAGCAGCTGGTATGGTAATATATTTTACTTTTGCACAAACACCGATTGAAGTCATCAAGGGTTCTGGGTGGTTCATTTATGGTTGCAATCGGACATCAAAAGAAATTCCAGATATCTTCAATCAGATTAAGAAACTGGGAGCATGGTGACCACGTTACATATGTGATATTTTTTACTGTCCAGGTACTCGCCCACCACCTGAACCTTGTGTTGGCGTTCATTATTATTCGTTAGATGAAACCTAGAGCCATATCCATGTACATATTGCTGCAGGATAATTTGCCGATAGATTGTAACTACCATGGTATTCTGCCAAAATATATGCAGGTGTGTCCATGCTCCTAACATGATGCCATCCTAGACCCTAAATCTGTCACCACCATAACGATCTTTTTTCACAAAATTAGCAGTGCGTGGCGAGGAACAAGGTATGAATACTTAGAAGACTAGGATTAAGGATGGCATTGAGGAGCTCATCTTGAAACTTTAAAATGGTATCGAGATCGTCACTGGCGTCAGTAAATCAAGACGAGACTGAGACAACCTAATAAGATTCACTCGAGATTTAACATATCACTCAGCAGCGAGACTATATGATACGGGACCTACTAATTAACGTGGAATCCGAACCACATCAGCTCCCGCCGGGAATTGAACCCAAGACTTACTAGAGACGAGACTGAGATCGTGACAGACATTTGTAATTCGAGACAATACTGGGACGAAACTAAGTACAGTCTCAAAAATCTGTTTCTCCTGAAATATTGAAACAAAATACTGAAATTATCTTTACCCAAAATTCACTCATTGTTTTATTACATATAAAATGCTGTAACAATTGTCCTTCGATGACCATAGTTATAAGTTTATACATAGGGGAAAGGGCGAGGTAAATGCCATCTCTGATAGCATGATACGAGTACATCGAAAGTGTCTTAAACATGACACAAACTTCAGTTGAGATTCAATATATTTAACTACCGTTCCAGTCATTTTAATTACCATTGATTAGCATGGAAAGCAGGTTGCCAATATGTTCCATAATCTAATTTTATAAAGCAAACAAACAGGGTTTCAACTGGCCATGGTAATTTTCCCACACATTGGAGGAATTCTACAGGGAAATATGCTGTATGTTTATTTTTATTTATTTATTTATTTATTTATTTTTAGTACAACCGTTCTTATAAGTAATGGTACCAACTTTTCTTTGAAACTAAAGGTAAAGTCTTCAAATTAGAGGTGCGTAGAAAAACAATTCCGGAATAGGATTCAGAATATATATATATATATATATATATATATATATATATATATATATATATATATATATATAGGTAGATAGGCAGATAGGTAGATATAGATATATATGTATACTTTTAATAAACCATAAAAAGTTCAACATTTTCTCTCTTTTATCTCTATCTGGACTGCAGTTTTAGGTATAGACCCCAATCTTATATGTGTAGTAAAATTACGTATCCTACGTTAGATATTCAATAACTCTTTTAACCGTCACAATGTAACCCTCATTACATCTGACTCAGTCACAGTCTCAGACTAGTAGCCAGGAGAACTGAGGGCTCTTAGCAATTGTGTTCTTGGTTTCTCTAAATGTTCAAGACATTCAAAACGCTATAGGCCTATGTTAAAATATTGGTGGTCTCTGTGTTCCTAGTAGCCATGTTTCATAACATTTTCAAGTTGAATGCAAATTTTCCCTAATTCAAATCTATTTACATTGTTCTATGATTTTAAAGATAAGCTTCACACCTGCCAAATTTACTATTTTTTTGTTTTAAAAAAAAAGAAATCAGTAGGGTCAAGATGCCGAATATCGGTTGGTTTCCCAATATCGGATACCGAGAAATCTTCCCTATAAGGTGCTGCAGCCTAGCGCCCGTTATCGTAATTGCACAGCAATCGGTAGACCATTAGACGTCTGAGTTATAATATCTCTCAGAACATATTTATTTGTGTGGTGAAGTGTTTAGTGATTTTGACCTTTTGAAATATTCTAATACTGCAGTTGATTGCATAACATCGACCATAAAAGTAACCTAGTCATATTCAACTATAATTATAAAATAGGCTAAGAAAAGTAGTTTTAAATTATATAATGTTTTGGAAGTTCGTTTATGTTTACTTGATGTATATAGATGAAAGTTGCCACACGACCTACGTTGCTAAATATCGGATAGTACAGAGGTTCCAATATCGGATATTAGATATTAGGGAACGGCATTGCTGATGTCATTCTTCGGTTATTACAGATGACAGTAATCGCTCGAAGGAAGAAGCGGGATCCTGAGGCTATGTTTCACACTGTTGTTGCCGTCAAGGGAAAGAACATGAGGTTCCTCTAGGCATCCAATTTTCTGTTAGCACTAAAAAAACAAACAGATGTATTCACTGCTCAAAATATTAAAACATAGCCAAAGGATGTAACAATCTATATATGTCTAATCCTCTTAGTAACTATATTCAATTTTATTATGTATGCAAGAAACACTTGCGTTCTTCAATAATTCTTTATTATAAACCTGTGCCCCATGCACTCTTTAAACATCATAATTCATCTTGACCATTCCACAGCTATTACATATTTACTATTCACAGGATCTTCATAATAACTCATACCGTAAACATCAACTCACACATCCATCATAATTCTGTATCCCCTTAGTACCAACTGTTTCTTTAACTACATAACGGACATTCACATATTTATAAGCACTTCTTACCCAATCTTATTTCCAACATTTTCAATGTTTTGTTCACAGCCGTATAAACTTGACAAAGATGGTGAACGATGGATACTATGTATCCAATGTCTTAAATGGGTACACGAGCTATTTGCAGGCACTGATCCCAAAACTGGAAATCCTTTGCTTGTGATTTTTGCCAGTAATTTAACTTCTTGGTAGATCCTACTACAGATGAATCGAACAAGGTTTAGTTACAAATAAATCTACATTATTAGAAAGTAGCCTCTTTTGTTGAATAAGGTTTAAGTACCAAAAAAATCTGCATATTTAGAAAGTTGTCTGTGTCTATAGAACAATATTTAGTTAAGACAAATTTACATATGTAGATATTTAGAAAGTTGTCTATTTTGTAGAACAACTTTTAGTTAAATCTACATGTTCTGCAATTTTACGTTTTATATATGTTTACACCTTGTAATATAATCAAAATAACGCACAGTCTTCTTCAAGTGTGGTTTTCCTTAAATCCTTCTCATTTAATATCCGTCCGATATTAAGGCCCCTTACTATTCGATATTGGACAACCTTTCTCCGAACTGAGAAAAATGCCACTTTGTACTAAAGTGAATGTATCGTTCTTTTAATATTCCCTTATTGCTTCGAAACTTTCAAATTATAAACTACAAATATAATAGGACATTTAGAAGAAGATATGTGAATTAAATATCTGTTGGTAAAGTTTTTATTCACTTTTTTCAAACAGTATTCGATATTCGACACCTTTCCTATATTACTTATTGTTAAACAGATTTTTCTACAGACTTTTCAATGGAATAAGAAAAAGTAGGGTATTCCTGATGCTTGCTATATAGCTTCCTGAACATACATATTTAATTCAGAAGTTGTACGTAGTTCGGAACAACAGCACGACGAAAGATATATGTATAAAAGTAGAAGGAACGGCTATGCTCTCCATTTGGATCAGATCAATATAGCCATGAGTAGAAGATACGGCTTTAAACTTCCATGTCTTTGGTATTGACAGAAGCTGTGGTGGTCAGCAGCATATTACGGAAGCCTTTTCTATCAATTTCCCCACATACTCATTTTACATGGATTACATGAGCTCTAAACTCATACTTGAACAAGGGTAAAATGTAAGAATACACTTGCCTAATCGAGAGTCGAAACCGAGTTGTCCTGTTACCGGGTACATGGCGTATCAACTAAGATTGTGGCTCTAATTTTATCTAAGAGCTTACATGTAGTTTTAGCGAACATTTTGACGGATTGTATAGAATATCTACATATTATATACTATATAATAAATGTACACTGGTTTGGATGATTCTTCTCACCCAACAGAAACATACTGATGCGTATGTAATCTTATACTGAAATGAAATTATTTTTAAACATCCCACTATTATGCTCTTTAGGCTAAGGAAAACGGACAAATAATGAAAGTGAATGATTATGAAACTATTTTTTTGCGCTCTCCCACCGGGAATCGAGTCCGGGACCACGTGACCTAAATACACACGCGCTAATCATAATCCATAACTTATTTTGTTACCAGAAATAAGGAAAACTTTAGAATTAATATGCAGACGATGCATTATATTATTATTATTATTACTATTATTATTATTATTATTATTATTATTATTATTATTATTATTATTATTATTATTATTATTATAAGACGTGCTTTACATTTTAATTAAATGACAGCTCACCCTATATCTGAAGTAGAGCATTATAGTATTAGTCCCCGTTGGGGTGCTTGAGGCATATCGGGGTTATCATGCGCGTCTACGGAGCTAGAGACCCGGCTTCGATTTCTAGTTAAAACTTATACAGATTGGATTAACTCTTGAGTTCACGTTTCACAGAGCTTTGGTGTTGAAAACAACGTTAAACTTCAACTCAACTAACTAGAATATTTGAATGTCTGTTTAATTATGATGCTGGTAACCCAAGAACAAAAGCAAACCCTAAATCTCCTTTAACACAAAAGTTTCTCATTTGTTATATTGAGTCAGTTCAGAAGTACAAGACAATCTTTCTTACCACACATTTTAAAGGAAATTAAAATACCTAACAATACAGAACAAATTAACGTTAAAAGAATAGAAAACGTAAGGTGTATTGTTTAATTCAATTATAAAAGATAATATTCTGAGGTTTAATTTTTTTTTTTTTCTATTTGCATACTGGTAATCTATATTTCTGCCGTGATTATATCTAAAAATTGTGCATTGTCTGATGTGTGGGATTAAATAGCACTGAGTCAACAGGAAGGGAATAAATTGATTAAAGGTGATAGATTAGAGTTCAATTGTTTAGTCAGTACTGAGGTTATATGAGACAAGATCTATTGCTTATAGTGAGATATGGATCGCTATCCGGGTTTTATCCAAGGATTCATACACCTACTGAGGATTGAATCCACAAACACACACGCACAGAAAGCACGAGCGTTAACCACATAGCTGTGAAGGAGTACGCAGTCCACAGTTATTCTCCAGTCAAAAATGGTGTAGAAACAAAAGGAGGAAACGACAGGCTGTACGGTGAACAGTAGTTACTTGTATATAGCTATATTACTGTCGTTGAAATAGCTTCTAAAGTAAAGACTGTTTCATTTGCTGACAATGCGTGCATATATATGCATTTTCTTGTGACTAATTCATTCGATGCTTACGAAACTTTAAGGAGTTGTTGATAAGGGAACAAAGTATTTTTAGAAAGTAATCTAAATCCGTAGATACTTCTTTTCTGTAGCGATGGCGGCAAAAATAATGAATGAAAAAATGTATTTCTGCTGGCGAATTTCATACATTTTCCTTCAATTTGAGCAATACTAGATGTCTTACTTAGAAGTTACCGGTACTTGATAACGTTTTAGAGCCAATTGAAACGAATAGAACAGGTACAGTTCATTGAAATACAATAATTCTGGTAGTAGACACAGACAACTACGTGAACAATCTTCCTTTCCATATAAAAAATTAGTTTGAAATGGGTATTTAATAATTTACTATGAAATGAAATGCGATGGATCATTTACATGTTCATATGTATCAATAGCACCTAAAATTTACTTACTTTGGCCTATTTTCAGCTATGTTTCAGAAACCTTGTTAACATACTAATCTCATTACAGTGTAGACATGAAAAATATATACTATATACTTAGTTTACAGAAGATAAAGTAAGATCTTAATACTAAATGTCAATTGCTCATTATAGTTAGAAAGCTGTTCTTAAATTTTAACAGATATAAGCGATCACTCTATCTCACATTTCCTGTAAACAGTATTTCTATCTTGAATTTCGAGACAGGAAGAAATATGTGTGTGTTGCTTCTCTTCACAAATCTTCTTTATCATGTAGCTAACACTAACGCCACTAGGAAATTAAGAACAATCCATTTTAAGCTTCTGAGCATAAAGAAAGGAGAAAGAGGGAACAAAGGAAGTGTTTTCGAAGCAGCGAAGCACTTGTTAACAGTGTTCACTGCTAAAGTTGTGTCATGATGTATATGCTTTGCAGAAAACAACGTCTCTAGATTTAGTCAGAGAAAAAAATGTGTGTATATAAAAATAAATGGCCCACTGTTTAGAAGCATAAGACGGGAAAGAGAAAAAAATCCTTAATTCTGAGATTCCATCCTTCCCAGGATGCTAAAGTGCTTTCTCTTTTATAAGATGGTCTTAAGTGCCTAAGGGAAAATCCTGCTTTCACTTAGGTAAAGACGATGAATATATGGTTGTGTGTGTGAGTATATTTGTATATGAAAATGTAAAGTTAAGTACTTCATTTAGGTCAAATGCTAAATGAAATTCTAGTCTGAGAAACACGTGGGCCATATGATAGTCTGTACTAAGAAACTCAGGCATGAAACGGGACTTTCAAATATAGCATCTTACAAGTGTTCAGTCTCATTACAGTGTTCAGTGCATTCAAATGTTCAGTCTCATTAGATATACACTTGGTGTTTTAGATAAAACTCTCAAAACTCATAAATCACAAACGGTTGGAGATTAAAGAATTAAGTCAACATTGAGTTGGAAAAAATGTCGGAGCACCCTATCTCGGAACCATCTAAACATTCTAAACGATAAAGTATTTAATTTGATACATCACTGAAACAATCATGGGAAAACGAATAACTTTTATAAGCAATAATGGGGAACCGTATACAAAATGGCCACTTGAGCTCTCTTGTGGCTATGTAGATATTATACCTATCTTTGGCATTGAAGACCCAGGTTCTATTCCCGACGGGAGCTCATGTGGTTCGGATTCCATGTTAAACTGTAAGTCCACTTTCATATATCCTCGCTGCTGAACAGGATTGTAAACTCAAATTTATATATAAGTAACGAAATGGCCACCATTCAATTGTGAATTGTTGCACACTCTGATAACATTCACAGACAGTTAAATTGTAGCTATTGCATAAACGGTTCTCCACATGAAAAGCTCTGTTGTATATAAAAGTTACTGTTTCCCATAATCTTTTCAATTGTGTATTATATTACATTGTTTTCCCATAATTTCTTCAATTGTGTATTAAATTACATACCTTACTGTTAAAAAAAATGATGGCCCTCAGACTTCATGATTGAGTGCTCTATAAAACATACAAGATGTTCAATTCGATGCATCATCTGATAATTTCGTACCTCACTTTTTGGATCAAAAGATCCAATATATTTCAGTCAAAAGTTTTCGTTTAGACCTTATATCTGGAGAACTACATATAATGTAGCCAAACCCAAACTATCAGTTAACTCAGTATAGCATGCTTATTCCATAGAAACTACGAAAACTCGATTTAGGGGCCATTCAAAAGTTTTGTAGCCCCTTAACCAAAAACTAATTATAGGCCAAAATCGCAAAGCGTCCAAAAGCGTTCATTCTCTGAAAACAGTATCTAGTATGTATGGCATATTTAAAGCACTTCTTCTCGGCAGACAGTTCTAAAACGTTCTGTGATACTTATCTTTCTAAGCATAACCAACATAACAAATAACTCAAGCAAAGTTGTATAACATTCGAGAATAGCATGACGCATAGGCAGATATTTCATTTTAATATTAGAATTATACGTTCCACCTGACAATTAAAGAACTCACATTTAAATGGTGATCCGTGATATAAAATAATCTTATATAATATAATCTGATATAAAATGAAATAATCCACCAGTTTTCTTAACATGGATTTAATAAACAAAAATTATCTTTTCGTTTCTCAGTATTATTTTACAACAAATCTTTTCTAATTTGTAATTTTTAAACAATAAGTCTGCTCTTGTCATGGTACATTGTAACAGTGCATTGAAATATTTCTTAAAACGAAATCTTAATATTATTTGGATTCACTTGTCCAGAATTTTGCGTTTATTGTTATAACTACGAGTAATCATAACATATATCTACAATTTAACGCCCCATATCAAAAACACGTATACTAATACACGACTATTGGGGAAACTCTTGAAGCTGTATGTGTAATGTTTTAAATTAAATTCAATTTTTACGGCAATGTTTAATTTACATATTTTATTCATTCATTAAGAGTATTATTTTTTCACTTTAATGATTTAAATAAATAGTTAATCTTGTATAATGTAGGTTTAAAATATCGACTGTGTATTCCTCATGCGAAAATATATTCATTTCCTAGTTCACATATATAAACATTTACAGAATCCCTCTGTGTTGTGTATCATATAACTGTTTTACGCTGTTACGTATTATATATATATATATATATATATATATATATATATATATATATATATATATATATATATATATATATATATATCGTAGATTGTAACTTATGATTGGATAATTTTTCCAATTGGATGAGCTCCACTGGCCATGTACCACGGTGGTTTTTCATCGAATTGCTCATATCGTTCCCGCAGTCACATCATGTGAAGATTGTGTCGGATGTTTTCGACATGTTGGTAACTCCCAAGTGGGGTTTCCATCCATCATACTTGTACAGTGACATCTGGTGACATTAAAGAGCAAAAATAACTTTTTTTCTAATCCCCTCTTACACATACATTTACCCGCATACGTTCTCGTTGCGTGTACAGCATTTCTATTATTCACATAGATTTTAAACTGGTTCATATTCTATTTCTGTCATTTCCATGTACGTATTTTCTCTACCTTTCTAACCATTATAAACTTCCTCTTCATGGGGATATAAAAATTTTATGGCTGAAATAAAAAGTCTAAGTAGAGACAATTGTATTAACTTTTTATTGGCGTTCCGCAAGGATAAAACCTTGGTCATTCCTCTTTTAAAATTCTAATCATCACAAAACAGATATACTTCTTTAATAGATAGATTTAGAAAAAAATATCCTTGCCTATGTAGCATGCTCTCGACTTTAATGTTTGAAATAAGACCAGGAATTAAATAAGGTTTGTGGTTTGGAAATTTAAAAAGATAACAAGTTTACTTGACATAAATATTCACATTTTCAAACCGTATGCTTTATATAACTCTAGAAAGTTATGTGCCTACGCAAGAGAAAAGAAACGTGATACATAATGTAAGTAAAACTTGAAGATGTACTGGCACTTTCAGTTCAAAATATGTCAAGTTATTTTACGTATTCTAATGAAACACGACTTCTATTTTTAATATACAATTTTGTTTCGTATTTCATTACTACTCGTATAATTTAATAAATACATTTCCTTTTCATGCATTTTGTTTTCTTATAGTTACATCAAGCGAAAATTCTTCTACAAATTGACCATGATATATGAACGTGTTGCACTTGAGCAATTCTAACTAATACCTTTAACTGGATTACAATCTCAGCAATCACAATACTATATTTCTTGGAAAACAGTGTGTTTACTGTCAGCCTACATAGTTAAGCAGTGTTAAGAAAGTACTCTGTTATTCCCTAAATGTGAAACCAATATTTCTTTCTCATGTATGATTCTACATTTTCTTGTATTATTGTTTCCGTAGCTACATTTAAAGACATAAATCACACGATATCATATTTCCTGTACAATATTGTATATTTAATTCTCTAAACATTCTTTGTGTACATGTTTCCATGTCTGCTGGTGATGAGCATTCCCGTTTGTTGAAGTTATGTTTAGTTATCAAGTAATCATAGACAAACTAACTTACGTAGAGAATGGTGCACAGAATTAATTGAAGTAGACCTTCCACGAAACTATATCTATCTATCTATCTATCTATCTATATACGTACATACATACATACATATATATATATATATATATATATATATATATATATATATATATATATATATATATATATATATAACGTGTTAGTTGCTAATATGTTTTCACCGTAAGAAGTTGCCTGCACAGCAGTTGGCTCTCAAAAATTCTCTTGTTTTTTAGGATGTGTTCAGGAAAAATTTCGGAAGACAAATACTAAGTTCGAATGCTGAAGCTTCTATTACCCTTGGGTTTAACCGCTTGTTTGATGTACTCTGAAGTATGGGTTGGAAGTTCTCAAGCCGAAGGAACATACAATACATATAAGCCATTCCCGTTTGTCTAGTAGCTAGTGTGGTTCGGGTTAGATCCTCGGAGAAAGACCATTAAAATCTGAATACATTACGGTGGTTCTAATATCACCTTAAACTGTTGCTCCTTGTCTCATATACCCTCGTGCCGAAAAAGAGCCAATAAACTTCAAAAAATAAACAGAAGAATACACTATAGAGTGTACACAAACATCTGTGAGTCAACTGATCAGTGCACCGATGACATTATTATTTTACGTCTTCAGTTTGTTATGGGGAGACAATAGCAGTATATCTACCATCAACATTAATAGCTTCTTGTAAATAATACAGACAAAATACTGATAATACAGCCTTATAATTGTTTCGTGATGGAGATTCTTCTTCAAAATTTGGGGCCGCGGTGGCTCAGTGGTAGAGCGTTCACCTCTGGTGCTAGGGGTCTCGGGTTCAAACCCTGCTCCCGCCAAGTGAACTTTGTGGTGGACAAACACCGTGTGCGTGGGTTTTCTCGGGGTTCTCCCGTTTCCTCCCACTTTCTTCATTCCACCATTTCATTCATCTCTCATCATCACCGCCTCCTTTAGCCTAATCGGCATAACCGTGGGACGTAAAACTCAAAAATTTCATTTCATTTTTCTTCTTCAAAATTTGAAGATTCTGTATTCCTAATCCCCATACAAGTATAAAATTTTAATGGTGCTATTATTAGCTACGGCTTGCGACAATTGCTAGCAATGTGAAACAAAGCAAAATAATTGTAACCTACAGAAGGCAAAGATCTATTTGAGTTACTCGTAAGTAAATTTAAAATAGTGCATACAAATAAAATAAATCATGTTTTACGTCCCACGTAATGCTGGCTAGGCTAAGGAGACGGTGATAACAAGAAATCAATGTAATGGTGGAATTGAAGAAAGTGGGAGGAAACAGGAGAACCACGAGAAAACCCACGCATACGCTCTCTGTCCACTACAAGGTTTACTTGGTTCGAGCTAGCATCGAACCAAAAACCCTACGCACCAGAGGTAAGCGCACTACTACTAAGCCACTGCGGTCCCTCCATATAAAGAATTTGAATTTCTCAAATAGATGAAACTGTGGCCAGCCTATAACTACCTATAATCAAAAGCAATAATTTGATCAGCAAACATGCCAAATATCAGATCTATTACAATATTTTCTATCAGGCTGTCTACAAAACCTTCAGGAAGATTACAAAATCGTGCAAAACATTTATTCCTACAACAAACTATAATATGCCATCGAAATCAAGAAGAAAACTGAAACCATCAAAGCAGTTATTCGCCAACTTGCAATTGATATCAGCATTGAAGACATCAGAACAGCACTCAAGGAGAAATATTACCCAATATTCTCCGTTTCACAAATGCGAACCCAGAATCGTGAAGGCGGGAAATGGAAAGTCCCCATCCCACTAATCTTGATTACATTGAAGAAGACCTTACAAGCTAGCAGAATCTTCAAAGAAGGCTTATTGCTACACACGAAAGTTAGCATTGAACCACGATAAAAGAAACATTATTTTGTAATGCTTCAAATGCCAAAGATTTGGGCAATAGCAAGCAACCTGCTAAGCTCTGCCTCGGCGCGTTAAGTGCGACGGCTCTCATTGCACATACCATGAATCATTACCATGGATCATGAAACTTTTGAGCACTTCAGTACTCATTACTTGTTGTACGATGCATTTTTCTTAATTTTGTTTTCTTTTGTATTGTTTTACTTTGTACCCAGCTAAACATATCAATAAAT
The DNA here is from genome assembly GCF_964235325.1 of Thermobia domestica. Classification (NCBI taxonomy): domain Eukaryota; kingdom Metazoa; phylum Arthropoda; class Insecta; order Zygentoma; family Lepismatidae; genus Thermobia; species Thermobia domestica. The sequence goes on along the minus strand of NC_137454.1, from coordinate 232,943,491 downwards.
AAAAAAATCCTGCTACTCATCTCCCAATGAAACTACAAAAAAATGAATACTTATGGCCCAAGAGAAGGATTTACCCTCTGCAGAATGAAATTGCACTTAAATAATAAAAAAAACGAATGATGTACAGTGATACAAATGTATAGAGAAAAGAAGCTCTAACTGTAAGAAAAAAGATGAAATAGAAAAAAGTACGTGTTTGTTCTGGGAGGACCACATATTTGTGAATATATATATAATATGTGTGTGTATTTGAATATGTATAATTTATAACTTTAGTTTCCCGTATTTTAACATAATTTCCATACACACCATAAAGACAAAATAAAGCACAGCTCGTTAAGGATTATTAAGGAAACAATAATTAATATCAACAACAAAATCTTTTCTTCCTTCTCCCAACCTCTCTCGTACTGTATGGGTACATATTAATTGAGAGCAAAAAATTTGCCAATTACTACTTTTTATTTTTTTAAAAAAGAAAGAAATCTCCCTACTTTATATGGATTTTCTTTCTCTCTCTCTCTCTCTCTCTCTCTCTCTCTCTCTCTCTCTCTCTTTCATGTCCGCTGTAATGAAAATGGCATTTAATTGTACATCAAACAAGTTTGTCTCAGTTTGGTTTTAATTGGATTCATTGGAACAATAAGAATGCTTGAATAGAAAGAATAATCAGGTTTATCTAACCAAAATATTCCAATAAGGAAATTAGAGGAAATACATATTTTGTAGATGACAAAGAAAGATGATTTAAAAAGATACAAAATAAAATTCTATCTGATATTCTCTCTCTTTTTTTTAAATCTGATATTTGTTTTTTTTAACTGGAAACAAAAGCGTGTGTTTTTTAAGCGTTTCTAATTAGTTACGTTTCTCCTTTAATTTGATTAGTTTGTTTGTTTTACTTGTTATCAAAGGGGATAAAGTGATACCTTGTGTGCTTTGAGATTCTACCAAAATGCAGTTGAGTTGTCACAAGCACCCGGAGGGGAACCAAGGGATACAATAGTCCCAAAATTTGCTGATGAATTTTACTGTGTATGTGTAACATTCTAAAATATTTGCCGTATTCCCAGAGGGAGAAACATCCATAATTACTTGTGTTTTAGACCAGTGATTCACAACTTCTTTGGATTGGCAACACACTGCCCATAGCATAGCAACACACTTACTGTCGTAATATATATATATATATCGGGTGTTGCAAAATAAGTGTTACAACTCTTGGGAGGTGACTCCTGCCACTGAGACAAGAATAAAAGTTCTCTTCAACTTTCTGCTATCGGACATAGTTTCAGATCTACAAGGTGCCGAAAGCGTGGGAAAATGACTTTCGGATGCCAATAGTTCGGAAACTATTCAACATAAAGAAGGCGGGTAAAAAATTCACTGAAGAAGTCATATCTGCTCTATTGAATTTTGCATGTTTCACAATCCTACAATGCACGCGCAAGGGATTCCCCAAAGGAACGTAGGGAGTCCCGGATAATCTGCCAAATGAAACTTGGTCTAAATGAATATGAATTGATAGACTTTCTACCAGGTAACAATAATTCGTTTGTCTTAAGTCGATATCTGGAACAAATACAAAATGGCGGACACCTTTATGCCCGTTGTGTGTGGTTGCATAATCGCCAGGTACGGATGTTGGTCAACAGTGACGTTCTGAGTATTGATTGTAGCGAATTTGTACTCCAACGTTCTAGAAAGACATCTGGAGTGTCGGCGGAGCATAACAGATGAAGCAGGGTGATTCACATGATTGGAAACACTTAACGAGAAATGCCCAGAAACGCACTCATACTCAGTAAACGTGAGTTCAAAGCGTCGGAAATGTAAGGATTAGCGTCTAGAACATGAAAGCCATTGCCAATTCACCAATAATATTCCCTCAAACCGATGCAATATGATGTGCACGGTTGCATACCAATAAGGATGCAACAACTGAGTCCAAGTTGAAATTATTCAATGGACTCACAAAGAAACTGGGCAAACTAAAGGAATGTCACTAATGGGATCGCATGATCGATATTGAAATGTGGCCAATACGTGTGTTGATATTAACATGTAGCTAATGGACAAATGTCAACATGTCGCACTACTGCTGGGACACCATCTCACGTGCGAAAACTAGGAAAATAACGTACATTCTGCTATTACATCTGGTGCACCTTTTGGTAGAACGTAACTAGAACACGATTGTATCAATGTCCCTCTTTGTTTGGGACATTGTCCCACAGTCGACACATATGAAAAGAAATCTCTCAATCCATGGTTCAAATTCTGATAGAGCGTGAAAATAACAAACTTGTATCATGTCCCACGTCTTCTGAGACATATGACGTACTCGAAATATAGGAAAATACTTCCAGAAATTCGTATCTTACACACAGTGCACATGCCAAGACAAAGACGAAAATGAACCGATTTGGCATATTTAACACTACAGCTGGAACACCATACATATGGAAAATAAAATGACATGAGAAATAGGAAGAAACGTCTTAAAGCTCTGATTGTTTACAACTGTGCAGTAGGAGTAACAAAATGAAACACACAAGTATGTCGGGAGGCTGTACAAGAGGGCTTGCCAAACAAAGTGGGTACTCCTCAAAGAAATGAATACAGAGAAAGTGACGCTCCTTCCAACCTCAGGGCTAGAGCGCTCGCTTTTGCTCGCGTGGTCGCAGTTTCCAATCCTACTTTGAGCCCACGGCCTCAGATTCAAGACCCGAGTAGGTATTTTCCTATTTTTCGCACGTGGGACGATGTCCCGGCAGTAGTGGGACATGTTGACATTTGTTCATTAGCTACATGTTGATATTAACAGAGACATTGGCCACATTTCAATATCGATCATGCGATCCCATTAGTGACATTCATTTAGTTTACCCAGTTTCTTACTGACAAGGGACATCACCCAATTGTCCGGCTCCGATTTCAATGAAATTTTGGTTGCTGATAGAGGACATGTATTCATTACATGTGATGACAGAAATTTTTGCCATGGTGCATGTTTTCTATTTTTTAATAATTTTTAAAGGTTGTGATGTGGTTAATAGAGATTACTGCAGAAGTCCCTTACTACCCTTTGTAAACGGAGTGTTAATGAAAGAACAACCATGTAGATACTTATAGGGCCTAAGGGGAAGTTGTATGGCACGTATGACCTTGACGACAGCCATCTTGAAACCCGCCATTTTGAATTAAGGTCAAGTTTTTTAAATGGGAATAGGGCAATATGATACATAATTTTGGGCTAGAATTTAATCAGGAAGACAATGGTGAAGTTAGTTTTAAGATGCGCCCATTTGGTGAAAAGTTACAGGCATATTAATTGTTTAAACTTACTATTTGTTTAGGTCATTTACCTCCGCTTTTAACCCGCGTATTAATGTTAAAAAGTGGAGAAAGGTTTCGGTAATACATATTATGCCTAGAGGGAAGTGATACGATAAGGGTATCATTGACGGCAGCCATCTTGAAATCCGCCATTTTGAATTAAAGTGAAGTTTTGAAAACTGAAAACCATAGCATGTGGCACCAAATTTTAATAGTAAATTTTCCCCAAACGCCAATGGTATGCTTATTTTTGTTCTATAGTTAACCAGTATGAATTTATGACTCTCCTAATGTGCACGAAACGTCCATTATTCGATCTTTCAAACTGGCAACACCCCTAATTTTCACCGCATGTTTTAAGATTCCAACTGGCACTTTGCAATTGTTTCCATGGCTCATGTTTTCTAAATTTCCATGTTCAGTCCATGAATAGTGTTGGGATAAGCATCCAGCAGTCTTTCTGAATTTTGAAGACTTGTCATGTAATTATTAATTTCATAGGCAATGTAATTATTTATTTTGTATACCTGCCCTTAAAAAACTCGTTTACTGACATGAATCATCGCAGAACGAAAGAACTCCAACTTTGCATTGAGGTAATACCGGAGACGTAGCTTGTAATGGATAGTAGATGAGACGAGAAATAAGTTGAAAATTCACTTCAAAAAAGGAAACGAAATATGATTGTTGTGTAAATCAATGGTCTCTTGTTTTCTTTTATATTTAGTTGTTTATTCTATATTTATTTATTTATTTATTTTCTATGGCAATATTTTAGATAGTTGTTGTCGATGGTTCATGTTTGTAAGATTTATAATCAGTATTGATCGGGAACTCGATTAAGTTATACCTCTTTATAAACAAGTTATCTGTTTTCATACTTTGTTCATGGTACAAACAGTGTGTTGGGAACAGTCATATTATGTCTCTTTATATTTTCTATCATTGCTGCTGTTCCTTTAAAGCTGTAAAGTTGTATTTATTTAAAAAATATACTGTTTGTCGTTTGCGCAACATGTAGGCTACATTTCATGATAAGTTTGAGTTCATGCTACACCAATTTCTTATAATTTCATTTGTATTTCTTTACATCACATAGGTCCATAGGTTTCTCATGTAGTCTGGGTTAAAATAAATAATTACACTGCGTAGGAAATTAATAATTACAAAACTTCACTTTAATTCAAAATGGCGGATTTCAAGATGGCTGCCGTCAATGATACTCTTATCGTATCACTTCCCTCTAGGCATAATATGTATTACCGAAACCTTTATCCACTTTTTAACATTAATACGCGGGTTAAAAGCGGAGGTGAATGACCTAAGCACATAGTAAGTTTAAACAATTAATATGCCTGTAACTTTTCACCAAATGGGCACATCTTAAAACTAACTTCACCATTGTCTTCCTGATTAAATTCTAGCCCGAAATTATGTATCATATTGCCATATTCCCATTTAAAAAACTTGACCTTAATTCAAAATGGCGGGTTTCAAGATGGTTGCCGTCAAGGTCATATCTACCATACAACTTCCCCCTAGGCCTTATATGTATCTACATGGTTGTTCTTTCATTAACGCTACATTTACAAAGGTTAGTAAGGGACTTCTGCAGTAATCTCTATTAACCACATCACAACCTTTAAAAATTATTAAAAAATAGAAAACATGCACCATGGCAAAAATTTCTGTCATCACATGTAATGAATACATGTCCTCTATCAGCAACCAAAATTTCATTGAAATCGGAGCCGGACAATTGGGTGATGTCCCTTGTGAGGCCATTGCACAATTTCAACTTTGACTCAGTTGTTGCATCCTTATTGGTATGCAACCGTGCACATCATATTGCATCGGTTTGAGGGAATATTATTGGTGAATTGGCAATGGCTTTCATGTTCTAGACGCTAATCCTTACATTTCCGACACTTTGAACTCACGTTTACTGAGTATGAGTGCGTTTCTGGGCATTTCTCGTTAAGTGTTTCCGATCATGTGAATCACCCTGCTTCATCTGTTATGCTCTACCGACACTCCAGATGTCTTTCTAGAACATTTGAGTACAAATTCGCTACAATCAATACTCAGAACGTCACTGTGGCCAACATCCGTACCTGGCGATTATGCAACCACACACAACGGGCATAAAGATGTCCGCCATTTTGTATTTGTTCCAGATATCGACTTAAGACAAACGAATTATTGTTACCTGGTAGAAAGTCTATCAATTCATATTCATTTAGACCAAGTTTCTTTTGGCAGATTATCCGGGACTCCCTACGTTCCTTTGGGGAATCCCTTGCGCGTGCATTGTAGGATTGGGAAACATGCAAAATTCAATAGAGCAGATATGACTTCTTCAGTGAATTTTTTACCCGCCTTCTTTATGTTGAATAGTTTCCGAACTATTGGCGTCCGAAAGTCAATTTCCCACGCTTTCGGCACCTTGTAGATCTGAAACTATGTCCGATAGCAGAAAGTTGAAGAGAACTTTTTTTCTTGTCTCAGTGGCAGGAGTCACCTCCCAAGAGTTGTAACACTTATTTTGCAACACCCGATATATATATATATATATATATATATATATATATATATATATAATATGTAGGGGAAATTCATCTGTGATAAAATTAGCCTCTATCGCCCCTCAAGTTTTAGGCGGGCCAACTTTAAAAACTTAAATGAAGACCCTCACTTTCTATTACAGACTCTGTGGTGGGGGAGGATAAGTAAATTTTATTTGAAACATTTTTCTCGATTCGTAATAGATGGTTCTGTAGTCAGTGAAAATTCGTTTTACAAAGGTTTCCTCAACAGGAAGCCGTCACTTTTAATAAATCTGCGATAAACAGTACAAATCTTTCATATTGTACGTTTTCTCGACTCGTGATAGGGGAGTGGGAGATTGCTTTGAATTCAACATGTTTCAAGTGTGAAAGTGCAACTGAGTGCAGCACAGCATGTAGTGTTAATCGTAGTTGGTTACAAGTATTTTATCAGCTGCATCTCTCCCCGGTCTACGCCTACGGTTGTATATTTTTTATAGGTTGTATATTGTATTATAGAGGTTGTATACTTTTTATACCTCGTACTCACTTCTTTAATTGAGAAAGATGTTAGTTATTGTTAATCAAGAAGTTTATCAGTCACTTCATCCGTTTATTTTGTATTACTTTTGGGGTATATTTTATTTTACATTTTGGATACTACTAACACCACATCCAATTGGATATTTTTGCTGCTGAACTGGATGATAATTTGGTCAACGCTTGCATTAGACAAGTCCACTGTCTGAGTAATCTGTCTGATGGACATTTGCCGATCATTCATGATGATTTTATGAAGTTTGTCAATGTTTCCCTGAGTTAGTGCTTCCATGGAACTTCCTGATCGAATGCTATCTTCAATGGAGGTTCTCTCTCTCTTAAATTCAGTTGCCCATTTCTTCACTGTGGCGTATGAATGAGCAATATCACCTGAAGGTGCAACTGTATCGGCGAGGATCTGCTGCAGCTCTAAACCTTTGTTATGGAGATATTCAATAACAGCTCTCACATTCAATTTTTCCATTTGGTCACACATTTTACTCACTCTTGTCTTTCTGGACCTGTAGCAACATAATAAAAGTCGATAGTAATATACCAAATTTGGTGCCAATATATCAATATATGATACTAATATACCAATATATGATACTAATGATACTAATATACCAATATACATACAGGGTAAGGCAAAAGTCTGAATACACCCCTATAAAAGTCGAACGATGTAAAGAATCATAATGTCGTTTGATATGGTATGTCTATAAGTGGAGCCGCAACTTATAGGTGCTATGTCAACGGCGTCGATCATCTTGAAATCCGCCATCTTCAATTTGGGTTACGTTTTTCAAATGGGAAGGGTGTCATGTCGCATATTATTTTAAACTCCCTTTTCTGAGGAATACACCTGTGTCACACCCTGTATTACAATGTAACATTTCACAGAGTGAATGCGTGTTTACCAAACTGCAAAATGTTATTTTTGAGACTATTTGCCGTTTATATAACCCTCAAAAGAAAGACAAAAGTTTATTTGAACAGGAAATGTATGAAATTTGATAAAAATGAAAACTTCGATGACACATGAGGTTCGACATTCTTAATACTTCGTAGCAAATTCTTTCCCTTCGGTCTTCCAAATTTGGAGTCTACACGCGTTAAACACCTTAATTGCATATCTAGAATTTTAAAAATAATATTTATGATCTTTAAAAGGCGCAAAACAAGCGCAAACATCTACAAAGGAACTGAAACAAATTCCATGTGATCACGTACAAAAGAAATGTGTGGTACACTTATCGTTTTCCGTAGCTTCCATCATTCCCTTTGAAACTTTCAGAGTAAACGGTGCACTCTAAAATTAGTTGTGGTATACATATTCGAAAAATTGACAACGTCATGTATTTTTGGATGTTACTGTCTACGAAATGTCGACCTAGAGTTTGAGATGGGAATTGAACCACGGTAATGCGTTTAAATTTTAATGTAGTCCCACTGAGAATCGCACTAAAAGCTCACAACACTAGCCTGACAGAGAGGTCTAACTAGTATCTTGAGAGAGAAGAGGCTAACAATCCAGAATAAATTGGCTCAATTTCCTTAATCTAAACGGGAAATTGTTGCATTGAACGTTCGTTTTCTTACGTCACAAAATTAATTAGTAATAGCATTCATAGTAAGTTTAGCATGATATGTACACATCGTAAAGCTTTTAGTACAATGTAAACTGTAATAAACTACAGTACATATGTTGTGAGATTAATATGAAATAGAACATTTTAAAAAAGGTAAAATTGCGATTAAGACAGGTGATACTTTACTTGCAATTCTCTAAAATTCTTTAAAATTCTTAATCAATCTTAACATTCCGTGTTATACGTACATGTTTTCTATTAGGTCACATTTAGAAAGTAGGATATCTTCGGGGGAAGACTATATTTCCACATGATCCACGACTGGAATTTTTAATGGCATAGTTAATAAAAAGATGGAATTACGACATTTGGACGATTATCTAATGCTTATAATTACAATACATGTTTCATGTTCCATTACGATGAAATATGACAAAAATAAATAAAGACAATAGGACCGCTTTCCAATTCTCGTAATAAAGAATGCGCGAAGGAAAGAAGACTCACCTAAATTCAAGGAAGAAATTTACGAGCCTCATAGACCAAGAACATAGATATCATGACCAAGGTGTGAACTAGCCTACCGAGTAATTCGGTAAATGCCCGGTGAGCCTTCTTCTTTATGACGATCCTCTCACAAGGATTGATTAATAACGAAATAAAATGAATAAATTTCCTTGAAATATTTACATGATTTCTTTGAAATAATCTGAGTATCTTGTAAAACTTCGGTGGTAATTAATTTTCAGGGTGCAAGGTTGACTAACCTGTAGTTATAGCTACGTGTATATTGCCAGGACGGTACGTCTGTCTTTCTTAATCAATCATTAAACTAAAATATTGCTTCTTTTTAAATTGTCATAGGTGACATTTAAAATCATATTAATATAGGATGTTTGTAACAACGGCCATCTTTAAATTGTATACTACCAACTAATGTGGCTTCCTCACTATGTGTGTGACTACCGCTATTCGTTGAATCCATGTTTATTTTGTAAAATCTTTCTGTATCTCAATGGCCACGTATAATCGTTACAGATAAACTTAAATGTTTTTCTTTAAAAAAAATTGCTCTCTAAATATTTGCTTAATTACCTAGAAACATTTCCGATACCTGAGATCCAATAAAATGCGCTGGTAATAATGAGCGAGATATCCACATAAAAAAACATACACTTACAAAATGAACAACATTTCGACAGCAAAAAATATTTGACATTTTGACAAATGACCGGTAAATGAGTTACTATGTCAAAGCACACAAGAGGGCGACAAGCAGAGAGAGAGAGAGAGGAGGTTAGAGGGGATCTAGGACAAGGCACTTTAAATTAGAAGGGTCATCATCAGTATCATCATCGTACATTAATCGAAAATAACTCTGCCCCGGAGACTGGCTAAAACAACTGAGAGTTTGGAGAATGTGTGTGGACGAATGAGAAAGAGTTGTTGAAAAAAATGTTGAATGTTGATTGATTTCCATTTGGCAAGCGTTGATGGCGACAAGCACCCAGTGAAGAGCATACCGCAATAACCAAAGAGTGGTTTTACTTGTCTCCATGATGGAATAGATTGTAATATTTTGTTTTCTACAGCACTGTTTCCGTAACAATGCTTCGAAATAGGTGACTGGTTACATTCAGCGCATTTCATTTTTTAATATATTTTTTTTTGTATGATAGCTACTAGTGCAGTTATCTTTTTCTATCAGATGACAGTGAAAAAGCCAATAACACTTTAATGAATAAAGAAAGGAAGGGACAGAATATTATTCATTGTTCTGATAACATTAGCCCCTCAAAAGCCTTCATTTGAAGCCCTACTTCCCTTCTCTACTGACGATATTTAAATAGTGGCATGCCAGTAACTCTCTTAAAGCTTCTATTAGGGGGCACGGTGAATCAGTGTTAGGTCGCTTTTCTTTTGTGCGTGGGGTCCTTGGTTCAATCCCCGGTCAAATAAGTTTGTACTGGACAACACCGTGTCCGTGAGTTTTCATGTGATACTCCTCTTCCTTCTACACTCTCATTCCACCAATTCTTCCATCTTCATTCACTGGTTTAAATCTTCCGTCCTCCTTACCCTAAAAGGCTAATTGTGGGATTAAATTGAAAGATTTCATTTAATTTTCATTTATAAATTCTATTAAGAAAACATGTAATGAAAATTTTATTGATGGTAAAGCAAAGGCGATTTTTTAACTGTGTTTAGCGAGTACACTCGGGATCCCATTCATAGGGTAGGCAATTAAATGCAGAGTGCGTACTTTGGTTCCTGGCATGAAAGGTTAATATTATATCAAATCAATTTTAAGGTAATGTCGCTTTCCTCAAATTTGGCACGCTAAAATCTGAGATTTCATCATTAACGATATCAAAAGCCTGCGCCATCTTTGCTTTCTAGGCCATTGATTTATATGGGAAAGTATCTTTCTCTTCTGTTTGAAATGGATTAAAATTTTAATGATGTGACTTTAGTCTTTGTGTTTCTCTAATTCTATTTAAAATTTGTCGTGGTTTTTCAAAATGCATTATATACAGTGTAACCCAAAACTAGGTATACAGTCCAGTACTGATCAGCACATTGCATTTTATATCATTTCTTATTGTTATCCATCAGTAGACTTAGTTTGTCCTTTTACTTATACCTTAAGCTCGAAATAGTCGAATAAGCTCGAAGCAAATAAACCCATAAATTAGAATGTTATACTAGATCAATGCGGGGGGGTGTATACCTACTTTTGTGCCACCCCGTAAAATAGTAATAGAATTTGCTTGCCTTGTAGACTGGGACGTCTGTTCGTTTATGATTAGGATTAAATTTATAATTCATGTCGCTACTTGTGCTATTCGGTGTTAAGTTTTGTAGGCAAATTGCTGAATTAAATCATTATGAACATTTGCAACTTAAATAACATATTGTTCCAATTTATTTGTTTTGAAATAGAACAAAGGTTGTAACAATATTTAGATTAGAGTATGGATATTTTGTGTAACCACACATTTAGCCATCTACAAATGTTTGTAATAACCTAATTGCACATATTTCATACGGATGTGAGCTATTTACTTATGACCACTCATTTGTTTGATGAATGCACGACAAAAATATCTCATATATTCTTTTGAGCTTGCTTCTAGTATAACGTGATGGTCTTTATTGATGCAGAAAGTCCAAGACTTATGCAAAACAACTTGTATTACTTACGTACATTAAATATATTATTGAATATTAAAGTTATACATAATAAAATATAATTTTCGTGAGGTAGACGGTATTTAAAAATCATAGATTTGTATACAAAATCAGCAAAGTCAAACCGACGCAATTGCAGTTTATTTAAAAGGAAACCGGAAAATAATTCTCCGTATAAAGTAATGGGTAAAAAAATAAAGGGAGCTCAGGTATTGAAATCAGTTAACGCGAAGTGAATCGTCTCTTGTGTTGAACACTTTTGTGTTTAAATACACAATATGTCGGAAGCACGTTTTTCTTTACAGATAACCACTAGTGCCATCTATTGAGGCAATATATCATCGGAAAGCTTGATATCTGCTTAACAAAATGAGAGCACAATCATGAGAACCGATTGACGTAGTGTCAACTTTATAGCAAGAAAAGTGAGTGTATCTAGTGTCACTTCGTCACAAAAACACGCCGGAGAAAAGAACCAAAAATAAATTTTATTTCAACCTAGGTAAAACATTTACATAAACATCAGAAAAGATGAAACAAGAGTATGGTGTTCAGTGCTTATCTCTACACGTGTGTTCATGTGGCGTACACGATTCCAGGACGGTCGGGAGTCCCTGGAAGATGACCCAACGCCAGGCAGACCGTAAAACAAAAATCACTATAAGTTGGTGGAACAAGTGTGTGAAATAATCGCCCACGATGCGAATACGACTCTGAGATGGATTGCGGGGGAATCAAATACGACTAAAAACATGATTCACGAAAGTTTGGCAAAGTATTTAAAGAAACGGAAAGTCTGTGCTTAATTTGTTCCGCACACCTAAGTTGACGACCAAAAAATTGCTCGGACATTGCACGGACCTGATTTTAACAACCAAATGGAGCAGAATATTTCTGTAATCGATTGTAACTTGTAATCAGGCTTGATGCTTCAAGTACGACCTGCAAACAGAATGCTAAAGTTCTACATGGAAGTTCCAAGTCTCCGAAAGTGGAAAAAGTTCGTTTTCAGAAGTCAAGTGAGAAGACAATGTTGATTTGTTTTTACGATTTCAAATGTATTATACTTCGGGAATTTGTTCCATAGGGTCAAACTCACTTTTCCATAACATCTACCAAAACAGATCCAGAATGGCAGATCTCTGTAAATACAACACCTATCCAAACAACTTTTCTCATGTTATCAACCACCATGGCAGTCACCTTCCTTTATCTTAACATTCGATCTAGGCTTTTGCTCTAAATGAAACTTACCTCACACCTACCAATCATATCCGCCTTCGTCAGTTTCAATTGCAACCTCATGACTGTCCTAGAACTTACCGACAAGCAAATGGTGGCACAGCGATTGGAACATATCACGCTATTCCTGTGCACCCTCATTCTTTCCCAAAGCCACATGATTTCCCAGAATATTCCATAGTCACAGTGTATCTTCGCATAAAAATCATTACTTTCCGTACTATATATGTGAGACTAGGCCACCCTATTCCCTACGAATTCTTTCAATACATCGAGAATACGTTACGACATTATATAATAATAGCAGACATCAATATTCGTAGTCGCCCACAGGTAGAGAAACAACATTTTCAAAACTATAATTCTAATATTCCAGCCGTCGACTACCATCATCTACCATCGCCATCACGCCCAATAAGCAATACTTCACTCGACAATGTTATCAATACTCCTTCTCTCACTATTCTTAATCTCCAAGTTCTCCCATCTTTCGGCAGCGATCATGCTCCGATACTTCTTGATCTTATTATCACCACACACCCTCAAATATAACCCCCGCCAATTCACTTCTTTGATTACACTCATGCAAACTGGGCTAATTTTCAAACCGACCTCACCACTTCATTACAAAATCTACAGGAGTCCATTACTGAAAAAGAACTCTACAACCTTGTGGACCAAATCATAACATCCCTCGACACAGCCACTGAAAAACAACACCCCTCTTCGTACACGTTATCTGCACAAACCTCCAATACCTCCGCAAAATCAGTCTATCACTACTGCTTCTAGACGCTCTTTCCGTGACTACCAACGTACAACGCAATCATATATCATTAGAACAACATCGTCGCTGGAATCGCATGCTCCACAATTACCTAGATGCCTATAAACAAAAACATTGGATCTCAGCCTGCAAGACCCTATCCACTACCTCACACCCTACCAAATTCTGGCAAAAATTCCATCATTTAACTGGTAAAAATCGTCACACGTGAAACCCTATCATCTCACGTGAAACAATCCTCTTCAAACCGATACTGACAAAGCAAATGCTTTCACCTCTTTCTTTCAAGACATATTTACCCCAACTGTACAACCACTTCATCCAACTCTCACCCGCCGTGTTGAACATCTTGTGAACCCGCACGCTCCCCAACTCCAACCCGATCTTTACTACTATCTTACCGCTTCCCCTCTTAACGATCTCATAACGCCTGAAGATATCTCTTCCACCATCTGATCAAAACGAAACACGGCCCCCGGCTTTGATCACATTACTTATAAACTCATCAACTCATCTCCTCCCATCCTCTTTTCACTTCTCGCAACCATCTACATCTTCCGCACCGGATTTTACCCTTCCCAATGGAAAATCTCAAAAACTCTCCTTTTCATCAAAGCAAACAAACCTCTTACTTCACTCTCATCATATCGTCCCATCCAACATCTGTCCTTAGCAAAATCGTTGAACGCATTCTAGTCAGCCGTCTGTATACCCATCTGTCCGACCATAATCTCATCCTTCTCCATCAAGCCGGCTTTCGCCCTCATATTAGAATTTCCTACCAACTTCTGCGCCTCACAACCGCTATAACAAATCATTATAATACCTCACAACTATCTTGTCTTACTGTTTGATATAGAGAAGGTTTTTAACAAAGTTTGGCATGCCGGTCTCATCGCAAAACTTCACTCTTTCCATCTTCCTATCTCCTACATCAGATATATACATTCTTTCCTTTCCAATCGTATGGCTTACATTAACATCAACCAATCCCTTTCCTATCCGATCTTTCTTCACTGTGACGTCCCTCATGGATCTATCCTTTCACTTCTTCTTTATATTTTATATGTCGCCGATATGCCTCCTCTCCCACCAAGTGTTTCAGTTTATCAATATGCAAATGATACCACTTTTCTTGCCACATCCAATACTGTTCAAAACATAAATAAAGTACCCCGGCAGGCAATAGACTCCTTTACCTCCTGGTGTTCAAAGTGGCGTCTCTCCATCAATTCTCTAAAAACAAAAGCTCGTATTTTTCTTCCACCTCATTGCCGCTCACGAATCCATCGTAGTCCTACACTTCTTCATATTCATGTAAGTGGTACTTTCATCCGCCCATCATACAAGTTACATACCTTGGGATCATCTTCGGTTCTAAACTCAGTTGGAAACCCCACCTACAGAAGATTCGATCACAGACATCGAGTCACTTAATCCTTCTCCGACGGCTAGTAGGCACAACCTGGTTCTTACATACCGACACTGTTATTACGACCTAAAAAGTATTCCACCGACATGCTCTTACCAATTGCCATATCTGCTGGATCTCTGCCCCTGATGAACTATATAATAGACTTCCCATCTCCGAAAGACATGCTCTCCGACTTGCTTACCGAATAAAACTACCAGCACCGACTGCCGACCGCAATCGCCGAATCAATTTTCCAACAATATTCCCACACTTAGAAACACTCCGCAGTAAATATATTACAAAAGTCATTACAGAAGGCAATCCGATATTCCTAGACACCTTTCAACAGGACCTAATATATGATACACCTCTACGTCCTCTTCAACATCTTCTCATTCTATAATGATATACACTTTAGAGGACAATGGCCTTCAAAAGGACGACTTTGCTATTTACCGTCCACCTCATTTTAGTTCATGCATTTAGCCATATCTGCACTAGTGTTCCGTCAATATTGCTAGCAGCGGGCTTGATCTGTCTTCATCAGCTCTGTGGCGCCCCAGGGCAGAAGATAACCATTCATTCTTCCATATTAATCATACCCTTGTGTTTGTGACGTCCACCTGCACTCCACCTCATCTGTCACTACATAACAATGACCCGGCCTACTTTGCAGCATAGTAAACAATAAATGCCACCTATCTACCGCAAATTGATACCTCTAAGGACGTATTAAAATAAATTATGCCCACAGCCAAGAATAAACTAAAATAAAATAATGATTGAAACTCCCAATGCCCAACTACAAATAAAGAAATTTCCCGATATCTAAAGCCCCCGTCCCGAAGAAAGGGCGTAACCCTTTGGCCGGCTTAACCCTAAAAGAATAAAACAATTAACATACAAGTACGCCAAAGCGGTAGTTATTTTGTGTTTTAACCATGTATTGTTATTGACCTTTCAGGGTATAAATACCAAAACAATAGGTTGTTAGCAAAATTGAGAGCAGAGGATTAAAGGCGGCAGAGAAGAGCCCATGTGGCGGGTTAATGGTGGTTTCTGTGGTTCCGAAGCGGCCATGTAGCGGTTTAATGGTGGTACTGGTGGTTTTAAACCGACACTAGCGGCTCAGATGAGGGGAAACGTCGGATGCCGCATTATTACCGCCATGGCGGCAAAATTGCGACATTCGTATAATTTCGTAACCGTACCAACGCGTTAAGCCGCCACCGGCCCGCCAAATTTTCGACGGCAGGCTGCCGCGGTCGGTCCGACTACGTCTTGCACATGGGGTAGCGACATCTATTAGCATAAGGCAACGAAGCGATAGTAGAGGTAGCGACAAACAGGCAAGCAATAGCGCAGGTAGCGACATCTATTAGCATCATGCTACTAAGCAATAGCAAAATTAGCGATATCCATTGGCATCAGGCAACGAAGCGACAGCACAGGTAGCGATATGTATTACTACCACGCAACAGAGCGATAGCACAAGTAGCGATATCAATTAGTATGACTGTTTAATATTAGGAATAGCGTGACGTTTGCACTTTTATTCTTAGGATACGCGATTCTCACGTTTAAAAATGTATAATTTAATAAATGAAAAGACAGATATTATCTGATACTTTAAAAGTTGCTGACTGAAAACAAAACATTATACTTCTTTGGTGTTTTCCATTGCTATACTTATATGCATTAAATATTTTTCATTTTTTTTTTTTTTTTTTTTACATTATTAAAAGCGCAATGATGTAAAGTGCTTCAGACTGTCGTTTTCGATTTAATACTGCATCTCGCAAAAAGGAAGACAGTACGTCAGAAATATCAACACAAACGCCTAAGATAAGTAATCTTATTACTCTCCCTTCTACAGTCACATAAGCTTCGCAATTACCCTCCTTTCTTTTATATGATATTCATAACGTTACAAAGCATATATCTAAGTATGTATGGTGTTTTCCTAACCAACTATTCATAAATTCAATTTTAGGCCCTTTTTATACGTACGAGCACGACTATATACAGCTAAGGAAGTGAATGCTTACCAGAAATGGTTGTGGCCAAGTTGCATAATACTATCTGCTTCAAAAGTGTCCACTTTTTCCTAAAGAGAGTTGTACGTTTCTGCCTGTTTATATAAGCCATTTTAAATAAACTGTTCGTGATTAAAGTGAAAAAGGTTTGTTGGACGCAATGTCAGTGAATAAGATGAACATATTTTTAAGAGTACAGGGTTGTTTGGAACCTACAGGGTTGCTTTGAAGTGGAATTGCTCTGCTACCAATGATATTTGTAAATGGTTCTTCTGGTTTGGAAACAACAGTCTCAACTGACTGTTCTTCTCAAAAAAATAAGTACATTTCTTTAAAACCGGTTTCTGGCCTGATATATAATATAGATACACATAACCTCAGCATATCATAAAATAATAACAGGAGAGATTATATTCTCCTTCAGTGACAAATCACGACAAACCTACACACATTACTTGTAGACTGACATGAGTATTTGCATGAATAGTAGATTCTAATTTACTTCATAAATTGTAGCGCCAAGAAATTTATTAGGAAGGACAAACTTTAATCTATAATATTTTGTGTTACTTTTGAAACGTCTACAAGTCGTGGCTATTATAAAATATTATCTTAAAAAATATGAATGGTACTGCACAAATAATCGTAACTAAGTGAATTACTATAAAATGGATCAAACTAGTAGATTTTCCTAGGGCACAAAAAAGTCTTTCTTTGATTTTTAGCACTGTTGATTATAATTACACTACATTTACTTCCCCTAACAGGTTTCTTAAGTCCAAACCCACAATTTCACAGTCTATATTTCGAGAATTAAAAACTTTCCCTTGACCAAACTTGAAATGTTGGTAGATCTTAGTAAGCTTAATGTGCCTGTAAAATACTGTAAAGTACAGGCATTTGGTTCTTGAGTTATTGGCTATCAAACTTGAAGTTTGGACTAAAATAAGTCAAAATCCCAAATTCAGTGCCAAATAACTCGAAAATCAAAGATATCTACAAATCATAATATTTAATATGTATAATAAGCTTGTCAATATCGGATGAATTCCATCATGAGAATTTAGTAAAATCTCTTGATGTGCGTTGAAACTCAACTTCGATTAACAATAACTTGGAAACTAAAGATCTATACACAATTATATTGCATACAATGCTTCAATGTTTACAAACCTAGTTAATGTGTGCCACAATACCAAACTTGGTCAAGATTGTAAGATTTTATCGATCGAGATTTAGTGAAATTTCTTCATTTCACCAAGTCCAAACCCAAATTTGGTTGAATAAGTCGAAAATGAATAGTGTGTGTACCATAATGTTTCACGAACGTACTAACCTACTTGAGGGGTACCACCACCCCATATTTGGTTAAGATTGCATTAGTATCGTCGATAGAATGCCGCATGTAATTACGTTTTACTAAGTCTAACCACAACTTTCGCGACCAAAACTCAAGAACCAAATTCCTATACACTAAAGTACTTGATATGTGTATTAAACTGTATACCATAATATTTCATGTACTCCCATGCCCAGAAAAAATTGCGCGTATACTGTAACTCAAGATTTTTCGCATTTATTCCATTTTCCTTACGTTTATGGGTAAAATTCAGTTATTAGTATGTGGAGATAATAGAAAGCAATTCATTTAAGGAGATATTTCCAAAAAATATAATAAAATAATGAAAATATAAGCAAAAAACAAAATTATGCTCGGTTTTGTGTATACTGGCAACGATGATTTCTAGGGATTTTTTCAGTAGCAGATCACAATTGCGGAGGGAATTCAGTAGGGGAATCGAGAAATTGGATCAAGGAACTGGATAGTGGACTAAAATGTTGCATTTATTGGTTAAAACCTAGTGTGTAGTTTGCCTGCCAAATATAAATTAGCTTCTGTAACTAAGATGTCGTACGAAAATATAGAATTAAACAGAAAAACTCTTATCTTAAGGTTCGAAGCGATACGCACCATGGTTATGAAGATTATTTCTTTAAAAAAAGAGCCAACACAACGTAGCCTCCGTGGTTAGGTGGATAGAGTAGCGGAGTCGTAGTTATTTTATATTTTGACACCACATCGAATCCCATCCCATCTTTTTTTTTTTTACAAAGCATTATAGGAAGTATATAATTTTCAAGTTAATAAGAACCGAAACAATATAATAAGGAAATAATTTATTGGTAGTATCCTTTAATCGACGTATTTATTCAGTATTAGAATACGTGTACTATTGGAAACAGTTATTGTTTTCAGTTTATAGTCTTGCATGTTACTTCCCGTTCTTGAACAGCAGACAACTCACTTCGGGTTTGTGTGTCAGGAAGAACATAAGCGACCTTGACAGTCTGTGCAGTCTTACCCCTTGTTACATCGACCTGATGTTAAATGATCGTTTATGTGTGTGTGTGTGTGTGTGTGTGTGTGCTTGTTTTTTGCTTTTTAGAGTATTGACTTTCTCTCTCTTTTTTTTTCATATCCACAAGTGCAAGAATGCTTTCGTTGAACGTAACTAAATTATACAGATCTATGTATACGGAACACGAATATTTCCAAATATAGAATGAATATGAACGATAATCATACCATATTTCTACATTATATAGTAGCGTGAAAAACTGATATTAAAATGATATAACAAACAGGCATAAGCTTTTTTTTCTAGCATGGCAACACATTAAACGTAACTCATTAAATTTTGGGAATTACAAATTATCACCTTACGTGTCGTTGTATTCCTATTCTTTTTCACGTTCAAGCGACGAAAGAAGAAATTGTAGTAATAGTGATAAAAATCGAATTCGAGATTTCAATGAATTCAAGTTTCACGCCCCCACATATCGAAAAAGTGATTTTGATGTCTGTCCATCTGTTCGTTTGTTGGTTCGTCACGCTTTTACATGCATTCAAATAGAGGCCATATTGTTCGACGTATCTGGACCTAAGTCTAGACATGAAGTTTTTATAACACTTTATCGTTTCGAATTCTATATTCTCCGACACATAAAAATAAGGGTAGTTTCCTGAAGGATGAAAATTTAAAATAATTAAATTGTTTCAAAAATAGCTGTAAAGATTTTGCTTTTTTTTTTTTTTTTTACAAATATAGTTTGAATCATTGCTCTGAAAAAATACGTAAGGTGTAATTTACTGTATGGGATGCGTTTTTTCGAACAATTTTCTCAATCACATTTTATAAATAAATGTATCATTAATAACCTAACAATATGACACAACTCGTTTGTCCTGTAAACATTCAGAAGGGTAGTTTAGCCTACTCTTCGACGATTTTCCCATTAGCGCCTGACCCAATTTTGTTCATATTTCATAAATAAATGTCACATAAATAACCTAACGATACGGCATAATTCCATCATCCTAAAAAGCTAGAAGTGGTATAATACTTTTCGGAGTAAGATTTACCCTACGATTTTGTGGAGAACGACTCAGGCAATTTTGTTCGTATTTCATAAATAGCATAACTCGTTTGTCCTGAAAAGATACACAAGGGATATTTTATTCTTGGGGATGACTTTTTTGACGATTTCTCAGAAAGTACTCAGACGCTTTTGCTCATAGTTCACATACAATTATTTCCTTAATAATTCTAATATATGGCATAAGTTATTTCTAACAGAACTATGACCAATGGGTACTTTACTTTTGGACATAAGTTGCTTCGAACAAAGTTTTCCAAAAACACATTATTTTATTCGCATTTCCCAAATAAATGTTTCAGTAATAGCTGCAGCCTAACACGAGTCAGTTTAAGAAATTCGAGCGAGAAAATTCAGTGCGTTTCATCCGTACCCATTCTTAAATATATTTTTAAATGTTACACCTAATCACAATTTTCCTAACAAAATCGAAAATTCTATTTAAATGTGTCTTGTTGTTGCCAAATGGTTGAAGTCCATTGGTTCTGGATTTGATTCCCGGTGAGAGCTAGTGTATTTTTATCCAACGTTAAGGTATAGGTAATAAGTAGGTGCAAAGAGAAAAGTGTTGAAACAAGCCTAACCAATCTAATAAATAATACAAAGAAATAATACAATATTACGAAATTATAAAAGAAACGTTGTTAACATTAGATATTTGCGTGTGAGATTGTCCAACCGATGACTGTCAACTTCAAAGGTAAGAAAGTGAAACATCCAATACCAGGTTAATCAGTGGTCTCTAGGTAAACCTATCCTACTAGGAAGTGATTGAGATACCAAAAAATGTTGTAATCGCTGAGAGACATGTTAGGAGAATACATTGGGTGAGAGACTTTAATTCATGAATAGTCTGCACCTTCGTTGGTGTATTGAAGTGCGTAGGTGGTGTGTGTTTAGCACATCGGGTTCCTTTGTTGTTAGTCCCAGCTTTCTAGACCGGATGCAGTTATTCCCGGTAGAAAATACAAATATATATATATATATATATATATATATATATATATATATATATATTACTATTAAAGTAAATAATTACACTCATTCCCTCAATATGATACTTGTTTGTTTAATTGTATACAGAGAGCTGATCCGTGGAAAAATCGTTCATAATAATAAATAAAATAAACTCGACAAATATTCTTGTAAATAATAGGTAAAAGTTTGCGTCACACTGTTCATTTTGCTGGGCACGCCAGTGTGCCACGTTATCCGGTTGTGGCACACTGGGATATAGGGTATAGCTTTCTAATTTTCCCAACTATTTTAACTGCTTCAATTGAAATGAATTTATAATAATAAGAGAGTGAATTTAGTCTTCTTACCCTTCGATTTAGAAATAAGGTCCGCTAGAATTGTATATATAAAAAATAATAATACTCAGAATTTTATAGAATGGTTTGTTTTATTCGAAATGACATACTTCCTGGAACTGTTTTGGTTGGAATTATTTGAAATCAAATCTTTAAGTTTTACGACCCACGGTTATACCGGCTAGGCTAAAGGACACGGTGATGATGAGAAATGAATGCAATGATGGAATGAAAGAAGTGGGAGAAAACGGAAGAACCCCGAGAAAACCCATGCACATGGTGTTTCTCCACCACAAAATTCACTTGGTGCGAGCTGGGGTCGAACCAAGGATCCCATGCACCAAAGGTGAACGCTTTATCACTGAGCCACCGCGGCCCCTCTGAAATTATTTATAGGAGAGAGTGACTACTTTTATGAAAACTTGATATCGAACACATTTGTTTAAAAATACCAGCTTTTTGTGAAATATTGCTTAATATTCAGGAAAACCTAAGTCAATAAAATAATAATAATAATAATAATAATAATAATAATAATAATAATAATAATAACTATTATTATTATTATTATTATCTTTAATTAAAAACTCTCTGGACCTAGTGCATTGGCACAATTCCACGAATCAAAAAGAATGTGTTTACTTATCATATAAGTGTAGAAGGACTTAATCCCTGTTGCTTTCAATATAAAAAGAAAGTGTCCACCTGTCAAATGATATGCTACATAAAATGCCCTATGCAACATAATGTAGTATAGAGTCATCATTCCAGGTTGTCTAAAGAACACTTTCGTTTTAGCAAGAAAGGAAGAAAATAGAAAATACTGAGTTTTAACCTAGTAGAAAGTTTGCAGATTTAAGGGAAAATGCACAGAGTTGTTGGATATAAAATGTAGTTCGGATTAATGGAGTAAGACACCGTAAATATTTTATTGTTTGAAATATACTGGAAGTGACCAAGCCATTACATATGGAAATATCGAAAGAGATACGTTAATGGTGTTAGTTGCAAACTTTTTTAGAAATGAAAAAATTAAGGAAATCTCTAAAACTCTGATATCACAGATCCAAATTGACTGACTGTTAAGTAAAACTGCTAAATCTGAGTAAAGCAAAAAAAAGTATTAATTACCTGTGTTAGTTTCAGACATATCATTCTCATATCAAAACTACGATAGAAGTAAATTATGAATGAAGGTGAATTCACAGTTCTGGAATACCAACAAATGTATTTGCTAAATGTAACTTTTCAGAAAACTTTTTTATAAGGCTTGAGATTTATTATTATTATTATTATTATTATTATTTTTGTTTGTTTATTAGCTTCCCCATGCCGTAAACGTCGCCAACTCCTAGTGGCTCACTTGCCGGTAAATGGCGATCGTCGATATAGCGACACGTCGAAGGATTGCCGCTAGCGTGCCACTAGTGGCAGGGATTCGTCGAGTCGAAGCAGATATCTAGAATCGGGGGTATTGAAGTTACCACAACGTAAGAACGAGGACTTCATTTTGGTCCGCGCTCGTTTGATTTGTCACGGAGAATCGTAAAGGGACCAACATGAACTATCGCCAGTCATGTGCATGCGGTTATTATTATATATTATTTTTCCCTGACGAATTGTTATTATAAGGACAATATTTGAGCTCCGGGAGTCAAGAGTAACTCCTGCCTTTACATCATGAAGTGAAAAATCTTGAGGTGGGTGCGTATAATTGTATGAATTTAGTTGGCAACTGTCGCCGATCACTAGCAAGTGAATATGGGAGAACTATGAAAAAAGTAAATAGACGCTTGCCATTTTGTTATAAAATTACATGACGAGTGCATTTGATTTGATTCCGAACAGTTGTCTTCAAATATACACGGTTAAAGAAGCACTCTGATTAGAAATATTAAAAAGACTTCAACGATTTATCACTCTACAAGCTGTGTCTTCATAATCGCCTCCGTGACGAATTCGGAAGAACACGCAATTAGTAACCCTAAGGTTGATGGTTCACGCCCAGCTCAGGGCACTTTCGTTTTATTTTTTTAAAAATGTTTTTAGACTCATCTTGATGCAAAGAAATTACGCATATAGGCGATTTAACGTATTTTAGGGGAATAATTTTGTGGTTCGTTGGCGTTCCGTCGCTTCTCTGCCGGTGGTGGTATAATTTTCAAAACGGAAGTGTTACCAATTTTTGGCTGCGGGACCGCCAATTTTTGGGGACATGTCACTAGTTGCCTATCGGTGGCCCACCGACGCTTACGGCATGGGATTGTCCCCTCACGAGTGAGGCAGATTGTAATCGACCAAGATTTTTTTGGAAAAATGGGAAACATCTTCCGACTTCGACTTCTGAATAATCCGTTTAGGATCAAGTCGAATCAAGGCTGCGCCACGGGAAGGTAGAACAAGTGAGGCAATCGTTCCAAGCACTACGCTCGACAGCTTCCGTCTCATTCACGACTTAGACTCTTCAGGAAAAGTAACAAGTTTATTACTTGTAATTTATTCTTTGAGTCAAAGTATTTTGCAATAAACTATCGTTTTGTAAGATATTTTTACGATTGTATACTATTCATTTCGAAAATTGTACTCATAATATAATTTCCCATCATGGATTTGAAAATATCAAAGTTGGAACAAAGAAAGATCTCCGATCCACATGTCTCTTCATGTTTGATATGGAAGTCTCATCTTCATTATTGACCCTTAATTTATTTTAGTCCTAGGCAACGCAAATCGACGGGATGGCTCTAAGTGAAAACATTCATTTAGATGGTTAAGTAATCAGGAAATTCCTGCTGTTATTTCACGAAACACAACAGATCTTGAGGGGAAAAAATTGCTTACCAGGGGGAGGGAGTAAATCATCTGCTTACGTTTGCTTAACTAGGAAGAACGCAAGGGCGCCGATCCTGGGGGGCCGAGCCCGCTCAAAGCTCATGTAGGCCTCCTTTGTATTTATGAATATACAATATTTGGCATAATTTGATTGTAATTTGTCTTAAAAATCCTCATATATATATCTTCTGCATTTGAATGCCCTCCCCCAAATTTAAAGAGAAATTGGCGTCCTTGGAAGATCTAGTGAAATGAATAAAAATGTGATAACGTAATACTTGAACAACTCTATCTAATGGAGGAAAGTAAATTAGTATTCAACACTTCTTTCAGTTTTAAGCATTTCAAAGATTCTCGTAATTTAGTAGCGTCCCGGATTTGCAGTTTTGAAGTACGGGAACTTTATCTATACCTTAACGTGGGAATCGGTTTCGGACCATGCACTTAAGCCGCTTTGCCATAAGAGGCACAAGGAGTTTTTCTTTCGATTTCCTCAGGAATATTGCGAATGGTATAACTTTTAAAACTATGTTTAAAAAAGAATACACATCGACATAATAAGATGATAATCTGATACCTAGGAAATATATTGAATTGTTTTTAATTTGTTCTCACGCTTCCAAATCAGTACTTATGCTTTTTTTATTCCAGCCTTTTAATATAAGCATTTCATACTATTGTCTGTTCTAGGACGATACAATTCTAGTTCATGTATATGCTAGCTTTGGAAATACAGTAGAGTTTTGCTTATCCAAAATAAACAGGCAGGCAGAACGCTGGATAATATGGATGTGTTAAGAAAAGAACTATTAAAAGTAACACTTATGATATAATTTTACATATTACGCATCTAATAATAATGTTTTATAACAAATAACTGCACTGCACTGAATCAGGGACGTATCCAGCGTGAGGGCCTGAGAGCTGTCTCTCTCCGAAACTCAAGCACTTTTTAATAAACTTGCCTTTACCCTTTTGAGGTTCTTTTATATCAGTTTACTAGTAGTCAGTGTCCAAACTTTGGGCAATGTGCTGTTGTCTTGTTATAATTCTAAGAACATACCATAATGCCATTATACCAGTTGCAGTGGCGTATTTAGGGGGGTGGCTTCCGGGCTTAAGCCCCCCACGAAATCTTACTTAGTATAGTAAAGTAAATGAAATATCTTGCAGAATTTTCACATTTCCAGGCAAAGCCCCCCCGAAAGTTAGCAAAGCCCCTCCCGAAACAAAATCGTAAATACGCCACTGACCAGGTGGAATTAAAGAACAGTTTTAAATAGGATTAACATTTCGTTTCCGTTCTGTTTTTAACTTTAATATATTAGAACGATACACTCCATGTCTTCTTGCTATTTTTGTTATGTGATATACGTAGCAGACAGTTTTCTTTAGTTACATTTCTCTCGAAAATATGTTTCATTTTGTTTGTGCTATAATGCAGTTTCCAAAATAAACCAGTTTATAAATGAAAAGTAGGAAAAAGTTTAAGAGAGGTACAGAACTGTTGCATTATTATTATTATTATTATTATTATTATTATTATTATTATTATTATTATTATTATTATTATTATTATTGATATTTAAAACATTAGAATTACGTGCTTACGAGGATTCGTGTTGGGCCCCCTCCGAATAGAAAACCTGGATACGTGTCTGCACTGAATGATAGACGTATGAGTCAAGGTGTAGACGGGCGCGCTAGGCGATAGACTCCACAGCATGAAAAATAGATTAAGACCCAACTTGCAGATCTTCTTGCAGATTGGTGCTATTTGCAATGATATATCGGATCATATGGTATGTGGAACAAAGGATGGTCGGATAAGCGAGACCATGGTGTATTGGTGTTTCACGCACCTAAACCTGTAAAATGTTTGTATAAACCATTATCTTTCACTCCCCAGCTAAATTTGTGGGTATGATCACACACCTTGCCTCATAAAGTAGAGTCTTATAAAGAAAAACATATTTTTTTTAGCTAAAACCTAAAGAAAAGCCAACTTCAATTATATATATATATATATATATATATATATATATATATATATATATATATATATATATATATATAATGGCAAACTAGTCCACTTCATCACGGTAAATCACGTTTGGTACTAAGATGTCTTTTTCTGTCCGTATATATCCTTCACACTTCGTTGGAGACAAAATTGTTTTTTCCCCAAGAAAACAGGATGAGAGAAACTATACAACAGCATGAACAGAAAACAATAGCTATTAACAATAGTTCTCTAATCCTGGATAAATACGTCATTACAGCAAAATATCAGTAAGTTGTCCTTATTATATTGCTTTGGTTCTTATTAACATGAAAATTATAATGTTTTTTTTTTTTAAAAAAAAAAAGAGAAATGGGATGGGATTCGATGTGGTGTCAAAATTATAAAATAACTACGACTTCGCCACTCTACCCACCGAACCACGGAGGCTACATGGTGTTAGCTCCTTTTTTTAAAGAAATAATCTTCATAACCATGGTGCGTATCGCTTCGAACCTTAAGATAAGAGTTTTTCTGTTTAATTCTATATTTTCGTACGACATCTTAGTTACAGAAGCTCATTTATATTTGGCAGGCAATCTACGCACTAGGTTTTAACCAATAAATGCAACATTTTAGTCCACTATCCAGTTCCTTGATCCAATTTCTCGATTCCCCTACTGAATTCCCTCCGCAATTGTGATCTGCTACTGAAAAAATCCCTAGAAATCATTGTTGCCAGTATACACAAAACCGAGCATAATTTTGTTTTTTGCTTATATTTTTATTATTTTATTATATTTTTTTGGAAATATCTCCTTAGATGAATTGCTTTCTATTGTCTCCACATACTAATAACTGAATTTTACCCATAAACGTAAGGAAAATGGAATAAATGCGAAAAATCTTGAGTTACAGTATACGCGCAATTTTTTTTGCGCATGGGAGTACATACTAAGCAATATTATATGTGTACAAAGTTCATGAAGTTCTATGATCATCATCATCCTAATATTGGTCAAGATCTGATAAGTGTTATCGATCGCGTATGGTATATACTGTCCTACCCTCCGGTATATCGCGGGTGGGTGGATAAAGTGCGTTAAGTCAAAAATTGCCCGAATTGGGTTATCTTAGACACTGGATAGAGAAAAGTGAAGTGAATGTGTGTGTATAGTGCTATAAGACATAATGGTAACAGTGGCGAAGTTATGAAGTGTATTTTGAGTTATCTGGGATCGAAACAGAAATGGGTGTACAGAATGTGTTATGGCATGGTGTTGGTAACTTATCACATAAGACACGGTGTAAAAGTATGATAGTGGGTGTGCAAAATGTGTTATGTCAACATTATATTGACATAACTTATTTTACACCAATATTTTTAAATTTAATTCATGACTTTACACATTCTTCTCTAGCTTAAAACTATTATGGAAAGAAAATAATACTTTAATAAATGAATTTATTCTTTGGAAATACGAATGTTATTCACAAACAAATGTTTTATTGAGTGCTGTTCAAATTTCACATTCCCCTTTCCATAAGGAGATGTTTAATAAGATAAGAACTCAAGGAAAAGATTATGAAGAGAACAGAAACAAGAGAATACTATGACTAGGATTGTAGTAATAGCACTGGACACTGAAGAATAGAAGTCAGATGTTGTTCAATCCAGTGCTTTCTAGAATACTATTACTGGATGTGAGTGAACGGAGGGCGAAGTTGCTACTTCAGGCTATTGGAAAACCTGCGAAACATGAAGGAAAGTGTGACGAAGATTCAAATATGGGTATGTAAATGGTGCTATTGTATTTTACAGTAAACACATTTGTTTGGTTTTCGAATGCAGCAAATGAACCTATCCATATCTCAACATAGTCATCACCGACAAATGTCTCATACCACGTTTCACTTCATTGTTCAAACCAAAAAGTTTGCAAATCATGCTTCATGAAATTATACGGAAAAAACACGAGTTTTTTAAAAGCAGTATTACACAAGAAATGTTGCACAGTAAACGAACTCATACAGAATGACGGCAGAGGATCTCATGAAGCACCAAACAAGAAAACTTTTGAAGATATTAATAGTATGTGTCAGTATTTAGAGCATATACCTACGTACGAAAGCCATTATACAAGAAATGATTCTGAGGAAAAGTATTTACCATCTTATGTGACCCTGGCTGAGTTTTACAGGAATTATATTAAAGAGTGCGCAGATGTTCCAGTAAGCGGACGTATTTTTGAGAAAGTGTTTAATGAAATGAAGTTATCGATAAAGAAACCACATATAAATACATGTCAAACTTGTGATAAACAATTACCAATCAAATGGCGAAAAAGATACAATGGAGACATTGAACATCTGCATGATTGGGCAGTACTAATGAGACAATTAGGAAAGAAGAAGTCGTTAATAGTAGATGAGATGAAACGAGAAGATTTTCACGATTTTGCCGCCCTTCTGAGAGGCCATATGCAATACAGAAAAATGAATCAAGAGGGAGAACACTGGACTCTAAACTGGAGAGCAGTAAAATGGCTGAATTATGGAAAAGGCGAGATGGGTTTCATTAACTACAAAACATTCCTGAATGAGAACAGATTCCAAGAGGTATATTTTGCAAATAGAGGAAAGCTTCTAATTTTGAAACCATATTTGGCCTAAAAGGACCTGTTCCTATGGGAAAAAGGAGGATTTGTTGGAGCTGCTTCGGGTTGTTTCTGTAGTGTTTCATACTTTTACAAAGATCTTCCTACATCCGGTTCAGACAGAGACATACAACCTGACAGCATCGAAGACGGAGTGGTGTCGTTCTTACGCGTAGATATACACTAGTGTTGTTATTATTGAACAAACTGATGTGTTTGAATGTGAACTGTACATCTTGGAACTAAAGGAACGGTGTAATTTGGATTAAAATGTATTTCAGTACTATTAGTAGTAGCAGTATTTCAAGAAGTTTTATCGTATTATTGACGGAATGTATAGAAAGTAATGAAATAGCTCATTCTACATCCGAACATTCAGTTTAGATTAAACTGAAAGTGCGCCTGTACAATGCGCTGTGTCGTTATTTTCTGTGCATGCTGACAATAATTCTACGAAAATCCTTGAAATACTGCTTTCTTCCAAATGACATGTTTTCAGGTTTTGAAAACCACTCTTATTAACATGAAGAGCTACAACAGTTAATCATTTTCCCAAAACCGGAATTTGGATTTATGTCTGAACTTTCAAATACCTTTTCTTTAAAACACTAATTTTTGACTTAAGGCACATTATCCACCCACCCGCCATATATAATGTGAAATGAAGGACGAAAAATACTCATCTTGGTATTTACTCTTATTTAGCATTCTTTTTTCTTCCATTATATTTTTTATAATCTTCAGTTATAAAGCAATCTCGTCTACACTAAAATCAACTCAAAAATCAACTCATCTACAAATCTTATAAATCTTAATCTCCATATCTTCTGTCCTAACAACATCTATTCGGCATACCTCATTGTATCTTTCACACCGATAGCAGTGTTTATATTTGGCGTTCCTGACTTAGGTTCTCGTGGGCTACAGCCTTGAAATTTTCTTATATAGTGGAAGTCAGTTTAATATGAGCAGTCCGAAAATGTGAGCGGCATGAAGCTTAAACTCACACAGTACTCACATACCTTGAGCAAGTGGAAAACAACGAAGTTGGTAACATTATTTGGAGTTTCATAAATTTATAGAGAGTAGCACAAGTTCATTCGCTGCAGTTGTTCTGAAATAAAAGATACGTTTACAAGTACGTAGAATAAAAGTGTAGCTTTTTGGAGCTACAGTTAAATCAAGGTAATAGATAAGAAGCTAAAACTTGGTATCTATCCATTGTATATAATTTGGCCCTGGATTTATAGTCAGTTCTGTCTAGGAACTCACCGCCAGTCTTTTGTTCACTTCTTTACTATAAGCAGAGTTGCCAACTACAACATTTTAAAATATTATTAGCAGTCGGTGAAATATGAGCTTTTGAATTCAATTTAATATGGGTACACATTTTTTTTAAAGTAATGAGAGAAATGGATATGTGGAGCTTTTGCAGATATTAACTAAAATAGGCATTCCGTAATAATATAATTTGTAATAACATGGATGACAAAATTGTACAATCTTCAAGTTCATAATCAACTTGGATACATTTCGCCTATTTCCAGTCTATCACACCAGCCCTGCATGGGAGGGGTGTTGTCACAGTCTATGTGTGCGGAGAAGGTGAAAAAGCAGACATTCATAAATAAATCTAAAGCTTAAGTGGATGATAATAGTTCCACTGAAGAAAACTACAGAAATGCTACGCCAAGAAAGAGGACAGGCTCGTTCACACAGTGTGAGGAGAATGATAGTATTTGCCAAATGAACTTTGTGGTGGACAAACACCGTGTCCGTGGGTTTTCTCTGGGTTCTCCTGTTTCCTCCTACTTTCTTCATTTCACCATTTGATTCATCACTCATCACCACTGTCTCCTTTAGTCTAATCGTCATAACGTGGGACGTAAAACTCAAAGATTTCATTTCTTGCCTAACTTGGCATGTGAAACTTTTCATAACCTTCATAACCTTTTCTGCCAACATTTGGTAATGGAAGCAAATTGTAACCCAGTGCAAGAGATGCCTTGTTGAAGTGTATGACATAGAAAGACATTAATTCATTGAATATTTGCTTATTGTAGTCAGGCCTAATTTTCAGAATTAAGGTATAAAGTGTTGAAAAGTATAATGTTTGATTATCAGTGATTTTCTTTGTACGTTGGATCAGTTCTAGATGCATGTATGTCTACGGAACTAAACTCTGCTAAAAGCTGTAACGTGAATCACGCGAAACGTACATTTATTTCTATTTCTTGAAGTTTCACTTTCTTTCCGGTAGGTGTCAACGGTTGGAGGATGTTTGCTGCCATCTAAGTTCTAGATGTGTATCTAGTAGCATTGTAGAATTAGGACATGACTAGTAACCATTACCCGTGAAGACATTAACGGATTGACTCCATTAAGAGGCCCTATCACAGCGAAATTAAAATTACAGCGCTCTATACAATATTATTTCGCATGAGGGGCCATTATCACGAGTGAGCTAGAAGCATTCCATTTGCAGCCATTTAGAAACTCGGCATTTACTTTCACGTTTCTAAATGGCTGCAAACGGAATGCTACTAGGTGATTCGTGATAACGACTCGTCATGCAAAATAATATTGTATAGGATGCTCTTGTTTCACATTTCGATTATCTTTTATATATTTGAAGATATCACACAATTACTGTAAAATTAGCGGTATTTTAATTTCGCAGTGATTAGGCGTCTTAATGAACTCGGCCGTTATTAGGGTCAATCTGTTAATTCTGTGTTTTGTCATCTATAGCAAAACACAGAATTCAAAAATGCGTTTCTGTTCAAAAGTTATCGTGTGGAGCAACGTTCGTAGGTACTGACATTACAATCTTATAAGTCTCTTGTGCGTGGTCGGAGTAAGTCCAGAATAATGACCCATCTATTGACTAAAATTGACTTATTACCTTATCTCATTCTCTAGTTAATACCGAAAATGCTTAGGGAACGTCAGGATTATTCTTCCATGCCTTACTGCTACATTTAAAGCAGTCATTTCCACTTGTATGCTCTTGTGACGTTAAATTCTACTGCTGTCCTTTCGAGTAAACCACACAGATAGAACAAGGTGCATGTAGGAAACTTAGCATTGAGAAAGAACTGTGATGACTGGGAAACAAGAACATAAATGGCATAGTCGATGGTTTAGCAGACATAGTCCTCATAGATCCAAGATTACTTGTACACTGCCAACACTTACTTGTCCTTTTCCCTACCTCGTTCCACCTCCTTTGTTCCCCTTTCCTTTATGACCTTCCTCTGATTGGAAACATTTTCCCATACCATTTCTAATAGCCGTTCAAGTTACTCACTTTAACAATTGTATTTATTGATAGAAAGCACATAATTCTTGGAGTCTGCTGGAATGCCCTGTATTTTTGAAAATATGATATATAGTGTTAAGCTTTCAGTATTGTGTTTACCTATTTGTAGGTGCTATTTTACATGAACTTTAATGTATTACAACTTTCGGCCTGTTATACATTTGCCATATCTATTTGTCACTCCTTAGCTTTTCCATAGGGTCATAAATACAGTGTGGAATACAATAAGATTACATGGCTCGTTGAATTCTGCAACTAAATTTGTATTTATTTATAACATGTGCGTACGATAAGCGCGTGCAAATTGAGCATCGTGTCTTTGGAAACACACACGCTTCCAAAAGGCATTACATTAACGGCAGAAATACAAGTCGGGAAGGAAATCAACGATCAACATCTTCAGTTATTCGATAGATAATGGTTGTGTGCGCACTATTTTTCTCCCTTAGAAAATCCCACAAATAAAAATCAAGGGAGTGTGTGAAGTCAGGTGACTTTGGTAGCCGAAGAACGTCTGTTTCCCTATTCAACACATCTTGTGTTACGCGTTCGATATTTTCAAGTGTTGTTACAGTTCTTTGTAGAGCATTCTGTGCTTTTTGGAGGTTTGAATTTCCCATCTGCATAGCATTACATCAGCATTTTTAAAATTGTAACTTCGAAGGAGCATGGTCTGCAGTTAAAAAAAATGCTTAAGATTTCTCTCATTTGTTGATTTAGTTTGTTGTACACTCTTTCACAACGAAAACAAACTACCCAGCAGAGTTCAGTGAGCCATGCATTCTTACTGTATTTGTTACCCGTACGACGTTATTAACGCTTATAATGGTAAACCTTATCGTGGTCAATAATTGCTCACGAGATTTGATTTTCGATTTGAGCTGAAGTTCCTTGTCATTGTCATAGTAGATATAGTTAGATCATTTTCTCGTTAGGTAAATGGGTAATTGTTTAAAGCAGACAAATATAACAAAACTAAATCTATAAAACACAAAGTTTTACAAAAACTTCATTGATTGATTGGCTACAGAATTAAACTGTCGGATGAATATTTGCGTGTAGAACAAACTCAAAATGTATACTGTAAATGTCAGACATACCAGGTTATCATAAAATAAGTATCGCTGTTTAGAAAACTGGAGACGTAACCACTTGGCAGAATGCAACCAAACTTGGTAGCAGCATATTTGAGAACATGAAGAAGAGATTGGTGTAGAAAACAAAATTAGTTCCAATTTTCACCACCAGAAGTAATTGTGGCGCTGTACAACGCCATGTAAGTGCAGCGCGGAAGAAAGCATGCTAGTGATGCTAAATGGTAAGAAAGGCTGTAATTACCTCTCCACGTGCTTACTCACGCCTGCATGTGTTTCAGTGATACGGATTTGAGTGCCACTATATGCCCAAAGTGAATTGATGGTGATCCGATGTTTGCTTCTTTTTTCTTCCCACACTCTTTTGCCTTCTGTTCAAGGGGTCCCGGTTTCGATTTCCGATGAAGATACGTGAGTCTGATCCCATGTTAACCTCTAGGTCCCGTTCTTAGAACGTCATCTTCATCTGTTACGGTACTAGTCACCACGCGTTTTCCTTGGACAGTGCCTGCCTATGGGCAGAACACCACATCATCATCATCGCCCATAACACATCACTACACCACGGGGTTATTAATAGGAGTACAAATCAATGCCAGGCGTCACACTGGGAGCATAATTATGGCCTTTCTTTCATTGAATATCAATACTATCATTTGTCTTCCATAGCAACAGAAACACAATAACCTCTGGAGGCGAGATTTGACACTAATCTTTCCCTGGAATCTTGAAGACAGCTTCCATTTTATGAGCACAGGAAAAACTAACATTTAACTTTGTTTTTGTAAGATATCCAAGAATTTTAAAGGGACGCTTCAGCTCAAAAGCTGCTAAATCCGCCACTGTCCACGGGGTATTAATAGCATTGGTAATCAATGCCACGAGACCCACAGAAGAGGTAATTACAGCCTTTCTTATAATTTACCATCACTACCATCGTCTTTCTTCCACGCTGCACTTATTTGGTGTTGCACAGCGCCACTATTACCTCTGGTAGCGAAAATTGGAATTAATTTTACTTTCTACACCAATCACTTCTGCATTTTCTCAAATGTACCCCTACCAAGTTTGGTTGCATTCTGTCGAGTGGTTACGTCTCCAGAGTTCTCTGAACAGCGATGTATCACCACTGTGATGTGTCCAGATCACTGTCTACACACAATAAGGTATGTCAGTTTCTTGTTAAATGAAGTCTGTTTCCGTTTAAATTTACAAAATAAAAACTTTACGAATTATTGTTTCCTGTTGCAATGAAGATCAATCTATGGGCCACGAAAAATATATATATCTGCAACAAACGTTATGGAAAAGCTTGATCCCTAATCTTTATTTGCAAATCAATGCTTACCTTATGTCAAGGATTTTTGTTTGCTTTTACCGGAGATATGAGTAATTTGTTGATTTTCATTTCGTAAGTATTTTAACTTTCTGAACTTCTTTGTAAATTAGGAGGTTGTAGAATTACTTTTTATTTTTTTTTAAAAAAAATGGATATTTTTATATAGATTTCACTTAAAAATTACGATGTTCTTGACAAGGGATCCACCAAGTCTGAATTCTCCCCCCCCCCCCTCTCAAAAAAACCTCCTAAATCAACATACGTTTGTACACTTTCTTAATAAAACTATACTTATTTAACATAGAAATGATTTTTGTAGCATGAACATTTGATTTTACACTTTAGTTTACATTTTGAGAGTTTTATACTATTATTATACCCTTATAAAGCTTACATTGAACACAATAAAAGAATACTTTTCAAAAAGAAACGATAATCAAACTCGGTGGATCTAGTCGAAGTTATGCGTGATCATAAATAGTATGGGCTTCGGCTGAGGACACTTTGGACTCTGACCCCTGTACCCCTAGGTTCCTACCTCAGAACTCATGGTCCCTGGCCCGGAGTCAATGACCTAGGACCACCCCCTCTACATTTTGGCAGCGGTAACTTGGCTCACTCTTTAAATTTTGGCAGGGGTACGTAGAACCACCCCCTTAAATTTTTGAAATTGCCAAATCTAAAAATTTGGTATGGTAGTATAGGACCAGGTTATGTATCTCTGTATGTTTTGGGGGTTCATTTCATTCCTTTCATGGATAAAAAATTGAAAAAAATTCAAATTTCGGAGGTTTGGACCCAATTTATCCCCCTTTGATAAGGTCTTAATATCTTATACGGTTATATGGGCATGTAAAGGGATTCATTCCCTTTCGTAAGACGTAAGTACATTGGTGCACCCCTTTGATAATTTGAGAGAGGAAATTTGGCCCACCCCTTAAATTTTCGAAATTGTCAAATCTAAAAAGGTATCACAATAAATTTGGTTCATTTGTTGGTCCATCTCGTTCCCTTTTATGGGTAAAAAAATTGTCAAAAATTAGTATGACCACGTGCTTGCCATGAGGTCGGTTATTCACCCATTTTATTCCATTTAATGTGGTCTTATTACTTTATATGGTTATATGGACGTGTACAGAGACCTATTCATTTTCTTAAGATGTAGGTGCATTAGTACACCCCTTTGAAAATTTGGGAGGGGTATTAGCTCACCTTTAAATTTTAGAAATTGCTAAATTTAAAACTAGGTATAATTGTATAGGATCATAATATGTATCACTATAAATTTCGGTGGTATACCTCGTTCCCTTTCATGGTTAAAAAATTGCCAAAATATAAACGTAAGCAATTCGTTGTACTACATGGAAGAACAAGGTATAATTGTATAGGTCATAATATGTATCACTATAAATTTCGGTGGTATATCTCGTTCCCTTTCATGGTTAAAAAATTGCCAAAATATAAACGTAAGCAATCCGTTGTACTACATGGAAGATGTTCCATTGACCCACTTTATTTCCTTTAATGACGTCTTATTACATTATATGGTTATATGAACGTGTACAGGCGTCTATTGTCTTTCTTAAGATATAGCTACATTAGTGCACCCCTTTGAAAATTCGAGAGGTGTTGATTAGCTCACTCCTTCATTTTTGGAAATTACCAAATTTAAAATTTTAGTATAGTAGTATAAAACCCTAATACGCATCATTACAAATTTGCCTGGTCCATTTCGTTCCCTTTTATGGATTAAAAATTGCCAAAAATTAGTACGACCACGTGGTTGGTTATTGACCCGATTTATTTCCTTTAATGAGGGCTTTATTATTTTATATGATTATATGGACGTGTTCAGGGGTCTATTTTCTTTTATAAAGCATGAGTACATCGATGCTTCCCTCTTAAAATTTGGAAGGGGTACATTGGCCCACCCCTTAAATTTCGTACATTACAAAATTTAAGAATTTGGTATAGTAGTATAGTATTTTAGTATATAACCACTATAAATTTGGGTGGTCTATCTTGTTTCCTTTCATGGCTGAAAATTACCAAAAATTAGTACGGCCACATGTTCGGTTATTGACCCAATTTATTCCCTTTGATAAGGATTTAGCACGTTATATGGCTATGTACAGAGGTCCATTTCCTTTATAGGACATGTAAATTTTGATGTTTCTTTTTTAAATTTTGTTGGAGCACATAGGACCATTACTTAAATTTGGGAATTTCGGTAAACGTTCTCTAGGACCCACTTTAAATTTTGATGGTTTGTGTTGTTTCCTTTTATAGGTATAAAACTGGCCAAATATTCAAATATTGAAGGTAATTGACCTATTTTATCTTCTTTGATACAGCTTTATTTCCTTATATGATTATTATAAAATGAGTACAGTACCTTTCATAGACATATTTGTGCACCAAGCTTAAATTTTGGGAGGGATACATTCCTTGACCTTTAAATTTTGAGAATTGTCAAATCAATAATTGGTAATTGTTCCTAGAATATGAATATGTATCATTGTAAAAACTTTCGGTGGTCCAGCTTATCCCATTCTTTGGGTGAATAATTGTCAGATATTAGTATGGTCACGTGGTCAGTTATTGACCTATTTTATCTTCTTTGATGGGATTGTATTATCTTATATGGTTATATAAGAGTCCAGGACATTGGTAATTGATGCATTTTTCTTAAACTTTAGGAGGAGTACTTAGGACCACTCTCCTTAAATTTGAGAATTGTCAAAATGAAATTACGTAATATACATTTCTATACATTTCATTTTGTCTTGATTATCCCCGCCTACGAGTAAAGAAATACCAAAATATAAACGTAAGCAATACGTTGTACTACGTGGAAGGTGTTCGATTCATATTATTGCTTTGATACCACTAACAAATCTTTATACCACTGACAATCGTGTAAAATTATATGCGATGTATGTATGAATAAGAAGTGATATGATAAGTATTTTCTATATTTATTTCCTTTTTCTCTTAACAGGTTGTGAAAATGATGATAGTGGTTGTAATAATATTCGCTGTTTGCTGGCTTCCGTACCAACTGTACTTTATCATCGTGCCCCACATGCCAGAACTAACGCGGTCAAGTTATATCCAAGAAATTTACCTTCTCATGTATTGGCTCGCCATGTCCAACTCAATGTACAATCCGATCATCTACTTCTGGATGAACAGCAGGTAAGTTAATACGAGAATTTCCGTCTTTTAAACGTATTAATTACAAATGGAGTCTAAATGTTAAGTATTTAAAATTAATTCTATGTTGCTTCTTCTAAACCAATTTCAAGACATTTTTTAAAGCTTTTATGTGTTTACAGAAATCCAGACTTAATGATAATGTTAGATAGTTTAACATATTTCACAATTAAAATATGTCGAGCCAACTTTAACAAATCGAGAGCTATACTATCTGGGAGTGCATTGCAGTTTAGTAAAATCCTTTTTGACTGGCTGTTAAATTCCTACAACATCACGACATACTTAGATCAAGATAGGTTAGAATTGAGCTGTGTTGGTGCTCTTGGAGGCGAACAGTTTGTCTCAAAATTGATCCTAGCTTATTTTTAAGAGCCTAATGGTCAAAATAAAATTTCTTCTATTCAGCCTAGATTTATAGACTTTGTGGGTGGCACAATCTTTAATTTTTAGTTGTAAAATTTCACAACACACTCTTTAAGACTAACTTTGGAGTGGAAGACCCAGGTTCGATTCCCGGCGGGAGCTCATCTGGTCCGGACTCCACGTTAATCAGTAGGCCCACGTCTCATATAGTCTCGCTGCTGAACGGGACATTAAACTCAACTCAGCTCTTTTAGACTAAGTGACATACCAGTATGTTGCGTCACATTGTTTGGTAAAGTCTGGTTTAGAGCAGTGGAGTTCAACCAGAGATACAAGAAAACGTCTATAGAGAATCCTAAAATGTAAAATATGTATAAAATAAGTAACGTGGAGGATACAAAGTTGAGCAAAAGAGGATCCTTATGTACGGAACAAAAACATCACCGTGGCAGGGCGTTTTGTACTGTATAGACCCGTACCATGGAAACATTAAGGAAACATCCCACCAAGGAAATAAAGAATGAAGAAAGAAAAGTTACAGAATAAATGTGAAGGAAAAAGAACAAAATTCGATTCCATTGAAGATTGACCAACTCAGACAGGTAACCAACTTACGGAAAATAAATTCATTTTACTATTGGTTATAATATACGCATTTCAAACGTAGTAACTTATGTGGTAGTTTGTACTTTATAAATATTAAAGAGTAAGCACTATTTCTGTAATATAAAACATTGCATTACGTGTAATAAAGCTTCAACAGGAAACGAATGGGAAGATGTTAGAAATAGCAATGGAGAAAACAACATTTTTTGATGTAAATGAAAAGAGGAAAAGAAAGTGGTTGGGACATTGGCTGAGAAGAAGCTGTATCATGAGGGATGTGCTTGAGATGGCGGGAAAGAGAGGGAGAGAGAGAAGGAGTCTAAAGACGGTAAGACGTGAACACGTGAAGTTTAGCTGAGGACCGTGATACATGAAAGTTTTTTAATCCGGAAAAAATGATCTGCCAATAATGACAGAATATATATATATATATATATATATATATATATATATATATATATATATATATAAGTTTATTTTCATACTCTGATTTAAATGTGATTTCACTATACTACTTTCCTACGAGGCGCAAAAGTGCATTCGTTATTCTTTCATACATTCCGCTTATGACGATAAACTCAGGTACGATCGTTACTGTAACATTTGAGATCTCGTATGGACGACATTTGCTCAAGCTTCTCAGAAAAATAAACGACTGACCCCAATGTGCTGGGTTAAATTAGTGGGGATTGTATTAAGTTGAAATTTGATTCTATGTTTATTTTTTTTATTATTATTTTATCGAATTACCAGCGTGACTCGTGATATTGAGTTACTATAATCACTAGAAACGCAGGAGCAGTGAAAATGCAGCCATACGAGCAGTGGCGTAACCAGCGGCGGACCAAAACAAAATTTTCACCCTTGCAAAGTGACTTTTTGGCGTCCCTTGTCCTAGCCTATATTTTACATTTTATTACAGTGAATTTAATATTTTAAACCCATTTTTCAAAACGAAAAAAATAATATTCAAATACATGAGGTAGGTATATTTAGTACTTAAAAATATGCATATGGTATCAATTACATTGTGTTTTTTATTATCATTATTTATGCACTGTTGACACTTCAAGTGAAGCAGAGTGTACATAGCGAACTGTACTTAGCAAGAACTGTACATAGCGAAACACTTAACATCTTCTACACGCTACTTTCAACAAAGGTCGATAGTCTGGCACGGCGGTGTCGCTTCTAAGAAATCAATAGTAAGTGCTGTATATAATGTTCCCTTTTCACTACCACTTTTAAAAAGTAACATTCATTGCCTGGGAAAAAATTTACAAAGAACATGACCCCTATAAATAATAACAACTTCCCCTTTACTCTTTCTTCTACATGTCATGTCTCCATTGGTCGATGCAACACCCCTATTACTATGAAACTCACTTCTTCGCTGGTGGAATGGAAAAAGATCATGTAATTGACGCTACTTTAAAAGAACATAAACCAAAAAGTCAGTAGAAAACACGTTATAAAATTTACTTTTTGAGATTCGTTTTGGCACCCTCCAGCTGTGGCGCCCACGACAGTCGCCCGGGTTGTCCGGCCCTAGGTCCGCCCCTGGTCGTAAGATCATCAAAGACAAACGTTCGAAGGTTAAGAAAATACTCTAAATATTTATGGTGTTTCATCCTTCTAATTAGCGAAACGCCACAACCTGTCTTTAGTCCCGAATCACATGAACTTACAGAATGCTTAATAGACTGCTTGACTTTTTAGCGCTCCTTAGGGGTCGTCCACATATTACGTAATGCGGCAAAGGGGTGAGGGGGTTAGGCCTTGCGTTACGAAGTGTCACAAGGAGGAATTAGGGAGTTTACGTCTTCGTTACGTAACGCATCTTTTTGTTGTAATTTTTATTTTTATTCTCAGCTTTATATGTAATATTTCAAACAAATAATTGTATTCAGTTCTTTTCTTTTTTATAAATAAGTAAATAAATATTTCTATTGTTTTGGGAAATTGTGAACATATAACCTACACAAATTGGATCATGCAGAAGGGATTCGAAAACGCTACTAGAAACCAGCATGACTAGTGACGAACCCTGCATGTATAACAATACAATAAAACTCCGTTTTGTGGCTATCGCAGCATTGCTTTTACGGAACATGTTTCTCTAGCCTCTTCAGTCCCAAGCTGTTAGTTGGAATCGCAGAGATAGGAGTTTTATATATTATGAAATTGGGATGCTATGAAACACATAAATAACAGTTTTGTTACGGTACGGTTGACGGGATGGGGTGGGGGGCCTGTTCAGCCGGCTGAACATTTGTAACAAGGCACTATATTTCTGTCCATAATGGGATACATATTTTTGGAAGAACAGTGAGTTTCACCTTCCTAAATTTTGAGTACATTTATTCCTATATTTATCGTACATTCAGTTATGTATGTTGACTATGTTAAACTAATATAGAAAGTGTACCAGGGGCGGATCCAGGACCGACTTCTGGGGAGGCGGTGGGTTGTCATACTGCAACATTTAAGGGCTCCGATCTTTGGGATGGGTTATATATATATATATATATATATATATATATATATATATATATATATATATATATATATATATATATATAATAAGAAAGTTTCTTCTTCTGTGGGCGACGTCCCCCCTGGATTCGCCCCTGATGTGTACAATATTTATAATGAGTTTATATTGATAATTTGTGAACTATTAGTTCTTTCCATTTCATTTCCCTTTCTGCATTCCATTATCCGCTTCACTTTCCATAGAAATCATAGAAGCAGTTCCTGTTTTCCTGAATACAGAAGAATATTGCACTAGATACATTTGGAACCTGTTGATTTTAAACACTCTGGTTTATTGTTTATATGTCCACTCGCTCTTCTCTGGTGAAACAACTAGAAACAGTTCTTTACCTGGACATTCGACTAGCTACTGGCGCGCTTCGTACTAGTCCTGTTGCCAGCCCTTATGTTGAAGCCAACGAACATTCATTAATATATCGTCGTATGAGGCTTCTTAATTATTCGGCACACGTGCTCTGTATTTCTAATCACCTCTGTAGATTTTTTTGTGTGATGGCGGGATTTACGACCTCTATGCTGCACGTCGTCGCTGTACACATGGTCCGTCCGTGGTACATCCATGTGT
The DNA here is from genome assembly GCF_964235325.1 of Thermobia domestica. NCBI lineage: Eukaryota > Metazoa > Arthropoda > Insecta > Zygentoma > Lepismatidae > Thermobia > Thermobia domestica. The sequence goes on along the minus strand of NC_137454.1, from coordinate 232,901,497 downwards.
GTGAAAGTTTCCTTTCTGCGAATTTGTGTGGCCCTCTCTTTCGTTGCTTCAATTATTTGTTGTCCTGTCAAGGCTGCTTCGATAACCACGATTTGAATTACGCTTGTCTTCACACCCCAAGCAGCATACTAATTCCCAGGTGTACCAGCAACAGTTTGCCGCATTCTCAGAACCCTAATTTTAATGTGTTCTATACGGATGGTTTAAAGAGGGAAATTCTGTTGGCTGTGCCTTTGTCATTGATGAGATCAACTCAGAATATAGCTTACATCGCCTATGTTCCGTATATACTACTTAATTTACTGCCATTAAGCTTGCCCTGGAACATGCTCTCACGCTCTCGTTCCGTCGTGTGCTGGTTTGCATCGATTCTCAGAGCGTAATTAGGGGCCTCCAGAAGTCTTCACTAAGCACGCCTTCGTTGAAGACATTCTTCTGAGATCCAGCCATCAGCTCTAACACCAGAACTGTGTCATTGTTGTCTCTTGGGTGCCGGGTCATGTTGGGAACGGAAACGGGGAACGGGTCATCCGGGGAAACGAACGTGCTGCCACAATTGCCAAGAACGCCGCCTTGGCTGGAGTAGCATTGGAGCATATTCTTCTTACTGCGATCTTTACTCATTTTTCCACCTTGATACGCACTCATTGGCAAGCAGTTTGGGACCAGCCTAATGAAAATGAACGCAGTTAAGCCGCTCCTAGGAAAGTTACATACATGTTTTCGCTCTAGTCATCGAGATGAAGTGTCTTCTGACGCGTTTTCATATCGGACATTCTCACCTGACACATGAGTATTTGCTGCGTGGTTTGGGCCGTCCGTATTGTGAGGAGTGTATTTGTCCCTCTGGGTATTCAGCACATTCTTGTGGAATGTCCTGAATATTCAGATCTCAGAGAACATCACGGATTGCCTTGTACCTTTACCCGCGCTTTGGTGGATGATGATGGTATTGTTAGCTTGGTACTTCAGTTTCTTCATGCTTCTGACGTTGCTCACATTCTCTGTGCTTTCTAATCTCTTTATTCTTTTAATTACTGCTACGCTTTTAGCTATTGTTCTATCAATTATTGTTTTATCTATATTGTTCTTGTTATCTTTTTTATTCCATATATTTATTCTTTTATCATTATTTTTGTTTTTAATTTTGAAGCACTTTTTGTTTTTTATATATTCGTTTTAGCTTTTCCTTGCTCTTCTATTGATACAGTGCTTGTGCGAGCAGCCGTGTCGGTCGTGACACAGACACATGGCCTCAATGCTGAAGTCCTCATTCGCCCCCCAACTCAGTCATACATACAGATTACTAAACTGGTAAAAGAGAAATATTAGAAAGCTGGGTACACTGATCCCCTCAATGAATGCAGCGTAAATTCAAAAATTAAAAAAAAAATGTGGAACAACATTATCTTTCGAGCTTAATACTGGAATACTGTTTAGTTCTCTATCCATCACTTTCATAAGCGTCAATATCGCTTTCATCAATCATTTGAAGTACATCATCCTGGTCAAGGCCTCGACCTGAAATGGAAATCGAAACAAGTTTCATCTTGAATTAACCAGAATTGTTAAAGTTCTAGAGAAATTAGCTAAAAAAAACACCAAATTAACATTTGAAATAATTCATACAATTAAATAAATACAGCAACAATTCCAGCTAGTTAAGCATCCAACCCTGGCTACAAACCTAAACAATTATACAAACAATTATTCAATATTTCTAGGAAGTAACAATAAAAATGAAATACGATGCAGTAGTACAAGGATTAGGCAGAATTTTATCAGTTGCGTACGATTGTTCAGCCGGCAGAACATGCCAACAATGACGTCTTATATTTACGTACTTTAGTTCATATTAATGAAATTTCTTGCTAATAATACACACCAGACATTTCTTGATAAGCAAGAAGCGAAATATACTCCCAAAAATAGGTTTTATAATGAATAGACGTACCTTTGTGAAAGGACGATGCAGCTTCCCGCTTCTCTGGAGGTCCAGCCATACTTTCGAACACAAAACAAACAAAAGAAAAGCGACACTCGCACTACTCACACGTACTGGCAGGCACGTAGCCAAGGGGTGGGTCCGGACCCCCCCTTCGGATCCAGAAATGAAAAATATTAAGGAAGGATAAAACAAAAAGAAACGAGAAAAAGATAAATCAACGTGAAAAGTATAAAGCTACAGCAAGCGTTTGGTTACTCTTTCTTATGAGGAGCTTTGTGTGGAGGAAACGGAGGGAGGGGGGCTGAATGTCCTAACAAACTAATATCGATATGTTGTCAGTAAAATAGTTTAAATTGATCGATCACCTGGTGTGTAACCACAGTATTCCATGACCCCCCCCCCTTCCCAATAACGAAATCCTGGCTAAACAAACGAATATATGTTGCCAGTAAAATAGTTTAGAATGATGAGCACCTGGTGTGATAACCACAGTATTTTGTCACGGACCCCCCCTATTGCGAAATCCTGGCTACGTGCCTGGTACAGATAAAGTACAATGTTCAACGAGCACGATGACGGAACTTGAGTGCATTTGCCCCGTTTGCAATAATGCAACGTGACCTTGAAATTTGTTGAGCGGGCTCGACAAGGGGACTGAAGAGGCTAGAGTTAGTTGTTAGTGATCGTAACACCGCTTGAAAATACACTTGCTATCCCACTCGTATTTCTATTTCTGAGAATATCATTTAAAACTTTTGATTTGAATCATTACCCACTCCATTCTTCTGCATGTGAAACAGAAAAAAATCTATCGTGAAATACTACATTTCGCGACGGAACGATCCGCGATTTGCAGAGCAAAATAAGATATTAAAAAAGTCATTCGTCAGATATTCATCACGTACTGATTTTTAAATTTGAATATTTTTAGAGAAATCGAGTTTATTCGCATTGTGGCACTGATTTAGGACAAGAAAAATTTGAAAAGGGGTAAACTGAAGTCCAAGGTCCAAATAAGATGCTCGAAAGCTTGTTCAGAAATTAGATGTCTCTGCTTGTTCACGTGTGCAGCCACTTCGAATCTGTGGTCTACAAGGAAGAGCACTTCTTTCCATCGTCGACACTGGCGAACTTCAAATACACAAAACATCCTGGATCCCGAAAAAAGTAGTCGGTGTTAGTTATTTAGAACCAGTTTCACCTGCATCTTCCGGCAATATATTCTCCTTGCCACTCATTGGTATCCTAAAAGGTTGGGTGCGATCTCTTTGGTAAAACAACAGTATGCAATTTCGAAGAATCAAGACTGGTTAATTAAACAATCTTGATGAAGAAAAACGACTGGAAGCTACCAAAATGTGAGTATGGAGAAGAATGAATAGGATTAGCTGGGTCGAGCTGAAAACGAATGAGGGGATGTTAGAAATGGTGAGTGAAAAAAGAACAATTTTAAATATTATTAAGAAGAGGAAGAGAAACTGGTTGGCATATTGGCTAAGAAGGAACTGTATCATGAGGGAAGTGTTAAAGGGTATACTGGCAGGAAAGAGAGGCACAATACCTATGATGATGATGATGATGATGATGATGATGATGATGATGATGGGGTTAAAATATTATTACGACACTATCATTTTCTAATACATTGATTTTTGGCGAAAAACCACTACAAAAATATTCTGAGTACAAGCATTTTGTAATAAAAAGTTTTACCATTAAAAATAACTCTCAAAAGAAGCATAAATGACGAAAAGTAAAAACGTGTTACGTAAAGGGGAACGGGTTCGGCCTTCCGTTACGAAGTATGACAAAGGGAAGAGAGGGGGTAAAATTGGTCAAAAATAGAGTTCTGTAATATATGGACGGCCCCTTAAGCATTTTTTGTTATGACTGAAGAAAATAGTGCGGAATCTCTCACACGGACTTACTACCATGTTGATGCTCAACATCTTAAACACTTCGTAAGCATCATCCATAGCTGAAAAAAATGTCAGCTTCTAGTTCAAAAGGAGCATTGTATATTGAAGATTACATCAGGTAGTTTTACATTCATTGAAAAAGATGGTATTCAATTAACACAGTGTGATATTTGCCATTCTGTCCTCAGCAATAATTCTCTCCTTCCCTCCCTATTGGAACGACATTTGTCATAGTATATCCAGTCTTCAAAGACAAATCGAAAGATTTTTTTTAATGGTGAAAAGAAACTCGCTGAAACGTATGAAGTTGTATTTCTCTGGACCTTTCAGGAACAAAATGAGGAGGTAGTGGAAGAATCATATAAACTTTCTCTTCTAATAGCCAAAGATTTAAAAAAAATCATTAATTATCAAACCTTGCATACTTAAAGCAACCAAACTTGTACTTGGGGAAGAAAGGCACAAAAAAAATGACGAAATTTCGCTTTCAAACAATACTGTGAAACCTAGAATTAATGAAATATCCTTGGATTTAAAAAATCAGATAGTAAAAAGGTAAAGAATTTTTCCCACGGACATATCTCATTGTTGTCATTTAATAATGTACTGTCGGTTCGTAAATGAAAAGAGGTTAATGGAAGAAATAGTGTTTTGAAATAGTTAAGAGACAACGTCCAAAGGTTCTGATGGTTTTTTCGACTATCATTGTTTTACAATGATATGTCTTGGGACTGATTTCTAGGAATATCTGCTAATGGAACTCCAGCAATGCTAGGTTCATGGTATGAATTTATAAATTTTTTAAAACAACAGAAATCCTACAATTATTGGTTCTCACTGTTTAATTCACAGCAAGACTCAGCTGCAGAAACTTTACCAGAGAACGTGAAGCAGGCGTTACCATTGACTATTAAAGTTATTAATTTTCTAAAGTCAAGCACTCTGAATACCCGTCTCTTTGAAGCTTTGTGTGACGACCTCAGTGCTGAATATAAAACTTTACGTTTAAATACCGAAGTTTCTTAGTTGTCAAAATATAATATGTTAAGTAGGCTGTACAAGCTTAAGTCAGATGCGGAAATATTTCTCCTACGTGTAGGAAATGATGACCTTTATACTTATTTTATTGATGACATGTTTGCATTTTCTCTTTCACATCTTGCTGATTTTTTTGAAATATTAAATAATCTCGATCTCAAACCCAAAGATAGAAACACGAACATACTTATCTTTATCTAAGTTATCACAAAATATCAAGAAACTTGTGAAGGAAAAGTTACATCAACCATCACACTGAGTTTTTCCTCTGCCTTTACTTGATAAGTCTTTGAACTTCATATTATACACTGAAATGACATTTTATACTTATTTTTGATAGTTTTGTAAAAAAAAAAAAATAATTTGCATAATTATTTAGTTTTTAATAAAGTAGATATCTTGAATAGAAATAGGGAAGACAATAGGTCAAATATGTAGCGCTTTGGAGTTTGCTAACCTAACGTGTAAATGCTTGCTACAAGTTGTATTTTATTAATAATTTCACATTTTATTTCCGTCATAGCTACTGGGGGAGCTACCCTAGGTTGGAAACCACTGTTCTAAGAGACGAAAATGATCAAGTGTATTATCAGATGTTTATGTATCAAACATGCAGACCTGGCCAAATGAACAGTTTTTAATGTATATATATATATATATATATATATATATATATATATATATATGGTTTGGGTACAGAACCTCGCGGACCAAAACCTCGCCTGGCCAAAACCTCGCCTCCCAAAACTTCGCGGACCAAAATCTCGCCGGGCCGAAACCTCGCCGCCCAAAACCTCGCGGGACAAAATCTCGCCGGGCCAAAACCCCGCCTGGCCAAAATCTCGCCGCCCAAAACGTCGCGGGGCCAAAACCTCGCCTGGCCGAAACCTCGCGGGCCAAAATCTCGCCGGCCAAAACCTCGCGGGCCAAAATCTCGCCGGCCAAAACCTCGCGCACCAAAATACCGCCATACCCAAAATCTCGCCTGACCAAAATGTAAATGTTCCAACAGATGATAAGGATGACGGTATAAAAGACGCTGTTTCAGAAAAAGTATCACGGGTACTTGACCAAGTCCCGCGATACCATATAAAATTCTATTTCTGTATTAGAGGATTTCAATGTGAAGGTAGGGCGACAGGATGTTTTCAAACTGGTTATAGGGAAAGAAAGTCTGCATAAGAAAAGTAATGACAACTAACGGGGTTAGTTTCGTGAAATTTGGAACATCCAAAAACTTAAAATTTCAACAAAAATCTAATAATATTTATGAAAGTATGAAATAATATATGAGTTTTTACGACGCCCGTTGATTATGTCCTGTAGGTTAAAGGAGACGTAGATGACAAGGATGAAGGAAATGATCGAATAAAGAAGAGATACACGATGTTTTGTATCTTCTTCTTCTTTTATTATTATTATTATTATTATTATTATTTGTAATGTGGAATTGCATATTAAGAAACTCATTGGGTAAATTTTAAAGAAAAGTTTCATTCGCGGCGAGGTTTTGGCCACGCGATGTTTTGGTTTTTTGATTGATTGATTTTGAGTTTTACGTCCCGTTCAGCAGCGAGGCTATATGAGACGTGGACTTACTGATTAACGTGGAATCCGAACCACATGAGCTCCCGCCGCGATGTTTTGGGTGGCGAGGTTTTGGCCCGGCGAGATTTTGTCCCGCGAGGTTTTGGGCGGCGAGGTTTTGGCCACGCGAGGTTTTGACCCGGCAAGATTTTGTCCCGCGAGGTTTTGACCGGCGAGATTTTGGGCGGCGAGGTTTCGGCCGCGAGATTTTGTCCGTATCCCTATATATATATATAGGGCCGGATTTAGTGGGATGCACCGGTGCACGTGCACGCCTCCTTCATTGTAAATATACACTATCTAAAATAAGAAGCTAGTAGTGAAAATAGCAACACTTTCCGAAACTTTCTGCCGTCAGTTTTCCATTTGGGGCTTAAAAGAAAGAAAAGTTTTGCAAAAACAATAGTTTATGTCGATTTTTTGAAGGTTCAAGGAAAAGGATTTACCCAGCAAAGCAATATAACATTTGTCAAGTAGGGCAGAAAACAGATGTCAGGAGGAGAGAAGAACAATTTTCCTGCATATCACTTGCAACCCTCTTTAAAATTCTCCCCCTTCCCCCCTCTTCGTTCTATGTATCAGGTGTAAACAATATTGTCACACGTCACTTTGAAGAGTTTCAATGAGACTGGTTATTTTGGTAATTAAGGTGCAACCCCATCAGAAAATCCTGGATCCGACCCTGTATATATATCGAAGAAATAATGATGTATGTAAATTATTATCTATACAATGAAGACATAATTAATTATTCAGTGTCAGCTCTGGAATACATAGATCTCTATTTCCAAATCTCAATATGTTTCTTCACTTAATTCATCAGTTTTGATTTATATATTATGTGCTTTTTGAACTACATAAAACGTCAACTAGCCACCTTCTTTTCCTATTGTATTGGCTTGGTAGATCCATTAGGATGACTCAATGTAAACCTGCCTTCGAGTTGAACACAAACATAAAACGATACATAGGCCCTAGTGTGATGAATAATAAGTATTTATTCCTTTGCCAAAATTCACGTGTAATTTGCTGTCTGTATTGTAAATATTAATACAAGGAAAAGCAGAATATTTTCAGTTGTTTTCTATACGAATCTTGAACGGGAATGTTGTTCTGAAACGCTTTTCAGTAACTGTGGATATTTTTACTCTTTATTCAACTTTGTATTTCTCTCTCTTTCCCAACTTTTTCAGCTTTTCGCCTCAAGCAGAAACTTGGTTGGTGTTTGCGAGCCATCTATTTGGATGCCCGTGAAAAGTAATGAAAACAGAAGACGCAAAGATACATTCAATTTCGTCACTTCGTGTCTCTCTCTAACCGCACTGCTCTTTTATGCTCTCTCTCTCTCTTTGTGCCTCCCTTTCACGTACAGATACATTCTTTATATGTTTGTGTGTGTGTGTGTGTGTGTGTGACAACACTGTATAAAAGCCCTCAACTATTATAATTTTTCATTGGTAGCATCAGCACCACGCCTGTGACGTCATATTTCAATTTACGAACTTTTTTTTTCGGAATTTCCTCGGAGGAAATGTGTTAATTCTGTTTCTTTCTAAATCTTCGTTCAGTATTTCATCCTTTTTGTTTTCTTAATTTAAGTGGATATAAATCACAAAACATTCTTAATTACTACATTTCAACAGACACACAAGAAATTTCATTAGCAATTTGAAAATACATATATTCTAATTATAATTGTGAGTTTGTTGATTCATTAAAGTTTGACGACATTTTTCAGCACCAAGGTTCCATGAGACAAGGTCAAAACCACTGCTTAAATTTTATAGAGCCGAGTACCCACAACGGCAATCGAAACTAGATCAAGAATTCACAAAATACATATGCGTTAACCGCTTGGTCACGAAGGAACACTGTGTAGCTGGTAGATTATTGAAATGAAAAGTATCTGAACATATTCCATTCGGAGAATTCTGTTCAAAATAATTAGTTATTGTTAGTTGCGTCAAGTATAGATCATATGTGAGATTAAATGAGCTTTTAAGTTCTCTATACCAGTGGTATTCAACCTGGGGTATGTATACCTCCAGGGGTACGTAATGACTTCTTACGGGGTCATGTAAAATTTAAAATAAAACATTTCTGTTAAATTTGTAGCATGATTGTCCCGTTTATAAAACTGGGTTGTTTGATTAATTTATACAAATGGATGTAACGATGTTTAACATTTAACTTCTTACAGGCTGCTCCACTGATTTTGGTTGTTTTTGAAATTGAGTGATTTTTCATGATTTTTGGAATATGAGTAGGTCCTGGCTTAACTTAGGTTTTTAGCATATTTCGGCAAGGTTTCGAAGGGTGAGGAGAGAGATATGTAAAAATAGTAGACAACGACCGCAATTAATGTATAGTCCATAGTTTTGTGGATCGCTGAGATGGATAGTGTTTTCCGATTACATTTATGTCCAAATTCATCTCCGATGTGTATCTTAGGAGGTTAAACACTTTCCATAAACTTATTTTTCTCCCATGCGAGGTGCATGCATTTAAGCTAGTAATACATTCTTTTAACTTATTTTTGATATAGTTTCCCATCATTCGAATTAACAATAGATTAAATCTGGCGTACACGCTCAAATGGAAAAGTATTGTTAGGGACAGAGGTAAAAGTGGATCTGAAAAATAGAGCCACGCACGACGTCACGACGTCCCCCGTGCTTATCTTTGCCCATTGTAATTTTCAGGAAGTGGAAAAACGTCATACATATTTTCTGGAAGTGGGGCAACCGTATGCCTCTGCATTCCCCTTCACTTTTACTTTTGGTCAGGGGTATGCGAAAAAGAGTTTGAATACCAGTGGTCTATAGCATTAAATAATGATGTTGGTTATACTGTTGTAACTCTAAAATGTCAATTTTATAAGCAAGCCAAACAAAATCGTTGTATCTAAAAAAAACTTGATTATCTCCTCTATTTTTGAGAATTGCAACGTTATTTCAATATTTACAGTATTAATTATTGAAGAGAAAATCTTTCTTAAATACATTCAAATTGAAATTATTACACATTAAAAACTGATAACAATATAAAATCTATTTTGAGTTAGGACAGTCTTATTCTGAGGATGAAAAACCACAAACAATTATAAAATATCGTAACCCTATCCAAAGACACAACAAGCATGAAGCTTGACAATGTAACATGAAAATCTTAAAATTTTATTTACAAAACGTATGCCAAAAACAAAGCCGATATTTTATTTAAAGAAAAAACAAGAAAATAATGGGAGAAGAAATTTATTGTGATTGATATACAAGTACATACCTTCACTATTTTTTTGAGGGAGTCACCATGAACCTTGAAACATTTATGGTAGCGTGGCACAAGCTTACGTACACCTTCTGTGTAAAAATCTACTGCTTAAAAGTACAACCAGTCCAAAACTGATGTCTTAAGCACTTCACTGTTGTTGAAATACTTCGTTACAAGCCACTTTTTCAGGTGAAGAAGAAGAGAGAAATCATTGGAGGCAAGGTCAGCGCTATAAGGGAGATGATTGAATAATTTCCATCGAAAAAATTGTGTTGTCTAAACAGCACAAGCAGCTGTGTCATGAATCAGAATAATTCCAGAGTGTAACATTCATCTCCGTCGACGTCCTCTCTGGTTGCACTCCACACCGCTACTTCGACTCTCACTGGTGTGCGATACCTTGGTTTCATCCTCCGTCAATATGTGAGAAAAAAAGTCATCCATATCCTCCTCCATGTGGGCCAAAAAGAATAACATGGAGCTTTTATTCTTTGTTCTTTGTGAGTGTCTGTCAGCATTTCTGGCAACCACCTCAAACCCTGTTTGTGATAAGTGAGCTTATCAGCCATAGTTCGATTAACTGTTTCCATAGACATTTCTGGAAACTCTTTGGGAGTTCAGTTGGTTTGAATTGGCAATTAAATCGCACTTTCTCGTCAACGCGTTTCACCAGACAATCGTCTGAACACTAGACCTTCCGCTACGCTCATCGTCATGAATATTTGAACGCCTTCCCGAAAAAATCTGCACCATTGCCTGACCTGTCCTTCACTCATTGCTGTCAGTCCGTATATGGCGCTCAATTCTCTCGGATGTCAGGTACATTCTGTCCTTTGGCGTTCAGAAATCGTGGGACAGATCTCACTTTACATTTAGCAGGATTTTGTACTACGACAGCAATTTCACCCTAATGCTGCTCGCATATACGCAACTCTAATTGGGCGATTCTATCACTGTTGCAATTATAAAATATTAGAGCATGCTCCTGCACATACTGAACTTCATCAGTGTTGCCAACCTCGCCGAAGAAATTATCGACCCTTTTCCTTCATATCCGCTTCCTACATATAGAGTAAGTATTCTGTTAGAAAAAATGTGTAATAATCTCAAATTATAATACTACAGTAGTTATGATATAGTTCAGCCCTGTATAGGTTATGGCATCGATACGATATAGTAGTTGAGAAGAATGTGAATACTAATAAAATACTGTAATTATAATAAGGAAAATTTAAACTACCGAAACAATTTTATATAAAATAAAATATTGATTAATCTTCCATTTCTCCTGATAATTGTACTCTCTCGAACCAGATTTTGTATATGTAAGAGCCAAATATCACCTGGGGAGAATTAAAATAAAAAGCATTCATAGATAAAATATAAAATTTTAAACAATTTTGTGTTAGAACAGAAATACTTTAGGGCATCATCAGTTTATCACATAATCTGCTATTAGACATTTTTTTGTTAATATTTTCAAGATTTTTGTTTAATTTTAAAAGAATTTCGAAAATTCGAAGTAAATGTGCTTTTATGGGGCTTATATTAGTGGTTCCCAACATGGATGGGCTAGGCGTGTAAAGCGAGCAAGGGGACGCAAACTACTAATAGTTATGAACCGATATGATCTCAGTCATTCAGAAGAAGCAAGACAAGCTCAAATATAACGAATATTGTAACAAATATGCTTTAAATTAAATACCGTACAAACAAAATAACTATTGAATAAGGATTATGGTCCCACTGAGAATAAAGCTGTTACAAATTATGCTGCGCTAAAATGGTATGCAGAAATGTACCTATAAATATTAATAAATATAAATTGGTGAGAATTATTAATAATAATAATAATAATAATAATAATAATAATAATAATAATAATAATAATAATAATAATAATAATAGTAGTAGAAGTAGTAGTAGTAGTAGTAGTAGTAGTAGTAGTAGTAGTAGTAGTAGTTGTTGTTGTTGTTGTATTTTTGAAGATTAGAAAATTCAATGCTGCATCTGAAATCACAAAAGAAGTAAAACCAACGAATGGCAAGGAGAGGGCACAAAGCAAACAAGGTTGGAAACCAATGGCTTAGATTGTCATAATCTAATAGACGTATTAATTTTGTGTAGTTCAGTTTTAATATTTTGCAGAAAATGATGAATGAGACATAGTCAGCTCTCCATTACAACTTGACACTTTTATGCAATACAAAACCTTACTAGCTCCATCGGTATTGTACGAGTATCCATAATAATGTTGTTTGGGGATTGGTAGTATTGATGGGGGAAAAGGTAAAAACATTACCTGTAGAATATACTTTTTTTCGCGTAGAAGGGAGTACTTTATATTGCTTCAGAAAAATTGAGGGTTTTTGGTGTGTTGTGAAATATGCAGGGTGTTGTATTATCGTGTTCTAGAGGGGCGGATAAAACACTGTTGTTCACACAGCCGTACATAAAGAATTCAATACATGCGTTATGACAAATTGTTTCACAAGTTTGGATACTAGTATTGATTTGATTTTAATCTAAGAGAAGTCTTTTGGAAATTTTTAAAGAACCCCTGAAATTGGTTGAGTGTGGATGTATAGTTCGAATTACAAATTGAATGTAGACACAACTCAATAATAAATATATATGAAATGCTCAATTATGACTATTTTGCCCAATTGGCTAAATTTTGTACATTTTAATGAACCTTCGAATTTAATGCACTTCCAAGAATTAGCTTCCACACTAAATATCTTAGTAGGTAAATAGAATAGTCCTTTTTTCCTGCTCCGTGATACAGACATCTCCTTTTCTGGTGTCTGAGCAGCTAAGAACAGTGCTAGATGATGTTTTAGTAAGTTGTTCAGCAATATTTTAAGAAATGCATTATCATGGGAAAATTAGGAATACTTCTAGACTGTCATTAATGTTAAGCTTTTCTAATTGTATCTGGGATCTTAAGTGGTGGCGTTATCCATTGAGATTGAAATGTAACTTTTTGCTCTATTAAGAAAATAAACTTTATGTTGAGTGCAACTTGGCCAGTCCATAGCAATAAACAGTAATTATATATATATATATATATATATATATATATATATATATATATATATATATATATATATATATATATATATTCAGAAAAATAAATATCAGCCTATACAATTGTTTTCGTAGCAATTGTAATAATAACTTCGTGTCTATAAATTTTATGTAAAGCAAACGTGGTCTTCATCAAACAGTGGTGGACATGGAATACGAGTATTTTGATGAGAAAGTGCCATTGGATCTAGAGAAGATACATCAATATAAACGGGGGAAAATTATCTCCTGACGTACTGTTTCTGCTTAGATCACTATGGATCATGCATATCTAAGATCACTTACGAGGAGGACATTACAAAATGCAGTTGCAGTATATGGGAGCTTTTACCAGTATTCTTTCGATACATACGACATAAGTGTAAATAGGGTGCATGACGTATAGAGAAACCATACGTACCACTGTAGAATACAAAAATTGAAATGTAGGAACACGAGGAAGCATTATTGAACGAGGAAAGCGTATTAAACACACGTATTCGATATAAAGCTCCTATTATGGTTGCCAGTGTCTTTGATGTCAGACACATATAGACAGTTGTCTCTGTCCTTACTACTTCCCGTTGTTAACGACACGGAACACGGTCCTCTTTCAGCTGTGCTTGTAAAATTGGTCTTGGCACACAGGTAATCAATTAGTGTTTGTTGTCAATCACCACTTTCCCGTGTACAGTTCTGTTACAAGTGCTACTGGTCTTTTAGACATACTCTTTACAACATTGAGTTTCTTCAGAAAATGTTTTTCATTATATCTCTCTCTTTACTCTCTATAACTACTGACCTCTTTACTCCCTCAGTTACGAGCCACGTTGGCTGAGTGGTAAAGCGCGCACTTTGGCGCGGGAGTCCCTGGTTCAATCCTAGCTCCCACAGCAATCTTTCATATAGCTAGCGTCCTGCTGTAAGTTTGCTGTGCAGTATTCATAAACTCCAGATGACAATATACTCCCTACAGTCGTGGTACACATGTGTCCTACAGATGACTTTTCTACGTTATCCACATGGTGTTTTTTACGTTCTGCCGTGTGGTCCAGAAATTAGCAGATTTACATAGCGTACCTCCATATTACATGATATTTTTCTCTGTGTGCATAATATTGATTCTCGCACATATATATATAGAGAGAAAACGATATGAAGTAAGTAGTCAATGGGCTTCTACTTTTTATGTGTATTGAAATTAGTATGCAGAGATAAGAAAAACTAGTGAACTGTCTTGCACGAATTATGAGTGGCTTTAAACAATAAAAGTTTCGTTTCATTCTGTAAAACTTATAAACCATATTGTCGAAAGCTCACTCAGGGAGAAAACAATTCCAAATATTACAGTACATTATCTTATATGTGCTTAATTATAGATAGATTTCAGAGCAATTATTGTATTGACAAAGAACACAATTTGATATATATTTGTATTTTATGTACTGTATAATATATGTGTGAAATATTTTCATAATAAATGTAGTTTGAAGTAAATATTAGTAACGCTTTGTCCTATACATCTGGTCCTATACATCTATGAAAAGATATTTAAAAAAATGTACAGTATATGTAAAATTAAACAGAGAATGAAGTTCTGTCGACAAATTGGTTTAGAAGTAATCCTTGTTTTAAGCACTTAAAGTTGACTACCGTTAAAGGATGACTGTTGTGAAGTCATGAGGTAAGTATATGTAATTGTATATATACATATGAATTATCTATCTATCTATCTATATATATATATATATATATATATATATATATATATATATATATATATATATATATATAATGTGTGTGTGACCTCTCTCCCTGTGTTTTTAGTTTTGATACATTTGTGACTTCATGACTAGCCATGCATGAATATTGTATTTATATTAAAAATGCTTTTCTATTTACTTTACATTATTATACTCTATATAGCATGTAAAGGGGTAATGCTGGTTGTAAATTCGTTAGGGATTTCAGGACCTTTATGTATCTGGTCATTAGCAACCCCCTCCCCTCACGACATATGTTTAATGGTGAAATTGAGAGGCAATGAAGAGGAAATTCCATTTAGCGCGAATGACTGATCTGAAAGTTTATACCAAATGAACCCGTCGTGAGCAATCATACATTTTAAATGCAAAACTGAGAGCGACGGACTGTACGAAAGGATCAGTGAGAGGGTGGACAAGAGGGTGAACAAATGCGCGAAATTTCATTCATGAAGTGATCGAATGGTTGTTTGAATCGCTCTCTTTTTTTTCTCCTTCCTGTATATGCGAGATTGCTCCTTTTAATACCTCCCTCGCCCACCCCTACAATCCCACCCACAAACGCTTGTGTGATTGCGGGATAGCATACTTAATTTGCTGATGATGCACAGGACTGTTGCAGCAGCGTTGTGGAATCCGACAAAATCATTGAGATGAGAATAGGCTTTTGATACTGTTGTTGTCCAGCTGCTGCTTCGAATGTTATCTGCCTGTCCGCTTTCCCTCCCACTGCATTTCTATCTTTGTCTCCATGATTGAGTTGCCCAAATTCTCTGTTAGATTTCAGCCTCCCATAGTTGCCATATACAGAATTATTTGCAGTTATATTCAGAAGTGAACTCTCCTTTTGAACAAAGTTGGAATTACTTATGTGAAAGTTATATATATATATGATATATATATATATGATATTTTAGTAATATTACTTTATTTAAACAGAAGTCATTAGTTACAAAAGAAAAGTTTATGGTAGGAAATGCATTTATGGGTAGGACTGCACAAATACAGTTGCTCTATGCCTAACGCTTAGATTTCGTACAGGATATTCATAGGATATCTATATGTAAAAATGAAGAATAGTTAAAGATTGTATTATAAATGGTGTCCCATAAAGAACACAACTTTTGAATCGATGTGTGATCGCAACGTCTTGTTGAAACTATACTTCTTCAGTATTGATACGATCCAGTTCATTGTCGTAGCATTTGCCGTCCACTCTTAATGCGTTTCCGGTTCCATCTTAGAAGAAGTACGGCCGAATTACACCCTCAGCCCAAATGTCACGCCGCACATTCACTACCTATAAATGTAATGAATTCTTTATAATTACTCGAGGGTTTTTTGAGCTCCAAATCCTTCATTTCTGTTTGTTCATGAAGCCATTCAACAGAAAGTGTGCCTCATCACTGAACATTACTTTTTTTTTAAATGAAATTGTTGTTTACTGTTTGGTTCGCAAGTATCCAATCGGCAAATAGTCAGTGCTTTTCGTGATCGTTTGGCTTCAATTCTAGTATCAGTGGGATTTTATAGTCCCAAAGGTACAGATCTTCTTTCAGAATTCGTTTCATGTTGGTTCTGGAAATTTCAATTGTTGTGAACATCGGCGAATATGTTTCACTAAATTTACAGGAACATTATCACTCACGATGGCGATGTTTTCCACAGAACGAGTAATACGAGGACGCCACCAGGGGTTAATGTCCACAAGCAAACCGGATTCTCAAATTTAGCAGCTTCAACAATCTCTGTACAACAATAACGACATTTGTAATAAGTTTTCACTGTGACAACGTAATGTTCCGTCATGAAGTGCTCAATTCCTACCCATACAGAAAACAAATGACGATCATGCGCTATTTGGCGCTCTGTGACTACTAACCACAAAGACAACACATGAAAATCGTTTAACAGAAATAACAGGCACTACCAAATCTGCGTTCTTTATGTGATATCCTATATTACTAGTGCCCAATATGAAACATATACCCTTTGAAAGCTTTTATTGAGCTGATCAAAGTGATGTGCGGAAAAGAAAATAGAGAAAAACAAAATAATTTGTAAACTTAATAGTTTGATTCTCGTAAAGCATTATTTGTTGAGGTAAAATTGTAGTGGCAGAACGACACTATGTAGTACACTGTTAAAAATGGTTTCTTAAATTCGAGAAAAATTTCCTCGTATTTGAGAACATCCGTTTCTCACCTGTGCACCGAGTAATATATTCTTAAATGTGAGATTTCGATTTTCTCAAACCATTTTGAGAAATAATGACTCAAATGCAAGGAATTTTGTCTCATTTCTGAGAGTGAAAATGCTTTCTCAACTTTGAGAAAAAATGTTTTTTTTTTTTCTTAAAATTAAGAAAGTAATATTTGAAGAAATGGGACATATAACCCCAATTTTGAGAGACACATTTCTCAAAAAAAATGAGAAATGTCTTTCGCAAAAGCAAGAAACGGTGCACAAAAATGGGGCTGTCAAATACAAGAAGGAGAAGGGAAGGGTTATAAACAAAATATAAACATGCAAAAAGAAATTCAAACTATTAGCATATACAAAATTTATATTAAATGAACATGTACAGTTATATTGTTTAAAATGTAACACATTTAAACCTTCATTTCAATTCAAGAAAACTTCATGAAGACTTGTATTTTAAGTGTGTTACTTACTCCTACTGCATCAGACAGTTAAACATCTTCCTCTTTATCACTGTCCATTTTCTCAAGACCTTTCTTTCTCATCGACGTGAGTTTATTCAAGATTCTCCCGTTTCCTCAAACATTATGCCAATTTCTTGATAATTCAGATTCAAGAATTATCCGTCTACTTCCGCCTAACGACAACAATTTCTGCTGGGGTGTAACGTCCTACGGTTATGCTACGGAGCTAAGGGGTACGTTATGATGATAATGAGTGAAAATGGTGTAATGAAGAAAGTGAGGGAATCCCGAGAAAACACACATACGATATTTACTCACACAGATCACTTGGCAGAGCTGAAATCAAACCAGAGACTCCATACATCTGAGGCGAATTCTACCACTGAGTCATCGTGGTCCAATATGCCTACTTATCTGCAATAAACAAGTTGCCTACATGAGAAAACACTGTGTGCGTGGGCTTTTCCATATTCTCCCGTTTCCTCCTACAAGGGATGTACGCAAGAATTTATTTCAGAGGGGTCCAAGTTCAACACGAGGACAAATTGTGTTAAAATTTATAAAATTGCCCTAAAATTAGATAAAATTTACGTAAAAGTAGCGATTTCGGCGCAGGTGTGGAGACTCAAGACCCTCCCCTACATTCTGCCTTCTTCACTACGGCAGGGGCATGCGATAGTTTCTGCCCCTCATAAATATGCTGAAACTTCACTGCTAAGGACACAATTCAGATTGGAAACAAGGACACACAGACACGTATTCATGCAAAAACTGTCAAGAAACGTACATCCACATTTTCATTACACCATTATTATCTATCTCTATCACTGTCCCTTAGCCTTGGAACAATCTTGGAACGTTAAATTTTTAAAAACTTGAAATAAATCTCCGAGTTTTACGTCGCACAGTTGTGATGGGTAGGATAAAGGAGAAGTTGATGATGAGAATGAAAGAGATGGAATGAAGAAAGTGGGAAGAAACGACAGAACCCCGAGAAAAGCCACGCACGCTGTTCACCCACAACAAAGCTCACTTGCCGCGAGCTGGGGTCGAATCAAGAGCCTCACGCAGCAGAGGTGAACACTACCACTGAGCTACCACAGTCCCTACATTAAATTAAGAACAAATGCGTACAGTATTATGCCACAAGTAACCTGCAAACGTGTGTCATTAAAACGATTACTGGTGATGAAAAAAGGAGGCGTCAATCTATGCTAGGTGATCAGTACAAAATACCTCTGCATTACATTTCCATAATAACAAATCTCATTTTTAATAATGCTGTTTCTACCTATAGAGATGACTTATGTTTTTAGTTTCAGTACATAAACTGCACCTTACAACGAATGGCAATCGGTGTAAAGCATTAACATGCCTCCCCATTCTATTGTAATATAGAAAACAACGTGCCCGACGGAGCTCTAACCCGCTTTCACTTGTTATTGCTGCACTTGTTATTATGTGAATTGAGTATTGAGCTTCGGTGCATAAAGGAGCCAACCTGACTAGTATAGCCTATATAACCTATATGAGGGAGGTCAGCGTTCTTCATCCTAACGAATGTATTATAGTATCTTTTAGTCTATGGTAGTATGTTTACAATTCACCGATTCACCCAAACTTATGTTCGAAAGCTGATATATATGCTGCTCCTCGCCGCTGTCACATGATGTGTATCTATACGCCACCTCAGCCGCATCACTGTACTACGTACTCATATCTATTCGCACTCTGCTACAACTAAAATCCTTTATCTCGTTTGCTGTATAGTACTTAAGCTCTAGCAATATTACATCCTAATAAAACATAGTAATATTATTTCGGTAAGATTGTTACCCCTAATCACCTATGATATTGCAAATCACACACTATTCCATTCTCATTTTAAAGAATTGAGAAAATCTCATAAATAGAAAACTAAAAATTTGTCTTGAGCTCAGAATTGAAAACACGTTTGACTATAAAGAAACATTTTCCCTCAAATATGAGTCAAAATTATGGGCAACCAGGGCAAGAGTGTACGCTGGGGCAAGAGTGAAAATGCTATTGACGAAGAAGTGGCAACGTCGGTAAACAAACGAATGTTGAAAATTAGTTCGGTATGACACATGTAGGAACGGAAAAGGAGGGGAGCCGTGTGCGTGCAGTGTGAAGAGCATCGGAGCAGAAAGTTTGTTGCAAAAGGAAAGAAGTAAGAGATTCATTATTAAGTGTCACAGTTTATAACGAAGTTTCAGCTGAAGGTGCAGGATTGGAAATATTTCCTGGAAAAGCTGTATAAGTTCGTATTTCTTGTCAGTGGTACGCAAAAGAAAAAAGTGCTCTGGCGGGAGATGGCAGGCAATTATTGGAAGATACCTGAAGCGGAGCAAGAGTATACGGGGCAAGTGTGAACGTGTGAACAAGTGTGCCGCTTGTTTTAAAGTTGGGTAAAGAAAATGTAAAAGCCAACACGTAAATTGAGTAAAAAACAATTGCAGAGGTAAGACAGAAGTTAGCGGCTATAGACTACTAACAAAGCGTTTGCATTATCGTTTAGAATTTCGCAGCCCGAGTTGTTGAGCATATGTCATGTCGCTCGGGAACACAAAAGAAGCTAGAAATTCGCATCAAAGTCATCCACACTCATGGATACGCCCAGCCAATCCAGTGGGAAATTGTTTTCAGATACACCAAATGAGGATTTCCTGTATCATATGCGAGTGGTCTCACGAATAATGTTCCACTCTTAATCAAAGGAAGTCTGTGTACGTGTGTGACCACTGTGTGCACCGCAAGTAACATTTTTGTGCTTCGTGAAGAATGTTGAACTGATTTCTCCTAGTTTCATATTTTGTAATTATAACATGTACGATATACAGTACTGGAACATTTGTTGGCAGTTCCATTTGACACTAGTCTGTTTGATATTTTATAACTATCTTAGTTCCATGTAACCAGTATATATATGATTCAATGTATTTTTTGGTGTTTATGCATACGTTTCTATGTTTTGATTCGATTATATATCGTTGCCCTAACCATTGTTTACTCTTACCCCACCATATGGGGTAAGAGTACAAAATTTTTCCTTCGTCAAAACTATGTTATTCCTCTGTATCCTCTGCTTGATTTTCCGCAATTAAACCGTATATGTTATTAGAGATAACAGGCTTCCACATAGAAAACATATTTCGTTTTTCTCTGTCGCCATTCCACCGCAATTCTTTGATTTACAAAAAGTGTTCACTCTTGTCCTGATTGCCCATACTTATTTAGTTTTGAACATGCATTTTTCTCATTTCTGAGCAAGGAATTTTTTAAGAGTGTATAGTTAATGAGATATACATACCTAAGGAGTCAAAATTGCCATCAACAATTACATTTTAATTTCTGTTTAACTAAAATATTGCCCAATTATAAGATAAATGTACCAATCGATGAATCACGTTAAGCTGAAGAAGGTATACTTGAAGATAAAATGATCATGTGTAGTTTTCGAGAATATCGAAAAAAAAACGAACTTTTATGGCGTGAAAAAGTCTGTAATTCCTCGCGAACAATAATAGAGATTTTTTATTATGCTTAAAGAAACTGTTATTTATTTGTGTACCATATATGCAGCAAGATACTGTTATCTGCTAGATCGTTGTTTATCTTATCCTAATGATGACACAATATTCTTCATGCACTTACTACTTGTAATTAATATCGTAAGTGCTACTATTTTGTGCACTGATCTGACATTAAAATAACGTTAACTCAGTATGCATCGTAAAATGACTTCGTAAATTTTAAGAAGTGATCTATTGAGCAATGATGAACATATATAACAATTCTATCCATGCCATCATCATTACGTAGCAATCTAGTGTATACTCTTCAAATGTACACCAATTTCTTCACATTCTTGTAATAATAATTCAGTACAAGTAGACTAGTTCCAGTGTAGTTTCCTTTCAAAATAGATAAATTGAAGCTTATTTTAAGTTGTTGGAAACGGTAACTAGATTAGTCTATTTGTTTCAAAGTAACTGAAAACGCAGAAGTTATATAGTGTTGCTGACAATTGTACAAATAACCGAATATGTTTACGATATCAGATCGACGATTTCAATTAAAACCCACGTTGCAATATTAAAAGATGGTTCTATACCAGAAAAGTTAACCTTTGCCAGTAACCCAACAGATTTACAGTTGCTTGAAAAACACTTTAGGATGAATAAGGTCAAACTCTGTACCTCTGTTTATTATTTTTGACTTTGTACAATATTTTCTTTGGAGTAAGGTGGTGGGATAAAGTGAAAGAAAATGATGCGATATCGGTTGGTACTAAAATCAAGATAGGAAAGTTTAGAATTACATACGGCATATCAATATTAATGTTATAATTACTGAACTTTAAGTTTGTGAGAGAATGTAACATACCTTTATCGAAGGAGATTCATGTGGACTATGAAAATTCTGTTGCCTTTATTGACATATTTCCTTGCACTGTAAGGGTCTAGTATTCACTGAAAAGGGATAAAAACATGTGCCTCCCCTCTTATACCTCTCTGAAAATATTGATATTATAACCAAAGACTTAAAAAGTAAACAACTGTTTGTATAAAATTTTCGATTTCATATTGACCAACATCAATTAAGTCTAATATAAATTATATGTATTACGCTAGTGTTATTAAAATATATGATGTAGATGTATCTTTTATGAGTGTTTCCTTTCACGGCGCTAAGCCTACCGTTATACATTGAAACCAGTTATTAGAGTGATAATTAAAGCAATAACTGGTCAAGTGTCCTTGTATTAGTAACAAGGGAAAACTCGAGAAGCAACTCAAAACCATTGAGAGCTGTATACACAAACATAATTTTCTCCCACGGACCAAAAGGGCGCCCTTAAGAGGATTAGAGAGATTATATACAAGACAAATATAGGTATTATTTACCTTAAAGAGAGTGGTTCTTTAAGTTAAGATAATCAGAGGGCGACGAGAACATATTTGGAATAATTAATGCCCGTCAGACTTCTGGGTGAGAATGAAAGATATTTCATGTTAATTCTAAAGTAATAGGAGTGAATTTTAGAAGCTCTGTGATAGTCTCGATGAAAGAGAAATGAAACTAAGCAAACTTTCAACAGAACGCTCTAATTATTATATCGTTCAGACGATTAAATCAAGAGAATTAACTTGAATCACAAGCCTAACAATTGCACTATAGAAACATGTTGTGCCACTTTGTGATCAAATGGCTGATATGTGCGCTTTCGATGCATGTGTGTGGTCCTGTATTTGATTTCCGGATGATAGGGAAATATGCTTACCCATAGGAATACATTTTATATTTTGCTTTACAGAAGTAGGTACATTTGTGCAAGCTTAAAGGAAAAATTATGTTCCTCATAGTTGATATTTAAACTTCATACTATAAAAAGTTACAAGGTAATTCTACCAATGAGAAGAATGCCAGAGCAATTTTTGTCGTGGGAGTCATTTTTTCCCTCGAGACATACACAATACGTACCAAAGAACATTTGTTGAACCTGTGGACATAATTAAATCTAATGATAATCAATTGTTTTCAACGACTATTTATTTACTATAAAACAAACGATAAAATTACTATAAATAATAATAGCCGATTTCCTCTTTCTCATTTCAATTAGAATTTTGGTTCATAAAATAATTTTAATAACAAAGAACGTACTATGAATTATAAGCAAATATATTGCATTTTTGTCGGATCGTTTGCTTAAACAATATACTTTGATTCTGGAATTAGGCATCCTGGTTTGAAATATATATATATATATATAATATAGGGTGTGTCAAAACAACACCTACAACGTATTGGAGGTGACTCCTGACACCAAGATGAGACAAAAAGTATAGACCAGCCTGGGTACACAAATGCTTCCTTTCGGAGTTATAGGCTGCAGAAAACATGAAAAAGTTAACTTTAAAGGTCCATAGCTCTGAAACTATAGGACCTACCATTGTCGGGTCATGACTTCACTTAGGAACTAGTATGTGCCCTATCCAAATATCCAAGTTTCAGAATTCTGCGGTACTTCGGCAACAATTTTTATAAAGGTAGTTGGTAAGTACTTCAAATTATATGCCTGTAGCCTAACTCCTTCTGTAAAAATTGTTGCATGAGTACTGCAGAATTCTGAAATATGTATTTTGGATGTTCACATATTAGTTTCTAAGTGAAGTCTTGACCCGACTACGGTACGTACCATAGTTTTGGGGTACGTACCAAATGTCACAAACTGACACCAGAAAATGTAGAGAAACATCTCGTGATATACCATAGGGCTAATTGCAGGAATGACTAAATCCTTTAGGGTTGCCACATTTAAAAATTAGAAAAGCGGGGGATTCTAAACTGTAAGTACTGATGTGAATTTGTGTATTACAAATGCTGACCTGGGATCCTTCGAACTTTTTTTTTTTTTTGGTCAAGTAACACTTCCAACGTATTTTTCTTACGGAACTAAAGTAAAACAAATTTAGTTTTTGGCTTCTATGTTTTATTAAGTTCAACAAATGAGTCTCGTATTGTAAAATAAGAATTAAGTATTACAGTATGATATCAGTAATTGCAAGGATATCTGTGAGGAAGGTTTTTAAAGAAACAAAAACGCAAGCGTAATGACAGATATTGTTTATACGGTTTTCTCTCTAAGAAACACATAATAATTTTTAAATTTTTATCATAAGAAAGGTAAAATATATAATATTTAGAAGTCTTGGTCCATCTCTTATAAAATTTCTAATCATTTTTAAAGATTGCTTCTTGAAACCGTACTAACATACAAAATTACCACGGTTTCACAATATATGAAATACAGCATAAACATTTTAAAAGAAAAAAATATTAATAATGAATCCAATCTAAACAAAATGTTAAGGATACCGTGATTCAATTTCCAATCATTTCTGAATATATAAAGACTAGGTAAACAAATAGCTCACAGCCTGAGCCTCAGCGCGAGCCCAAATTTAACTCAATCGCTATTGAGATTGACACAAAGATGTAGCAGTTTACGTAGAACATAAACACTTTATCAACAGCCGTGTCTTAGATTTTTCTCCAATCCAAAAAAAAGTGCGGGTGGTTTTTCCTGATTAAGAAATGATTAAGCTGGGGAAGAATATAGGTCCTGAAAATCGGGTGGTACCCGCTAATATCGGGAAATATGGCAACCTTAAAATCCTTAGAAACGAAAACTTACTTTTTCTACATAAAATACAATTGTGAAGGAAAAATAGCAATTGTGTTATTGTATCACTATATTCATTTTAATCTCATCTGTGTATGCTTCAAACATTTTAGAATATATACACTACAAATATAAGAGAAGACTGAAACGTAAAGTATACTTTCCATATTATATTCAACTTACAAAACTTCTATCACATCTTCGATGTATGTTTGAAAGTGTTCTCTTTTATTGTACTGTTAATGCATATTAAGTGCATATTTTTACACATTTAACAGCATAGTTGCTTACATATTTCATGAATTTTAAGTGCATAAAAATCCGCTGAATACTCATGGAGTGACTCAACAATGCCAATAGCACGGGATCTTTTTACAGAGGAGACGGCGCGACGCCGTGATATCGTAAATCATGAAAATAAACTCAGATCTCTTTCTGTTGGGTTTCAAATTGTTATTTTACCTAGGCCAAAAACTAAGTTTTCAAGAATTGTATTGCCAGGGCCCTATACTTTGGGCTCGCTTTTATATTGCGCGATAGGAAGCATGTTGGATTTCACTATTGTTTTTGCTTGCACTATAGAGGTCTGCACGCGCCGGAATTCTTAGCCCAGGCCCGGCCCGTCAATTTATGTGAGACCCCACCAGAGTCCGTTATATAATTTAGCATTTATGCCCGGGCCCGGCCCGAGCTCGTGTGATAATCAAATGAGCTCGAAATAAGTCCGAATTACAGAAACTTAATAATTAACGCAAAATTGTATTTTAATTTACAACAACTAGAAGTTTAATTTTGCAGTTGTGATTTAAAAGTTCTCCAGAAAGAACGGTCCAATAAATACCGTTGTACAGTACATTTATAAAGTTAGGCTCAAAAAGGTCCGAGAAATATTGCTGTATATTTGAAATTTACGGCCCGAATCCGGCCCGGAACCCAAGTGATATATACTTTTTAGTCCCGAGACCGGCCAGACCTTTATTGCACCGCCATGATTCTCAATCTGCCATGACCCATTCTTATTTTGACGGGACGTGAGTCGCAACAAAATTTTAATGAAACGCTCGAAAGGGCTTGATGTATGCAGATTGCTGTCGTGATTTTTCACAAGAATATTAGTTGTCGTACACATTTTCCATTTTTTTTCTCTTCCTCCTGGCTCTCTCTCTTTATTAAAATTTTCATTTAGCTCCTGTCTGGGCGGCGATTGCCGCCTAGCCACCTGGGTCAGTCCGGGCCTGGTATGTGTTATATTTGACAATGTTACTTGCGAAAATAGCTTTTCTTCAGCGAATCTCTCTTACTGCTTTTACTCGTACTGGAGTAAACCTGTAACGGGTTTTCAAGTATGGCTACAGAAATTTTGAATATAAAATTACAATCCTCGATATTTGTCCTTAACATTTAAATACAAATGGCATAATATATTCTAAAAGCTACGCTACACATATGGGGAACTGCATCCCAGCTCCTATCACTCCAGAAAATCACACACTTTTTATATTTCGTCTACTTTTTTTTCTTAGAAATGCTCCAGATGACAGAGAAGGAATATATTCTTACATATAAGGGAATACATATCCTTCGTTATTAGTGATGAAAACTACTTAAGCAATCTTTCAAAAGTTTGTAATATTTTATTGTACGAGGTACTACGAAATTAGACATGCTTGCGATATTTGTATCATATTCATATTCAAAATATTATTGCCAGAATAACGAGAATGATATTCTCTTCTACTCTTTAAAATTAATTGCTGTAAATCTCCAAATTAATGTAATAGTGCTTAATTAATTGGTCTTGTATCATCAGATGAAAGCTTCAAAAGAGCCCCTGTAAAAAATCACAAAATCTTAGGACTGTTGCAAGATCCACTAATCCAGCTTTCTTGGACGCGTGCTCGGAAAGATCTTTCTGATTGATGGACTATTTATTCACTAGCTGTAGCGAATTCATGTTCCAAAATCTTTCGGACTGGTTGTTAATATATAGGGTCTACATCCTTTTCATCATAACCAGCCTCCTGAGTCTAAAGAAAATCATCCCTCCTCTCTTATTCGTTCGTTTCCAATGTAGGCTTAAACAATACAGCTATGTCAGCTTATATTGAACCACCAGCGATGAGGGCGGGGAGCACACAACCAAATGCACGGATTATGCTGTTAGGCAATAAGCAATAGCCTCAGCTCTTTCTATCGCCAGTTGTGGCGAACAGAAAAACTCGTCGTTTTACTGGTACTAACATTGATTTCAGTGTAAGTTCCGTTAAATTATTTTCTCGTAGATACTTTGATACTTTTTTTTTTTCATATCGTACCTCAATTTCGATTTTCTTTCATATACCATCTCTAGAATTTTCTCCCTTGCGCTCGGGTTTCATCATAATCACAGCGACACGCGGACGTTAAGCAAACTCATTCAATCAATTTTGTTGTAGTGGCTAGAAATAGTGATAGGTTTACAAAAAAAATCAGGTTTGTAAGTAGTGTTGGAAATTAATAAGTGCAGCAATAGAGTAGCTTGAAAGCAAGTTCCGGATATCATCATGTACTGTTCCAAAAGAGTAGTTTTGACAGATGAATAATGGTTGTTGTAAGCTTGTCCGTGACATCGCTCTCACCACTGTCCTCACTTCCATTTTCCTCTGTTTAACCCTACCAAGAACAGTTCGTGACGTGCGACTGACAGTGATTGTAGTTGAGCTGCATACAAATATCAGAAGTTTGTGTTTTCTGTCAGAGACATTAACGTTTCTTGAGAATTTCAGCAATGACAAGGAAATGAAAAATACACATTTCTAAGTGCCACAAGCTCTTTTTTGAATTAAGAGGTCGTATCTTCGTCACCAGCGGGGTAAAGAAACTGATAAAGATTTTCAATAATGATTTCCAGATTAAGTTGCTAATGCGTTCTCAAGGGCTAATCATGCAAGCTCTTCCTTGAATATTTATATTTGTTCCGAACTCTTGATTAAATTCTCTGGCAAGGAAGAATAAATTAGACAGCAAGAGCAAATTAGATTGCTCTCTCTAGAGTTTCTAAGTTAGAACACCTTTTGTTGATATATCTTTTTCATTGTCATATTGGATTTTTTATGGAAAGATTCGGCACATATCCAATAAATTGATATAATTTGAATTACCATATTTTGCATTTTACTAAAGTGGTCAGAATTGTAATACCCGCTTGTAAATAAAATAAAATAAAATAATATAAAAGGAATCACAACGTCTAAGCTTATAAATACATAAGAAAATCATTTTTAGATCCTAAGCATCCATGGTATACTGATCTCTTACATAATAGGTTTCACCAACATCACTTAAATATCCTTAACAACTGTTAACCCAACAATTCATTAAACTCCAGTAGCCTTTTCAAAGTCTGAGCATATGGTAAGATTTCCTCGCTGCCCTGTGACTAGCACGCATGCCATTGATGCATGAAGTGCTAAGTTCTATTTCCAATGGGAGAGCCTTTAAATTTAAACACATTGCGGTCGTTGAGACTCCATCTTGAAATGTAGGTACACATCTCATATAGCCTCGGTGCAAGAAAGTGACACTAAACATCAACAAACAATACCAACATTATCATCAGTGTACCGCCTGATATAACCGAGTAGTCTTAAGACGTTGTACTGGATATTGCATGACATGTCTTTCGTGTCTTCGAATGCTGCTCAGGGCATGGTTCTATTATTATTTCTTTCTTTTCACCATTCATTTCTTGTCGGTGTGTTTGACCTAAAGTACACAACCATAAGACATGAAACAAACAGCCATTTCCCTTAACAAACTTAGCCCGGATTAGCGCCTAAGCTGAATAAGCTGAAGCCTGGAAGGTATATTTGACTCCCTGTTCCCCTTCTTATATATCACATAAAAAATCAATTTATTGTACTAGAAATTTTCAGCGTGACCACTCTTTTGATTACAGATTATAATATTATTTCCGTTCTCGAGTGATCTTTCCACGTAAAAGTGTATTAAACAACGACAATTTGTGTAGTGGCCGCAACTGAGTTGCTGGATTCATTATCGACAACAATTTTGTTGTAATTTACAACTAATGATGAATAATGACTGGACAGAAAGTGCTCTAAAAGAAGTAAGCAACATATAAATAGGCTATTTTTTTGTTGCTGCCATCAGTTACAAAAGTTCGCTTTTGGACTTCAACATTATTGTAGAGCCCAGTGTTATTTGAGGGTTATTGAACTGACAATTATTTTAATTTTGTTCTATTTAATTTCTCATTATTTGATAACAACTTCCATCAAGAGTTTTGATGCTATATACGGACTTTACCGTGCTATTAGTGAGTTTCATAGTGATTAATTAAGACAATTATAGTTGTATAAAACAGGTCATTCAGACCTTGGTCTGTGCCGCCATAAACAATAAAATACACATTTCTAGGCTGTAATCTACTAGGAAATAATCTCAGGGACAATATATTATGCTTTTATGTTTGGAAGGAAGAAACAAGATCGTTTCAGAGAATAGTAATGGTATATTTGAAAATAATATTAAAAGAGAGATTTTTGTGAGAGACTATTGCAAAGCGTACTTTTAAAAAACTTAAATAAAATAAAAGATTGTGGGAGTCACTGGATTACGCATTTAATTAATGTATGGAAATATGTTGTCTGATTGACGTAATTCCGTAGTGTGATTAATAATCTGACTTGTAGAATAAGCTTATCTGGATTTGCATCGTTCGTTACTAACGCTGCCAATGTTCAAAATTACTTGGAACTGTTTGAGCAGCTGTGCATAGCGGTAGGAATACTTGTATATCATGAAAGAAATATGTCTACTTTATTAGTAGTAATTAGAACACCAGTTTATGAAGCATTGAATATGGCCTGACACACCAGCAAAGAAAACTTTTGACTACTTAAAGGATTGTTAATGAACGCCAGCTACAATCATCTAAAGGTAATATACCCAGAATAGGAACAATAGTAGTGATAAAATGTTTGGCTTACACACAACTACTGTTCTATAAGAGCACAAAGATGTACTAAATGTGCCTGGTATCATTTGCCTAATGGATACCTGATATATGGGAAACCATGTTACAAATGTGGCTTGTTTGACCATTTTGTCGCTAGATGTACTCAAGAAAATAAAATCCATTCTTGAGTTGCATATAAATACAACGTACAGACATATGCCATAAAAAGTACAGTGCAAAAACACAAACTAACGTGTGCTAGGTGGTCGATAAAAAGCACGAATGCTAAGTAGCAAAGGTAGGACAAGGCGTAGCTGGTAAGGTAGCCCATGGATAATCCAGGTGCGTTAGCGTTGGTACTCGAAACACATTGTGTTTCTCATATTGCTAGATGCCTTTTCTGTCGGACAGGTTTATCATTATGGATTACACAGTAGAATAGGTTGAATTAATGTTTGTTTGTTGCATTTAAAGTACTTTAATGTGAGTTTTTGCGCTGATAAGAATTCTTATCTCACTTGTAATGATTTGACACTAGTAATGCTTCAATTGTAAAATAAAACAGCTTTTATACAATGTGCAAAAATACTATACCGGAGGAAAATAATATCAAATACAGTTCTTTTTCATAATATGTATATATTTATTTTCACCGTTGTGTAGCAGTTGTAATAGTTTTACACTAGTAAACATATAAACATAAAATACACCAGTATTACGTGGTATTTAAATCAGTTGCCTGCAGAAATTTGTTCCTTTAAAATAGCTGTTTATATGCAATGTGTTCAATGTCCTTTGTAAATTTTGTAAAATGCAGGGTTCTTAAATTTAACCCGTATCGAAATTATATTACCTTGGGGTACGAGCTATTCTCAAAGCATAGACTAGGGTTTGTGTTAATCCGGTCTTAAGCAAAATTAAATAACTTGTTCTATATATTCCATCTGGTCTTGGTGTAGGCGATGGTTAGGCAATTAAAATTTCAGACACCATTTCTATTATTCCTAAAAAAAAAAAAAAAAAAAAAAATAGTAACCATATGACGGAAATTGTTGCCGGACTTCTGGGTGGGTTACCTTTCTTTATATTCCGGAAAACAGGCACATAGAACGTAAAGAGTTTGAGCCAACCACTGTTTAAAGGTTTTGGGAAAGCTGGATAACAAACGAAAGAACGTCACAGAGAGAAAGAGAGACCCCTCGTTGCAGCTAGACAACAGAGCACCAGAGAGCTCAAACCCTGGCAACTGCACCTGACAACTTGGCTCTGCTTCTCACAGAATCCCTGCGCTAATCCTCCTACGCACAAATACGTCTCCCCCACAATCTTAGTAATCCTACATTCTTTTTTTTTTAATTTTCTCCGTTCTTTTTCCTACTTTTAATAATAAAAATCTATTTTATAACTAAATATAATAAACTTACAAGATTGAAATAACACTTTCTTTTTCATTTTCCTGCTTTAATTAAGATTGTCAATATTATTGCTTTTGTAATGTTTTGAATTAAAATGAACTATCCAAAAAATGAAACGCTACTATGCAATAAAAATCTTAATAAGCTTTGTCAAAGTATTAGAACGCCTTATGAAACAACAAGGAACTAAAAGTTAATATCTTTCGAAATTACAAGTTTATTATAACTTCTTTCTTGGAACAAATTTTATTTTTATGATGAACTTGTTAATTTTCAGAAAATGTTTTATGATATAGATTAATTTACATTAATTTGTTTTCAGTATTAAGTTTGCTCTATGTTTAATAAGACGTTCTAGCAATTTATTCAGGATAATCCATCTTTTCTTTATATATTGTACTTATTTTCCCAATTTCATTTCATCCAGCAGAGCATTTGTAAATATTCTTTTACATTTAATTAGACTTGTGAAATGTGATTTTAGAAATTTAGCTACGAAAAATATATGATACATTCTTAAAATCAATGCATATGTTTGCGTTTTAAATAAGATATTAAATATTTGAAATTCGAGTAAAGTTAATTTATTTTCTTTTTTAATATTGTTTCAAGGTTATTTGGCATCTAAATATTGATTTATTTTCAGTGAGCCATTAAATTGAACTAAAACAAGAAAGAAAGAAAGTTCGAATGAATTTACGGCAATAATTGCATTCTTTATAATCATTTGCAATGGATAATGTAGGTGCTAGTGCAACACAAACAGCTACATGACGCTTTTAACATAGTCAATTTATTGAAAAAAAATCATGAAAGTCTTCCAGTAGTAAGATGAAGAGTCGATTATTGGTAGTGATCTCCCCCTTCTCCCGAGAAATTTCAGTGCGCAAAATGCACAATAATTTAATTGAACATTTTACACAGTCGCATGTGTCATATAACGTATCATATTCCGGGGATATTTTGAAATTGAAATGAAATGAAATCTTTAAATTTTACGTCACACGCTTATGCCGGTTAGGCTAAAGGAGACGGTGAGGATGAGTAATGAATGAAATGGTGGAATGAAGAAAGTGGGAGGAAACGGGAGAACCCCGAGAAAATCCACGCACACGGTGTTTGTCCACCACAAAGTTCACTTGGCGGGGGCTGGGATCGAACCCGGGACCCCTAGCACCAGAGGAGAACGCTCTACCGCGGTCCTTGGGGATATTTTGATTATTTACGAAAATCAAATTTCTACTGAAGTTATGAAGGATCGTAATATTATCCAATATTTTGTAGTTAAAGAAGATACAGTGTGATCATAAATCTTGTCCCGTAACTTTTGAACTGTTATAACTCGGAAACGAAACGTGTGACATGAATGTGGATTGCACATACAGAAAATGTGATTCTTGGGCGTATATATATCTGAGGAAGTGAGGTACGCCACATAAGTAAGGACATTTGCGAGAAGAGAAAGAATGGGATTAGGTGTAGAAACAGAAATTATATCTATTTCTTTCCTCAAGAACATTTCAAAAATCCAATGCTACTAGAGCATCTTTTGTAGTTTGGTTTTTACTTGCTTATAAATATCACCACGTAACCGGCGCTTGTGTTCATGTGTAAAATCTCTCTGTTCGTTATGGTTCTGCATTTCAGTTCCATCAGTAGGAGGTTTTGGTGAAGCACAGTTTGATTAAAACTGGTCCTTTTTTTATAAATTATTACAAGACCGTCGAATGTTCATGATTATCGACGATCTAACGCTCGTTTTAACAATAAACTTCATGGGGATCCACTGCAGAATTTTACTGGAATATCTGTGAAAGGAATTCCATGAAATTTCTGTTTTAAGTATCATTCATTCTATGTGGATCACCATTGACTTTGTCGTATGACTGGACACCTTGTCCTGGTGAACGACAAAGTAAAATCTCACTACCATATAGGAATAGAATATCTTTGTGATATATAGAATCCAAAATGTGTCTGGTCATATGTTTCATTGAGTTTTGATTGCTTTGCGTGACACATGTTTGCGATTATAGCAATAACCACCAACTATTATAAAAGCGTGATAAACTTTCCGCATATTTACGTACACAATGAGCGATCTCTGGAATCAAGAGGACAATGGAAGAGAGCCATTTTATCACATGGTGACACAAGAGAATCCATATGATTGATTCCAAGCGGAACAACTGTAGGCGTGCTATTTGCAGAATTGTAATTTTAAATATTACATTGACGGAAGTTACTTTGTAGCCTTTTGTTGAAATACACGTAACAACATGAGTTTATCACGAACAAATGTTGCTAATGAAATAACTACAATAAAATGCAATGTCCTAATACAAAATGACATGAAAGTATTCTTGAGTGAATCAAAAGATAACTTAAGTGTCTCTCAATTTTCCACACTGTTAAGAATGATTTTCAGTTTCCTTTGAACACAAGTCGAGGATTTCTCTCTTCCTGTCCACACTTATCATTTGCTTTTCTGTGTGGATATTTAGCATGCACAAGTTACGTACTCTGTTTCCACACATATTGGAGCGAAATCATGTCGTCATCTTTACTCTCCTAAGCGAATTGGAGGCCCTTTCCACTGTAGATGTTGTAGGAGAAATAGACAAAAAAAATCATTATGGCTATACGAACCCCAGGAAACACGCATGCACAAGTTACGTACTCTGTTTCCACACATATTGGAGCGAAATCATGTCGTCATTTTTACTCTCCTAAGCGAATTGGAGGCCCTTTCCACTGTAGATGTTGTAGGAGAAATAGACAAAAAAAATCATTATGGCTATACGAACCCCAGGAAACACGTATTTAATTGTGAGAAACTTAACAATATCACAATCAGGCTTACATATTTATTCCATTAAATATTTATACCACAATTCACTTTCTGCTTTCAAATTTTTAGTGTGTACTAATATTGGAGATCTTCCATTTTGTGGCGATATTCTTCAGCTTGTTTTTTTTTTCTTATTTTTTAAATTGTTGGATGTAAATAAACTTCCGAAAATAGAATAGCAATATATTCAGCACACTTTTGTTTAAGCTAATTTGTTAGAGAATTTAAATATGGCAGAAACAATGAAAGGTTCTTCGCATGAGGAAGGTTCCAAATTATGTCTAAAAGTCTGTCTCGAAACCATCGTGGAATCTATCATTTTAATATTAAGGATGTTACATGTATTTTATTACTTCTTTGCGCAATACATGCCCAGAACTATTGTTTCTTTACAATTTTGTTCATATTTTGAATGAATATTTCAAATATGGCGTGCATAAAAGAAATATGCTTTATTTGCTCCATTTATTTTCCCGGATTTTTGGGGTGGGTCGTTAACGACCCAATGAACAGGTGGATCGTTAATGACCTAGCGAGCATACAGTTTGTAACTAATTTAGTTGTACACAGTTTCGAGTTTTAGAACATTTCTCAAGAATGCAATAAAATTCTCAGTATAATCATAACGTGATATATATATATATATATATATATATATATATATATATATATATATAATACTGTATATGTATTATATTGCACAAAAATAATTGTTCGTCAAGTTTTGATTAGGCTTTTTCAGCATATGTATGAAACGCAGAGAAGAATTTATCGTGGAGTTACACCACATTTTCTACGCCCTTTTGTTGTTTTAGTACTGCAAATATCATAACAACGCCTCCGTTACTTCAAAATAATCATATGTTCTGCAGCGTGATGACGTGCTTCTGGCGATATATGACTTCCCTAATTTCTTGATGTAATTGGTCCAGGTACACTTGGAGCAGTTCAATACATTTGCAGTAGAACTCGTACTACATCTCTTCGAAATGCTAAACTTTTACCGAGTAAGTCTTTTGTTTTTTACGAAAAGCCAAGCATTATTCATCACATCATCGAACATCCAAAACGCAATGGGTATATACTACTCTTTCTTCTGATGTCAATACGGTAAGCTTCTATATTTTAATCCATTCTATCCATCCGCCCATATATTTACTGTACATTTTGATGACATTTGTCTTGGGAATTGTTACTTTTCTCCTCTCTGAAAAGGAATGCTTTCGGCACTTTGCACAGGATGAACGTCAAATTCAGATGAGACAACCGTCACATTATTTTCCTTCCCCCTAACTGCGATAATGTTGTTTGTAGAATCAACTTTCGCAGTATACGTTCCACGTCTTTCTTTCTTTGTGTCACGTAAAGGGCATTTTCCAACGCAATTTTCTTTTACGGTTAATGTTCCACAGAAACCTCTTTTCGATAGCTCCATTAATAACCGTGATGACGTAAAGAAATTGTCAGAAAATAAGGAGAAACAAAGGTTCTTATACATTGTTTGAATTTTTTTCAACCAATCCAACATCTACGGATTCACCTAAATTATGTGTAGTTCATTCAGTGACGCTTCTTACTTGGTACAATTCAAACTGCAGCCAATAAGCTAATCTACTACAAGCTGATCACGCTTTGAATCCAAAACGAATAGGCTTGGCTCGTATAAATTGCTTGCAACCGTGGCGATAAAATTATGATAAAATTATTTGTGTAAAAACATGTATTTTTTTGTTATTAAATGATGTAAAAGTCAAGTCTCTGTACAAACAATTGACTTCAATACAGTAGACCAACCTAAAATTGTATAGTTTCTAAAATCCATACCACTCAAAGTTATACAATATGGCTTATAACATAACTATAGCGCTATCTTGTATTTCTAACAAAACTATGCAAAGTTTAGAAAAAGAAAGCACGTAAGCTGTATAATGCATTTTGTGGAGGAAAGTGGGTGAGTAAAACTAACTATTACAGGTTCCAGGAGATAAATAATTATATAAAGAAACTAGATGTAGTGTCAGTTGGAAATAACTACAAAGGCAAGTAAAAGAAAAGGCATTAGAAGATGAAGTCAAGCATAAAATGACCAATTGTTTTAACCATAATAAACTACCTCGAATCAAAAAAGTGGGTCTTTAATGACCCGGTAGTCATATGAGTTAAATAAGTATGACTTAAATATGGAAATGAGATCATTTTGGACATAGTGATTAACGCTGTAGTTATTCTTAGATAGTGATTATGATCTTTTTACTGTTTCAGCACATGTGTTTCCTCCTTTCTCGAGCCAGTTGTACTGTCACACAAAAGGCACATTAATGTATTACCTGTTTTACTTCTGAAGAATCACATAATTCGCGAAGTGCTTGCTTAATTTTTATGAAATTCTCTGAGAACACACGTGATTGAAAATATAAATTGATCTTATTTGTCTGACATCTTGTTTCGCACAAGAGGGAAATATTCAGAACTAATTTGCTACAAGTGGTGCTTTAACGAAAGAATTTAATTAAGTATTTAATAGTTACCATTGTACTTCTTATCTGAGGCACTTCACTAACAGCATTAAAGCCTAAATTTCGTTTGTGAAACACGATGAAAGAAAGTTCTTGAGGAAACCCTTTTTAATTGCTGTTGTATTCTGTTGTGTGACCCTGTCATAGTTGAACAGCCACTAAATCCTAGTCCTATTAGTTTAGTAACGTGTAAATATTTTTCGGGTATAGACTATAATGGCATTTGATAACGGAAGTGCACCACCCTGCTGCAGTTGTATTCTTTGATTTCATTCATTTCGTTTCGATTTTCAACGTATCACACACCTAAAGAAAGTTGTTTTCCTGCAATGTTAACAGTTCTTCTGCGAAAATGCATTACCCGTATTAACTTTCTTGATTAGTTCACTTGGTACCATTGACCCGCAAATTCATTTTGAATATGAACTTATGTATACTTAGCTTTGCCACTACACGAGTCTAGATGTTACTCCAGGATGGTATCCGCAGCGTCAACTCGGAAATGCTGCAAGTCCTTAAAATTGCCTCCATGAAATTCTTTACCATGAAATGCTATGTCGTGGGAGCCACAATACATAGTGGTGTTTACAATACGTGCTAACTTTTGCGGTTAATTTCTACTATGTCGGCTGCCACCAAATTCATTAATTCAAGAACTGACTTTCATTTCACTAAGATGCACTGAAGAAAGTTTGTTGTAGCAAGGGGCACTTGCTTACGATACTGAGAATTTATGTTTGTTCGAGCATTTTTGTATGTGAAATACTTTTCGACAACAAAAGTTCCATATAAGCTACATTTTACTAGTGGATGAAAAAGAACGCAATATTTCCATAATGCCCTTACAGGAATGGAGAATAGGTAATTCATGAATATTGTTAAAACTACGTATTTATACGCGAAATACGTATTTTTATTTAGCTGCGTTCCCAGAGCTGGCATCTTTTTCGAAATCGTGAGTGGCGCTGATACAATTCGAATTAAGTATTTCGTACTTGATCAAATCCGAGGTTGCAGGAGTATTTACATGAAAGCTTAAATCGAATAATTCACTACTTACGAATATACCATTTGTTTCACTTGTTTGTGCTACAGGTATTTCTTCATTTCTCGTGTTTAACGTCTAGACATTGATTCATGAAGTTCTTGATTTATTTTGCGCATTTTTTATATTACTGTGATATCACTACAACTAGCACATATTTCTTCATATGTTTCAAATCTAGGTCTTTTATTCAAACAAGAAATCTTATAGCATATTCATAACTACAGTGTTATAGCAATATCACCGGGTCAAACGGAAATACTGCACTCACTTTCACAAAGACACGAAAACAAAGGAGTCTATAGTTGGGCTCGATCTAATTTGAACAACTTTGTCGCACGTAAGTTTTTGTCTGTTTTTAAAGTATGTAAGAATAATAACTCATTGATCTTGACACAGTCAAAAATCGATACTTAGATTCGGCACATGAAATCACCACTCGAACACCGTAATGTAAATTGCGTTACGATGCTACCCCATACACACACAAATTGTATTGATTAAAAAATGTTAGAGATTAGCAACCGGTTGAACTGCACCCCTTCTGCTGTGTGGAGCTGAAAGACAGCAGACAATGGTGGTTCATTATTAATTTCCATATGGTTTCCAGAAGTATCGAAAGTCTGCAGCCCATCGAACCACTGAAATTCCATAGAAAATGAAGTTGGAATAGACACATCAAAAATATTATAAAGATGACATCTCGTAGTGTTCATGAAGAAAATAGCTATCACCACGAGATGGCACCAGCCCATAATCTGGTCGCCAGCAAGAGATCTGCAAAGTATTGTATAACGCATCTGAGTCTTCTATATCAGATTATGGGCTGGTGCCATCTCGTGGTGATAGCTATTTTCTTCATGAACACTACGAGATGTCATCTTTATAATATTTTTGATGTATCTATTCCAAATTCATTTTCTATGGAATTTCAGTGGTTCGATGGGCTGCAGGATTTCGATACTTCTGGAAACAATATGGAAATTAATAATGAACCACCATTGTCTGCTGTCTTTCAGCACCACACAGCAGAAGGGGTGCAGTTCAAAATGGCGACTTCCAGCGACAGAATTGGAAGTTGAAGCCAGAGAATCCAGGTAAATTCTATCTGAAATGAAGTGGATTCAACTTCGGAATTTTAGACTTGTGTGTGGTAGAAATCTTAATTATTGTTTGTAGTTGTGCAATAGAAAACAGCGTTTGTGAAAAAAAACTTTAGAAGATATATCCTGGGGTTAGAGAAGGAAAGGAATTCCCTAACTGAACATTCGAAAACAAAGTGAAAATGACCGAAAAACAAAATAATAATATGAACATTACCCATAAGGTGATGAATACTGATAAGTATGGGTGTTGTAGCGATGAAATAATCTCCGTGCAAAGGTCTAAGAGGATAGTAGGCTCCATTATATGTTCCAATTGTAATTTATCGTATCATTGGAAGTGTCTTAAGATCGATATGTATGATATTTTAGGTATGTCCAACACTTCTTGGCTTTGCGGGAATTGTTCTACAAAAGAAAATGGTGAGGAACGAAATGAATTAAAACAAAATAGTGATGTACAAAAGGAAGTGAAACTAAATGGTGAAAAACACAATGTTGGAGAACAAAATGAAAAAAGAATGAAACCAGATAAAATGAGTAACAGTGAATGTGGTAGTGAGAGAAACTCAATTAATAATACTGAAAATGCCACGGGAAATGATGTTAATGAAGCGGACTTAGGTGTTGGTTTCAAAACAATTGTGGAGGCATTTGATAGGTTTGAGGAAGTGTTGTTGAAACTGATGGAAAATACTGGAAAAAGTCGGACGGAAATAAGAAATGAAAGTGATACCCTGTATCAGAGAATGGAACTGAAACCAACAGTTGAAATTAGTAACATGAAAGTGGATAAGGTAGTGGATACAGGTAATAATGGTATGAGTGGAGAAAATTTGGATTTTGTGACACCAAAGAAGGTGGAACAGATAAACGATCCAAAAGCGAAGGAAATTGGTGAAATTATTGAGTTGTCACAGACAAATGCAG
Source organism: Thermobia domestica (assembly GCF_964235325.1). Taxonomy (NCBI): domain Eukaryota; kingdom Metazoa; phylum Arthropoda; class Insecta; order Zygentoma; family Lepismatidae; genus Thermobia; species Thermobia domestica. Next base: position 232,862,207 of record NC_137454.1, on the reverse strand, counting down.
ACGGTGATAAGAATAGTTACAAGGAAGTTGTAAAAGATCAAGAAAAGGATCAACCTTGTGACGGATTAACAGAAACTATTCTAAAAGATACCACCGACTGGACAACAAATATAATCAAAGATATGATAGTATGTGACGAAAGTACAGACGTTAAAACTGTATCATGTAAAAGCATGAAAATATCAAATGAACTAGTGGAAAGACCTGATAAGAAGCTAAAACCAACTAAAGAAGAAAGTGACATACAACAATTGGAGAAAACAAGTAATCGGATAATATGTAAAAAAAGAAACTGGCAGAGATCTGTAGAAATCAGTAAGAAGAAGACTAGAAGGCCCAATTGTAAGGCGGAAAAACTGAAAAGAATTGTAAAACTGAATTTTGTAAAGAGAAAGAAAACTAGTACTCAGAAGAAGATTGATTCTCAGTATCTACGGTCAAAATCAAAGCAGAAAACGATGAAATATGAAAGATACTACCAAGGAAAGGAAAATTATAGTATTGATGACTACACAATCAAGAACAGAGATCATTTCCGAACAAAGTATAGGAACTATTGGACAACATTCAGAAGGAAAAAGATTAACGAAAGATGGAAGAATACTATTTGGAGAAGGAAAATAAGAAAACGAAAGGAACGAGGAAACAGAAAGAGAGAGTTGATGTACTGGAAGAGAAGAAAATTGAAACGTATGGCGTTTCTGATCTATGTAAACAAGATGAGAAAAAGTAAAAGACAAAGGAAGAAGAGAAGAAACTTAAGAAAGCCTAAAGGAAAAGGAATTAAAATGAAAGCAAGAACAAGTCACAAGAAGATAAAAAAGAAGACGTTAAAGCAGACAGATAAAGTGAAGTGCAAATATCGATTAAAAAGTAAGAAGTATATGACGACATATCTAAAGACAGAAACCAGAAGAAAAGCCGAATCCAGAAAATGCTGGATATGCAGAAAGAAGACGAGGGTTAAAGATTATTTGAATTGGAGACTCCGTAGGGAAAAGAATTCGGATTCGACACTGGGTAAAACGTATTACATTGTTAAAATTTCATTCAGATTAATGTTTCAATGTGTTGTGTTTTTTTATTTATTGTGTTCTATGAGTTCTTCCTTAACGTGGAATTTTGATCTTGTATTACGTGAAACTCACAATGAATTGTGCCATGTTAAATTAATAGACCTGGAAAGGAAATGTTGTGGCGCATTTCCTTAGCAGATATTTTCACTAAGGTACAGATGATATTAAGTATTATCTCATGAACAGACAAACTAACCGAAAATCATCAGGATAATGAAAAAATTTGTTTTAGAATAAAAATTTTAACTGAAGTAAAAATTTTTCTTGGTGACGGGAGAAATTGTAATGCTCCTTTCGGTATGGGCATTACAATCTTGTTATTATTCTGAAATATTTAATGAAGTTCATGTTAATTTTTGAAGATACCTTGTTCTCAACCTAGTTACAGAAGCTGAGTTAAGAGGACTTGGAATATGGTCTGGACCATAACAGAAATCAATGTTGATAGAAGAAAAAAAGCAATATTTTAATAGGTTTTTTATAAGAACTTCGTGTGAAATAATTGTGTGTATTATTATTCTGTTAATTTCATGACGGAGAGAAAATACCAGCAGATTATGTGTCTGTAAAAGTAAGTTTAGGGGCTCCGTCCCCCTTTCTCTAATAATCCGGGATAACGACAAAACACCAAATTCATGTAGCATTTTATATTTACATTTAAATCTCAAGATTAATTGTAACTTCAAGTAAGCTGCTTGTTTCGATGATTTTCCATTTTGTGATTAAAAGTGTCAACTAGTTGGTTCAATAAAAATTCATATTACATGTACAATAAGAAAAATTATTCTAACACTATAGTAACATATGAGAGTAAAGAGCCAAGTAGTCACGGTGGAAGTATTTAATGTTGTTAGATGTATACAAGTAAGGTAAGATGGTTTGGTACGTCATTTCTGGAACAGCTGATGCATGATAACATGAACGTAAGGAACTAGAATACATATGTACCGGTAAAAGGAATTGTAGTTCTTCGAAAGTAAAGTCCAATGGAACGATTTATGTAAAGAGTATTGTTACATAAATTTCATTAGTTATTGTTTTTATTAATGAGAATAAGTGATGATGAATTAATCTATATGAAAATAGTACGAATGTTGTTAAAAGTAAATTATGCTACGCGCAATATATAAACAATTTAATTTACCTGGTCATATTTAATTCGTTTCAAGAATGATTTTTTTCACCGTCATCTAGTAATAAACACATACTGAATACTGTTGTACTTACGTTAAGATGAAATACGACGTTCTTATCATTAACCTACTTCTATCTAACACATATCTAGCAAGATCTTCTGATGCCAATTACGTCACGGCTCAAAATTTTCACCACCGTGCGTTGTGATATACTTAAGATTTCATCATGCCTCTCTAGAATTCAAGGACTTGGATGCAATATCGGATGCGTTATCACATTTAGAGGATACACCTCTATGGCGACCATAGGTCTACAGTTTCGCGGCGCATGCCCATGTCGCCCGTCGCGAGACTGTATCAAAGTAAATTTGTTGCGCAATAGGGAGAGAGAAAGAAATCCGTAAACAGAGCTATAACACGGTTCGTAGTGTACTAAACAATGCTCTACTGCTTTGATATAATTCTTTTCGTTAACAATAAATTAAAAAGTTCTATTTTATGGGATTGCGGTATTATTTTCCTTAAGCTTGTCAGTGTGCATGTGGCCGAGGCATTGGTCTTCAGTATATGTGATTCTGATAGGAGTACAATGATATACGGGTTCGAAACCAATTGACAAGTTACATGTCTAATATGAATATGTCTAATACTTATTTTGCTTGTGTTGTTTTCATATCCCTATACAAAAAAAATGTTTGAAGTACAAAAGGAGAGGTGATTGCCCTCCTTTGTTCAATCTACCCGTATGAACGCCCTTGATAGTGACACACATCCATTCCTGAAAAGTATCTTTCGTACAGCTTCTAATGTTCGTCTTCCTTTCCATGACATTTGAGTTACGAAGCATACGAACTCGTCTCCTACGCTTTTTTATCAGATATTATCTTGCGTATTATGCGATTTGCGGTCGCGGCAGTAGAGTGCTGTATTGTCCCTAATATAGTTGTTTGAGACTGTGGTTTCTCACATCGCACCAAGGAACTCACTTTCGTGCCACAGTAATTAATTAAATTGTAAGAAAATAAGTCCCTGTTTCTGGGAGGAAAAATGTCAAATGGGAGAAAATTGTATCTTTTCTATTTTAGGACTCTTTACTAGAACAATTTTCATTACTCATTTCACATCATAATTACACCAATATGAAAAATAGTAAATTCTTCACAAATTAGGAAGATTATACCGTCTTGACATTATGATGTAACTGACGAAGATTCTGCAAATAAGAAAGAGAAATTTCCTCCCTTCCCCTCCCCTCCCTAAAGGATGTTTCTGCTGTTCAAGGAATAACTAGTTTACGAATATATTAAATAAATAGCCAATCTGAAACTAGAAGATAATTACATATCAAATAACGATTTGGGTACAAAAGTATCTTATAGCATTCAGTGCAATATAGATACCAAAGTGTACTGTTTAAATACGCATGTTAAGTGGTAGGTAAGCATAATACACAAGCGTTTCAGTGTTAATATTATTTCTATAAAATGTGTGCATATTTGACATTTGTATCTTTTATTTTTCTCTTCCTCACCCTTCAAAATTGTACTTTTGGTACTGGTGGTGTTAACAAGAATCGTTAATTAAGAATACGATAATCGAGTACAGGACGACTTTAATAATTTCACACTAACTTCTTTTAATTATCCTCTTCTTACTTTTTTTGTTTTTTTCTAAATTTTAACACAGAAAATGAAAGATGGCTCTCGAAAGCTTCTGTACACACATTTGTAATACGATGTACCCATACAAGGCAAAAATGAATTATGTACATATACTTGATATATAAACCATTTAAGATGCATAAACGTCACAAGAGTAAGACTACACACAGCATTTTCAGCAGAAATAACAGTTTGCCTCTTATCCCGAGAGACACTTCTTCACTGTTCGAGGAAAAGGCTGTCACGTAACACGTTCCCTTTATCTGCATATTTTCCATGGACATTTTTTGCCTTTGCCTCTTTTACATTTTTCTTTTTCTACTTTACTTCTTCTTACTATTTTTCCTATGAATTTTCTTTAGCTGTATCGTTCGTTTATTCTTTTCTTTTATACCATTTTTCAACTCACTTCATACGCAGCAATAATACCATTGTAAAACAGCTGTGTCATCATGTATGAATTCTCTTATACATCGGTGTATATATAAGATCCGTCTGCACTTTACTTCAATCGATTTTGCACTCTTTCCTGTCAGCAAGTTTTTAGAGGATGATGAAATCGGCTAATTTACTTTTACTGTCAGAAAAATAGGGAAAAGAGATAATTGAATGTTCGTTGTTGCATCACACATCGTTTGCTTGGGCTTTTCATGATGCACTTTGTTAGATACAAACACTTTATATATATATAGGATGTTTCAAAACAACACCGACCACGTTTGGGAGGTGATTCCTGACACCAAGACAAGACAAAAAGTACAGACCAACGTGGGTATTTAAATGCTTCTTTTCGGAATTATATAGGCTGCCGGAAACATAAAAAAATGAACTTTAAAGGTCCATAGCTCCAAAACTATGGGGCCTACCGTAGTCGGGTCAAGAGTTTATGTAGAAATAGGAACTAGTATGTATTGTATCCAAATATCCATGTTCCAGAATCCTGACGCTTTCACGCAACAATTTTTATAGAAGCAGTTTGGCTACTGGCATATAATTTGAGGTACTCACCAACTACTCTATAAAATTGTTGCGGAAGCTATATAAATGAATATGATATCAGAAACACGGAACATAAGAAATGTTTATATGACAGACGCATTAAAATTCGTAACAAGTCAGTTAGAGAAATATAGAATGGATCTGGAAGAAATTGAGGAAGTTAGATGGGAAGACAAGAAAGCTGTGCAGACCGGAAATGTTATGTTATTTGATGAGGAAGGAAGTGAAAATCACAAAGTAGGAACGATTTTTTATTCACAAACGAATATAAGCAATTTTGAATTTGTTAATGATATACTTCCTATCATTACTGTTAAGGGACGAAAATTAAAAAGTGTGCTTGTTGAAGACTCGTACATATATCAGCTGATTGGTAGGTAAGAATGTTACCCACTACGCCATATACTCACGTGCTGCATTCCTGCTATAAACTTTAAACATGCAAGATATTTTTGTGTTTTTGTTGTTTTGATCTTACCATAAAACAGTTTTTCTATTTTCCTTACTTGTTACACTATTTGTATTACATATTCTGTACACTGCATTTGCTAATATATTTTATTTTATCAAGATCCACAGTTTTAAAAGCCTCAGTAAGGTCAATTAAATTATTAAGTAAACTGATTTTCTCATATGCCCATTCTTCAAGCAACAAAAAATACTATCCTCCAGAAAACATGCATTTTCTTTTGTGATAGATATTATGTCAATTATTATCATCAATCGAGAAAGCCCTATGACTCAATTAGAAGAAAAACATTGTACGATATTCTTATTGAATTCGTTATATCGATGAAGCTAGTTAGATTAATGACGATGTGTTTGAATGAATCTCGAAGTAAAGTCCGAGTAGAAAACTACTTATTCAAGAATTATCACATCGACAGTGGACTAAAAGAAGAAGTTGCGTTGTCATCATTACTATTGAATTTTGTTCTGCAGCACACAATAAGAAAAATGGAATATTTCAGTTTTCCGACCCACGATTATGCTGAATAGGCTGAAGGAGACGGTGATAATGAGAATGAATAAAATGGTGGAATGAAGAAAGCGAGATGAAACAGGAGAACCCCAAGAATATGCGTGCACACGGTGTCTGGCCACAACAAGAGTACGCTATAAGTAAAATTAAAGTTTACATCCAGGGTCTAGAGTTGAATGGTACTTACCAGATTATGGCGTATGCTGATTACTTAAATCTGATAGGGAATGATATGAGAAGAATAGAAAGAAATCTAAATGTTTTATAAAACGCTTACAGGAACATAAGAAGTAAATGCAGAGAGAACTAACTACATGGAAATTCATCATGATCGTAATCCTGCGAATTATGAATACATGAAGAATACGTTTGGAAAGGTGGATACTTTCGAATATCTAGGATCAATATTGAGATTCCAAATCAATTGTCACTAAGAAATTAAATGTTGGCTGAAAGCAGAGAATTTGTGTTAATATTTATTCCAAACTCTTTTCCCTTCACGGATTCTGTCGAAGAATTTGAAGCTTGAAATTTATATAACGATAATTATCCATGTTGTGCTATATGATTGCAAAATATAGTCACTTGCTTTGAGGAAAGAACGCAGACTGAACGCAAGTAACTGAGAACAAAATCGTGAGCCGAACATTTGGGCCCAAGAATGACGGGAATGTAGAATTTCGGAAACTTTATGATATATACCGTTTACCAAACATTCTTAGGGTCATCAAGTCTAGGAGGCTCAAGGAAGCATGTCATGTAATCAAACTGGAAGAAAGTACGGATACTTTCAAAATGTTGACTGGAACTTCAATCGGAGAAAGACTACTAGGAAGGCTCAGGCACATATGAGAGAACAGTATTAAGAAGAGATCTCGCAGAAATGGAAATACAAAGTAGCAACTAGATCCAGTTGACTAAGGATAGAAGTCAAGGTAGAGCGTTTGTGAATGCGGTATTGAACCTCCGAGTTCCATAAGTCATAGAGTTAGTTAGGTAGTTAATCTGATACATTACTTCAGTACTAGAAATTAGAATATTGATAATTCCCACCTAAGTAATAGAATTACGTTATTTGTTGTACTTAATATACTGCAACTGTTGGTTTTCCTGAGATGAATTTTTCAGTTAACAGTGACTATCGAAATAGTTACAGTAACTGTTAAAACAGGCCAAGAAACAATATTTCTGTTGGTACATCCTCTGTTGTCAGTTCTTTGATTTTGAATTGTGCCTACTTTCTTTGTGCTCATGGTTCCAAGATTACTTCATGTGTTGTTTTAGTGAGAAGTTTGGCATTAGCCACATGCATAGTTTACCAATGAATAGGTTAGTGAGTATTGACATATTTCTTCACTTATCTAGGAACGAGACTACTTTATGACAATAGTAGTCGGGAAATGTCTGTTGTACTTGATTAGCTAAAAGAATCAAGAGATACGATGATCTTAGTGTAACCACATTTTTTCTCGCGTAATCCATTATTATCTTTGTGTCAAATAATACGAATCGATTGTGTTGATCACCAAATTTCTAGGTTATTATTTATTATTATTATTATTATTATTATTATTATTATTATTATTATTATTATTATTATTATTATTATTATTATTATTATTTCAAACGATGGTATGTGTGTATATGGCTGAACATAGAGTTTTAATTATTCTTTTCTGTACCCAACATTTTTTTGTTTTCTCAGTTGTTAATGGATCGCGAGAGACTTTCAAACGTTTCTAGAAAATTTCAGTAAGAAACAAAATATTCGTAAGCTTAAAAGCAAAATTGAGAATTAAGTAAGAATTTTGCTTAATGGAGGGAAAAAATAAAAAAAGTAGAAAATATAGTATATTGTTTAAATTTGAGTAGCACGATATCCTCGAATGAAGAAAAGTTAGATTTTTTATTTATTAGGATATCACTGTTACGCAGGTATTTTAGGAAAAATATACTCACGTAGAAAAAACTTTGTATTCGCAGAAAAGTTATTGCTATACTTATAAAAAAAAGTAGGCTCGTTTAATATATCTTCACATAGATACTTTAAGAAATAGAAACGAGAAAATTGGATGCATTCAAACGCACTGCTGAACAAGAATTCTAAAAATATTACTCGATGCATAATAAACGAAATATGTTACATTCTGGCTATGATGGTGGAAAACAAGAAATCACTTGATAGCTCACATAATTTTTCATTTGGATTGTTCTGTACTGTTTTGGACTCAAAATGGTTTGAGTTTATGGTACTCTTGGACGAAAAATTGGAGGTAAAGTTTTATGTGGAAAACAGGACTAACTGCTAGTATTAAGAAAGCACAAATAGAGAGAGATAGCGAGAAACAGCTTTCTGATATGGATTCGTCGTCCCGGAAATAATTTTCGTATCAACTTTTTGTCTCTCTATGCAAATCGGAAGTCGTTGATCACAATACTAAATAGCGGTGATGGATAGTGATATATTTTTTTAAAAAAAACTATGTATTAATTACCACAAAATGATGCTTCATTTCTGACTTTCTCTATTGCAAACACAAGCGGTAGAAACCTACTACCACGTCGAGATCTAATGTTGATTCCCATAAGGCGAAAATTGTAATAAAAGATTTTATGTATATGGCTCGGAATCCAGAGAATAGATTTCAGTTCAGCTTGCATTCTTCTACTGAAGCAGAAAGTGTTTGCGTTTCTGTCTACGGTTTAGTATCTACGAATATCCACCGCTTGCGTTTCAACACTGAACATCATAGTAAAAAACCGTAATATCTAGGTAGATAGCAAAAAACAGTTTCTTTGAAGATAGATCAGTACAGGAAGAACATATTCCATTTCCGATTTTATTCTTCTATTGCAATCAACAGTGGTAGAAATCTCTTACTGATTTCAGTTTCTATATTGATCTCCATATATAGCTTTCTCGTGGCTGAGCGGTTAGTGTTCTCGCCGTTGGTGTGGGAAACCCGCATTCGATTCCCGGCGCGAGCACATATGGTTCGGATCCCACTTTAAGCTGTAGGTCCATGACTCATATAGGCTCGCTGCTAAAAGGGGAGCTAAAATCAAAATCAACTAATGAGTGAATCAATTGATCCCCATAGAGCTATATATATATATATATATATATATATATATATATATATATATATATATATATATATATATATATATATATATATATTACCAGATTTACAATGTTGTTAACTCAACGTAAAGTTATCTTTCCTAACATAAACATTCTGATAATACATATTTTAAATCTGTACATGAAATGATATCGTACAATGCCATAGTTATTCAGTGTTACAAACAATGGATGCTACTGCATCTTGAACGTAATAAGATTCACAATTTTGAAGGCTTCCACAACAGTAATAACGTAGGTGAGATAAACGTTACAATGCTTATCTAAAGTACATTAATATCGAATACTTTGCTCACGATGTGACGCATTTAGAGTGAATAGTGTCAGAGTTACAAAGGATTAAAAATTTGATTTTTTTAAAAAGTTTTATTTCGCATTTAATACATTTGAAGGTCAAATGCAGTTTACAGAAATTTGATATCTCAAAGCATTTCGGAAATTGATAAACATTGGAAAAGTTTGCAACATTGCTCAAAGAACTCAGTCTGCAAGACAATGCACCCTAGGGAATTTTCCAGTTATAAAACTAATATCGTTATATAACGGTAATAATTGAACTAATTCTTATTGCTTTGATACAAGATGGGAAAAGAAACCTTATGATCTCACTTCAAAGTGACGTTAGAAATCGTGCAACTATCTTCATATTAGTGGTTAAGCAATGAGAAGAATATATGAAAGCGGAGAAAATAGGCGATAAATAGTATTTTATTCGTTACATTCACATCAACAAGTCTTTACTCTGCAGAGCTTGAAATTAAAGTAAGGAAATTCGTTTACTTGTACTGTATTATTGTAGGTAACTCTAAATTTTCTTGTTTGGATTATAGTTAAGTTAGTATATAACATCGCAATTAAATCAACGTTCACAGAAATAATAAAAATAATACATTTCAGATATCACTTATTAACTGTTTCCTTGGGATATTTGAAAATAGGGTGACCGTGTCTTAAAGGATGAAGGATCCTGAATATCAGCAAACCCAAAACCACGCTTGCATATAGATTAATAGTAGTGGCCTTAATGAAATGTTTACGCTAATGTGGTTTTCTTCTACATTATATTGAAATAAACTTCTCCGCATAAAATATTTTTCCCCTCAATATTGTTTATGAAAGAAATTTTGTTTCTTCCTTTCCTCGAAAAACTAAGAATGTACGATAATCCGTTATCCTTTGCCGGAAGAAAACATGGTTCGTTAATGATGTTGGAAGTTCATAAGAATTACATATAAACCTCCGTGTGTACTTTTAACGAACTTCTCCAGGGTAGAATAAGGTCAACATCCCTGTACGTATAGCTGTTATTCTAGAAAGAAAGAAGGAAAAAATACACTTTTAGAACATCACGCGATTACAGAGGTTGATTTTTTTTTTTTTTTTTACAGTAAATCATCTCAAGTAATACGTGAAATGAAGCATACAAAATTGATTTTTTCCGCTGGATATATTCAATATTTTTCACTCCACTGAGCTGTTTTCTTAATCAACTAAGCATTGAACCGTTGTGATTTTATTGGGATATTTGAGTACTCATGCGAAAACAGCTTTTGTGGTTCGATGTATAGAAAATTGTGGGACTTTTTCTGCTTTCATTCTATATTTCCTTTCTCTCCTCTCCCGAAACATGTCAAATTCTTGTAATTGTGGATCTTGCATTTCTTTTATATAGTAGATATTTAATTGCCTGCATTGTATTGCATTCAGGGACGTGGAAATCAATTTTAAAAGTGCACTCAATATTAGCAGAGTTAATGTTTAGAGAAGAAAAAGGATAAAACTAGCACTATATGCAAGTGTAATTAAAATTTTGAGTTGATTAAAAAGCAGAAAATCAATCAGTACTTGTATTATTCAAATTGTATGATCTGAAACAATAAAAAAAAAAGAGCACCCAATGCAAGTGTACTTGAAATTTGTAGATTGAAATGACAAAAGTAACCCAATATAAAATTTGCCGCGGTGGCTCAGTAGTAGACCGTTCACCTTTGCTGCATAGAAATCCTGGTTCGATTCCAGCTCGCGTTAAATGAGCTTTGCGTTGGACAATCACCGTGTGTGTTGTCTTAGGCTCTGGTCAACTTTTGGTAGGCGAAATGACGCAATTGTGAACTCGTATTCTTTTCATTTATGTTTCCATGTGATGATTAATTTCTTAAAGTCTTTTGTTATTGTTTTCAAATACTCTGTATTTATGATAGATAGATTTCAATTTATATAGTGAGATACTGTTATACGTAGAATGATTCAAGTATAATACCCTACAGTGAATACCTATAAAATTCGTTTGTGGGTTCTAATATAATTCTACATTTCAGGCTCAGAATTGTACTGACCAAGTGACCCACCAAAACTGAAAAGTAAGAACATGTGTTAAGATGTTTTGTACATAAAAGAAACACTTTGCTTCTTTTAGAAAGGAACCATCAGAATTGTTGCTAAATTGTGATTGTATTTTTGTAGATCGTTGTGTAACAGATAATAATAAGAAGAGAATGATTAGAGAAGAATCAAAACCACATCTTTGACTTTTATTCAATATTATCTATCCGTACTGCTAGCAGAATTTAAACTCTGTTGATTCATCCTAGAAATTAAACCACTGCCGTAATTTATAATAGATAGATAGATAGATAGATAGATAGATAGATAGATAGATAGATAGATAGATAGATAGATAGATAGATAGATAGATAGATAGATATAGATATAGATATAATATCGTCTAATTGAACTATTCGTTACTAGTCTCAGCTATTTTCATTTGATAACTTAATATTTTTTACTTTCTCTTTAGCTGCCCTTACAAATGTCAAAATTTATAGTAATCATCTCTCAACGTGTTTGAAGAACATGGCACTCTGAAGCCATATAATTCGAATTGCGAGTAAAGACTATTTGAATATTCTAATTAAGTACATTAATGAATAATAAGGTATCTAATAAGGACTATTACTTATAAGTGTTCCTTTCTAGCGTTAAAGTTGTATTAGTCATGAACTTACAGTTTAATGAGGAATGTAAATAAAATGTATTCCCAGTGGAAATTATGGCACGATAGCAACTTAATAAGCTTCAAGTGCCTCTTCGTAAGTATACATTTTCATTTTTGTTAATGATCCCAGATTTGATTCCCGGTTGAGATGTTTGATTGGTATACCAATCCAGGTATTGGTTCTCATTTCACTTTAAGAAGTAGATTCCGTCTTATATAGAAAGTAAAGAACGACAAACTCCAAGCAGACAATAAGCAATGAATGAGGTCTCTAAGTAGGACAAACAGTGCTTTTAATTATGACGAGTGCTCTTTTCTCCTTCTTTGTACATTGCACAAGTGGTTCCTAGACTATCAAAGGAAGCTGAATTCCAAAACTGTGCACTTACTCTACGCGAGTGTGTGTGTGTCCTAAAGTTGATCAATAATGATTCTCCCTTTGAAGTAAATTTTTACGAGTTCGGTGTCTTCTTTAAGCTAGAGTTGTCATTGGACCAACGCCTATATTTAATCTAAAGAAGATCCAAGCCCACGCTTTTCTGTTCACAGTATCTATGTATGTTGTCTCTTTTACATTTGTTTGTTTTTTCTTTCCTTTCTGAGTAAATAGAAGCTAATGCTCTTACTCTGTCGATGTTTATTTAGAAATACGGAGAAACAGAGAGAGACGAGAGGACTTACTTTGAGTCATGCAAGCAATAAAATCTTGATGACTGAATGGATTAAAGTTGCACGACCATCACAAAACTGAGAAAATAAACTTTTATTATAGAGTTTGGGTTATTTGAGTAAAGTTTCTATATATATAGATAGAAAGAGTGAATGGTACTATCACATTCACCGAAAACTATCGAATAGAAGGCTGAACTTCTACTCTTACGCGGAATTACGTGATTGAAGAGTAAATTATTCTATACTTTACTCAAATTGTGATTTTGAAAAAAAAATGAAACGAAATTTCTAGTTTAATGACCCATGATTATTCACTGGAGCGAAATGAGACAGTGATGACGGTTATGAATCAAATTGTGAAATAAAGGAAGTGAGAGAAAACGGGAGAGCCCCGAAAAGAACACACGCTATTTGCCCACGGCAAGTTCAGATGACACGAAGTAGAATAAAATGAGAGACCTCATGCACCAGAAGAGAGCTAGCTCTCTATCGCTGAGCCAGCGTGTTCCCCAAATTGTTATTTTATTTTGAAGAAATCTTTGGTGAAAGTGTAGTGAATAACATGCAGGCATTTTGCTTTCAGAATTCTGGGTTCGATCGCAGTAGCAAAGCAAATTGAGCGTATTACAATTGGTTCGAATTTTACTTTAAACTATAGGTCGACGTCTCATATGATACACGGACGGAACTAGTTGTTCTTATAAAACATGTCATACGTATGCATAGCAAAGCTAAGAAGTCTAAACCAAGAATATGATATGGCGAAAGGATCTTTTTCTAAAAAAAAGACAAGTGCATTTTGTTGGCCAGTGAATAAAATGTTACCGGAAAGTCTTACAAAATGTTCCTTGTGAAGTACAATGTGGGCATTACGGAAAGGTAACGAGGGACTGCTAAGTGCCTTTGAAATTTGATATGGAGAGGACTGGATAAAATAAGCTAGGTAGAGCGAAAAGTAAATGAGGAATGCTATGAATGATAGGAAAGAAAATATTGGTGACGGTAAGGAAGAAGAGAACTATTTGAACATAAATTGTATTCTAAGGGATGTGGTAGCTGTGAAGAAAATGATTGATGGTATGAAAGCGGATAGTTCGACATCACAATAAGAGATGTTAGATCACACTATGAGGTTGCTGTGTTGCACAGAAGCTTGCTAATTTGAGACATGTGTCCTATCAGTGGTAGCAGATTACTTATAAGGTTACAAGACGAAAGGGTATGTTGTTATTTTCTTCTATACATTACTTCAAATATTATTTTAGGTATCAGGTTCGGGAAGACGGGTAACCTAACCTAATCTCTCATAACGCAGTTTTGAAGGGTGAGTTTTGCTCCATTGAGGCTTCCAATATAATACTTGCTACGAACTGGCAGTAGCTATATAAATTGACTTTCTTTCTTTTAAAAAAATACAAAAACAAATAAAAGCGGTAAAATCCATATATAGATGGAAAATAGAGTTGACTATTAGCTGGTGATTTGAGATATTTACTACAATTGAACAACGACAGCACAGTGTGTCAGTGAAGAGAGCTCACCCTCTGGTACACTTCTGGTCACAAAACTTAAACTGCCTTCCGGAGACAATCCTAAAAATTGAATCTAGATCCTTACGTCCCTCATATCTGTGTTTACAATGAAATTTATTTTACTTCCGTTCTAGTAGAAAGTAACATGCCTAGTCTTACAAAACAAATAGACCATCTGCACGTTGCCGCCTTGTAAATGTATAATTTGCATATAGAAATCAATCATAATAGTTATAAATAATAGATATATATTAATAAAAGTCAACACGCAGTTACTGAGTGATACGGGATGATTTAAGCCTGTAAGGGACAGGATCACAAAGAAAGCTAAATATACACACAGACAGAGCACTTCCGAAGTCATGCTTTCATGGTTTGGTTGTTAGCGTCACAGAACTTTGTAGAGAAGATAAATTTAGCATGGGTTCGAACCCTGCTGAAACTATCATTTCTAAGTTAAGAATCCGTATATTACTGAAAATAATATTCATGTTTCATATATCAATATGGATGCAAGAAAATTATAAATACGTCACAGCTATATAATATAGGGATTAAATCATAAATATTAAACCTAGTCACAAATCTTTTTCGTTTCTGTTTTAATGTGCATGCGGTCCCGGGTTGAATTCTCGGTTGGAGAGCGTAAAATATTTAATTTTACAATCAATTACTTTCATTAATTATCCATAACCGTGAGTCATTAATTCCTGATCTAGACGTTTCTTTTCGTATGGAAAGGTTTTTTCTTGTATATTACATCATTATGAACTTTTTTTCTGACGTATTATCAACCATTAATATCCTCTTTACTTATCAAAGTTTAACTCAAACAATTTTCGCAGGCCGTTGGAAGGATTCAAACCACTGATCTTGAGTTTTATTATTTTCGTATTTTCTACGCACTTTACCGCTCAACTTGTAACGATTAAATTCTTATTCTTATATTTTACACGTTACATTTAGCCCACAGTAAACGTAATTTTTAAAATGTCAACACGTTCAATTACATTAAATCAGACACGTCACCTTGTATCACCATTACCTTTTAATCTTTTTCACATCTCCATTAATAATAATAATTTTCCCTTTTGGTTGTCATAGCAACTCTTAAACAGCTATCTGCAGTTACGGTAACTCTGAGTACAGATTATACATATAAAATCAACATATATTTTTAGCTACTAACGTTAAACCTTATTTCTTTATATTTAGAATCAACAACATATATCTTCTTTTTTCTTCTTCTTCTGCACAATAGGTTGTGCACTTTTAAGCACCGTTGCCCAAAACCAAAATACAACAATGGAAGAAATTCATAAAACAGATATACAATATCGTTGTAAACTATTTTATCATGCAGTACTATTCTTTCCTTGTTAGTTCATGAACAAGGACTGGAGTGAAGTGTGCCATTGGCATTTTTCTACAGCTATTTTCAAAGTTGTACTTCATGTATATTAATGTATGTTACGATACTATTATTGCTGTACTGTAGTACCGTATAAAATAATTTCATGACATGAAAATAATGTTAAAGAATTTATGAAAAACCAGTTGAGAATGCTCCAAAAGCATTGCCAGAACGAACTTGAAAAGAATTGATTTTTCTTATTAACTTCTACAAGGTTTATACCAATTGTTCTATGTAATTAATTATTATACTCATTAAACAATTCTTGTAATATATCTAACCATTTATAATTTTCTTGAATACTAAATTTTGTTCCACGTGTTTTGCTTAAAGTTCTGTTAAAACGTTCTACAATATGTTGTTTCACAAACATACATGCTCAGAATGAAGGGATCAAAATTGAAAAATTCACAAAATATCATCTCTTTCTATGACTTACGGTTCCCGAGACATGGATCCTTAAACATCCCGAAATCCGAACTTTTTTGGTCAATATCTGGGAAACGGTCGCCAGTTGGCCAGTAGACAGATTTTGCTATTTGGTACCAAAATCTTCTTAATTATTGCTCAACACCAATATCATCTCTCTATGACTTACGGTTCCCGAGATAGGCTTCTTAAATCTCCTGAAATCGAACTTTTTTGGTCAACACCTCGGAAATGGTGAGAGTGACGCGAAAAATTCCTCACTTTCTCAGATAGCTTCCTATGCTGTATCGAATGGAGGGCTCAAAATTGAAAAAATCGCAAATAACAGACAGAAAGACACACACACACACAATTACACATACACACAGAGAGAGAGAGAGAGAGAGAGATAATTCAGAAAAGATTTTTTTAAGTTCGTTGAAAATGTTAAAATATTAAATTCGGATGATCGCAAGGTTGAAATTTATATTTTGTATTCATGAATTAACGCGAATTGTATTATGTTGGTCAATGTAAAGAAAATATTATGTAAATATATCAGTCTGAGACAATTAAAAAAATAAAGGTGCCTATTAAACATGAATGCAACTAGACTTTAGCTTAGCATTGGTTTACCTCATAAAAGAAAAGGAACTACAGGAGGAGGAGCAAAATTTGTTATTTGGTTTTATCGACCCAAGTGAGATAGTAATTAAGTCTGAAGTGATATAAATTTGTATATACATAAATATAAGCTACTGAAATTCTAATAAGGAATGCTTTGAGGAAAGTTTTTGCTTTATTTCAGTCGTTAAGTATTATTCGTATTAATTTTAAAATGCATAAGGCTTATTTTAACTTAATGAAACATCAGCATTATTCTTGCGTTTTAAATATTTGAATTTCTCTTCATTGCAAAAGGTAGAATTGTCATGAAATTTAGCTTAAATGCTTTTTTCTTGTTCTAAGTTGAAAATAAAGGAACCTATTTTTTGTTTAGTTTAACACGTTCGCTGCTGAGGACGCCCATCGGCGTCCAGTACTGAATTTGGCATATGCGCCGGACGCCTCTCGGCGCTTGTCCCTGCAGCTGATTCACTTTCCCGCCAGCGCTAGCAATACCTGCACTAGCGCTGGCGGGAAAGTGAATCAGCTGCAGGGACAAGCGCCGAGAGGCGTCCGGCGCATATGACAAATTCAGTACTGGACGCCGATGGGCATTTTCAGCAGCGAACGTGTTAACGTTCCACGATTATGCATCGAGGCTAAAAGATACGGCTATAATGAGATGGATGATAATTGTAGAATGAAAAAAGTAGGAAAGATACGAGAAAACTCCGACAATATCGTTATTCGTCCACACAAAAGTCCACCATACAATACAAATAGGAGTAACAAAAAAATTCTTATATTTTAAATAAAGATTCACAATTTTAAAGATTCTTCTTATGTTTGTATGATTGTTTTGAATACTAATTAGAGAGTTATATCTTGTTTGATTTAACTGTGGGTGTGACATAGTTGCGAACTAATTTTCATGTTTACAAGTTACATCAACCGCATGGCAGGTTGCCAGAGGTACTGGCTTTACTTGAGGTTTCTTTCGTATGCAGGTTTTCAAGAACAACAAAAGGATATTCTGAACCAAATCAAATTTAATGAGAGTACATATTTTAAATCCTTGTGTGGTGAATACGTAAAACTATTTAACATGGGATAGAACATTAAAGTATGTAAATAGCTACAATATTTCTTTAATGAAAAAATAACAATATTAAATAGTATATAATAATAATATCAAATAATATCAAAGAGCATTAAAAGTGAGGGAGAACGCGGGGAATGGCGTTACCCCATTTCCAAAACATATCTATAGCGTCCCTCACTTCCTGAAAAATTAAAATGGACAAAGATGGGCAAGGGTGACGGGTGACGTCATGTGTCCCGCTATCTTTTTAGATCCACTTTTACCCCTGAACTTAATATGTCTACAACAGCGGCGGAGTCAGAAAATATGATTTGGCTAAGAAACGGCCATGTCAAAGAAGCACAGACATTTATATATATAATGGACTTTCATGTATTTTTACGATGCCACATTAAGTATTTTATTTCAGTACAGTGGTAAGCCAAATTGTAGGGGAGACTTATAACAAACAAGTCTCATTGTTTATAGTCATACGAGTTTAAATTACAGATGAAATTACTTAACATAGAATACTCAGCTCACTGCCACTACAATCGGTGAAGAGCTTTGGCTAGCCAGATGTAGTACGTTCAATGTGGTGATGCGTGATCAGTTCATTACTTCTCAGGTGACATTATTTCTGACTTTCTGGGCCTGTAGAATAAAGAAAGTAAGAACAAACGGCAGAACATGAGAAAATATATACAGTAGTGGTTGTCCATCACAAGGCCTACGTGATCCGAGTGGGGCCAAACCATGGACCCTATGCATCAGAAGGGAACGCTGTACCACTCAGTTAGCACAGGCCTTCATGATGATTTGTTAACACCAGAAAATGTTAGTGATCCAATTGGAAGTAGAACGAAGGTCCACTCACTATGAAGTGGTGTACACTAACTATTCAGCTAAGCAATGCGATATATTTTTTAAAAGACTTTAGCAATCTGTTTCTTTTTTGACATTCTTATTCGCACCCGTGGACGATACATTTTGATTCTTATGCTGACGTAAAAGAGCCCCTGCCTCAAAAGAACAGAATTCAGTTCATAACCAATTTGTTAAAATCTTATGTAGGATGCTTATGAAGGGAGCTTCTGCGTCGTAAGCTTTGTTTTCAACTTGACTGTACAATACTTGCGAAAAATTATAATAATAATGGTATTATCGGAGATCACAAGTAGAATATACTCCATATTAGGATAATCAATTTTTGATATAACTATATCAATTTCGGGTAGGCTTAAGCAGGTCATCCCTTTCCCTACGCTACTGGTTTACAATATGGATTTATGCATATACTTGGTTTAAGGAAATATATCAATTTTAATAACAGTTCTCACATTTATGTATACCACACAGGTAGCTGTATCTGTTGTTTTATGAAATACGAGTCCACTTTTTTCTTTTCTATAAAGCCTTAACACTATATGCAATCCTTCATCGGAATGCATTACTTTGTATAGTGTTTTCTTTTTTATTTTCTACTTCAAATCACAATCATTTTAACAATATCATAACAAAACAAGAAATGGATTGTGTGTATTGACTTACTGCTCTATGTTCTGGCTACCCCGTAAAAATAATGCTAAAAAGAACTACCTCCCTTCCTGACAACCTTTCTTAACCAATAACAGCATATAAACACACAGTTGCTACTCTACAAAACAAACACACGATCTCGTCAGACAGAGAATATTCGCTGAAGAACTTTACAGAAAATAAATTACAGACGTCTTTATCTGTTTCCTGAAAAGATATCATTTTAAAACCCATCTTAAAAAAAAGAAAGAAAGAAAAATAGCTAGTTTTAAGTGTAGTAAAATTGATTCAGATTTTTGTTAATTTTCTGCTAGATTGTAATACTGAACTGCAAGTAACTTGATTTACTTTGTATCTTGAAATCTAGAATTGTTTTAGAAACAAATACCTATTCAAATCATCTATGCAATCTCCTATGCAAAAGATACATCGGATGAATCACATAGCGGAAACTATACAGTCGTGGGCACCTTAAGGCATTTTTTTTTTTAGTAATTAATTTATAACTTTTATACGTTTGGCCATATGTATCTAATACTTGTCAAATAATATTGTTACAGTATGGGCTTTAAAATAAATATGATATCGGACTGAAATGTAACGTTAGGTACGTGTAATATTTTTTTAAAAAAAAGTGCTATAACTTTTATAGTGATGGGCCCTACAGAGACTGAGTTGGGCACTTTTGATTACAGTTATGGGCACCTGTGCAGAAATTTCTAAAATTATTTAATAATGTCAAGATACATTACTTTCTTACATAAATGCATAATACAGCATCTCGTTTTGATGTTTTATAGTTTTATAGCAACAATTTTAATAAAAAATTAAGAATTTATGAAATCAGGCACTCTGTTTGCCTAATCGCTGTCACTTTCAGTTTCGTCTAAGATCTGCAAACACTGGATACAATACATACATCATCATCGTAGGCTTCTCCACAGCAAGAAGGCAAGCTTTATGAAAAGCTTGTCCACAGCGTTTGCAGTTCATTCCTGGAAAACGAAGTCCTACAGTCTCACCACTCTGGTTACACAATCCAGAAAGTGAAAAAGAAATTACGGTTTTCTAATTGTTCCATACTGTTTTCCAATACCCTCACTTTCAATATGTTTGAATCTTATTTGGATGCTGAAGAAGAATGAACTTCCTCATTTTTGTTCTCTTGCAGTTCGCCAAAAAGCTCTCGTTTAGCCGGAGGGGCAGAGGGTAATTTCTCCACATCAGCTCCAGTTATACCTGTACGTTCAGAAGAAAATAGATTAACACTAGGAGTATCTTCGTGTCTTTTTTCTACTTTCCCAGCTGGACCTGACTGTTTAACTTCTCTTTTCCTCTTTCTTCCTCTCTTGTTTTTCTTTTGTATTTCTTTTCTCTTTGTGCAGCTCTTTCCATTTACCTGATGTTATTACAAATGGGAATCTTTGAATATTGCGACCTTTCCGCTTTGGCGTTTCTGGCCATACCAAACAGTCCTTAAAAAGCGGCATATCTGATTTCTTGATTGGATACATTTTACCCCGGTCAGTAGTTCCGTTTTGCTCTTCTGGTGTCACCTCAACTTCTAGAGAAGTGCTTGCTTCCTCAAGTTGTTCTGCTAAAGCACTTTCAGTCTGTTGTAATCGTGGTGAGTTTGAGGCTTCATCTGACGGCAACTCATCATTTGTGTGGATTTTTATGAGTGTTTCATCTTTAGAAAATTCTTCAAATATTTTACAGCGAAGGCGAAAATCTTCACACTTTTCTTCATGACCATTTGCACCTTTACCTGTAAACTGTTTTATTTGGTTACATTCTCGGACCGAAGTAAATCACAAAACTTCTCATAAGTCAAATCACGAAAACTTGATTGCATTTAAATTGTATTTACATAATGTTGGAAATAATTTAGTCCTCACTCAGCGCCGCAAACTAACTTGGGCAGCTACCTGAGTGAAAACGCTGTGATTAGTTTCTTAAAAGCCGGTATTAACAGCAGTGGCAAATGATGTGCTGAGTAATCATATCCGAGGCATCAGTGCAAAAATCACCGATAGACACTGGCCATTACATCACAGAATTCAGCTTAAAAAGCAACTAGGCCTATTTCATACTCCATAGCTTCACGTGTAAGTACTGTACATGGCCACAACGTAAGTCACTAGCGTTTCTCCTAGCGCGAGGACTGTAGCTATATTTTAAATGTAATCATATGTGATAAATATGAACAGGCCTTGTTATTAATTTTCAAGGAAAAAACTGTACACGTAGCAATATGAAAAAAAGAGGCTTCGGACTTCCAACGCACACTGACGTTTGTGCAGTGCTTCCCCTTCTTGTTCTTTTTTGGGATCATGATCTAGTTCTATCTGAGTCGAAGCGTCGAAACCTTCCTTTCATATTGGTAAGAGTGCAGATTTCCTCCTTTTCCCTAAAATTAAATGTAATCAGATACATGAGAAACTTAAACCTACTTAAGTAACCTGATTATAATGGGCCCTATACCGAGATCGTAGTTATACACTCTCTTGTACATTTTTTCCAGAAAGGGGTCTCTTTAAAATAAGCCTAGTTCTATTGTTATGCTTAATCACGGCCGCCTTTAGTGTTATAAGGCCAGTCTTGAAATGGCAACTACGCCTTTTTGCCTTCCACAGACTATCCACCTAGCACAGCCGGCTGCCCAAATTCTCTGCATTAATATCTAGAGAAAGGGAGGATCCTCGCTAAAATGATAGAGAAATAGTCTGTGGACTGCCAACTATTGAAGGTCTGCAATAGTCTGTGGCAGGCCGATTTGCGCAGTTGCCACATTCAAGGTCCTGGCTTGTATACCAAAGGAGGAGTGGCTTAATCCAATATAAACATACAGTGATGGGCATAGTGAGTTTACAGTAATGGGCACTGGGCCCATCACTGTTAAATAACCTTTAAATTTCATGACATTTTCGAGCAAGAAACACAACAGTCTGAAATGCACTTTAGGCTTAAAATAACGACAAAAAAATTCATATAGTAAAATATAGTGATGGGCACTAGGTGCCCATCACTGTCATGTTCCATTAAATTAAAATACAGTGGTGAGCACCTCATGATTTGAGAGCAAAACTCATTTAGACTTACATCTCATTAGTATGAAGTGCTCTTATCGTTTAATAATCACTCAAAACACAAAATTTTAATTTCCAATTGATTTATAATGAAACAAAACCTTAATCAGTGCACCTATCTGATTAAAAGAATTCTTTAAAAATGAACAACAACCATCACAACGTTTCACATCGTGCACCTTTCTACACCCCGCCACACACACGAAAGTAGGAAGACAATTGAGATACTGTGAACGTAAAGAAGAAAGACGTACCAAGATTTGAAAATCGTCAATAGCTCGCTACAGGCGCTCAGACTCTTATTATTTGAAAATAATTGGCATAGGTGCCCATCACTATCAGAGTGCCCACGACTGTATAGTTTCCCCTATTATATCCTAATACAACAGAATGTTTTCAAATATTCTTAGTTTTACCCTGCTGACTTCGATGGACTTTTCATAAATTATTCCTTAGTTTTGGCTTCAAAGAAAGTGACCAGACATAGATATGTTTTGGAAACAACTAGCAAATCGCGTGAAGCAGATTGTTTATCATTATAGCCTGTTTGTAGTTTGATATTTTTCCTTTTTCCATCGCTTTTTTAATTGCTTTAGATTAAAAATATAATTAATATATCAAATTTGCTACTTATAATTCCTTTAATTTTCTACATTCTAACTATTTTGTTTATCTGCAACGAAATTTTCAATTTTCGATCTCAGTCCGGAAAGTATTGAAACGTCGTTAACTTTCCATTTTAATAATTCTTTCATTGCCATTTACTTTCATTAAGACATTTCAAGAAGCTTGTTGGCACAATAAAACAATTTCAAGAAACTACCTGGTTTGGTAAGGATCGAAGTCTAAGCAATGTAACACAGAAACCTGATATGACAGTTCAAGTAGACTATGGTGTAATCTGTTGGTAAACAATATTTCGGAATATTTGTTCTACTCAGAGACAGCAAAAAGTTTATCTTCCCTTTTCTCGGCTGAATTCAATGTAATATTATAACAAAACTGAAATAATGTTAATAATATTGTCTATAATTTCTAATTCAGGTGACAATATTATTTGAAACCTTTTTGGAAAGGTGAATTCAACGATTTTTGTATTTTGTGGTATCACGATTCCTGCGCTAGTTCATACCAAAAACTTTTTTCCATAAGAAAGATCCGTTCGCTGTGGCACAGAGGAAAGAAAGCGAAGTGGTCTCTCTCTCTCTTTCTCTCAATCTGTTTACACCAACTGGAAGGAAAAGGGCATAGGAAAAAACCAGCTCATTTGCTGGGTGTTTTTGTATGAAAAACGGTAGATGACAGTCACCTGTCATCATGACAAACGCTTACAAGAAGAAAAATCGTGTCACAAGTCAGCGTCCTCTCTTTGTCACTCTTCCACTAACACCACCAACAGAATATACACTATATGACAGTGATATATTTCAAGTAAATCAACCTCTTTTTGCCTGCCAACTACTTTATATAAACAATCATTTTCATAAATCGTTTAAATGCTTTACAACTACATTCGTTGGAAATGTTGAATTTACTTGTAATCGTAAATAGTAAGATAAAGTTAATTCAAAGGAAATATTACAGAATAGAGTATATTGCGCGAAGTTATCGGTTTCTAATCCTTTTACTTGATACATTGTGCTGCACAGTTAGACTTCTCATGTAGGTAAGATCAGGAAATTGGGTGGTTTCATTATCGTCAGTTATCTTGGCCATGTCCAGTAAACCTCCTGCCCAACACATGTACGGCTATCCATTGAGATTAGAGGTTGGACGTAACATTGATAAGTCTATACTATAAAAATGCCTGACAAAATAAGGAACAATGATCTCTTTCGATCATCCTGCTAAAATATTCCTGATATAATAACCATTCAGTTATATCTCCAGGACGAGAATATCACAGATCATTCAAAAAGCAAAATTAAGATTGTTATTATTAAAATGTGAAACGTGTTAGTCAGTGCAAAGTGAACGTTTCAAATTAAGATTTTATTACTAAAATGTAGAACGTGGTAGTTAGTGCAAAATGAACGTTTCAGCTATTAGGTGAAGAAGTAGAGAAAAATCTTGAACGAGCTCGAAGCAATAGTTCTGCTATATGATAGTTGGCGTATTTCTTCGAAGCAATCACGACATAGCTTAGGAATAGGTTTGTGCTAAAAACATTTGTCGAATTTATAAATAATAGTATGCATTGTTATATATTGAAAAAACACTTTCGGTTCTGCAATATCATTCGCGTTAACGAGAAAAAATGTCTGAAAATGGAACATATAACAATACTGAGGTATTCTTGTACTGAGAAAATATTGATGAGTGTAAAAACAAATCCTAAGTTTTCGACAAGATAGAGGAAAACAATTCTTTGCAAACCTAAAAATTGATGTACGAGAACTATACCAGATGAAGCTGATACTGAATTTATATAACTTTGTTAACCTCTTGGTTGTGACACTAGCATGATATAATTCGATCAATGAGATGCATACTTAAAAATTATCATGAACTCCGTAACTTAAATTTATATTTAATTAAAATATTGTCCAAAGAATGAAAATTAAGAATAAAGTGATCCAGGGAACAATAAAGATGAGACCAGTAGTAGACGAGTTGCAAGAAAGTACATTGAAATGGTTTGGACATATAAGAAGTAGACCTTTGGAATACATAGTTCATCAAGTGGATGCTATAGAACTAAATCGGAAACGAGCCCGAGACCACACAAAAAAGAAATGGGTAGATTGTGCTAAGAATGATGGATCCTAGTGAACCAAAAAAAGAAGGCTTAGAAGATTTTCCAAAGATAAGACACATATAGTCTATAAATGGCATTAACCTGAACAAAATAATACGCTCGTAGGTAAATTCTCATGCATAAATTTCTAGAAAATAAAAAAATGAATTTCTGTGGTGTTTAAAAGTATAACATTCGTTGTCAAATAATAATTGATAGTTCTTCTTTTCCTGGGAGAAATTCTTATTTGTTTACGTATGTATTATATATGTAGTAAGCTTGATTGTAAACTGGCAGCCTGTATCTATTATTGTCTGCGTTTTCCTAACAGTGACACACACACACACACACTCCTTTACACTTGTGTACCTAATCTATCTCTCTCTATTTTATCATTATATGTATTACTTTGTAGTGATGAAACAGAGAGATAGATTAAATTCGTAGTGTTTTCATACTATTTACTTAGAAAATCCTCTAAATTGACTTAAAAGACATAACATCTTCAGAGGTTTTGGGATTGACAGGAAAATGGTGATGTCGATGAAGCGTGTCATAGTGAAATAAGTAGTAAAGCATGTTCGTACTTAATAGCGGCCGGAAACAAAGATACGTCATGTTTCCCGCTTTTCAACTTTGCCTTAGAATACGTGAATTGGAAGAAATAGAAATACCAAGAAACATTAAACCAAGAAATAGGACTAACATTAAGTACTGAGTCAACAACTCGTGTGAAAACGTTAACGTCTATTTGACGTATGTAAAAATATTGGTCTCTACATCAAATGTACAGATAATGCAAAATATAAAGTTGGGGGCAAAACCTCAGTGATAAGAATTTCGCAAATAATAATACTAATGTAAAGCAGATTATTATATTAAAACCATTATGTGTAATAGTAACTACTAGAAACAAACCCAACGTAGATTAACAGCTAAAAATATGTTATCCTTTGTGAATAAAAAAAGAACATCCATCATAAAGAGTAATATCGAAGAAATAAATTGTAAGATTCTAAACAAAACACCATCCTACGCATAGTACCTAGGTATTGTGGACATTTGAAGGTTGATTTCTGATGCATCAGAAGCCAAAGTTTCTCGAAAAGTCCAACGAAGAAAACTACATTACGCAAACGCAATATAGATCATCGTTTTTTAAAATCTTCATTTCACCTTTGATTTCTGAACAGTGATACTCGTTTAAAAAAATATCGATGTTCTTTGAAATTATTTGATAGAATATTATAAATTTAACAATTTTCTCATCAGAAATGTGTGGTTAAGATGCATTTAAGCAAGTACTATTTTTTTCGTTAATTCGTAATTTACTCTGTACGAATATTATCGCATTTTATTTAACGTAATACACTTGCATTTACAAGATTTTGATTTTAATGTTAAGCTTTAATTTGATTGATTTCTCGTCCTAGATTCATAATACTACAAAGCAGATGTTTACAATTAACGTGTAAGAAAGTGTTTTTGAAATAAATGTTATGGAACAAGTACGTTTAGAAATCTGTCACCTCAAACCACATCTAATGGCACTCGATCATGTGCTACAATGGACAATATGATTTTAACGTATATATCCGATACTTGATCAAATCTTGCATCTATTAGAAAAAACCTAATACAAGCGTATTTAAATTTAGGACAATAATAAGGCCCGGAACTTACCTCTATTTTAAATCAGAAGATAATATGCTCTGTGGAAAATGCTCGAAGAACATTATTCTTAAGAAATATCACAGAACTATAGTAGATTAATTCATTGGTAGTTTAATGTCCATTTCCAGTGCCAAAGCTATATGAGACATGGAGCTAAATCTCAAAGTAAGGTTCGAATTATATGAGGAATTAAACCCGGATCTTTACTCCGAAGATACACATGTTAGCATACTGTATATCCATGAGAGAGTCTCAAAACTGAAGTAATCACACTTGAATTCACATAATAATTATGAGAATAATATC
The DNA here is from genome assembly GCF_964235325.1 of Thermobia domestica. Classification (NCBI taxonomy): domain Eukaryota; kingdom Metazoa; phylum Arthropoda; class Insecta; order Zygentoma; family Lepismatidae; genus Thermobia; species Thermobia domestica. The sequence goes on along the minus strand of NC_137454.1, from coordinate 232,835,155 downwards.
ACTTCTATCATGCAGTTCTACACTACAGTTCTACCAAATTTGTTCCATAGTTTTTATGTTACTTTCAGGCTAGCTAGCGCAAACAGACTAGGCCTTGGAGCGAGCCACATCTCGTGCCCCTTTGTGGTAAAGTACCACACACACGCTTCTATACACAGGATCTCGAATTCAATCACCGATGTAGTTTTGCCTCGAATACAAATTCTTGTAATATTTCTGGTTTCCCATTAAGCGGTAGATTCGTCTCCTGTAGCCTGTAGGTACTGGAAAAGGAATTTAAAGCCAAAGCAATCAATTAATCCTGCCTCCTCGCCACAATTGTTTCTATATTGTCACTTTATGTTTCACAACGTATTTGTGTGTAGTATAATTTCTTGAGTTTACATCGCGTTGCAACGTAGGGCTCAAAACGAACTGAACGTTTTAGTGATTTATTATGCAATGATAAACTTACAACTAGCATTGAGTTTTAGTTCTTGAGAGCAAATATTCACATGGATTGAAAAGAACGAGTTTGAACTAAAAAATGAGACAGTTATGAAAAATATGTTTCCCTTCAACAAACCTTCACTTCACCTTTCAACTAAGAGATTATCTAATGAACAATTTGTTGAGAGATGAATTGGTATCATAGATAGTGTAAGCTCTCCATATTTTACCCCGTGACTCTAGCTAGTTATTAAAACAAAACTGGATATTGTTAGCCTAAATTTTGAACAAAGTACTAGAATTTTGTATATTGTTCAAAGTTTATTTTATTCAAAAAGGATATGCTTACAATCTTTAAATGTGTATTACTAAAAGACAAACGTGGTTAAATTACATTATTATAACATTCCACTTAAAGATCATTAAGGTGCAATTTTTTAGTATTGCAAGAGAATTTAGATGTCAAATTTGAAGTCAACATAAAGCTGCTCAACGCTATACCTTAATCTCTGCTTCATTGAACTTTATGATATAGTCTACAAGTTAGCTCATGTTGGTACGAATTTCCATATGGAATTCATGACAGTTTGAAATCTGTCGGGCTTTAATATTCTGCTTTTATCATGTTAGTTTTGAATAACCAATAAACACAAACTTGTGTGCATGGTTCTAACTTTAAATTCTGGGGAAGGTACATACTTATTTGATATTTTTTGTTGATCCAAAATTGCGCAACAAGTTGAATTGCCACAAACTGAGGCTTAGAAGATAACTGTGTAAAAAGCCTGAAAAGCCAAAGTGGTGACAATACTTCACCCTACTAACTTTGAGCTGATCAGCTAAAGCCCTCTTGAGCGCGCGCTGTTTGGAGACTATAACTTTTCGTGGGTCGTATCAAGCAAGTCACATTAAAACGACACTTGATATTTAGTGGCACTTTTCTGTTACATCAAGTTATCAGAAAATGAGAATATATAACAGAAGGGAAGAATGTACCGATGATGGATTACGTGATAGGTGTTTTCAGAAATATCGTTATTGAAACAAATATAAGAAGCTAATTAGATGGATATATTGATAGCTTGCGATGTAATGAAGTATTCGCCTTAGAGCTACATTCATTCTATGAACGGTAAAATAGGCAAAGATAAACATAAATTCTAATAAAATAATTAATTAAATTATGATATAACATTCAAGAAAGTGTGTGCTTTGATAACATCATGCATATGAAACCATAAACACACTGTTAGTAATCTAATTCTTGACCTTATGCCCAAATATCAATGAGAGAGTGATTCTATCTTCTACAAAAAGTTCTGACTAGAAAAAACTGACTAAATTACTGTAGGTAATTATAGTATTTATCTCTAACTATTATACTCTCCAATTACTACACTTTAATTTATACTAGACCAGACTAAACAATTAATACTGTAAGGAGCTTAATAAAACATTCTAAAATTGAATGTCAATTCGTGAACTAAAACTAAAAATTTAATTACTGACGTTTCGGCAAGGAAAATAGTACGATCCGACAAACACTTATAGTTAGGTCATTTATGGTCTGGTCATTAGTTTCCATTGCTGTCATTTGTCACTTTCTAGTTAGAAAGTAAGTACGTTGCTAAAATTTAATTTGATTATTTGAACAAACGTATTACATTGTCCGAATAAGTTTTAAATTGAAATATTTATAAACAAACCTGATTTTTTATATCATTATAGTATTATTATAAAAATCTGTTATAGAAATATATATGTTTATTGTTGTCGCTTGTATTCTCTGGACAACTAAAACTCCACGTGTCGTTAATTTTGATAGAATCACAAAAAAACATAATTCTATTTCAAATTGAAGCATGATATGCTTTCTGCAAAATACAAATAAGAAACAGTAGGCAAAGAAAGACATCGAGTTATTCATATGATAAAACTATGAATAATGACACTACTTACAAGTCAGTAGAATGAATTTACGCCGTAAATTTCATGTTGCTATTGATGATACTGGCAGATTTAAGTCATGCCTCAACTCTGGCATGAATATTTTTATTCCACCATTTCTTTTCATTATTGTCCTTTAATATGTAAAGTTGCGCAACAGAAAGTTTGATTGTGTATATCTTTTGAACCAATAACGATAAACATATGAGACTTAAAACAAATGTAAGCGCATTCTATGTGGATATTTTCAAGATCATGACCAATGTTGGAATTTGTAACATTTTTATATAGTGACGAAAGAAAGTACCAAAAGTGTAAAATAAAAAATGTACAAAATCAAGAAAATCAATATTCAGTTACAGAAAACTGATTTCCTGTGGGTGAAACCCTGTGTATATGTGCAGTATGCATTAATATTCATCCATTGGTGCGAAAATGTGACAAAGTTGATGCAGCATTGCCATGCAAAAAGATAATTTAATGCAAGTCCGTAAAATGGGTGTTTTGGGCAGAAACGCGGCCCCTGGCAACTCTGTTGTCGTGAAATTACTGTAACAGGTGTGTTTTAGTTTGATTAATGAGAAGCAATGAGAATTTGCACATATTTTATAACTTTAGTTTTATATCAGCTGCCAGGTGGGTATTTTGTATCGCAAATTTTTTAATAAAAACTCAAGTTTCTGTTGCATTCAATTGTCTTTTTGCATGAAAACTCTGCATCAACTTGGTCACATTTTTGCACTAATGGATAAATACTGATACATACTGCACATATACATAGGGATTCACCCGCAGGAAATCAGTTTTCTTCAACTGAATATTGATTTTCTTCATTTTGTACATTTTTTTTTTTTTATTTTACAGTTTCGGTACTTTCTTTCGTCACTACATAAAAATGTTACAAATTCCAACATTGGTCATGATCTCAAAAACATCTATATAAAACACGCTTACATTTGTTTCAAGTCTCATGTGTTATCGTTCTTGGTTCAAAAGATATATACAATCAAACAAACTTTGTGTTGCGCAACTTTACGGACACACTATATATATATAAGCTTACATAGCTAAGTGGGGTAGCGGACGTAAAACTCTTTAAGACAAGAAATAAAGTTACCGTGAAAAGATATTAGTTTATTTCTTAGCAACCTTGACATAAAGTCGCATATCTGACTATCCTAATTTATTTCTTTGATGAGAAAGTAAGTAGCTACAGCATTGAGAACGGTTACCTATCTCAGTGCAATTTATCTGAATCTAGTAATGTTGCAATAATGCTTACTTCTTACAACTTACAAAGTGTGTTATATTTGACCACATCACAGCATACATAACATCAGAAATTGATAATAGTTTTTTTTTTTTTTTAAAAAAACTAAATATTCTTGCTTGTAGAAGCGAACACATATTTTCTCTATGGACACATCATGGGCATCAGTGCATCAATGAAGCTAGTGTAACGTGACTCGATCGTGATCAAACAAAAAACTTTGCAATATAGATGTTAACTACCGATTCATTCCGGTCATTTGCAAACCGAATTGCCCTGCCTCCAAACCTTTGGCTCCTCTGGAAATTACCTGTATGCAAGTGAAATCTCTTGGCGTTAGATAGGAAACAGTGCAGCTAGTGACAACTACACTGAGAAAAATCCATTCTCCGGACAGCGGTATATTGTACAAATTTACGGAATACTCTTGCTTACTATAGAAATCAGTATGGAGCATACATCATCCATATGCTACATACGCATTCCCCTTAGATGTTACGTCATGCCATTGCAGGATGTCTGACATCTAACAGTTTTCCGTATATCACATACATATACTTATGTTACCTTCGTCAGCTATATGTTATATACGTCCATTTGTATGTGAGATCCTGATCGCCTACATTGTTTCATACGGAAAGTACGTATAGATGGAACACTTATACGGAAAGTATTATAAAACATGCGTTTTCAGTTATACGTCTGCTGTACGTTAAGTCCAAAAACTACAGGAATTACGCATGTAACCTATCTTTTTAAGTACGCCACCTACAATTTTTTCTCAGTGTATTACTGTGACTTACAATAAGGTGTCTTGCGTTTATTATAAGAATTAAGAATCTCTAAATATTTTCGCCTAGGTTCGCCCATCTCTAAGTTTTTTATGCAACCTTCAACTCTTCAATGTTTTGAAGTTTAGTTATTCGCGGTATTGAAAGACTGAGATGTTTTTACTTTACAAATGGGATTCTCATAAAACTAATACAGCTTCACCATACCGTGCTATACTAGGATAACATACTGTCGTACCTATTCTCTTCTTTTATTATGTATTTGGAAAGCCCCTTTACACAAAAACAGAAACTGCAATCAGCGTTAGAAAAAAACTATAAGGTCATTTGAAACCACATGTAATTTATGATGCTCTTGAATGTATCTCTGTGCTCTATGCATATCGATTTGTATCGAAATATGATATTTCGACCTCAGAACAAGCCATAAAACGGAAGACATAAAAACTATAGATCCTACCTAATGTGTGTGTGTGTGTAAGCATTTATATATATATATAAACATAAAATCCACTATATGTGTGAAGTCACACTGACATTTTATTTCATTTTATTTTTCCCAACCTGTTCGATACAGCTCAAACCAAAAGAGAACATAGTATTAGAAATTATAGAAAAAGTATAACACAAACAAATACATGGCCGAGTTCATTCTTGATATTAATGGTATTAGAGGGGTAAAGCAAAAGCGATTCCCTTTAAAATTCATTCCCATCCGGGAGTTTCCTCTCTCTCTGTCGTGTGTTGATCGGCGCATTAGACCAGAAGTGAGTGGTTGCACGCTTATGCTAGTGGGCTCTGGGTTCATTTGCATTTTACACCATTCCAATTAGAAAGGTTATTAGTGGCCTCGCAAAAGAGAAATTAAAGAAGGCCCAGGAAAAAAACTCACAGAATTTCATGAAATGAAGTAATAATGACATTCGAGGAGAATGAACCACGTTTTATTTTTTAAAAAAATCTTCCGTCTCTTATACATAATTCCCAAAGCGTGAGTACTGTCGGTGGCAATGTCGTGGCTCTCAAAATAAAGAATAACAGTTGAGGAAGAACTTGAAGGGTCTCCCTGAGAATAGACACATTGCTCACCAAAACAAAGGTAATAATTTTTTTGCCTCTACAATATACCTATACTCGAGATCTGCTGGCAGAAAACTTAGTCAGCAAAGGAGACAAAGAAGACTTTCTTCATAAGGCACTGTTATTGTATTTTCAAGCGACGAAAACGCATGAAGAAAATCTCAAACGAAACAAACCTCACTGAGGACCATAATCTCTAACATAAGTTTTAGTTAGGCTAAGTATGGTCAGTACCTCGGTCCCATACTCTTTATTTCAGGTTTTCAAGAACTAAGATCACTGGTTCTTTTTTGTAATAACTTCTCAATCGCCTTTGGTACTCGTAAAGAAATGCAATATGCCTGCCTGTTCACCCATTTGTACAGACCTATCGTTTAGAAAATCGAAACAAAATCTAAAATTGAAAATCACAATGTTTGTTACTCTAAATCTTCTGAACTGCCCGTCCGATCTCGATCAAATTTGTAACATGGATGAGGTTCGAAGCTGGGCTGGTTTTAGGCTATTCACTTTGATGGTAAAACTGAGGGGGGAGAAGAAGTGGGTTTAAAAAATAAATAAAACCTAATAACTTTTAAACCACCCAACCAATCTCGATCAAATTTTCAACATATATGAGGGTCGGGCCTTGGGTGTTTTTATCGTTTCACTTTGACGAGCAAAACTAGGGGAGGGGGAGGGGGAGGGGGAGATATATATATATGAAAAAATCAAAATCAAAATGACTGCTTTATGACTCAATCACTCTTGAACCACCCGACCGATCTCAATCAAGTTTTCACTATACATGAGTTTACGGGCAGAGATTACTTCCGGCTATTCACTTTCACGATGCAACGTCGGGGAGGGAGAGGGGAGAGAAATTTAAAAATGATCAAAAATGATCGATATTACTGTTGAATCCATAGTTTTCGGGGTCGGTGATAGAAACATTGACTCTTCCAATGCTGTTTCAATCCAAGTTCAGCCCTGATAGTTGGGGAGGGGAGGGTACAATTTAGGGGAGGGGGATAAACATTAAAAAATGTTCGAAAATGACAAATATTAGTGTCTAATTCATAATTTTAGGAGTAGCTGAGGTTAACAGTGGCAATTCTGATGCCGTGTGCCGCAGTACATAGGAGGGAGAGAAGAGCTATATATAATAATGATCGAAAATGACCAATATTCATGTCTAATCGATAGATTTCGAGATCATTCAGATGAACAGTGACATTCCTGATCCGGTTTAAGTCCAAAATCAGTCCCGTCACTTGAGGGAGGGGGATATATATATATATATATATATATATATATATATATATATATATATATATATATATATATATATATGACCGAAAATGACCGATATTAGTGCTGAATTTACATTTTTTGGGGTCGCTGAGATGAACAGTGACACTTCCGATGTCATGGTCTTCAACATGGGGAGGGGATATATAGATATAGATATAGATATAGATATAGATATAGATATAGATATAGATATAGATATAGATATATAAATGGTCGAAACTGATCGATATTAGTGTTGAATCTATTGTTCTTGGGGTAGCCGGGATGAACAGTGACACTTCTGATGCTGTCTAAATCCAAACTCAGCCCCGCATATTTGGGGAGGGGAAAGGGAAATACATAAAAGTGATCAAAAATAATCCATATTTGTGTCAAATCCGTGGTTTTCGGAGTCGCCGAGATGATCAATGATCTTTCCGATGCTGTTTAAATCGATGCCATTAAAAATGAAAATAGCATATTTCACGGGTACTAAACACATGAGATATGGAGTTGTGCATCTAAATTTTCATTTCAACCCAACAAAGCGGGTAATATATGTTAGTTTTACATAAAAGTATTTTTACGAGATTTTAAATAATTCATGCTTTTTCCCGGCCCTGTCAAATACGGCACAAAATAAAAGCGAAAATTGGCCATTTTAAAGAAAAGTAAGCTTAATTTAACATTATCTAACTAGGGTGGTCAAACTATAGGGCTGTAATATTGAAAACAGGAGTGCTTAATTCAATAACTTCAAGTTTCAGTACAGGAAAATGGATACAAATACAACCTTTTCTTTCATGATTTAATCCACTAATCAAAATGTTATCTTTTACTGATTCTTCTCTATAAGATCCAATATTGAAATTTGAAGTTTTTAAATATAAATCTTCCGGTTTTAGTAGAAACAGAACTACGGATAACGAACCTATTCCTGAGGCGTTGAATACATATGAAAAATCCGCTTTTCTTTATCTATGAGTGATATGTCTGTCTGGGGATTAAAATTGAAGGCAGAAGTGATAATTGATCCCCACCACTTTCTGCTTCACTAATAGAATAAAGGAGATGTAATCTATTCTTGGAATCGTTAATCCATATTTTTAGAAAATCTCCGCTGTTTTGCACCGCTTTTGCTCTGACACCTGTCGAGCATGGCATAGTCGTTCAGTATGGTTTCCTGTACTTACACATGGCATAGCTTGGAAATTTAAAAACTGCTAAACGGTATTTATAATTTTACTTCCCAAATTGGTATATGGAATTGTTAGCTTGTCTCGGAAAAATTTATAGAAGATATTGTATTTTGCTAGTAACACTGAGATTTATTCACTTTTTTTTCAAAGAAAAGTTCCAATATGGTCTTTCTTCTTTCACAAATTAAGAACAATTCAACTTGCAATATTTCGCGTTAAGAGATTTGCTGTTTAAGTATAAACATGACACATTACTCGAGTCTTGTATATGATGCAGCCACCCCTACCGAGGATCGAAACAAGAGCTGCGTTCAAAGAAAACACCAATTGGTACAAAGCGAAATGTGTCTAATATTTTGAGTAATAACGCTTACTCACACCCAACATTTTCTCATATGAAAATCTGTCTCCATTCATATAACTGACCTGGCGTAGGAGACCCGGGTTCAATTCCCGGCGGGAGCTCATGTGGTTCGGATTCCACGTTAATCAGTAGGTCCACGTCTCATATAGCCTCGCTGCTGAACGGGACGCTAAACTAAAATCAACTCAACTCATATAACTGACCGATAGGCAAGCAGTGTATAACTTACACAAGGAAAATTGTTAGGAAGAAACGGGGACAAGGCACTGAAGAGAAGCGATAGGCACTCAAAGATAGAAATAAAGAAACATAAATGAAAGGATTAACTGAATATACATTTCTAATTTGTTTCTTACTGAAAAATAAAGTAAATTAAATGTTGGGTAAATATTTTTTTAAAAAATATTCTTACTGTCTTACAGCGATTTATAATCCTTTTGTTTATAGTCAGAATCTTTGTCGTCCACGAGAAGAAATTTAAGGCTATGTCGACTCGAAAGATATCGTAAAAATTCTTTCTCTTTCCAAAAGTATATCTGTTTGTGTAACAAGAGCCCTGTCTTGTCTCATATTTCGTCACGAAAACAATCTGTCTTGTCTCGTCGGCAACACAAGCCAGGATACTCACTATTCTACTTCACGAAATAGGAGATCAATAATCAAATGTCTGTCAGTCAAGTGATCAGATTTCTTTACCCTTTACCAACATAGTTAATGCATTCTGATATTGTGTAAGTATAAAATAATATAGTTTCAAGGCTTAAAATTATAGAGGAATTACAATTTGAACCAAATATTCTTTTCATTAATAAAAATGTCTGTAGTGCATTGGTGGACACTTGAAGACTTATCAATGAATTGCTTGTTGTCGACATTATAAAGAATTAGCCGACTTTGATTATCATCAAGAGGCACGAGTATGACTGCTCGACTTTTCGTTTATTAATGTTACTCTAAGATCTTATCTGTGGAGAGGGAGAAATTGGTTTTGTTTCACAAACATTCATTTAACTCTTTTGCTTGATCGTTTTGTTCTTTATCAAACCCATATTGCAGAGTATTTATGCTGGTTGCATAATACATCAGGCATAATCTACCCCGCTTTTCAACTCCTCGTAATACATAGCCTAGTGAAAGATAAAATGAAAACATATACAGGATGTCTCAAATGTAATGGTAAAAAATGAAACCACAGATTCCTGACACCAAAACAAGAGAAAAAAGTTTATATGACATACTGTCCGGAAATGGACAGGGGCAGAGCTAGACAGCTTCGAATGTGGACGGAAAGGAACTTGCCAGTTTACAAAACAGCATTGAGGATGCTTGTGAACAGTTACTCAACACATCGGGAGTGATGGAATGCATTCGAAACTCACGATTTGCACGTTGCATAGATGCAACGTGCTAATCGTGAGTTTAGGACAACACTTGAACATTTTCTGTAGGTACGTTTATTGTTAGAACGTATGACCTAATAGTTTGTAGTGATACTGTGTGTATGCTAGTACGTTACAAATACAGCACGTCTGCATCGTTGTAGATTCTGCCTGTTATTTCATTATATGACACGACTAGTTACACTTGTTCATATTTCTACCCTCTCTCTGCAAGTTTCTATCTGGTATACCACTCTCCATTGCTCCCTGAGATTATGCAATCATGCTCAGTGGTCTTTACTTTGACTCCCATTGTATATACATGATCGTGCAGTCATGCCAGGATAACGATTTTTTCTGTATGGTTTCCATCTTCACTGCACCGTTTCCTTACCCTTGCCGTACAGACATTCGGTGAATGCCTAAATGACGTATGGGGAATCTCTGGCGCAGTTATTTAGCATGCGTTTCACAACATGTCAAGCCGGTATAATTTTTGTCTTTCTGAACCCCCTTCCTAGCTCCTATCATTATCCCACCGGCAGGTGCTAAGTTCCTTTCCGCTCACATTCGAAGCTCTCTAGGTCCGTCTCTGTCCATTTCCGGATTATATGTCATATAAACATTTTTCTTGTTTTGGTACCAGTAATCTGTGGTTTCATTTTTCGCCATTACTTTTGGGACAGCTTGTATAATGCTCAGTTTTCTCGGAACCTTATAGCCTTCTCCTTCTTTGCATATATTTGAATACTGAAATGTTGCTTGGAGTGTAATAGAAATCCGGCTAGTATTCTAGAACTACCTCTACATTTTTATTTACATCTATGTACACTCATGTCCAAAATTATTGTCGCATGTCTATAAATATGTTCTAGGAATATAATTCGATAACGAATTCGCAGGATAATTCTTATAATGTTAGTATGTATATAATCAGCAAAGACATGTATGTGGCAAATTTCATGTCAAAAGAGCAGTAAATAACAACAATAAACGAAAATAAAATTTTCATGTCCATTTAATAACATTTTATTTTACTCATTTTCATTTTCGTATTTATAATTATTTTCCTATGAAATTTACCACAAATATACATTTCCCGATTATACACATAGTATCAATATTATAGGTATCCTGCAAAATCATTATCAAATTATATTTCCACAACAAGACAGTTATAGATATGCGACAATAATTTTGGACATGAGTGTATATACATATTTTTCTACATGGAAGAGAGCAACATATTTTACTCTCTCATATATACAAGTGTGAATTTTTCTATTGCTGGAAAACATTGATTTCCATTCATGATTTCAAAAACAAATATTAAAATTGTTTGCAAAAGTTCAAATTCGAAATTTGATATCCCATAATTCAGGAACCAAAAGCCTACATACCGCAATATTTCACCGTTCTTATAGCAGATTAACATCTACCACCACACTATCTGATTCAGATTGAAACTCGTACGATCATATGCAAAATTTCTTGGTCTATAATTCGGTAAACATACTCTGTACACCACTAATATTTCATATGCATACTAAGTTTTTCAAGAACTATCGCCTTGCCAACTTTGATCAAAATCAGATGAGTTCTGTTGGATTTTTACAACATAAATGTAATTCATTTTCCTCTTTGTTTCAGGAAAATCAATAAGACACAAAATATGTAAAAAACATTACAACATAAAAAACATGTTATTTTAAGATTTTATTTACTGCAACTGTTTTGCAAGATCGCCTTTCCCTTTATGAAACCCATTTTGCAAGAGATATATATTGGTTGCATATGTAAACATAAAAAACATGTGATTTTACGATTTTATATAGTGTAACTGTTTTGCAATGTCGCCTTGCCCTTTATGAAACCCATTTTGCAAGAGAGATATACTGGTTGCATAACAGTTCAGGCGTGATAATACAGTTGTGTAAGGATTCAATGCATATCCGCCTTAAAATACCAAACTTAACTTATAGGACTATATGATGTGGGGTTTTCTTACAACTTTGTTGTTACGGCCTTTGCATTCTTTTCGTACTTTCGTAAGTCCAAATGCTGTTGGCAACATAATATAAATACAGTTAGTGTTTTGGATTTACATTTGCAAATTTTGTCTGTATCAATGTTAAGAACCCAGAGTTAATTCACTGTGAAAGGCTGAAATAAATAGTTCTTTACATATACTCATTCGAATATATAAAACGCTTCCTTATGTACTTCAGTCAGTTCGCTGTAATATATGTGATATTATTAATGACAGGAATACATATTTAGAGCGAGAAATAGAAGTATAAATGATAAACATACGTGCATAAGAAAATGTTACGCAATGTTAAAATATTTTAGCTTGTAAATGTCTTTTCCTGTGGACTCTTTAGACAGTAAAATCAGTGAGACTCCCACGTAGTTTTTTAGGCTGTAGACAAATGCAACAGCTGTTTAAAATTTGTATGTGGGTGGAATTTTAGAAGAAAAAAAACATTAAAAAAATAAATCTCATTTATGTCAGTTTCTCTGTGTGGTCACAGATGGAACCTAACACTTATTTTTAACACAAAAAATAATGTAGCAAATGATTTATGATCTTGGTTTCGCATGATATATTTCCTAATTTAAAAAATGCACCTGTCTATTTCTGAATATGCTAATCAATATGTATGTATTCTGTAATGTGTGCTTGCTAAGACTATGGAAACTTCTGAGTGGTGATTTTCAATAAAACTGGTGGCAGGAAGCAGACCTTATTCAGTATCAGAAAATTACAGTCATTCCTGAAATTGAGATTCAGAAGTACGATTTCAGAATGTGCTCGAAAAGGACTGCAAAGTATTTCTCTGTCCCTTTGCCTCACCATTCCTGAAATTATTTTGCTAGGGCTTCCTTATGGCTTAATGGTTATTATTTTTCTGTATAGTACAGAACTTGCGGGTTCGATTTCCGGTGGAAGTTCATGTTGATCAAAACTCAATAAGCACATAAGTAAAACATCAAATTATTCTAAAGTTTTATTATAATGCTATTTTTAACTCGCATCATATTTAACTTGTGTTAAAGAAAACTTCAAATCACATTGCATTTCAAGTATAATCTTAGCAATTAAATTACAAATAGTATTTACAATGATAACATATATTTACATCTTTTATATTATCTGCTATATTTATGCTATTTTATGCTATTTTATCTGGTAATAGCTACAAATTAGAAGAAGAAGACGAACTGTCATTAAAATGTCGTGAATAATCTTGAAAAAATGAAATCTTTAAGATTTACGTCCCACGTTATACCGACTATACTAAAGGGAACGGTGATGATGAATGAATGAAATGGTGGAATGAAGAAAGTGGGAGAAAACGGGAGAACCCCAAGAAGACCCACACACACGGTGTTTGTCAAGTACAAAGTTCACTTAACGCGAGCTAGGATCGAACCAAGGACCCCAAGCACCAGAGGTATCACTGAGCCACCGCAGCCCCATGAATAATCTTGATTTGTAAATGTTTTATATTTCTGTTGCTAGATGTAAATATTTGTTTAGTCGTTGTTAGGATAGTAAATCTGGTTGCTTTGGTAACAGTTTTCGTTACAGAAAGGACACCATATGAAATAGAAGTGTATTAAACTGCTGTGAAGTAATTAATAATTATTTTGAAAATATTGTGAATTTAAGTGATTAATAATAATGTGTAATCATTGAATACTTATCGTAGTAAGTAGCAACAATATTATATATGAGTATATACTGTGAATAATATTTAAAGAAGTAAATATTCGAACTCTGGAAAATTGTCTTTCTATATTTACATAAAGAAATATCATGGTTAAGAAAGAGACGACACTAGATAAGATCTGCTGATTAAGATGTATATTGCTATATAAATAAATGGATAAATTCGTTCAGCAAAATCAAACTTTTAATTATTATTAGCAAGGAACAAGATACATTTTTAACTTCACGAAAGTTTGTTTTGTTCAGTTTTCTTGAAAACTACGCATTAGTATTTAGGCGCACGTTAAAAAGCCAATATCCTTTTTAAAAAACAAGAAAGCGATAGGAGAAGAAATTAAATGTGATTGATATACAAATACATACTTTGGGTATTTTCCCACGTAATTACTGTGAACTTCCAGACATTTCTGGTAGCATGGCACAAGCTTCTGTAAACGCTTTGTGAAACAATCTGCCGCCTGAGAGTGAAGCCAATCCAGGAATGATATCTTGAGCACTTCACTGTAGTTAAAACACTTCGATGCAAGCCAGTTTTTCAGATGAAGAAAAAGAAAGAAACTGCTGGGGGCAAATTTGGACCTGTAACGTTAATAATTGAATAGTTACCATTGAAATCTTTGAATTGTCCCATCAATGTGAGCAGCTGTGTGTCGGTGAGAGTCCTCATGGGTGAGAAGAATTCTAGAGTGTAGCATTCCTCTCCGTCGCGTTTAGATGGAACGTTACAGATTAATCAGTGTTTGGTAATACAAGTTTACTGTAATCGTTCGTTTTGGTATCAAGAATTCCACTCGAATCACATCCTTATGTCCTAAGATATGTTTGCCATGATTTCGTAAACTGGTAGTGTTTCTTTGAATTTTTCGGTTTAGGAGAATCAAAGTGCAGCCATTGCATTGACTGCGGCTTCTTCTGCCCAGTGGTGTACGATATCGAGGTCACTATGTGAGGAATAAATCATCCTTATCCTCTCCCCAGTGGGCCGGAAAATCACGTGCAGCTGTGCGAGGCACCAACCTCGCACACAGTTTGTGATAATCTAGTTTATCCGTCACAATTCGATCCACAGTGAGATAGGATATCACTTTCTCCTTAATGCGTTCCACCACATTATCTGTCTAAACACTAGGCTTCCGCTACGCTCTCGACATGAACTTTTTAACGCCTTTCCCAAAGTCTTCTGTACTACTGCCTGACCTTCTCTTCACTCATTACTGTTGGTCCGTAAAATGGCACACAATTCTCGATGGATGTTAGCCACAATTTATTGTTTGGCGTTCAGAAATCGTATGACAGATTTCAATTCACATTTGGCGGGATTTTGTATTACTGCAAGCATTTTACCTTACTGCTACTCACAGGTATGCAACTACACACTGACGATTCTCTTCTCGTTTGCAAATACAGAATAGTAGAACATGTTCAACTTCATGAGTGTTGCCAACTCCGTGTAAAGAATATTGGCTCTGTCTTCTTTATATGTGTTTCGTATACGTCTTATCCACGGACAATATTTTAGTTAAACAGAAAATAAAATTTAAAAGTTTATTGATTCGACTGCAAGAGATCATTTTCCCAGGGAATGACAAATGTAACAACTGCACTTAGCTGCAGTAAAATTACTCAACAACCAATCGAGCTGAAATTTAGTACACAGAAAGAAACTAAAAGGTGATAGATCTGAAAAGACGCTATAGGTAAAGGAGGTGGTTAATAAATCCAAAACAAAAAAAGCTATATTTTATATAAAAGTAAATATGTATGTTGCAGCATAACTGTGGACACATTGGTAATTTCCAAAATTTAACACGTATGATTTACAATCTCGGAACAACCTTATTGGGAGTAGGATACCCTAACATTGCTAGGGATAAGAAGGGGTGACGTAAAAATAATAATAATTCAACTGATACTAGTGTCATATTTATTGCTTTCGGGATGGCTGAGATGCATAGTGAAACTTCGTATGCCATACTGTGGGAGCAAGACACCCCTAGTACACGTAGGATATCAGAGGAAGTGATATATAATAGACAAATATTAGTTTAAAAAATACCGTTATTACTGTCGAGTCCATAGTTCTCGGTGTCGCTAAGATGAATAGTCACACTTTCGATGCCGTTAAGGACAAGTTGAGCACTCGTCCCTATTAATTAATTATCCAAACATTAGTATCGAATCTATACTTCGGGATAGTTAAACTGGACTGGTTGTTATCATTCCAGATGACATATAAGCACAAGTTTAAGCAAGAACAGGCATGTCAGCTAACCTAGGAAATTGACAGGGGAATGCCGAAGGCGTTTCTAGTTGTTATTTACACACAGGAAGATTCTTTCCAGTCAGTCGCAAAAATTGTTCGTGTTGGCAGGAAAGAAATTACCACCAATTATGTTCTACTTTCTTTCAACCGACGATCTGCACATGTTTGATAAGTCTCTCTTTAAGGTTTACTAAAGGTGGCAGCCCCAACGAAGATATGCGCTCAGTCATTAATTGTACCGTGTGTTGTCAGCCATCGTCATTAATGAAAGACTACCGCTCGTGATCAAGTGGCTAACGCGTATGCTCTCTAATTGTTGTTCCGAGTTCGATCCCCGTTATGGATATTTCTCACAGATACAAGATCTCGTTTCACATAACTTTGGTGTTGAAAATGTACGTAAAAACTTAATGAATATTTGAATTAGCTACACTATAGTCCACGTTGCCCGAATTGGCGTATGGCGTCAGCCAATAAGCTTGCAGTGCGTTGTTACTAAACCTTTAAGGAGGAATCTAATTCATAATTGTCCACAAATACCGATAAAATCAATTGTAAATGATTAGATTCCTCAGGGTAGGTTTAGTATCAGTACAGTGCGAGCTTATTGGCTGATGCCATACCCCAATTCGGGTGATGCGGGGTATAATACATTATAATATATTTCCCACGGTTACATGTAACACTGTGCACCATTGGGATTCTTCAGATAGTGTTGACATTATGATATTCATCCAGTGTCGTGACAGTAATTTGGTTGCTATTTAAATGAAAGAAGTGGCAAAGTTCTGTCATAACAAACAGCATTAACAGCCAGATAAAACTAGTATCCAACCATACAATAGCCCCAAGTATGATTGTGTATTTTCTTTACATGAATACTAAAATCAAACTGATAGTTGTTGTACTTAGAAATCGTGTCATGAGATTTAGGTTTTTCAATGTATTTTTAGATTTTCAAACTATGCTAGGCATAAGTATCAAAAGTTTTATAGAACGATTATGTCCATGTATGTCTGTCTGTTTTTCGACGCATATCAACGTATATAAACGGTCAGAGATATTGAAAAACTACTTTTATTGGAATCAATTCAGCGTCCCAAAAATATAGTTTCTATCTCATAGGTTAACTCTTTTATAAACTGGAAATATTTAAAATTGTTGATCGTCAAAGAACGAAAACGGTAAACAGACAATGACAAGAATTGTTTGAATCGATTAAACATCTAAAGTAAAAATATCTTCGCACGCATATCTCTACAAAAATCGGAAGTGGCAGAAACTTACTACTACTTCCGGTTTTAATATAATTCTCCAGAGAACAAACTTCGTAAGAGATACTGACAAGCTGTTTTTTGAAATTGATTTAGTTTCCCAACAATAGGTCCCATCTACTCCGTTAACTTTCTATTAATATCGGATGTAGTGTAAATTTACAATTTACTTTTTCAACGTTGATTCACATAGAATAAAAACGGTAAGAGAGAGCGACAAGCACTTTTTCCTGCAATCGATTAAGTATCCCAAGGTCCTATACCGTCTCCAACCTGTCCTCTCTACTAAAACCGAAAATGGTAGAAATCTACACATTCCAATTTCTGGTTTCAAGGTTAACTTTCAGAGAGTAAGAAGAATTTCTAGGAATTTGAAGCTTAAAAAATATAAAACATAATCATGCCTGTCGTTCTTTATGGTTGTGAAACATGGTCGCTTGTTTTGAGGGAAGAACGTAGACCAAAAGTAGCTATTTGAGAACAAGATCCTGAGACGAATATTCGAACCCAAGAGGAAGGAGGAATGGAGAAAACTTCATAACGAGGAACTACATAATTTACACCGTTTACCAAACATTGTTAGTGTCAACAAATCTAGGAGGGTCAGATAGATAGATCATGTTACCAGAATTGAAAAAAGTAGGAACGCTTTCAAAGCATTAACTGGAAATCCAATTGGAAAACCACCATTAGAAAGATCTAAAAGGAAATGGGACGACAATATTAAGATGGATCTCGCGGAAATAGGAATACAAAGTAAAAACTAAATCCAGTTGGCTGAGGATAGAAGTCAATGGAGAGCTTTTGTGAACGCGGCATTGAACCTCCGGTTTCCATAGGTAGTTAGTTAGAGTAAGAGCAATAAGAGATAGCGATAAACGATTTCCGGGAAACAATTCTTCGTCCTCAGCATAGGTCGTGTTACCCCCTCTATTCAAATTGGAAGGTTCAGAAATCACCATTTCGGTTTGAATATTAATCTTCATATAACAAAAAACATAAATAACTAAATTCAAAGGTAGTGAGAAATGGCTTTTAGATATGGATTTATCGTTCTAAGAATAACTTTCATCTCCCTTTATTACAAATGAAAGTTCTAGATCTACTAAGTCTAGTTTCAGTATTGAGCCTGCTCAGTTTGCAGCTCTACCATAGTTTCTCAATGTGAAACAAACGTAAATTATCACGAGAGATTAATTACTGTTGTAGTTTCGAATGTAGACAATACTCAGCGTTGTGTCTGCATTTTGCTTGATATCGAAAATGGAATACAATTACCTGGCTGATTGCTCTTGACATGGCATGTATGAATTTCATCCCAAACTTCAAAAAATTACAAATGACAATTTTGACATCATGTTTCCCATACTAGAAGGCTCAGTACCTAATAATGTCGCTTCGAATCTATCCCTGACACATATCGATTTCACTACCTTTCATTCTGATTGAATTTTGACATCAAAAGCTGTAAGCTCGCATGAAACAGTTTAAATAAAGAAATGTTTTTAATGAATACCTAGGTACATATATCTAGCTAGAAGTAACTAATAATATTGAGATTTCATAGACTATTCCGTAACGTTGCTTTTAGAGGTAAATAACAATTATCATGAGCATCGAATGATCATAAAATATAAACCAGGAAAAAGTCAAAATGAATTGAGAGTTCAATGCAACGCGGAAATCGTGTTGCAAAAGGAAGCTACGTCACTGACTTATTGAAGTCACCGAGAGAGGTCCAATCATCAACATCGTGGTGGTAGTTTCAAAGTAGAGGGTTTCTGCAAAATACAATGTTGCCGCCTTGTAACTCGTGTTCTGAAGTGCTGTCAACCGAGAGGGAAGGAGCACTGTAGACATCTCAGCTGAATACTCACTATGTGGCAATTACGCATGCTCCTCCGAATGTCAATTTGTTTCTTATTGTGCTCGTAATATAGTTTGTTTTAGTCTAGGAAAGATACGTTGTATACAAGTAACATATACAACTAATTAAATGAAAACTGAATCTCTATTTGAATTTTAAATAATTCATTAAAATACACTAAACATTTCAATTGATCATACTCTCGCTTGTCTTCCAAAATGGATTATTCTAAAGATATGTGTATGTTCATGGTAGAAATGGCACCTATCTGCTATGATCTAATTTCTCACAACATGCTCTGCTCCCGAAAGCAATACTTCTTTTAAATTTACATTATGATCCTCATTTTCAATTCACCTCTGCGCAAAATCTTGATTTCAAAATTGTATTATTATTTAATTATTATTTGTTTTTAAACGCTCAAAGGCATAGATAAATTAGTTATTAGATAAACTGGGTTTTTGAAATGTGTTATTGATTTTTTTTAAATCTTCAATTGTATTCACTATTCTCATTTACGTTTTGATTTCATGGTAAAATACGAAGAACCGAGATTTAAAAAGATGATTTCTGAGAAAAGTTTAGAACGTATGATATATTTATCTTTATAAATTTCTCTCGTTAATGAAAGACTATTTTCCACATACTGAAGAGCTTCCATATAGTGTGGTCCTTATCTGAGATCGTTCCCACGTAGCTGTTATTCCTTTGATAACGCTCATCAATTATAACAAGGGGCACGTGCTCAGTAGTAGAGCGCTTACCTCTGGTGCGTGATGTCATTGGTTCGATCCTCGACTAAGTAAGTTTATGGTAGACAACATCGTGTCTGTGGGTTTTCTCGGAATATTGCTGTTTCCTTCCATTTTTCATTTCATACGTTCTTCCATCATCATTCACTTGCCTTAATCATCCGTCTACCTTAGCCTAAAGAGCATCATTATGGGATGTTAAACTGAAAGATTACATTTTCATTAGTTATAACTCTTTCACTTCTCCATCTTTTCCTTTCCATTGTTTATTCTGTTACGTACCTCACAAAAGAGTTCCTTCCCAATGTTCTAGCCAGTATCTCTAGGTGATTTTAATTATGTCCAATAATATTCTTATATTCTCTACTCTCTCAGCACTTCTTCCAGTGGTGGCAATATATATTTTTTTCGCGCCGATATATATTGTGGCATAACTTCAGAAAGTTCGTTAGAAATTATAAATTTCAAGATGTCATAAGAACAAGTCAAAGAATCTTTCTCGCCCAACTTGGCAACGAATTTCTTCAAACACAAGAGCCCTTCTGGCGTGTCTGTAGATATTTCGTCACTGTGATATTTGCATAATTGAATCCAAACTTAATATATTTCCTCATCTCGTGAACTTGTGGTTAAACAGTAGCGTACATGCTTTGGTGTGGGAGATAAGGGTTCGATCCTCGGTGGTAGCTCATATGGTTCGAATCTATGTTAAGCTGTGGGTCCACGTCTCATATAGCCTGGCTGCTGAAAAGGACACTAAACTCAAAATCAATTTATTTCTTCATCTCGTAATGATTCCTGGGTTGTAGGAAAGACAACTATCTCGATACATTTTCCATTCATTAGAATCTGTCTACCAAACCTTGTGTGACGGTATCGTACACTGTATTAAAGAGTTCAACTTCAAATATTTTAGGAGAAAATATTGGGTTCATCAAGGAGTAACTTCTTCTGGCATAGCCTTCTTTCTCCAGATTCTATTATACAAAAATGTTTCTTCTATTTCAAACTTCTTAGCCATAGTCTATGCCGTAAGCGTGAATGGTGCGACTTCTTCTTCTTTTCGGATAATTTAAATCTTCTCTCCGATCTCGTAAATTAATGTTCGAGTCAGGTCGAGGTTGGATGTTTGTGACTAAATATTTATTTGTAACATTGATTTCCTCCATTACTCCCTCCCATATTACAAGGACAATGAGAAATTCGTATTTTGAAAATGAATGAAGGAGACCCTCACTAGCGCCTTGGAGTTTCTACTGTTTCGAATAATGATTTTCGGAACATAGTGTATTTTAGGGAAATGTTTCAAAGCAGAAGAAACTCCCATATATTTTCTCTTCAATCTTGTTACAAAGTCTTTTTATTGGCGCTGACATACGTTTACCCTTCTCACAAGGAACAGACATGAACGTGTTATCCGGACATCCGAATTAAACCTAGTCTATTCGATAAGCATGAAAAAAATATATGTTCGTGCGCAAAAAGAAAAAAATAGGTGCCATGAACAACGAAGTAAGTCCCTGGGGCACATTAACCCTGTTAGTATAAAGAAAATCGTGGACCCGCAGTATAATACCTATTGCATCAACACTGTTCATTAAAAAGTCATGGCTTATAGTTCATTCTCTTCAACATGAAACAAGCTTTCCAGAGTGCTATGCATTGGGACCTATAACGTACTTGAACAGGGAAAATTGGGAGAATGTCGGGAAAATTCCCTCCAGAAATCCCTCCCATCAACTTTGGTCCCCTCTGGAGTGGCCCCGGGTAAAAGCACCCAATCCAAATGTATCTCGAAAAATAATATAGGGGATAAGAAATGACTGTAAAAAGTTTTGTATTGATAGACGGAATAGATATGAGGGAATGCCTTGTATATCAGTACACGGTTTCTTGTCGTACCAGCTAAACAGCGTTACGCGCTAGCCTACCCACAAGTTTCTACTGAAAGTACAACGTTTAAGTTCCACTTAACTTCAGTAGCCAATGATTGAAGTCAATAGACGCGTTAAAGAATTATTACTTAGAGAATATTTACTCTGAGTTTAATCATGCTTATTATTATTTATATATAAATAGTCTGAGAACAAAAAACTTCAGATCCAAATTAAAAGTGAACATGTTTGTAACTCTTAATCTCTTGAACCACTCAGCCAATCTCGATCACATTTTTGACATAGACGGAGTTCTGACTTTGGAGTGTTTTAGGTATTCACTTTAATGGTAGAACTTAGGCGAGGGAAAATTATAAAAAAGAAATAAATAAAACTTAATAACTCTTAAACCAAACGACCAATCTCAATCAAATTTTCAACACAGATGACGTTCGTGCCTGGGATGGATTTTAACATTTCAGTTTGACAGAACAGCTTAGGGTATGGAGAGGAGGGGGAGATATACAAAAATCAGTAAATATAAAAATAAAAGTGACCATGTTCGTGAAATAATAACTCTTGAACCACCCGATTTGATCTCAATCAAATTTTCAACATAGTTGAAGTTCGAACCTGGAAAGTGTTTTATTATTTGCTTTTTATGGTAGAACTTAGGGGAGGGGAGGGGAGGGGATTAAATATATGAAAATGAATAAAACAATAACCCTTGAATCACCCGACCGATCTCGATCAAACTTTCAATACAGATAAGGTTCAGACCTGAGATGTTTTCGTCATTTTGCTTTGACGGCACAATGTAGGGGAGAGGAAGGGGGACATATATATATATGTAAACAAAAAAAATAATAATGAAAGTGATTGTTTTTGTGACTTCATCACGCTTAAACCACCGAACCGATCTTAATCAAATTACCAACATAGATTAGGTTCGGAAATGGAGTGATTTTTATCATATCCCTTTGACGGTAGAAAACCGAGAGGGAAGGAGGAGGGGAGGGGAGAGACATCTATATATATAAAAGAGAACGCACAAATCCTTTGTGAACTCATCACGCTAATACGGCTGAACCAATTTCTTTCATTTTTGGGGGGTTATTAGGATTTGGACCCTAGATGGTTTTTATCATATCACTTTAATTTTTAATTACCAGTGTCTTGAGATAATTGACCATTCAAATGTCCATACGTACAAATCCTTTGTTATTAGTTCATCATAGGTAAAAATAAACGTATTTATATGCAACCCGCATGACCATGTGACTCGGCGGGTTAACATAAATGACAGGCGCTATAATTTTAACATTTACTGCAATTTGAAAGCGAAAAAGTAAAAATTATCTAAGTAACAAAGTTTATTGCGTTCCGGGGTGACCGCAGCGAAGCGGGGCGGGTTAACATAAATGACAGGCGATATAATGTTAACATTTACTGCAATCTTCTATGGTTTTTATCATATCACTTGAAAGCGAAAAAGTAAAAATTATCTAAGTAACAAAGTTTATTGCGTTCCGGGGTGACCGCAGCGAAGCGGGGTGAACGCTGCTAGTTTAAAAATAAATAAAACAATAATTCTGGAACCACCTGACTGATCTCGTTCAAATTTTCAATATAGATGACATTCGAGCCTGGATTTTTTTTTAATATTTTCATTTTGACGGTAAAACGTAGGGGAGGGGTGACGAAGGGAAGATTAAAAATAAATAGAACTTAACTCGTGAACCATCCAATCGATCTCTATCAAATTTTCAACATACATGATATTCGGGCCTGATAATTTTTACTATGCCGTGCCCGCAACATGAGGAGGAGCAAAGGTATATATAAAAATCACCGAAAAAGGCCAATATCAAAGAGCGCTTTACTAATAGTAAGAACGGAACATATTACTATGTTCCTTAATTTAACCCAGCGAAATCGGGGTGCGTCTTAGATTCGAGGACGTGTTAAATTCGAGTAATTATCGAGAAATTCTTAAGTAAAGATAATAACGTGTTATTAAAACTACTTTGCTGGTCATAAATATTTTAAATTTTATATCATATTCAATCATTCAGACAACAATAGTGTTCTGCGCTTGAGCAGGACGTACGAGTTATTTTTATTATTATTTTCTTGCAATATTTTTCGTCTTCCTTGTTAAAATTCGAACTTCCTTAATGATTCAAATGTGAACACATTGTCACCGAGAAACAAACCCGGGACCACGTGAAAGAAAGCACGATCTCTAGCCACAAAACAGTAAAGATAGCTTTGCAATAGTAAAATAGGATCAAAACAGTAATATATCAGGGGCCGCGGTGGCTGAGTGGTAGAGCGTTCACCTCTGGTGTTTGGGGTGTCGGGTTCAAACCCTGCTCCCGCCAATTGAACTTTGTGGTGGACAAACACCGTGTGCGTGGGTTTTCTCGGGGTTCTCCCGTTTCCTTCCACGTTCTTTATTCCACCATTTCATTCATCTCTCATCATCACCGTCTCCTTTAGCCTAACCGGCATAACCGTGGGACGTAAAACTCAAAAATTTCATTTCATTTCAATAATATATCAGTAATATTTTTCTATAAAGGTAGATTTGTACACACATTCCAAAGTCTGCTTAAACCAGTAAACGACACAAACCTGGAAATATAAAAATAATTATCTGTTTTATGCATCATTCGACTGCTTCACGTTCCGAATCATGTGAGATTCGCCAGAGCACAAAATTACTTATCATTATCTTCTGAGGTTTTCAGTTTTTAAAATGTTTTTTCTTCCATTTTAATATAGTATAGAATCTCTCTGCTATTGCCTTTGTCTGATGTGGGATTTGGTTCAATGGAGAGTAGAGAATCCCCAGAGAATGTATAGATCGATGGGCTGTGAATCCCATTTGTAAACTGCCAGCTATAATTTTGTGGTTCATCTGTTTGATTCTTCGTACTCAAGCAGACTTCGGTGTAGATCAAGTGAGAACGAAACAACTGTTGTCACTTTTGTTTCAGCTTCGTCTACAACTTGCTAAACGAGAGATTGCCTTATGTTCAACTGATTCTTATTGTCATTGCTAAATAAAAATGTTAGTAGAGAAAAACATGGGTTGAATTTGTAATTTTACTTTCGAGTTCCATATTAATCATAAAATTCACATTTCACATTAAACTCGGTGCTAAAACGGAATTCAAGCATCAAACAAATCATTTTCTTTTTTCTTTTCTTTTTCTTTTGTTTTTTCTTTCTTTTTTTGTCTTTCGTTTTCTTTTATCATTTTTACTAAATCTAAGATTACACTTAATTTCAAGTACCATATTATTCTTAATTGAAGCAAGAGTAGTGAGTTTCCACAATTCGACTTGACTGATATTTGTGTGCCTACTTGTCCGTCTTTCCATCTGTCTGTCTGTCTGTTCCAAGGTAACTCTTGTAAAACATTGTATTTTAATTAAATTCGGCATGAATCTTCTTACAAACTTCCCAAGTGAGCTTATGTATTTGGGGTAGCAATGTACTAAATTAAGTGAATAAAGGAAGGTAAAATTATGTCGAAAATTTGTACATACGTATAGAAAAGCGTTTTGCAGAATTAACTACGTAAAAATTATTCAATTTTGATAAAACGTAGTACAATAAGAATTCGAAAATCCGATCTAATTGGGACCACAGGTAGTTAGGATTTTCAAATTGTGCAGATTTTTTAAAAATGACCAAGAAAATGCCATTTAGGCTTAAATATACTGTACGGTATGCTCTTTTATCGGTACAGTGGTTATAGAGTACATACCATAATCACAATACCATACGTAAGGCTACTTACATTTAATGTTTCTTAAGAATCTACTTATATGCTAAATTACACTGTTCTTGTAACTCACACTTAAAACTTAACTTGTATAGGCCTAAGGGAAAACAAAAATAAAAATGTGTATGACAAACGATTACATATGAATGAGATTTTGTAAAGCACTGACTTCATACAAAGAAAATAGAATTAGCGTACTGTCACTAGCTTCTATGGACCGCGTTCAGATTTTTGACGCTCGGATTATCGACTTTGTACTGCATATAGTTTCTTTAGGGCATTCCGATGACCTCCACACCTTGGAGTTAAAATCTAACAAGAAGGAAGTGTAAATTTACTCTCCCTCAGAAAAAGATGATCCATGATTGCATTTGATTTAACAGCAATATGCTGCATATTTTGTGAGTCTTCTAAATCATCTTTCTTGATGAAGCAAACATCATTGAAGAATTTTCATTTCATTATAATTTTCATTTATTTACTCCATCTCACTAATACATGGTATTTAGAATTGTTCAGTTCACATATACAGTTTATATAGGATTTGTATAAGAAAAAAGAACATAATATGGTTTACAAAAAGTTATGTAAGTGTAGGAAAAATACTTTACATTGTCACACAGATATTCCTAGGTATTCTCTTATATTATAAAATTATTTCTCTATGAGATACTTTTTTAAAGTTTTGTTTAAATTCATTTGTTTTTCTCCGTTGTCATATAATTAGGCCCTGTTGTGTCAGTGATAATCTAATAAAGTAGGATTTTTGTTTTGATTTCTCGTCTTACAATGATTATTTTTCACTTCATCTTTATTTTGCGCTAGACTGAAAACTAATGCTTCATATACGTAAACAGATGGAACTGTTAATATGTTTAACTTGTTAAAGTACGATTTGCAGCTTTTTCTGTAATGTAAGTTTGCATAAAGGAATTGATAAACTCCCCCTCTCATTGTTACAAGTCCACCGTAACTTTCAAAAACCTTTCTCGATTCTGATGCAATATTATGTGTGTTTTGATTCCTCAGTCCTCGGTGCATGGGGTTACAACAAACAAAAATGAATGGCAATAATAATACCCCGTAATATAGGAATAACTTCCTCCTTCTCAATGTAAAGATACTGTACATTCCACGATAACTTTCATAAAAATATTATAGATTAGATACTTACTCAGTTTGGGGTTAAAAATGATGGAAGAATGAGAATCACTCGCTACAATGCAGAACATCACCAGTTATACAAAATTGATCAAAATATATCACTTAGTTTGCTGATTTATAATAAGAAACCTTTAATTGCAATAAGTAATAATTCGTTCGGCTAATTATGAAATGTATTCACATAATTAATTTAATTATGTTATAAATGCCCTTGTGCCGTGTTAGAAAGGCACGAATTCCAGGCGGCGATTAAATTTCCACTTTTGTATTTTTCATTTATATGCAAAGATCAGAAGGGGATCTAAAGGTACGACTGGAGGAGGTAGCCAGAACTGAGATTATATATATATATTACTATAAACTTACAAAAAATACATTAATAATAAATTATTTTTGTCACTCAAAAAACTGAGGGACCTAAAACCCTGGCCTCTGTGTAGATCCGCCACTGGTACAGATAAAATAAACATAATACGAAAGTGAATTTAGTAATCACCACAAAGAAATGAAGACGTGTATATTAAATAACTGCACTTTTATAAGAGTTTTCATTAAATAACTTTTTTTATAAATATAATTGAACAGACTAATAGATAAAAGTACTGATTAAAAATACTTTATTGTGCTCCTAGCTGGTGTAGGTGCTTCTGCGTGTGCACAGAGAAAACGATGTATGTGGCGTACCTAAAAGTGTAGGTTACATGCGTAAATCCTGTAGTTTTTTTGGACTTAAATGCACGACTAAATATAACATCCTACAGCAAACATATAACTGATAACGTATGTTTTATAATACTTTCCGTATAAATGTTCCGTTTATACATACTTTCCCTATGAAAGAAAGAGCTCACATACAGATGGACGTATATAACATACAGCTGACATATGTAACATACACAAGACTGTTAAATGTCAGACATCCTGCAGCTGCATCATGTACCATCTAAGCGAGAAAAGGCAGGATTTGTGTAGCATATGGATAATGTATGCTCCGTACAAATTTCCGAAGTAAATATATGGATTCCGGATATTTGTACAATATATATCTGTCCGGATAACGGATTTTTCTCAGTGCCTTTGGTGCACGCGATATCAAATTTGATTTCTGCTGGGAAAGCGTAAAACACACTACAGCAGCTCAAACTGTACGTAAATTGTAAATCTTATCTTATATAGCCTTGTAGGCATAAGAACATGGATACAAAGTAATCCATCAATAACTCTTATTATTGAGAAAATTGATTCAAAGTTCACGTAACTTCGTTTTGTGTCAAAGACCTTATATTAAATATTGAAGTCCCAACCATATGAACTGCCATGAGTAATCAAATTCAGATCTCCCATACTGATGCGCGTATGCTAACCATTTAGCTAGTTCATTGTATATGGTTTAATATACTATCTAAAATTAAACCGCCAACCTTCATTAAAACGCTATGTAGTGAGGATAAAAGAAGTAGATTTTGATTGGTAAAAGACCACACGTTTATCGACTTGCTGCGAACATAGATATTACGTACTCCTGTATATTACGTATTATCTTTAGTGGTTGTTTTCCTTTGAGTTCGTGATTTTTTTTTTATCACAATAATTAACCGTTTTAAATGAATTCCCTTTGTATCACATAGTTCCAATTCTCTAATGGAAGCATTGTTTTGGAAATAATCACGTAAAATAAGATCTGTACTTGGTCATGTATTGTGACAGGCTACTAGAGAACAATAATTGGATTCATGTAGGTTGAATAGAATTGTAATTTTAAAAATTAAAAAAAATACTCGTACAAAAAGAGAAACTAAACTTGTTTTTTCTCGAGTAAAGACATCACTTTTAAACAAATAGTACAGAGATAATAATAGCATTGCAATTATCATGACTGAGGTTTCTTTTTTACTTTACAACAGTGTGATACCATATCTTTAAAAAAAATATAATTAGAATCAACGTATTATACATAAATCCATTATTCTACTTGTGGTATTAATACAGTCACCATTATAATACTCAAACGTTTCAGTCAAAATAAGTTGTATGTTGGTTCAGAGGTTCTATTCACTTTTCTTACATATATCTAAAAATGTGTTTATCCGTGGAACATTTAAACTTCAATGTCCTTTATGAAACATTGCTGTTTGTGTTTATATGATACGGAAATGGACTGTTGTTATCCCTGTGTTGCTGGGGTAAGATTCTCACCAGACATTAAGGATTTCATTCGTACCAACCTACTAGTAGTTGTTTGCAGATATTATTAACAGTTTAGAACTTCAATCAATCCAAGTTCGCAATCTACTAATTCACATATCATTTAGAACCAAATAAAATCTTGTTTCTGCTCTAAACATGATGTTCTAGATAAATTGACTAGAACTACCTTTGAGTAGAATTCCCAACAACACACACATATAGGATAATAACTAACTATCTAACTCTATGACCTATGGAACCTGGAGGTTGAATGTCGCATTCACAAAAGTTCTTCATCAACTTCTATTCTTAGGCAACTGAATCCAGTTTCTACTTTGTATTCCTTTTTCTATAAGATCCATCTTAATATTGTCCACCAATCTACTGCTAGGTCTTCCTAATGGTCGTCTTCCGATTGGAATTCCAGTTAGAACTTTTAAAGCATTCCTATTTTCTTCCATTCTGGCTACATGGCCTGCCCATTTGAGCCTCTTGGATTTGATGACCTTAACAATGTTCGGTAAACGTTATACATTAAGCTAGACTTATTACGAGAATGGGGAATGGCGGAAACTTCATAACGATTAACTATATATAGAATAATAGGAGATCTTAATTAAAATAGACTTATTTGACAATAAATGGAATATAATCTAAACTGCTAGCTAAATCATGTTTTCAAAAAAAGTATAAGATTGCTATCCTACTTATGTGTGACAAATTTCTCCGTGCGTACTGCCAATTCCTAATAGTAAACATTCACGCTAATACATGTTGCTACATGCGCTATCGTTTGCCTGCTGGAAGCTAATAGGTGACAGTAGAGTGCAGGCAATTTGTTGATTTAAAGCTCTTGTGATGATTTAATGGTAAATTAATTGTATTAAATTGTTATTATTTCAGTTAGGTATTAGTTCAATACAGTGGCGGCGGTTGGACGTTAAAAGTGGGGGGGGCAAGACATGATCTGAATATTTGATATCAATGGTAGTTTTCCTGATTGCTTGTAACACTTTGTTTGACGAAAGGTTGTATAACTATTAGGATACTGTCTTTTTCAGTTAAAATACCGTATATCTTGTTTCATGTTTTATTAAGTAAATTGACAAGAGCAACTCAAGTAGATACTAGCCCTTTGTACTCTTAAACAACAAAAGTGGAAGAAGAGATTTGATTCCTTGATCATGAATATCTGTTTGAAAAATTGTGTGATCAGATTAGGGGTCTATTTAATAACAAATTTGCAAAACAAATAAACAGAAAGGATAATATTAATCAAATAATCATAGTAATGAATAATGACGCTTGTTTGGCAAAAGTTATTTTGAAACTGGGAATTAATGAACAACATATTTTTAACTCCACGCATGCTATTATGTGTGTTATTACTCTTAAGATGACAGTGAATACTACAAGCATATGGTACAATCCGCGGCAAAAAACCTGCAACATGAGGATGTAAGTTTATTGTGAAATTACGCCTAACAGCACAGGGTATGAACATAACGTCTAAGTGGAACGAATCACGCCAGGATAAACCTCGGCCTCCTCTCGTGTACACTTATTTTGGAGCAAAAGACTTCGT
This sequence comes from Thermobia domestica, assembly GCF_964235325.1. Taxonomy (NCBI): domain Eukaryota; kingdom Metazoa; phylum Arthropoda; class Insecta; order Zygentoma; family Lepismatidae; genus Thermobia; species Thermobia domestica. The sequence goes on along the minus strand of NC_137454.1, from coordinate 232,804,926 downwards.
CATTTCACAATAAACTTATATGCTCATGTTGCAGGTTTTTTGCCGCAGATTGTACAACATTTAAAGAAATACTTTTGCAGCTTCCCGAAACATGTTCGCTGCCATTAAGTACAGTTTTCACTTTCTTGGAATATATCAAAACTCAGCAATACTTAGTCACTCCACATTTCAGTTATACAAAATAATCCAGAACCTAGAATTATGCTAAATTTACTAAATTTAATTGTATATACAAAACTGTATATGTACACCTCTAAACTCCTATATTACACTGCAAAATTAATATTCCTTACTGAGCTCCTTTGTGGCTAAGCGGTTAGCGTACACGCCTTTGAAGTGGGACACACGGGCTCGATTCCCGGGGAGCACACGTGGTTCGGACTCCACGTTGATCATTAAGTCCACGTCTCATATAACTTCGCTGCTGAACAAGATGTTAAACTGAAAAAAATCAAATCAAAATATTCCTTATTATTAGAAAGAAGAAAATACATTTTAGGAACTGTCGATTTTTGTGCAATTAAAGAATAACTTGTGAAAGACTTCTTTTCTTGCGAAATGTTATCTCAATTAGTTCCAGAGCGGCTAATATATCGAGCCCTTGCAAGAAGAAATTAAAAGTACGCTCGAATTATGGTGCTCCAATATTTTAATTTTTGGGCCATTTTTAGTGCAATTCAAACGCAATTCTTGTAGCTTTCTTAATTCCACGGGAAGACAACCAATACGTACTCATGGAACAACAAATATTTTATGGCACCATTTTTATTCTATGAACCAATAATACATACAAAACTTTATATTTCCAAATGAATCTATATACATTAATGGGTAATTTCAAAAAAGTGGGGGGGGGGCAACTGCCCCCCTTTGCCCCCCCAAATCGCCGCCCATGGTTCAATATAATTGTTTCAAAACCAGATAAGGTCATAACCATATTTCGAGTTCCACATTGAACTTGTGCGTATGTACAGTAACCTATTATGAGAATTTAATTACAACTCAAAGTGTATTTTTCCAGATTAAATATTTGAAAATGGATAATGATGATGCTTGTATAAACATGAACATGCTTTGTTGTTTATTATTAGGTCATGGAACATAATCATGGACATATTTAGATTTGAGAATTAATATTTGTATAACTTCATGTTGGTTGATGAGGAAATTTTTTAAAAAAAAAACTTTTATATATAAATAACTAAAAGTTTCAATTAAGTACTATTTAGCCTATAGTGTACAACGGGCTAAATGCTTGGGGTAAAAACTAGGTATTGCTATTTGTTAGCAAAAGCAGTTTTCAATCGACAATTTCAGCAAAGTATCATGGTCGTTTATTAAATAGGTATCTCAAAAATAAATCCTGGCAATAGACGCAGTACAAACAACAAACAATTAAAATAAAATGTTTTTACCAGTAATTAGGTAATAGATTCCGATTCAAAACGACACTGTGATGACCAATTCAGAAACAACTTCCTTTTTAAAGTTGTTTTATACCTGGAAACATTTTAAATATTTGACAGACTTGTGTTTGAAGTAGTTTTGTTTTGTGTGTGGTTTTATATCACTGCATTTAGTGTCAAAGTATTATTATTTTAATAATTATCCACTGACGGAAAACTTAGTGTGAAAACAGATTATTTCGGCTTTAGCCACGCTGTTTTGTTTGGTTGTATTAAACTGCAAATTGTGTAAACAATTTAATATATTAAAAGCAACCTCTGTACAAAACAACTTTCGTAACATGGTTTGATAAAGCTATTTGTCAATGACCCTAATTAGTATCTACTCATTATGTATCGACAAAGAAAGAAAATTAGATAATTTGGAATTAATAATCCATAGTCTAAATTGGAATTTCTTGAAAAGTTGAGAGAGAGAGAGAGAGAAAGAGAGGTGTTGGAAGAGAATGGTTTTAAAGGGATATGAGGTTACGAGCCACAGTCAGTGATTTAATTTTGTTGCTTCTGGTCTTGTTGTTTGTTCTACTTCAGTATATGCATATGATATTTCCTCCACTTCATTGATAGAAATAATTAATCTGATCAATAGAAGGTCTGCTATTATAATAAAGACTAATTAACAAATCTCAACATTATGGATTGATATATTATTATAATTGTTAAAGAACAGATGTTACTTAATAGTAAGAGTTGATTTCTCTTAGAATAAATCTAAATGCTTTCTACTGTAGTGATTTCAATGTAATATAAAATTAGTAATTTAACTTGGATATAAGGCAGTAAAATTTCTGCATTCTATCGATTATACTGGTTTGTAAGAATTCCATAAATATTTTTAACAGCTTGAAGTGCAAGCGATCTAAGGCAGTAGCTTACAATCACAAGACCTATTTGTCAGGGTTTCGGATGCGTCTCAAGATAATGGTGTTATGTGTTATTCATTCATCAATCATTTCATTCTATCATAATTCATTCCTCATCGTTTCCTTCACCCCAAAGGGTACAATCTTAGGTTGTACAACTCAAAAATGAACAAATAAATGAGTATACATATGTAAGATGTTAGCCATTAAAACTTCTACTGTAAAAGACGAAGAGAGACTTCCTTGAATAAACTTCATCCTCTGCTTTCTAATCATTAAATTAACTATTTCATTATAGTTTGTCTGTTTTTTATCATTGCCTGTTTTAGTCTACTAAACATTAATATGTGATCCTTTAAAGATTCCAGATCATTCGCAATCCATCCACTATTTGTAATTAAGTAAGGAACATGAAAATACACTGTTGATTTTCAAAGGAATATTGAATGATTAAAAATTCACTGATAAGAATATACAAGTATTTTATGATTGGATAAATTTATTTCTTGAACTTCACCATTTCATTTGAAAAGTTAAAATAATTTCTTGAGTTGAGTTAAGTTGATTTCGAGTTTAACATCTCTTTCACCAGCGAGGCTATATGTATGGGATCTATGGATTAACGTGGAATCCGATCCACATGTGCTCCCGCCGGGAATCGAACCCAGGTCTCCCATAAAATAATTTCTTATCTAAATCATAGAATGTGCTCTCACATGCTATCACTAAGTATGGGAATCGTAGCCAGCTTAAAAGTCAAAATTCGATCTTTGATTTTGCTCTTTATAACTAACAAAATCAGTAGACTAGGAATTAAATAATACAGTAGTAGAGTGTTATTGATTATTTTTTATGTATTCATACTCAGAACTTCCTCTTTCTTTCTCTATGAATAAAGTAATATTCTTGCAATTCTAATAGTAATTAATTTATGTTTCTTTTCCTTTTGAATATGTTCTCCACATCCAAAAGTGAAGAAATGTATTTAATGGAATATAATAGATAGTATTGGAGTCTAACGATATCTTAAGAATTTAGAAACTGTGTATTTTAGTGTTATATAGAATCTTTTGTCAAAACCCTGGACTGTATTCTTTTAGTTTACATTTTTTTCTTAAACTGTGCTCCATTAATTAAGAATATTTTACTTAACTCCTCTGTGACGTAGTTGTTTAAATCTTCACTTGACTGTAAAGACGGAATAGTTTTTCAATTTTGTACCCAAAACTCACATTCGCAAAGCATCCTCTTCAAGATGAGAAACCGCGACCCAAATTTGCTAAATAAAAGCGTATTATTTGGAAGTTACGCCATATAAAACATTGCACTGAAAAACGTCACTGCGACACACTGATGTGAAAAGCAAGTGCAAAAAGGGAGTTTACTATCAGGTGAGTAGGTCGAAAGTATGTGAAGAAAACGAGGTCACTATCAAGTAAGTAGGTCAGAAGCATATGAGGGAGGGGATGTCATTATCAGATAAGTCGGAAGTATGTAAAGAAGGGATGTTACTACAAGAAAAGTAGTTCGGCACTGGCAAGTTAAAATAATCTGATTTTCTTTCAAGTAGTGGTTAAAAGAATGTAGGTGCTGAATACTGAATATTTCGAAATAAATAATAAATTAATGTTGCAATCTCATGTAGATGTGTTAACACATAATTTGTTACCACCCATATTCTGTTGTTTCTATGATTATCTGAATTATTGCCTGGTCCGCTAGCCCAGAATAGGGGTGATAATGAGACAAAAAAGTAACGCTGTCTCGTCTCAAAATTGTGGGAAAGTCCCTTAAGAGTGCATTGGTTGCTTCAGAAGAAATGGTAGTACAGATATTGGAAGACCAATTAGTCGGTGAGAGTCGGATATTATGTCATATAAGCATATCATATTATGATATGATTTTAACTATAATATATTACACAATTTTGAAACAAATATAATTTAGTTAAAGTTCTGTTTTAGTTTGATATTAGATTACAGAAGACAACCGTGGCGCTCTTGCATTGTAACTTCAGATTAGCCATCCTTATATGCACTTCAAAAAAATTTACCAACAGAGATTCACAAGATGGCGGATAATTTTGTGTATTGTTACAGAAAAATTGTGTAAATATTTCAGTGAAATTTATAGATTTTATTTTCATTATTTTTTTAAATCTACTTTTTCTCGAAGGCGCCATAAAGAGAAGGGCGCACCTTGTATTTGTCCAGTAACCCAGCGTCCCAGTCCATTTTCGATCTTATCTTGAAAAACGTTGTTTCCATTGGAATAACTCTTGCCTCGTCTCATATAGTGTGCAATCGTAATGCAGAAATAGTAATTTAATGATAAAAAGATTCAGTTTTCTTTGAAATAGTTAAATGTTATTTGCAGCTTATATTTGCTTATATCCTCTACAGTAGTGAAGAGAGAATACAAATGAGACAAATATGTTTGTATAGATTGTGTTAATATCTTTCCCTATTGAATATGAAACCCCTGATAATGATGTTAGTTATGTCAAGATTGACAATATATAAATAGCATTGATAAAGCCTTAAGGTATTTCCACGGAACTGAAAATAATTCCGTAATTTACCAAAAACATATCTACAAGGGAATCAAGGCCATTTTTTGGTCTTTTTGGCCATATTTCATCTTTAAGAACTCTACCTGAAGCTCCTTTCAGAGCTTGAAGGATTCATCTCCAGATATTGTAAAAGGATCGTTTAAGGTAAAGCAATATGAAAGTTTCCTTGTAATTAAGCAATTCTACATATTTAATGTTTACTTTTCTCACAACTTTGTTAATGCTATTTGATTCCCTTCTACACTGAAAGTTTGGTACATACTGCAGTCGCTTTTGTTTGTAGGTACGCTCAGCTGTAATCTCCATAAAAGATATGCATCCATACCACATATTCAGTTAAAAATGAAATTCTAATCGTATATGTAAGGAAAAATTTTACAATCAATAAGTTAGTGTCACATTTTTTAAACAACTAACTAAAATTCAAAGTAGTTAAACTTGGTTTATTTTTTTATCGTTTCAGGTTCCGACGAGGATTTAAAATGTTCTTCTCGTGTTGTCCATGCGTCAACGTGAGCCGAGAGACGCTTTCTCGCCAGGAGGTCCTCACCAGTAGGTACACCACCTGCTCGGGATCTCCAGACACACAGTGCAGCGTTATTCGCAACGGTGAGCCATTTCCCGAAAAAAAAATCCCTCCACACACATAATACTCACTCACTCAAAACTCATTGATCAGAACTCTTATTTTTTTTTATAATATCCCAAGAAACTCACAAAACTTGGGATAAAGCGTTTTTTCTTCAATAGTATTAAAAGTACCATATTCTTCTTATTTTTAACACAATAAACACGCTTTTTTCCTTTACGTCCGTTTAAAAAAAGAAAACTTTTTTTTTACAAGTGCTTCTTTCCACTGCATGTCTAGCGATAAGGGATTTTATGTTTTAATGTCTTTTCTATCCCCCGCGTCCGTGTTCTTTGCGCTTATCTTTAAATGCATGCCACCGCACTTATGTGGACATAAATGTCTGTTTATATGTTTCTTTTCTCCTCATTCTATCTTCGATCAATGTTGCAAACTATAGGGTGTTTTTCAACTACCACGTCACATATATTTCCAAAAAAAAAAAGTGTTTATTTAAGAATGCAGGTCATGATTATGAAATATTATTTTTTGTCTATATTGCGCTCTATTTCTTGAAACTGACAAAATATCAATATTCTATTTTATTCTTCAGATGATATACATACTTAATTTCTGCCAAGAAGGTCTCATCCTTTCGTCAACACGAACATGTCTCATAAGAGTGTTAATTTTACTAACTTTGAACATAAATTTTATGTATAAAATGAAACAAATAATTTCTAATAAATACAGCTTAGACAGCAGTAGTCATACTTTCCAAGATATATCACGTGATGTCCACAAAACATCCAGTAGAGGATATTTCAACGTATCTTAATCTTGATAGTTATGGGCTTCAGCATTCATGAATATCCGAATAGTCTAGAACTACCGTGGTTTCAATTCACGTACATGACATAAACATACTGAACATTAAGCGGATGTCAAATTGGAGTTCAATGAAGTTAATAAGATTACATAACGTTCCGCTTAGATACTAAAAACACGAAAAATATAATAGATATTTACAGAAAGAGAATAACTTAGAAATGAATGCTGATAGAAGTTAAGATTGCTAAAATTCCAAACGGTAATGTCGAGGTGATACCAACAGAAATGCAATATATTACAGAAAATGCCATATTTATTAAAAATGTAGTATACAGTATAATATGAAAATACAAGTATCAGAGGAAAATATTACAGTATCCAGAGAGCTACAATATATTACAGGATAATATATAAATGTAAATAAAAATTCATTATGCTCAACATTTCTTTGAATGAATGCTGCAATAACACGAGGGTTACCACAAAAGTCATGACAACTTTTTTTCTTTTTACGAAAATGGGAACGAAACAAGAAATTCTTAAATGTGCTTATGGAAGGTTAGTACACATGTAAATGTCACATGTAGGGAGTTGAATGAACACTCCCACCAGGATATAGTACAAGAAAAATGAATACAACGAATCACTCATTTCATACGGTTTTACCTCGCACTACATTACAAACCATTACTAGCACAATTATTAGAATTATGAGTAAAGACCAGAAACACATACCAGTGGCATCTAGAGCCCTTCGAAGTAGTCTGTCAAAGAATCTGAAAGTCGATATAGTATAACCAGACCTACAGTTGATGTTTTAAATGGAATATTATAAACTTCTGCTTTCGATTTGGAATACTCGTAAAAGAATAAATGCTTAGTCTCATTTTTCCATAACATTCCCTTTGTTCTCAGAATGACATTGAAAACGGTCCTTTGTGTGAAACGGTTCTCGTCGTACTTACAAGCTATTTCGAAAGCAAAGAGCACTTTCGATTTTGAAGAGGAAGGGGGGCTCTCGTTTCATATGTTCCAATTCTAGATAAAAATTACAACTACAGTTTTAAAAAATCCACCATCGATTTAGACAGAACACCTCTAAATATGTCTAACTCTTGAGTATAACTGATAACAAAATACAGTTACTAATCGAATTATATGATTGAGGCCAATTTATCATAGTTACTAATGAATATCGATTAATTGGTTACATTTATGTCGTTTGTCAGCAATGAGGTTAAATGAGACGAGATCTATAGTATGTTTGATATTCTCCCACAGAAATCGAACATGGGCACCGATTTCGAGGGCCGAGAGGTCGTGGAGTCCCCAAATTTTCCTTTCACACCCCAGGAGCTGGATATATTTGCTGGAATTATTAATTGGATATGTAACAACGAAACATACATTCCTAAGTGGGCCTTCAAAGTTGTACAGAAATTGGCGCCCCTAGAATCCAACCTGGGATCTCGTGTGCTAACAGCACGTACTCTAGCCACTAGACTATGATATAGAAGTTGCCAATAAAAGCTAGGAGTAAGTTTCCCTCTAGAATTCTACGTCATTTCGTTATACGCGTTTTATTACACACAATCATTATATTGGCCACAGAAATAATCATAAAATCTTTCATTTATTTAACAGATTCACTAAAGTAATTACTACCCGCATTTTGTTTCAAGATTTATATCCAGATCTGTAAACAGAATAGATTCGTACAAAGATAGTTGTTTTTCAAATCCTTTGAAAATGTAATGAATCACACAACACTGTACAAATAAGTTTTTTTTTCTTTTATTTCGCTTGAAAGCACATATATATCTTCTGAAAGTTAAATCCGTTTTACTCTTTATTACATAACTAATTTAATTTTGCTCGGTGTAGTTTCGAAATTAACTGGTTATGTCCCTCTCCCCATTCTCTTACTTCCTTTATTTTGTTTTCCATGCTTCTATTTTTCCTGCTCGTAATGCATTTCTTATCTTGTTCTGTTTTTGTTTTATTTGGGGTTTCACCAATTTACTCATTTATGCTGGGGGGCACGGTGGCTCAAGGGTTGAGCGCTTATCTCTGGTGCGTGAGGTCTCTGATTCGATCCCCGACCAAGTAAGTTTGTGGATGACAACGTTGTGTCCGTGGATTTTCTTGAGTCCTGTTTCCTCTCACATTCTCAATCCACCGATTATTACATTATCATTCACCTGCCTTAAGGTTGGTTTATAGGGACAAGTTTTGCCGATAGATGTCACTACAATCTTCGTATCTCATGTATTTTTTACATTTCACGAAAATTCACGATCTCTTGCAAATTTCAATCTAACCGATTTTTTTATTTAGAATTTTCTTCATTGTTGAAATGAATATCGAAACCTTTAACAACAAATCTGTTTCAACCAGGGGCGGCGATTCGGGGGGCAAGAGGGGGCAGTTGCCCTCCCCCCCCCCACTTTTTGAAGTGGACCCGTAATGTATACAGTTTCATTTGGAAATGAAAAGTTTTGTATGTATTACTGGTTCATAGAAAAAATGGTGCCATATAATATTTGTCGTTGCGTGAGTACGCATTGATTGTCTTCCCGTTGAGTTAAGAAAGCTACAAAAATTGCCTTTTAATTGCAATTAAAAGGAATTAATATTGCAATTGCGTATTTCTTTAAATATCGTAGGATACAGGTATGCCTGTAGTATTTACTGTCTTTCGTTATCTAACCCGGGATGTACTTGAACCTGAACCCACAAAATAGGGGTGATTTATATATTTTCTGAAAGCTGGGGTCAATATAAAATCAATACCGGTTACCAAAATTGGGGAGGTCTCATGCATTCCGCTTGGGGGCAGCACTTTACACATTTTTATTAAAATTTTTAAGCATGTCCATGAAATCTGTTGCAACCCCGAAAAATCTGAAATGGTGAGACAGATATGAAAACAGAAAAACGTGTCTTTCATCATTTTAAAAGTACGCGTATCAAAGTAAAATAAATTGTCCCAGGATCCCCCGCAGATCCCAGACGGGGTCCAACTCAAAATTTTTAAGTGGAAAAGGGGGTCAACTTGCATATGGTATGAAAGTTGGTGTTGAATGAAAGAAGATAAATCAAGTCTCGACTGTACGATAACCCTGTGCAAAATGGCGATGTCAAAATGTCAACAAAAGCGTTTTTGAAAGTCTATGACCACTCCTATTAATCTGAAATGACAAGACAAGTGTAAAAAATTTTAAAAAGGAGAAAAGAAAAAACCTAGAATGTATCAATACCCTTGTGTTGACATTTTGACCCATTTTGCACAGGCTTATCATCAAGAGTCGAGACTTGTTTCATCTTCTTTCACTTAACATCAGCGTTCATACGATGATCAACTTGAATCCTTTTCCCATTTCAACATTTTGGGTTGGGCCCCGTGTGGGATCTTGCGAGGGACCCTGGAACATTTTTTTATTTTGAATCATTATAGTTTTGAAATAATAACATATCCGTATTTTTGTTTTTACACTTATCCCACCGTTTCAGATTCATATGAATCGCCATAGACTTTGCAATGAACATTGTGTTGATATTTTGACCTACCGCTATTTTACCCAGACTTATCGTAGAGAATCGAGACTTGATTTATCTTCTTTCATTCACCACAAACTTATATAACATATGCAAGTTGACACCCATTTCTATTTAAAAATTTTGAGTTGGACCCCGTCTGGGATCTGCGGTGGACCCTGGGACAATTTATTTTACTTTGATACGCGTACTTTTAAAATGATGAAAGACACGCTTTTTTGTGTTCATATTTCTCTCACCGTTTCAGATTTTTTCGAGGTTGCAATAGACTTTACGGACACGCTTAAAGATTTTAATAATGAATAAAGTGCTGTCCTCAAGCGGAATGCATGAGACCTCCCCAATTTTGGTAACCGGTTTTGATCTCACCGTAACCCAATGTTTCTTAACCCATCTATATACACCACCCCTACTTTGTGAGTTCAGGTTCAAGTACATCCCTAGTAAGAGTAATAACATACATTTAATGACATGTGTGAAATTAAAAATATAAGTTGTTCATTAATCCCTAGTTTCAACGTAACTTCTACAAAACAAGCCTCATTATTCATTACTATGATTACTGTTATCCCTTCTATTTATTTGCTTTGCAAATTCGTTATTAAATAATCTGATCACACAATATTCCAGACAGAATTTTAAGATGTTCATTAGGAAGCAATCAAATCTCTTCTTACACTTTCGTTATTTATGAGTACCTACTTGCGTTGCTCTTGTCCCTTTACTTAATGAAATGTGAAATACAATATATGGTATTTTAACTAAAAAAGATAGTATCCTATTAGTTATACAACCTTTCGTCAAACAATCAGGAAAACTAACACTGATATACAATTATTCAGATCATGCCTTGCCCCCCCACTTTTAACGTTCAATCGCCGCCACTGGTTTCAACAATAAAGAACATTCTAAATAAAAAAAATCGGCACATATTGTTGCCTTCGATAGGCTATGAAGTTCCTTCTCTAGAAATTTGAAGTCTCTTGGCTGAAAGTTGTAAGAGGAATAGTGAATTTTCGTGAAAGGTAAAAAATACATGAGAGATACGAAGACTGTAGTGACATCTATCGGCAAAGCTTGTCCCTTTACACCAACCTTAACTATCCGTTTTCCTTAGTCTACAGGGGCATAATCGTGCGACATTAAACTGAAAGATTTCATTTCATTTCATGTTCGTTTATGTTGATGGTCTGCTTCAGTTTACCATAATAAGTACAAATATGAAAAAACATGTAATTTAACAAATCTTAAATTAGTACTATAATAGAATTTACCGTTTCATTTTTCCCAGAATAACCCAGAATCATGTGTAAGAATAACCAAAAACATGAGTTTTTTTTTCCTTTTATTAATAATATTTGATTCGTTAAGTAGAGTTTAACGTCTCTTCTATCAGCAAGGTTAGAGATATGGACCTACAGCTTAATGTGGAATTTAAACCACATGACCTCCAATCGGGAATCAAACTCGGGCCTCCTACGCCAAAAACTTGTATGCTAGCCATATAGCTGTTCCTTTTATTCTCTAATAACACATGTAAATAAAGAATGTATGTGATCATGGATAAATATTCTAATTTGAGGTTTCAATTTATTCTACTCAAAGAATCAAGATTATTTTCAAATGTCTGTTCATTCGTTGTACAAACACAACAGGACAAAATTTTAAACTTCAATTTCTCAGTGAGTATTTTATTATTTCCTACACATTAGTATGAATAGCTTAAATGCATTTCTATTCTGACGCTAATTATCATTGACCCTACAGCTAGCAGGACGTGCTTTCCTCATCTTATGTCTAAATTAATGTCATTGTTAGGACATTACTTACCATATATATTTTTGTTGTAACTCGAACGGTCATACCACAATATCTCTGATGTTTCCAGCTATTTTAGGTAAAAAGAAAGTAAAGTATCCAATTACTCCTCATTCTATCCTAATAAGAGTTTATATTACATTTAGTCCATTTTCCTCTTCCTTGGAAGATAACTTTGATATAATTCCGTTTTAAGGCGTGGTTTCCTGGAATTTTCGATTAATTTTTACCTCCTGCATATGGTCCCAATGCTTTTTACGGATGTTATAGAATATTATCTACGGTGCTGTTCGTGAAGATTATATCATTACCAAGGAAGAAACCTGAGGAAATAAAATTTATACTACAAATTTGTTGAAGTACTGTAGAGAAATATATATACAATTTCAGAATTGTACAACTATTATAACCTTGATATGTCAGTATGTCATGAAGCTTCTACATGCTGCAGTTCTATACGTCATAGCATTGAATCAAATTTAATCGTAGTTAGGTGTATTTCTGAGGAATTGTCTACCTTGCAGCTTGTATGACAGGTCACATTACATCAACATTATGCGCTGAAGAACCATGACACAAGAGGTACCAACCAATCATATCTCACTTGTGTTTGATGGGCGACCGAACAGGCCAGAGAAGGAGCGATACTCATCTTAGCTCGAAGATGGCTTGTACATTATGGAATGTATGTGGATTTTATTGCCTCAGTTCTCTCAAGAAAGATTATTACCTCGGCATCTCAAATCCCTGTCACTGTTCATGTTGAGACAGGTGCCAGTAGCAGCTGCAATCGTGTATTGTGTCCAATGTTCTGCATATTGTCATCCTGTTTGTGTGATGTTGAAGAATTAACGGTGGCAGATTGCGATTACCGCAATAACGTTTAGCCCGTATGGGTTCATCACTATACTATAAGAAAAATCGAAACAAGATGTCTGAAACCGAACAAACTGCATCAGTGTTCACGGATCCACTGTAGCTATTGTCACTCCTATGTTAAAAATTCAAAGTCAAGTTCTGGTAAACTGGATTAGTACCAGAATACGCGCTATTAGGTTTAAATTCACTACATAGCATATACCGATGAAATGCGCAGTAATCTTCAGCCATAAAAGTAGCAACTACAGCATAAGCCTATAGGTATTGCCATACGAAATAAGAAATGCTTATTTCACCACACTCATATTATTCCCCTTTAACCCTATGCATCTTATCTTTAATGCAATATCAGGTTATACACAGGTAGATCCATTACTTCACTAATTATGTGTACACTTCTTGATCCAGACGCCATACTCATAATTCTTTCTATTTGGCATTTTTCTTCAACTTTTTAATAAATATAATCAAGCCTGTAGCAACCGAGTTACGTCCAACTTCTTTAGCATTTTTGCCCACTCTCACGATATATATTACTCCCTCAACAGTAGCTTGAGGTGTTTGTGGTTCTGGACAGTGAAACCGACGCAAAAGTATACATGCCATCAATCAAACTGTCAGCGCAGTTAAATCTTCTCCTATCGCAGTGCCCCAATTAATTTAGAAAGACACTGCGCACACCACAGTCCAGTAGTCACTGTCTATATTTCTATTGCCTCTTCTTTCTATTGCTTTACATTCGCATGACTGTCATGACAACATGTCCTGTAAGAAGGGTATCAGAAAGTTCGCGCAATCACCTAAAAGAAATCCACTCTCAAGAACTCTGAAATCATGATGATCCTAATCCTTCTCTGCTTAGTTGTGCATAGCGACACAGTTTTGCCAGCAGTTCTTCGCTTTCCGTGAGCCCGTTTTATGTAAGTCTGCAGTTCGGCTTTGAAACCACAACTCAATCTCAGAAATTACATCATCCCTAATGTCAAAATAGCGTCCTCTGAATGGATGTTGCATTTCTGTAAAGAGAAAGAAGTCACTTAGACATGGTGAGTAAGAGGTGGAGCAATATTTCATATACGAATTCCACTGCCTTCATCATGGATGCATGGGAGGATTGGATTGATGCATTGTCTGCCAATAGCAGGTCCCCTTTTGTAACCAATCCACGACGTTTCTTGTTCAGTTCCTCTCGTAACTTAGTCAGGAGATAGATTACCTACCACAAGGGCAAACTATAACTAGTACATTTTATTCCTGTCATGATGACCCTACACAATTCCAGAAAACGGAAAGCATCACCTTGGCGACAGACTCCTGCAGTCGTGCCTTTTTAGGGGCGGAGGAGCGGATAGGTTTCCATTGTTAACTCATTTTCTTTGTTTCTGGGTCATAAACCCAATTCTCATCCATTGTCATTAGTCTGCCAAGAAAGTCCTCTTCATCCACCTCACAGCGATGCAACATTTCTCTTGCAGCGTCCCCGCGATTTCTTTTCTGTAAAGGTGTGAGCAGTCGTGGCACCCATTCTGCTGACACTTTCTGAAGATACAGCTGGTTGTAAATGATATTCCAGACAGACCCATAACTCATATCTACTGCAAACATAACACTTTGAATTTTTATCCTCCTATCTTCTATTATGATATTCTCAACTTTCTCCGTCAAGGCGGCATCATTAGTGAAAAATGGCATTCCAGATCTAGAAGTGTCCACGGTAGTCATGCGCCCAGTTTGGAATTACCGTTTCCATATGGATACCATCTGATAGAATGGGGCTTCATTTCCAGTCTTCTCTCATCTCTTTGTGGATCTTCCTTACTGATAGCCCCTGAAGATGGAAGAACTTAATTATACTCCGTGCCTCAAGCTTGTAATTTAGCGCACCTTCAGTGATTAACTTGCGAAACAAGAAAGAAAGAGTTGTTCTAACGAGTCCAGAATTTTCATGTTTAACATACAAAGACCTAACTATAAAATGCATGTCCAAAGGGGTTCGTAGTTCTACTTTCTAGGTGATTGCGCCAACTTTTTGATACCTCATCGTACAAACATTACTTTAAGTATTCGAAAACACATCTTCCCGTAGGACAACCGTGTAACCCCGTTCAAACGCATCTGTATGATTATATTGCGCCCTTTTACCTCAACGAGGCATAGTGACGCTTGTCATTACATTTTTTGTTCAGATATTTATGTAGTACTTTCTCGAGTTCTGTGTAAGACTCTTCTCGTTTTACTACTACAAACACTGAATCAGGATGCTCTATCTACGCATCAGTCATCTAACTACAAAAGTAATCATTCGTACGTCATGCCTTTCCGTACAAATCCTGTGAGTTTGTACGAATTCCTGCCATTTGCGATATTCACAAATAGTAGTGCATAAATCATCGGTATTATGTACATTTTCAAACTCCAAATTTCGTGCAATGAAAAACTCGTGTTAAAAGATTTCGAATCTGTTTACGTATAAAGAATATTAGTAAAATTGATGTTTCATTTTTCTTATTTGTAAAACATGCATTTGTAGTTTTGTAATAGTATCTGGAAAGTATTTGATTACAATTCGAAACATGCATTTTATTCAAAAATCCCTAATTGTCCATTGGTTGCTTTGGGTACCACCAATGTTATACGAGTACGTAATATGGCCTAAAACATGAAATTAATGCAAAAAAGTGATATTTTACTCTTAAAATAGAAAACGTTTAAGAGTTTTGTTATTTTCTAATTACTCATTTTGCTACTTTTGTTCTTATCTTCGTTATTTACTCTTCTGTCTCTTTATCTCAATTGCAATTTCATCTTTTATCTCTTTTTATTTCCTACTCTTTATCTCTACTCCGTATTTACCTGTTGTATCTTATTAGCTAATACGATTGGTAATTTCAGTTCCTTTACAAGTCAAAACATTTATTTAGAAATCTCATATTAAGGTATACTGACCTCCTGTATGAAACTCTCATATTAAAGCGTACTAATCTCTCGTACAAAAATCTCATATTGAAGTATACTGACCTTTCGTATAAAAATTTCATATTAAAGTATACTGACCTCTTGTATAAAAATCTTATATAGAAGTATACTGACCTCTCGTATAAAAATCTCATATTAAAGTATAGTGACCTCTCATAAAAATTCCACATTAAAAAATTCCCAATTAAAGTTAACTGAACTCCAGTATAAAAAACAAACTTCCAGTTTAATTTACTGTTTCCTTTATCTCTCCCTTTCTATCCTTATCTCGCGTGTGTTAATATTTTCTTAATTAGTTTCCTTGTAGGAGTTTCAATTTTATTTACTTACACTTGTTTTTAGTTATTTTTTAGTTAATTAAACTGTTTCTATTGTCCTGTATTATTTCAATTCTTTCTTCATCTTTTCCTCTTATGTTCACCTATGGTTTAGTTTTATTTATTTGTGTATGTGTGTTTTAATTCTTCTGTAACTTCCATTTCTTGATTTTTTCAGTGTCTACATTATTAACTACATTAAATATGCAGTTTTCTTTAACTGTTGAGTTATGGTTCCGAAATTAAATTAAACCTTTCGTTTATTGTTTATGTAATTTTAAAAAGCGAAAGTTTATTTGCACTATAGATTTTTTAAAAAAATGTATTTTAGTAAGGGAAATATTTCAAACACTTCTTAAAATAACCGTTATCTTTCACTGTGTAACTAAACCCAAAATGAACAGAACTCAAAATCTTATATAGTTTGGCATCAACTTTCACTTTTCTCAAGTTTTCAGGATAACACATTTTCTTTCGGTGTGCGAGGTTTCACGTTCAACCCCGCTAGGAGCACAATGTGTGAATAAAAACACGAGCAATAATCCAGATCATAATTCATTGTAATTATATTCTTTCGTTACTTTGAAATAGTGTAAACTCTGAATGAGTGATGTAATGCTAGAATTTTTGATAGGTATACTTTCAACTGTTTTCAAAAATATACTGTACCCATACCCATATACGTTCGTTGTTTTGTAAATT
Source organism: Thermobia domestica (assembly GCF_964235325.1). Taxonomy (NCBI): domain Eukaryota; kingdom Metazoa; phylum Arthropoda; class Insecta; order Zygentoma; family Lepismatidae; genus Thermobia; species Thermobia domestica. The sequence continues at coordinate 232,788,376 of NC_137454.1, read as the reverse complement.
TAAGGTAAGTATATCTGGATTTTTAAAGTATTAGATGGCTACATGTTATATACTCCAGTATATACCTCATTATATCCCAGCCCTTAATCAAAATATCAATTTCCTCTGTTTTCGATCTACTCCAGTTTACAGACATGATGTAAACAAATCAATTAAAATTGAATTCTTTGTGATATTGAAATGTCCTATTTTCCTTGTAGGTACACTGTTAAAAAATACTTTTTCTTTAAATCTGAGAAACCGTTTCCTATCTGTGCCCCGAGAATATATTTTATTAGAAACAAGAGTTTGAAACTCTTATTAATGAGAAATGAAGAAAAGTAGATGAGGTTGTATAAAGCGGAACGAGAAAATATACTGTTACTTTTCTTATGAATGAGAATTGACCAATCTCATTTCTAAGAAAATATTGTCTCTGTGCACAGATAAGAAACTTTCTCAAATTTAAGAAATTACTTTTAACAGTGTAAACCACATGGAGAGGGGAAGGAGCTGTCAGGTAAACTAACGTTGATAAAAGACAGTAGTAACAAGGAAACAAGAACATCGATAGAGTAGTCGATGACTTTTACAGGCATATTACTCTTGAATTCATCACTGTGACGTTGATAAAAGACAGTAGTGACAAGGAAACAAGAACATTGATTGGGTAATCAGTGGTTTTGCAGGCTAGTTGCTCATGAATACATCACTGTGACGTTGATAAAAGACAGTAGTGACAAGGAAACAAGAATATCGATAGTGTAGTCGATGGTTTTGCAAGCTTGTTGCTCATGAATATACCACTGTGACATTGATAAAAGACAGCGATGACACGGAAACAACACCAATATCGTAGTCGATGGATTTACAGGCATATAGCACTTGCGGATCTGTGATTATTTGTACATCGTACTGTATATTGAACACTTGGTTTCTATTCCTCTACGTCGTCTTCTTCCCTTCTCTCTGCTTGTGTTTCTCTCTGCTTTTCGGAGCTCCTTTGTGGCTAAACGGTTCTCAATGATACACAGCGCAAAACATTCGAAAGAAATTAAAATCTGACGGCGCAAAATCTGGAGAGAGTGTATGATAAGGCAGCATTTTTCATTCGAGTTCTTGAATCTCGGCTTTGGTCATGTTGGCAATGTGAGGACGCGAATTGTAATGTTTCAGAAGAATGCCATTTCGCCTATTCGGTCTCTTCTGAATTACTTGTTCAATATAGTATAGCTCCGCATTGAGTGTCTGGTTACACTCAAAAAATTAATAATGAATTATATTGCTCCAGTCCTACCATACACACAACATAATCTTTCGAAAATTAAGGTCTTGTTTTGCTCGCGGAGTTACTTGTTTATCGGCAATGAACCATAGTTACACTTCTTCATATTGAAGTAAAGGCACTATTCGACGCCGATAACGTTGTGTTGATTTTTGTTGTCCTCACTCAAAGTGTGTAACACACAGGTGCCGAGTTTCTGAACCTTGGCCATTGAGTGAAGGTAGTCCATCGCTTTTTTCTGGTTACAAACCATCTGCTTTGTCAATTGACGTTGAATTTCGTGAAGAATGTGATGCAATCGCTTTTCATTGAACTCAGTTCGTAGACCGGTGTGTTATCTCTCCTGCAAGCTGCTTCAAACTTGGTTGCATAGCTTTAGCTGCATTTTGTATCTTATAGGAACTACAAGTACTTAAGAGCTGACAGACAGTAAACGTTTACGTCTGCAATGAATATATATAATATTATATAACCTTACTTTGTTCCATAAATTGAATATAATTACTGTAACAGTAGAGACAAAGGACAGTAAATTGTGCCCAAGCGTCCCAAAATAGAAAATATTATTCCCTAGAAATACAACCTAGCATATAACGAAGTATGAACATCTAACTAAGGCATAAACGTATTAAAAAATAAAATAAGTGAAGCAATTTCAGGGTGGCGCCAGGCACGTAGCCAGGATTTCGTAATAGGGAGGGGTCCGAGACGAAATACTCTGATTGTCACACCAGGGGTTCGATCATTCTAAATTATTTTCCTGGCAACACATATTGGTTCGTTTAGCCAGGATTTCGTAATAGAGGGGGAGGTGTGACATGAAATACTGTGGTTACACACAAGGTGCTTGATCAATCTAAACTATTTTAGTGGCAACATACCCATATTAGTTTGTTAGGACAATAAAATGAAACATGTTAGTAAGTATTTTAACAACAAACTATTAAGAAATCTCGAGTAAAAGAATATTTAAGAAAAAAAAATATTGAATAAAATATAGTCTTCCGGCGAACTCGGTTCTTCTTGTCTTCTTTTTACTTCTTTCTCTTATCTTGGTTTAATGCTGTCAAAGAAAGGAACATCTCTTTCGGCAGGAAAGATATCTTATAAAATGGATTAGTGTTGCCGTGAAATTGAAAATTTCTTTAACAAGTGTAACTGGAACCTATGAGGCCAAACTCATATTATTGGTAATTGTGAGCATTTCTTAAGTTCTACCTGAGAGCCTAACTGATCGAACTAGTTTATCGATTGTCGTTTGTAGTCCATAGGATTAGCATGGGACTAGATGGAACCGGAATGCTCTGTTACAATAATATCCATTTTTAACTTGACACTCCCTTTCCTCCACACAAACTTCCTCATAAGAAATAGTAACCAAATATTTGCTGCAGCCTTTTATTTTTAAGGCTGATTCTTATCTTCTATTTCTTTTTGTTTCATCCGTTCTTAATTTTTCCATTTCTGCTTTCGAAGGGGGACCCCCGGACCCACCCCTTGGCTACGTGCCTGGTGGCATTTACATTGTTTTCTATAGCGAGCCTTCAATTATCCTTTCGATGCTCGACCGAAACCTTGCACAGTATAGGTGAACTAAATCATCATATTATTTCTTCCGTATCTCCGACACATATAACTCGACATAATATTACACAAAATTCAACACTTATACCAATTATTTCTTTCTTCTTCTAACACTAGCATCATAATGAAACGTCCACACCTCCCTATGCTAATCAAACAAACTAATCCCTATAACACTTCTCCCTTCTCTTTAGTAAGTTTGAAAGTAAAAAAAGTTATTTATCTTCGTATTTTATGAATTTTTCTTAACTTTCTTCCATAGTTTGGTCTTTACCATCTTCCAAATTAACTTTAGGTGCTTAATTCTTCTTTTAAATACAGTGTTTCCACCTCATGAACGAATTAGCTTCTTTATGCATCATGAATATTAGTACACAATCTATGACACCAGATAACATTATCTGTGGTTACTAGTAGTATCATTATACCTGCCTGGTAACATTCCTGGTACCATAAGAATTATCATATTTCCTATAATTAGAACAGTATGTGATGATATTTATTTCTTACTAACCTAGGCTCTGTTATGGTGCAAGTAGGGTCTCTCAGCGATCACCTGCAACAATAATGAGATCTTCCTCTTTATCTCATGAATTCGTCTTGCTTCTTCATCTGTAAAAGTTTCAAATCATTACTCTTGATCCTCATGTCAGAACTTTTCCTATTAACTGCTGGAAGTGTTTCCAGCAAAGAGTCTGTGTCGTTTACCAGTGTCGAAGTTGATTTCATACCTAAAGAAGGTGTGGATACATTCCTTTCCAATGGACTGCACCATTGACCTGCAGTAGCCAATTCATCACAGTGGTCCAGACACCCTCCTAATCTGGGCAAAAGCTCAAAACTTCGAAATTATAAGAAATATGAAAGATCTTACAGCTTTAATAAGGAAAGACGTAAGGTGTGCATAGATAGGTTTTCGTGCAGCTCGTAAGGGTTTGACCTACAGTTACTACAAATGTGAAAGATTAGTCGTGGAAGAAGGTCATGTATCCCCTCAGTAGCGGACGCAAAGTTCATGATGTGAAAACAAAATATTTTTTCGTTGTTAGGCGTCAACAATGATTGTGCAGTACATTGTTATACATTCGTTGCTCGTGACACATACGTAAAACTCTAATATGCTTTCATGTACCAGTCAATGTGTGGATAAATAAAATTAGATCGAAAACCAAAGTTGGTATAATTGATATTGAATTTCATGTAGTTTTGAGTCCAGCCGAGTCCAGTTCTATTGTGTGCTGGATGTGATAGTAGATGATATTAACTGTTAGAGAAAAAGAACGAGTGTTGCCCGTTTTTGCCCGATCTGGTTTGAAAGTCATATTTGTATGTGAGTAGAGTAATATTGTTGGAGCTATTTCTAGACAGGGTATTGACATGTGATGAGAAGTGGGTCCTGTAGGAAGCTCCAAGGCGTCGTAATCATTGGTTAGCATCCCACGAACCGCTTCCAAAACAGCCCAAACTAGCATTGCAACATAAAAGATCCTCCTGTGTCTTTGGTGGACTGATCGTGGCATCGAGCATCGGGAACTGCTAGCAGCTTGTCAGAGCATCAATGCAACCATGAACTGTCAGCAGTTGAGCCGTGTTCAAGAACTCTGGAGCCAGCAGTTCTGAAGGGCAAGGAGGTCCTCCTGTTACAGGACAGCGATAAGCCCAACATGCTTAAAATGACGCATGACACCATTCTACGCCTAGGATGGTAAAGACAATTGTATCCTTCATACTCCATGTACATTGCACCGTCTGATTATCTCCGGTTCCGTTTCTTGGACAATCACCTTAGAGGACGACAGTTCAAATCCCTAGTAGAAGTTCAAAATGTACTTGATACATTCTTCGCTTCACGATCCACCAAGTTCTACAACCATGGAATGCATGGCCTTCTAGAACGTTGGCAGAAGGTCTTCGATGCTGAAGGGGACTATTTTGATCTTCTAGGTACGTCTTAGGTGGCATATCGATGTTCGAAGTTGGTGAGTGAAAAAGCGACAGAACTTTCTTGGTTACTTTTATATATCGACTTTATTTTACTACCAGAAAGGTCATTCCTGCCACGTTGGCTAAATGGACACTGTATTGAGAGAAATCAGATTTTTCAGTAGCTAAGTTTGGCGAAAATCATAGTGATTAATATCAGGCATGTTATCAATAACCTTGATAAGTATGATACTGTGGTGTAGAAAGCAATGGAAAACTATCACAAGTTTTTCCTCTACTTTCACGCAAACAAATAAGAAAGAATGTTGTACATACGAAGGTCCTTCGCAAGTCTAAGTATTCCAAATGTAAAATAATCTCATTTCTATTTCCGGGCGGGAGATGTTTCGGGAAATATTATTGGACGAGACAGTAACAATGTAGGAAAGATAGCTTGAGGAGGTTCAAGCAAGACAAAAATGATTGGAATATGAAAAGTAAATGCTATGTTACACGAAAAAAATAGAAAATCTTGAAGAAATTAAACATTATCCATATTTGTAGGAGTTTTCAAAATCGGGTACATAAGTAATTGGGAATTGAGATGCATAGAATATAGAATGCTTTATACTGATAAAGTTAGGGAGTAATGTTAGATGAACATTTATGAAAGAGAATATTGCTAAAAGTAACACATTTCTGAATGTATCAAAAAGGCAGATAAACACAATACTAAGAATTTATATTTAATCTATTGTATTTTCATGTTTGTTTTCTAAAACCGGCCTGTCGTATTATAGCTCTACATCGCAATTTTAAGCAGAATGTAAATTAGACATTGCTATTTATTTTAGTCCGAAAGTCGATTCTTCTTGGCTATTCTCAAGAATTAATAAGTGATATCAAGGTCAGTTCAATACGAAGAGACGCGACCAATATTATAAAAGTTTTACTTTAAAAAATAAAATAAATAAATAAATAAAATAATGAGGAATAAAATAATGTGGAATGATGTTCACTTTCCTTAGGACTATGGATTGTGAAAATGTATTTCTGACTGGTAGCCACGACACTTACTGGGTCCCGTGTAGATATGCTACCAACAATCACTAATTCATTCACCAGACCAATCGTCTCCGGAAAATGAAACTCAAATTTAGCCCCAAGAAGATGGTTCTAGAGTATTTTCCATCACAACTCGAAGTTCGGCATCCAGGCCTGCAGTCCGCTATCCGCAACCCGTTGTGAGAGAGGTTGCGAACCATAAACTACCAACACAGGATGTCAACCTCCCAGCTGAGTTGGCAATGATGATTACTGAAACTGAAAATGTATGTGTGTGATGCCCTACCAGAAAAAAAAATCCACAATAACTTCCGAAATAGAACTTTAGCGCAACGGAAATTTTTTTTAAAAATCCAAACTGAAAATTTTGAGAAAACTCAAACTGAAAAAAAAAAACAGTATTCGGTCGTCTCTTACGTCGGTCGCACCAAGAAAATTTTTATACTTGAATCTTTTGAAATCTCACTTTCCACTGAAAGTTAAAATACTTCTGATACTGCTCATGTATTTTGCACCTTGACTACATATCTAGGTTTTACTATATATATATATTTTTCTAGCTTATTACACATTTTAAATTCCCAAGGAAAATTGTCTTCTTGAAAGGAAAATTGTCAGATTACAACTTCTACATTTTATTGAAGAAAACATTTTGTGGGTTTACACAAATGCTATAGCTATATCTTGAACAGTATTGAAGGGAAAGTTTTAAAAAATGCATTCATATTGATGGTTCTACAAGTTGATATTTGATTTCAATGTTTACAGGAAATCTGGTAACATGTATTTGATGTTTTATTCTTCTAATGTAACCAAAATCTTTCATTGAATCAAAACATTTTTGAGGAATAATAATAATGAAAGAAAATGTTGAAATTTGAGAATCAATATTACTAATAACAGACTGACATTAAACCGACATCAGTATACGAAATTAATTTCCTTTATACAACTACTTAACAAGTGATTGGTGGGCTAGAACTTTTCAAGCTTACTGTACTTTATTTTACCTTGTGTCTTTACACAGTGACTCCGGCAGCAGGATTTACACACATTTTATCTACCTCCACTCTATGCACGGAGCATCTTTCACTTTGCTATGTCTTTTATTTTATATTTTTAACACAGACATAGTTTGACACAAGAAGAGGAATATATATAAACACATAGTACACTTAACCTACGTCTAACCTAACCTACTCTAACATACTCTAATTTAAACTAACTTAACCTACTACAAGAGAAAATTTGTCACTCATATAACATTCCTAGCCCCCACATCACACCTGAGTTACAAAGACGTAAGTAATGTCAACATTACGGATCAGGCCAAAGAAAATTAAAAAAAAAAGAAAAAAGAAAAAATATTTTTCCGGACGAAATTAATAAATACGGTATTAAATATTTTAGTTATATTCTCTTTAAATAGGATTGGACAATGTTCACGAGCTATCCAAAAGAAATTCTGTTGCCAGAAGATACCACGATGCACCTACAAAGTATATTTGCACCAGGTTTTAAAATAAATATGATACGTAATTGGGAATCTTAAATATTTTCATTCGGGTTTACTGCTAACAAGTCGAAAGAGGTTTTAAATTTTTATGTACGTTAGGAACAGTATCTTTGTTAAATCAGAATAATCTGTAGTTTCTGGTCAAGTATTTTTTCTCTTGAATTACATTGTTGGAATGTTACTAAATAATACTGGGAGGAGACTTGCACTCACGAGGAGCACCAGCCTGTCTATTACGACAATCAAATCAAACTGTTTAAAAACCCCTTCCCCCGGCTTATCCGCGTAGGACAAGTGTTCACATGATAGATGGATGAGATCGCAGTCTCTAGGAAAACAGAATTTTTGTTTTAGAACTGAACGATAATATCATACACGAACACTATGCACATGCAAGCCATCACTTTAGTCCAAACCAAATTTTGAGATTAAAAGCGCACTAAACCACATATTTTTGTTGCATTTTTTCAGTCTTACTGAAGCATAATAAATATGCTTCCTTACTTACTTTGCAATTTGCACCGATTTTCTTCCTGAAAATCTTAAGTAGTGCTTTCAAAATAATTACCTAACTCCCAACTATGATTACTGTAGGTCAGACAGTCAGGCTGTACTCCGCCAATCGGCTTCCCCAAGGAAATTTGCTTTGGTACTCTCCTCCACCGTCCATTGAGCGTGTCAACACCAAATCCAACCACTTAGTCCAATTTAGACGAACACTAAAACACAGTTCACATTAAATTCAGTAAACTCTGAGGTAATTTTTTCCCACTTTTTCTGCACAATTTATGGACGAAGAACTAGATTGTAAGTCCGCTCTCCAATACGGTTTTTTGGTAAAGACAAAGAATACCAAGGAGAAGAAAGCTAATTGGTTCTTTGATGACGCAACAAAAGGATAACACCTGAATCTCGACACATCAAAAGAAGCCGAACCAATGATAAAATCTGGAATGAGCCTCAAACCAAACTGAGATTTCTTTAAGCTCCAATGAGAAATAATTTCTACCTAAACAAAGGGATGTGCCAAATAGGCATCATGGACGAATTTCAGAATAAAATTTTGAAGAAATTACAAATTAAATTTTAAGAATTTCCTTTCGAAGATTCCCTACATCTAAATTCCCTTGAAAATAGTACAAACCTTTAAGAAACTACAAAATATACACCTTTGAACCCACATAACTTAATAATAAGGACAAAATATGCAATAATAATAAAATATTATGTTATATGTAAATTTTATGGACACTACTTCTATATTGTTGTGACGAAATATTACAATTTAAAACTGAACTCTAAAATACGTACAATAATTTAAAATAATTTTCAATTGTCTTTCTGAAACTAAGTATGAACATAAATATACAGGTGGTTCAAAAAATCACGGACCATGATACATTATACTTAAATATAATGTAACAAAAGTACCTAGAACCTCGATACGAAGATCATTCCTGGATACAGTGCAAACAGACTTGATCTCCAGTTTAAAGAACTTTTGCAAGACTATAAGAGCTTTTATCGTGGATACTCCATTTCCGTATTTTCATCTTCGAAACTGAAACAAGTACAATGTTACGATGGAGTAAGCATCACAGGAGACTCTATCTTCGTCGGGGCGAAAGGTAAAAAGAATTTATGCCGAACCAAGGGCTTCAACAGTTTGGTGGAACAGCCCCCAAGTTTCTCTTAGACTGTCTACGAATGCTTCAAATGGACTCACTTGATTAACACAAATAGGAACAATAGAAACAAGTAAGTCTACATGATTCTGGTTAGTGACATTTGCTGTAAGACTCTCCTAAACCACAATGAATCATCAATAGTGATCTAGTAGAAACGAATTTTTCGCCCAAACATTTCACCTGCGTCTTAGCTTAGCGAAATATGTAATTTTTTAGTTTGCCGTTCGCTTTGATAAGATTTGTTATTGTCATGCAAGCGAAACGGTTTGGTTTTCAGTCACATGACCTATGTAAAAAATTAAACCTACATCTCTTGTTTACTCGCCCAATTTCTCTAAACCGACAATCTCTAACTAATTTTATTCCTCTGTGTTTTCTTTGCTTTTATGGAAAGCAAGAAAAGATTACACATTCTTCGAGACGAAGCGAAAGTGGTATCACAATATAGTGAAAGTAGAATTTGTTGACGATAGAGGTGATGTTAATCAAAGGGAAAGAAGAATCTAGTAATGATGCAGACCTTGGCGCAGAAACAGAAGTGGTGCTCGAAAATTACGAGAGAGAGTAAACATGAAGAAATGGGTACAAGTGTAAATGAAATGAGATATATATTTCTCTCCCTGTGTAAAAGTTTGCGGTAAAAGTTGTGTCAAGATTCAAAGGAACGTAGTGTCTGAATTCTTTGTTCGTTTTATTATATTATCGACTGACTCCTAATTCGTAAAATGTTTAATTGATAGGACAAACGTTATGATAATTAAAGAAAGAAGTAAACAGTATTCTTTCTCAGAATAATTACTTAATAATTGGGCTCGTTTCGAGCTCATCCATGTATCTCTTTTCCAACCTAATAACAACCACCACCTCGCAAAATCTAACCCACGACAATAATGTTAATCACTGTCAAGCTGGTTTGGGGATAGAATGAAAAAGAGGTCCATAGATGAGCTGAAAATATACCAAATTATTAAATAATTGTTCTGAGGACGAATATTTTTCTTTCTTTAATTATCGAAAATTATGTACATGATAATATATATATATGTATGTATATATATATTAACAAAAATTATATATAAAATTTTCAGTTAAGTATTTTAAAAGTCACGTAAAAACATAATATGTTAAGTTCAAAATATGATTATTTCAAAAATCACAAAATTAAGTAAACTACTATGAAGTTCAAATAAATTTAACCATTTCCTATTGCTGTATTGATGAGAGTAACCTACAAGAAATTAGTTAATATATCGAAAGCCTATTCAGACGTTCTTTTGTGTAATTTTATAGTGATAAGTGAGACTTACACATATGAGAGTACAGGGAGGAACGTCAGTAAACTTTTACCCCATAGCCAAATTGACCCCTCCTTAAAGATTAAGGACGTCAACTTAATTTATCTGAGTAACTATATTGAAGAATATATAAATTTTCTCTCCTGTTGTATATTACCGTGTAAGTTATTTTCTTTAATTGCATCGTTATTGAATACGTTATTATTTTTTCTAATAATTAACAAATTTATTCTGTATATAGTGAGGAAAATGGACATTCTTTTTCTTTCAGATGGTGTAAAGGATCACTACCCTATAGAATTATTTTAACTTTAGTCATTGCGACCATATTATCAGTGAGTTTCATATCTTCTATCACGCTACATACTAACACCTTAACTAAGAACTAAATTACTAACAAATACTACTGTGTCTTCTCTTATCCTAAAATCTAATACGTAGCTTCTTTAAACTGTCGATTTTAATTTTCTAAAAATTAACTTCAGTGCATTGGACTATTTTTTTAAAATTACTAGCATTTTTAGAGCATAATAGATATAATTTTGCCTGATTGAATATGTGTATCCTTGTTAGTATGCGTGTTACGATCTATTCCTAGATGTCATTTAGATTAGCACAAAATGCACAAAAGATTTGAATAAAGTACTTGCAAATTACTATGCACCAAAGAACTTTGATTTAGTTAGTTGCAAGTAATGTATTAAATTTAGATTGAAGTATGGACAGAAAGTGTATGAAGTGCTTGAATTCAGCACATGTACGAAGTAAAAATTCCAAAACTGAAGTTGCCAAAGCTCAGAAAAATAGTTAGCTGATCTTATCCAGCAGCTAATAAGGTAGCAGAACAAATAAAATTTCTTGATTATAATGTTCCACAAATTATACTAAGCAAATCAGAGATTCACTTATATTGAGGTAAATACATATATATATATATATTAAGCACATGGTTAATTTCAATTAATGTAAATCTGAAAAGCCTGTTTCACCAAATAAAAGATTAGTAATTCAATTCCTTCATAAACGCCGTAATAGGATTATTTTTGGAACTATTGAAAAAACATTAAATAAATAAATAAATAAATAAATAACGGGAGGCTAAAGTTTACATAAATGCAATGATGAGATGCGTATATATCTACTCAATGCTGTCGACTTGGTGTGGTAAGAACTTCTGTCTCGAATTCTATACCCACTTAGACCATGGGTGTAATATATTATCCTTTCACCATTAATGTCAGTATCATCAATCATTTTTATTTCTGTCTTTAGATTCATGGGCACTATAAATAAAGTAAAAAGATTTAAAAGGTTCTTAAGTTCAATATCTTTGCATGTGTATAGCCTTCTTTCACAGAGATCGAACTTTCTTGAACGTCAATTAGTTAATTATTAGTATAATTTAATAAATAGTACTAATAATATATATATATATATATATATATATATATATATATATATATATATATATATATAATATGAAAATGAAAATGAAATGGTTAGGCTAAAGGAGACGGTGATGATGAGGGATGAATGAAATGGTGGAATGAAGAAGGTGGGAGGAAACGGGAGAACCCCGAGAAAACCCACGCACACGGTGTTTGTTCACCACAAAGTCCACTTGGCGGGGGCTGGAATCGAACCCGGGACCCCAATAGATAGATAGATAGATAGATAGATAGATATAGGGTATCCCAGAAGGAAGTGTCAATATTTTGGGAAATAGTAGTATGGGTGATTCTAAGCAAAAAAAAACATGAACATGGGTCTTAATCTCAATGGTTTGAGAGATGTAGGTTGTGAACTAATTTTTACTTTATATCGCGTATTGCTCACCCTGCAGTTATTCTACAGAGATAAGACATATTGTATTTGAAAAATGATGATATGGCCTTTCCAACGGTATGCAATATGGGTGTCTTTGTGGTGTCTTTGGAAGAGAAGTTATTGAGGGATATTGCCATCAGTGGAAATCAGTGTTGCCATCCATTTTTTTTAAATAACCTTAACTTTCCGAAAGATCCCTCAATAGCTTCCCTTCCAAAGATACCACTTCTACGTGTTGTACACCGTTCGAAAAGCCATTCCATCGCCTTTTAAATTCGCTATGTCCCACCTCTGCAGAGTAAATACAGGGTGAGCATAAAGTCGAAAATGGTTCACAACCTGTAGCTCTCAAACCGTTGAGATTAGGACCTACGTTCATATGAACTTTTTTGGTTAGAATCACCCATACTACCATTTCCCAAAATATTCCCCCTTATATATATCCTGAGAAAGACTGAAACAAAACTCCTAATGTTACTTATGATATTTATAAATTTGAAAGATCACTTTTAATTCAGGGTTATTAATAAGTTTATTTGTGCCCTGTATCTGTATTCTCCATGACCACTCAAACGAAATGATTCATTCTACAACCGAATTCTCAAACATAGAATCATTTTTAACTCCTCGATTAATTATATCTGTATCTTTAATTATGATACTTTAAATCGATTTATTTTGCACTTTCTTCTTGAAATACATTATATTTGATGTTTATGTTGTGCTTTTTCATTTTTAACTATATCTATTTTTGTATGACGTCTCTCTCGACTCTATCTTGCAAAGTTTATATTATTATTATTATTATTATTATTATTATTATTATTATTATTATTATTATTATTATTATTATTATTATTACGTTTACGTTTTATAACTGGAAAAGATTGTTCAGACTTGTAACTATCAGTCTCCAGAGACTTTTTAGTAAGACAAACTGCTGTATGGGTGACGTTAATGAAAATTAGCGCTGGAACTGCTGCACATGTCATTTCAGTTTTACTCGAAAGTCTCATTTTTGTAGCTGGTATCTTACGGTACACTCCATCCTTGAAGGTGCCCCGCAAATAAAGATCTAGTTGCTTACGTAAAGAAAATTCAGTTACACTTGTTTGTCCTATCCGTCACATAGGAAATGCGATAATGCTGCACGGCATTATGTTGTTACATGTACAATTGATCACTTCTGATAATGAAAATTGGCCAAAATCATCATCATCATAGGTATTCTGCCCTTACTGGCAGGTCACTTGCAGCAGCTGAGAAGCTTCCATACTCCACGGCCCTCTGCAAATCTCTTCGTCTTCACGTATGATCTTTCCATTTTTATATCATTCATTACTTGTAGTCTCCTTCGCCCCCTACCTCCCTTTCCCGCCACAATACCCTGTAGGACGTCCCTCATGATACAATTTCTTCTTAGATAATGTCCCAACCAGTTTCTCTTTATCTTCTTAACAATATCTAAAAGTGTTCTTTTCTTCCCCACCATTTCTAACACCCTCTCATTCGTTTTCCGCTCGACCCAACTAATTATTTCCATTCTTCTCCATACTCATATTTCGAAGGCTTCCAGTCGTTTTTCATCACTTTTACGTAGTGTCCACGCTTCCGCCCCATACAGTACAACACTCCACACGAAGAATTTTATGAGTCTTTTTCTCAACTCTTTATATTATACGTTGGATATGTATCTAAACCTAAAAAAAAAAAAGAAAAGAAAAGAAAAGAATTTTTCACAAATTGTCTTCTGATATACCGCAGCTCTTTTAGCAGCTCAAATTTTCTAATTCATGTGCAGAGGTTGGTCTAATAGTTAAACATTGTTCTACGTACATAAAATAAAGAGAGAAATCCGAATGAAGTCGATCGTTCTTGTTAAAGTTTCCCTCACCATTTCTACAATTTAAGGAGGTAAATACCAATGTGATACCTCAGAGTATGCCCTCCTGTTCAATTATTTTCGTTTTGATTAAGTTCTTAATATTATTCATGTTCTTAAAACTCATGGAAAACTTTTGTGAACTTTGGACCAGATTGGCATGTAACTTGAAAATTAATTCAAATAAGTTTAATCGAATTGTTGTTTGTACATGAAAGGAAAAAAATCATTTAAGATATCTTAAATGACTTTACTAGTATGTTTTTTCTTCTGCTTCCTTCTTTCACCAGAGAAGCTTCAAGACTTGACAAATACATCTTAAAGTTCAAAACTTCAGTCGCAAAACAATACTATCAATCGTAATATCTCTTAGCAGCGTAGGAACAATGCGGTCGTCATCTTGGAGCAAACTTTTGCAAACGAAGGTAATTATTACATATTTCAATAATATCTCCTACACCACCCAACATTAATTTTTGACTAAGACCTCTTTTTCCTTCATCCCTAAATCCTTCAATTTTACCTTCAGGAGATATTGTAATTAAGGGTTGCAATGTCAAGACACATTTGCACCACCAAAAAGGGATAGACGGAGACAAGAAGAGCAAGAAGAAGAAGAAGAAGAAGAAGAAGGAACAGAGTTTTCTTGAAGTTGAGAAAGGAGGGAGATAAGACGTGAAGTATTAGTATTATTGTCATCTGATTTCTGTCATCCGTCTCTAGTGGTAATTACTCATGCTAATTTAGGAGAAGCCGGAATGAGATTCTCAGCCACGAAAGGATACAGAAATAGAGATAGATGGCACTGAAGAGACGACCACCAGAAACCGAAGTCCTGACTTTGAACATTTCTCTGCGAAAGAGACGGTTTTCAGTTTGTCTTCAATTGCCCTTTGTTCTTTCATGAATTTTCAGTTCTGAAGCGAGAGAGAGAGAGAGAGGTGACGTCTCTTAAGGATGATAATACCTTGTATTCTGCTACTGTTGAGGTTCTAGAAGACTTATCACAAACTAATAATGCAACAGCATTCCAAGTTGCCTTCTTGCATTCAAATCATTCTGCACATACATAAAATGAAGAAGAACATCTTCAGAACTAATAGTCTAATGGCGCAATCGTTGCTATATATTTACATAATATTTGTCTACAATATTCTAAGAAGAAACAATGTTTTACCATATATGTATATAGCAATATGGTGTCAAAAGTCTAAAACGCAATTCTAGGTACAATTACCTCCATCTAATTATTACTAAAGTCACCAGTTCTTTCATTATCAACATAAATCTTAGAAATCACAATACAGAGAATTGCCATTACATGTGATACTCGATACTGTAACATACACTGTATATCCTCCAAATATTTGATAAAATAGTGATACTAATAAGCATAAAGTTGATTTTATGTAATTATATACGAATATGCCATGACTCCTTTTGCTTGAAAGGAAAATAGCATACCATTGGAAACTCATATGCTAGACATGCGAGACCCTGTTACACACTCTTCAAGGAAAATTCAAGATTACTAATAAAACTCCAACTAACCAAAGCAGTTTACATTCTAAGATTATATATTTGTGTTACAGTTTCGGCTATGTAACATTTTATTAGCAGTCTTCAAGGAGTTTTTGTTATGGATAGATATTTCAGTAGCTATTGAGAAGTAATTTCCGGTCTTGACATGAAATATTAAATTATAATATCATGAGATCATGAGCAAATTTTATTCTGATTCTCAGTTTTTACTCACTCCACATAGATATTGCACAACTGTATATACGTAAGTATATGTGAGCAGTTCAGAGAAAGACAGTTGTAAGCACAACTTCTGGTGAAAATGAGTTATTCAGTGGAACAGGTTGGGATCGGACCACATAACAATGCATAGGTAGTTTAATTTCAGAAATGTACCTGCTGATGGCAGGGAAGCACGTTTGGTTTGTGTCGTTGTATTGCATTGTAAGAGAATGTTTAACTTTCTTTTCTACACTGCAAAAAATGCAGAAACTACTTTTAGACACAGTAGGACACTGTACACGTTACCGACACTCTTTGAACACCTCCAGATAACACATATTCATCCCTTGTAGATAGCATGTTGTCAAAGTATGTCCCACATGTATATACAAAATGTGCAAAATGTATGTCATCACTTTTTTTTGGACTAACGAGAAGTGTTTTAAATATGCCTAGATACTGTTCTCGGAGAATGAACGCTTTTGGACACGCGAAGCACACTTTATAAACACATACTTGATGGATTTATGTATTTCCCCCTCAGCATTTATACTAAGTGTTTAAATGCTGTTTTATGTTTTACAGTATAGTTTACTCGAAAATTAGAAAATGTCAGTTACCATTGTCTTCCTTCGAGCCGTTCATATATTAAATAATAATGCTAATATTACTTTACTTTTTCTACGATGGTAATAGTATTGTTTAATATTAAAAAATAAGTTATGTAATTGGGTAGTGTTTACGTTGCTATCACATCACATACCATGTAGAAAATGTTGGAAGATCATTGTAAATTAGTTGAACGATAGAAGATTATCTTGTTAGAGGCTCAAGATGATATGTAGTGTATCTATTAGGGTAATTCAGAGGAGTTCGTATATTAGCAGATATTCACTTAGTGGGACGAAATCATAAGATGTTTATTGTGTCCAAAGTCTGGACCACGTTGAAGATAATGAGAAATTTAAAAAAAAAAACTGAGTTGGAAAGTATTAAAGTATTCCTCACGACAAGGATGAAATAGGTTATCTCTTGTACTTTTGACCACTTACATCCATTTACCAAATATTATACTTAGCCTACATTAACCAAATCTGGTTTTATTGCAAGTAATACAGTTGATGAATGTCTGTAAGAACCACAAATATCATCCAGTTCCAATCTGACAACATTCTAGTCCATACATCTGTAGCCATATTTACTGTGCGCTCTATCTGCGCTAAGCTTGCAAGACTGAATTTATATCCTTTTTAATGCTTCATTATAGTTCGTACTGTGTGTCAACTTTTCGAACCAAATCGTTTGAGTGCTTCGTCCGAAGAGACGTCATAGCACATATATTTAGCGTATTTAGGATGAGTCACAAAGTTACTAAACCAACGGTAGAGTGGTTGGTTTGTTTTACCCTTGTTGCTGAAGAAATGTGCATGCAAACCTGAAACTTAGGTGACAGATTGAGGATTCTAGTTAAGAATACCATGTATTCAGAACGTTGTTGACTATGTAATGGATAATGAGCTGTATTTATCCATTACGGATACAACTTACATACTACTATTAAATGTCTTCCCCACACTTCCTGCCACGTTTTCTTGACTTTTTTTTCTATAAGTAACTCATAATAGTAGTAACATGATGAATGGTAACTCGTCACAAAACTTACTGTATTTAAAATATACATTTGTGTGTTTTCATGTTACATTCAGTATATATAAGAGAAGGAAAGAGGAAAATATTAGACATCTTAAAATTTCAGACAGTTGGTAACATCTCACCTGTTAATGCTTCAATATTTATTTGAAACGCTGGAAATTTGGTTGTAAAGTTCTATCGGAAACCAAATACTATTGTGTACTATTTTATGTCTCTTAAAAATTTCTTTTATAAATACATGGTACTATCAGAATGTTAGTTCTTCTCAGAAAGTTAGGTACGTAGCATTTCAGAACTCACACATGCAGAAAACTACACTACAATGCCCTATTTGAACCAAACTATGAAATAATAACTTGTACACGTGATTTCGAATTGTCTGAAAAAATAATCTTTTCTTTCACCCTTTTGCTTAGATCAGTCTCTATGTCTAATATAAAGCCACTCTTCCAAGAAACATTCCAAAACCAAAGTCTTTCCCCTCTACTCTCACAGGTGGCATATCCTCTTACTTATAGTTTCCAAACAGGAAGATTGGAAGCTGTGACATGGAACGTCGTTATGATGTTATAGTTCCATCTGCTCCACATAACTTAGAGCTAAAGTTTTAAGGCAGTTTGCTCACCGCAGCTGACAGCGCGAATACACCTCCTCCTACGCTAAAGACAAACCTTGAAATAAACTTGTTTGGACTCTAGCTGTCTTTATCCATTACTTAAAATTGCGCAAGATGTCGCGCCCTGTTATTAAGATGAGATGTGTTTCTAAGAGGATTGTTTAAGCGATAACTTCCTCTCTTGTAGTGGAGCAGAACTTAAAGGCGAAAGTTTCCTCTTCTACAGTAGCAGAACTTAGTAAAGAAGTTTTTTATTTAAAAATCGCATTTATTATCTAGAAATTACTACTTTGAAACTATGTAAAACTTCCCTTCTTAGATGTCAATCTTTCTGAGAAGCCAAAAGAAGAATCAGTGCACAACAGTAGTGCTCATTTACGAAGCCTGTACTAAGTGATAATTTATACAGGGCTTTTGGGCTTTTCAGTTGACCCTACGTCGGCAAATAATGAATCAGAAATGAATGGCATTAGTTTTTAATTGAACTCTAAATAGTTGGTTGTTGAAAGCAAGCCTCCATTTCCCAAGTTCCTCTCGCATCATTATGTCTGTAACTTGCTCATTGAAGAGAGTCTTTGATTCTGACGTAGTAACAAGACGAATGGAAAACAGTGATATTCAACGATAAAAATAGTTTGTTTCGGACGGACTAGTGGTTTTATGCATATCCGTAGACATGCAAGGGAACAGAATAATTCAATATATGATTGCATTCAGCACATGGGATCTACACCTGAATTTTGGCATGACACCCAATAAGCTACACATACCACTCGTCTCTGGTCTTCATTCAGAGAATGTGATTAGTACCCAGTATGTTCGTGATGATGTTGATCTTGTCATTCATCCTTATCTTAACATTTTGCGGTATTCCCTCTTCTACTAGGAGCTCCCTCGTTGTTATATGGTTAGCATAAGCGTTTTGAACGCGCGAGACCCGAATTCGATCCCAGGAGAGAGCTTAGATGGTCTGAATAACATGTTAAACTCTAGGTCCACACTTCATGTAACCTCAGTGCTTAAAGGGGTGCTAAACTCCAATTCAACCATTTTCCTTCCTACCATGTAAATACCATAAAATTGTAGTATTCATAATCAAATTAGAAGAAATGAGATGAGCTACTATATAAATACCTTTTTCAAGGACAAGCGGACATTTTGATCCCCGACCACTTCCGGAAATGTGACTATGACAAATCATGAATATCGAGACTGACGATTATAATGGGCTTCTAGAAGGAACTTTCCGTTGATTACCACCCTAACAAACAATGAGATGAAATCTGTCAATTCTCGAAGACCTCAAGCAATTTAAAGCAAGAAATAGTAGATGACTAATGTTTTGGCTTAAGAAACTGCACTGGTTATATTTCAGAAACATACGAATAGTACTGAATCTTATACTATGCAAAATAAATTTATTCAAGAATGTTCTAGCAAAATAAATTTACTGAAGAATGACTCACTAAGATTCGAATTTATTATTTTTAGTACTTCACTTATCCTACCAAAGGCATCTTTTCCCAAAGGTTTCCCTGGTCCAACTCCGTAGACTCCGTGGATATATATCCATGGAAATATCGTTTATTGTTTATTTTAGTCTCGGTATTAGTATTTTCACGATATTCGGTAGAGTAATGGAGAGGAGGAGACGAGATAGGGGAACAAAATAAAGCAAGTGTTTACAGTGTACTCGTAGTTATAGATAAACGAGTAGTATACCTGTAAAATCAGTAACTACCTCATCGATTTTCTTGTATGCCTGTCACTACTGTCTCTTATTAACCTGACATCTCCTGTCTGCTTCTTATTCTTTTCAAATAGTTTACAGACAATGAGAGCAGCATACTGTGACATCACAGATTATTTAGTATAAAATTATGTTCAAGAAGAACACATTATATGCAGAGAAACGAGTTTAAAACAAATTTATTTGCTCTTTTACTGCCTAGAAAGGAAATATCAAATGAAAATTATATACACAGTGTGTGTATTAGAAAACGAATGAAACATAAACGAGTAACAAACTGAATCAGTTTCAGGAGGTTAAAGTAGGATCCTCCGTTGTCCACACAGAGCTTTGCATGATCTAGCAGTGGAATGACTAATTGTGTCCAAGATCCTCGTCGCTTTTTTAATATTGGACTTTAGTGATGCTTTAAACTCGGAAAGAAGAAAGAAATCACAAGGAGAGAGGTCTGGCAAGAATGCGTGGTGCAGTAACACAGAAACACTTCTATGTACCGAAACATGATAAATCACTGCGTCGATTCCAATTTCTGCTCCTCCATTAAGGAATGGACACGAAACTTGGCAACAACTTCTGCTTTTTAAAATCCATTGTAATTATTTGTCACACAGGTCTCCATGAGGTCTTCCCGAACTTTGGGAATCATTTCAGTTGCTCTGACAAACCTGGTTGGACTTCGTCATGTTCCAAGACTCCCTGCCAGCACTTAAATCACCTTTATGCCATTCAAAAGCACTGTAACGAGAAAGGCAATTGGCCCCGTAAATCTTTTTCAACACCTCAAATGTTTTCGTTGGAATTTTCCGTAACTCGCACAGAACTTGATTTTTACTCTTTGTTCTATTTTCGAGGCGGTGATGTGGTGTCACAACACCAGTCTAACTTACCTGCGTCACATGCCATAATGGTGACAGCCGAACTGGAAATTTAAAGGTTACAAGCAAGATTCACCATTGGAAAAACTTCAGTGTCCAAACTAAATTTGAAGTGAAAAAATCAGTTTTTTTTTTTCTAGTTGCCCCACTGTGTATATAGGAAACTACTTTAATTCAATGCAATATTTTTTTTAAAAAAATAAAACTATTTAAGAAAGACTAATTGCAAATTTACAGTTATAATAATATACATTATAAAAAGCCTAATAGTTAATTTTGTAGTTATAACTAAACAAGTTATAAAAAACTAATTGATAATTTTATAGTTACTTACACAATAAAGCATATTATTAAAAAAGACTAATTGCTAAATATATATTTATTTCTTGGTATGTGGAGAACGGAATGCAAAATTACTAAACGCAAACCTTATTAAATAGAGGAAATACAGAAGCTACTAGGCAAGTAGATTAAACAATGAACGATATATATATATATATATATATATATATATATATATATAATGTAAGCAAAAGAAGATGCAGAGAGTGAAATACACTACTACCGTTTAAGGGAAAATGAACTTGTTGCTCACTTTGTCTCATTGAAAAGCTGTCAAACTCACACAGAAGCTTCTGAAAACGGAATAATAGGCAACCTATTAGCAAGATAACCCAAGGGCCAGTCTAGATGTAATATTTTCCATTATAGGATACGATACATAGTATTGATTCAAAAAAAGAGAAAGAAAGAGAGAGAGAGAGAGAAAGGTTATTGCTCTTGGCTAACATACTGTTTACTTCTCTGTGCAAAAGCTTTAATGTACATACAAGCTTGATCTAACCTTAAGATATTTTGTTAACTTTTTTCTGCCTAAAAACAAGAATTAAATGGATTTCTACAAAAGACCTTATCGAATTTAGCTTATAGCAATTTTCTGAACAATTTATCCACCAAATAAGCACATAGTTAAATATAGTTGTGATTTTAATATTTTATTTTAACGTCTTCCTTCATATTAATGACTACGTTAAGTGTTAGGAAATTCAATAGCTATTTATTTACACTTGCTTGGTGATAAATATCTGAGCATTTTTGTTTAATTATCCCAATTATTTATATTGGAAATTATTTTTCAGTTTCCTTTTAAAAGAACCGGAAACTTAATGGTTTGATTCTGATTTCTTCTTCAAATCTATTTAAATGTCTTTTATTTCTCGAATGAACATTTACTGCCTATAACTTATTATTTAATATTTTCTTATTTAATAATCAAATTTATTTTAAGGAATGTTAAATTTATATACAGGGTGTTACAAAATAACACCGACAACGTTTGGGAGGTGATTCCTGACACCAAGAAAAGAACGAAAAATATAGACCAACCTGGGTGCACAAATGCTTCCTTTTGGAGTTAAGGCTGCCGAAAACATGAAAAATTAACTTTAAAGGTCCATAACTCCAAACCGTAATCAGATTAAGACTTCACTTAGGAACTCATATGTGAACTATCCAAAAATCCATGTTTCAGAATCCTGCGGTCTCACGCAACAAGTTTTGTAGAGGTAGTTTGCCTACGGGCATATAATGTGAAGTACTAACCAACTACCTCTATAAAAATTGTTGTGAAAGTACCGCAGGATTCTGGAACATGGATATTTGGATAGGGCACATACTACGTAGTTTCTAAATAAAGTCTTGACCCAATTACGGTAGGTTCCATACTATTGGAACTATGGACCTTTAAACTTCATTTTTTATATTTTCGGCAGCCCGTAACTCCGCAAAGAAGCATTTGTGTACCCAGGTTTGACTATACTTTTCGTCTTATCTTGGTGTCAGGAATCACCTCCGAAATGTTGTCGGTGTTGTCTTGAAATCCCATGTTTAATGCAAATTCATTTGTAGAAAAGCACGGCACATTCAGTTTGACTTGAAGAAACAATTCAATCAAATCATATCATTAAATTTTTGGTTCTTTTTAAAAGAAGCAGATCAACGATTTCCATATAAGTAATTGAGCTAAAAATAATAATGATAGTGTAAGTGATCCTCTAAAACTGTAAATTTTAACCGCCGGTCTGTAAAAGTATTTTCTCGGTCCACATTAGAAAGTTTGTGAATTTCTACTATACTATCCTGGCATAAGGAAATAAACACCCCAGAAATGCTGCCATTGCTGCGTTCTAGTAAAGAAAAGGAACCATTCCTGATCTTGAAGTTAGTACTTGGCAGAGCAACCATTTGTAATAGTAAAGCTTCAATCCTATATGGCATATTATCCTGTAACCCTACATCACAGAGAGCCTGAATTATTATTTGTTTCCAGATATGAGTGATTGTTTGTGAAATTTTAGTTATGTCAAAATTTTTCCATGTAATTCATGTCCTGGGATTGTCCGGACCACGGTAGAGTTTAAACTATATTTTGTTTATTGCAAGTGGTCAACTTTGTCACGGTATCCTGCTATCCATGATGGCGTCTCGTGACTGTTAGCATGCTCCAAAAAAGGCTAGCAAATATATCTTGCAATTTGTCTATTGTTTTACAGCACTTATTTGCTCATCGTGAAAAGGGAGGTACCTATGATCACCTTTCTAAATTGCACTTTGCACTATGACACATAGTGCAAGACGGTGAAATAATAGTAAATCGTGATAAGTCAGTCACTTCCACACCTGCTGTTAACCACTATCCAAGAATTCCAATTATAATTTTCTCCGGAGAACTGAACCGGAGAATGGTTCAAAAGTTTTGTGGCTTGTTGGACATGGCAGTGACTCAATTGTACCGTGTATATTTTGTTGTTTTGAGGCTTTTTGTTTTATTTTTATGTTTTAATTTTAATTATTTTATTACATACATTCCCGCTATAAGCAAATACCTCAAATGTACAAATATTGATTTGTGCTGATCTGTCAATCTTGGATACCGGATGGTGATTGGCTGGTTTAAATAGTTACGTTCTTGTACTCCGGAACCGCTTGGCATCGGTCCCGGCTACCCGATCTTGAGCCTATGCATTCCATTTCAATCTTTTGTCAATCGTATGGAAGACAAAAAGCAAATGGAAGAGCTAAGGCAAAAGAATACAAAACTAGAGAAAGAAATAGAAGAACTAAAGGATGAGTAGGCAGAAATTAAAAACGACAGAGACAGACAATATAAACGGCTTGAAACAGAAATCCAAGAAATAACGGAAAGCAGAAACGAGCTAAAGAAACAACTACAAGAAAAAACGAAACAAGTACACAAACTGCAGGATGATTACAAATATCTGGAGAAAAAATACGAGCAAGTAAAGGAGAAGTTAATACAGACACAACAATCTTTTGGCAGAGAGGAGATAGCATGGGAGAAACAGAAAAATATCTACAGGGACAAGATTGAAGAATTAAGAAACAAACAGGGAACCGACACAGACGCAGTAATACACGAAATACAGGCATTAACAAAAAAGATTGAAGAAAAGCAGGAAAAGATGGAAACAGATGAGGGACAAACGTGGTCGGAAGTAGTGAGAGGGAAAAAGTTACAAAGAAAGAAAAGAAAATCCTAGAAGTAACAGCTAAAAGCAAACCTACCCTAATATTTAGACCCAACGAAGGAGACTGTTGTAGTTAAGCAAACTGTTCAAAGACTAACAGAAACAATAGACCCAAGGAAGGAAAAGTTAAAAATAACTGGTATGCGTACGACAAAGGATATTGTGGTATTATAAACCGCAACAAAAGAAGACATAAACAGGATAAAGGATAAATAACAAATAAAAAGAGATTTCAAGTTTGAGGAAAGTAGGGAACGAAACCCATTGATGATAGTGTATGGTGTACCAGCTGAAATAAAAGACAACGACCTCATAGAAGCTATCATCCAACAGAACTTTGAGGAGGAAGAATTAGCAGAAGCCCAGAACATAAAGGCAAGATTTAGAGCTGGTAAGAGAGGGCAAAAGAAATGCCACCTGGTTATAGAGGTCACACCAAACATAAGGAAAATGTTGATGAATAAAGATTGCATGTATATCGATTATGATTCACATAAAGTTAAAGGTTTCATTGTGGTAGCACAATGTTACACGTACCAAGAATTTGGCCACATCACGAAATATTGCGAAAGCAAGAACAAAGTACGATGCAGATATTACGGAACCCTTCGCCACAAAAGTGAAGACTGTGAAGATAAAGGCAAGAAGGTATGCATTCCATGTAAACTGAGACACAAAATATGCCAACTTCCAAATACGGAAGAATGTGTTTCATATCGGGTAGCGCGTGAAAGAATAATCAGCAAAATAAATTATGGATAAAAGACACAAAGAAGTATGCAAAAAAAAGAGAAACAAATCACCAAGTAAAGTCAAAAGGGACAAAAAACGTTTGGAGGAATTTTTGGATAGAAAAAGAAGAGCTATGGCATCTACAAAGGATAAATGTATACAAACTGAAATAGAAAAAGAAAATAATACTATTAAGAAACCACCTGACATATATTGGAAGACAAAAGACAAACGAACTACTCCAAATCCAGAAGCAGAAGAAAAAACAACACGTAAGATAAATTTTGTAAATGGCGAGCAGAAATATCTATTTCCAATCAAAGAAGAACCAATCCAAGATAACAAAATTACATCAACTCAATCTCCGGAAGAAGCAGAAAATACGAAACCAATTTTGATGGAACCAAGACAATTATATGATAATATGAGCCATCAATATAGATTAGCCAAATTGGAGGACAAGAACATTCTTAGTGTGGCATTTCGACAAGTAATTAGAGATCTACATGACAAGAGACGGACGATAACGTACCCTACGCTGGAAGAAATCGATAGAATAGAACAGAACATATGATCTTCCCGCTAATGGATGGGAGTTAGTAGATCTAATAAATGAAGTATATGAGAGAAGAGATATACACTGGGAATTAGAGAATGTATACAAACAGATGGTGAACGCCCACGGCAGAATCTGTTCGACTACAGCAAAACTGGTATGGACGCTTTTGTATACACTAAACATGCTTAACAGCTTACTAACATTAAAAATTGCACAAAACAACTCGCACAGGTCAAAACTCGCGACAATGGAAGCAAGAAAATTTGTGGAAACAAAAAATATCGATTTAATCACTCTACAAGAACCATATACGTATAATAACAGATTAGTAGCTTTCCCAGCATCAGCGAGAATAATTTATGGTGGTGAGGCCTCCCTAGCAGTGATTGTGGTCATGAACAAAAATCTAGAAGTATTAAAAATCTCACAATATTGTGATAATTGGACTGTATGTGTTGAAATTACACAAGGAATTGATTTAATCTGGCTAATAAATTCTTATTTTTAATATAGTAAGGAAATTAAACCATTTCTAAATAAAGTACAGCAAATAAGCAGACAAACCCCTGGACAAAAGATCATAATAATGTTAGATTCAAACGCCAAGAACACAGCCTGGGTTCACCATATACCAATCAAAGAGGAGAGGAATTGGGAGATTGTATTTATTTAATCTGTTTTGCTTATTTAATGCAATATTGAAAATATTCTGTGCTATAGTTGTATGAGAAACAAATAAACACATATTTAGATGTATATACTTAAATTTTAAGACAAATATAAACACCTACAATATATGAGCAAGGAGACTATACAATACGAACAACATTACAGTTTAGTAGTAAATATCGAGAGTCACCTTTAGAAATCAAGCGAACAATCTTTGTTCGTTTAAGAAAGTGAACTGTCTTTTCCGAACTCGGTTCAAATATGTCGGTCACAGAAGGGTCGGTAATTGTCTATAAATAAAATAGTACAGCATATGAGCCAGGTAACTGCTCGCTGTTTCGTAGCCGGCAATCACTGAAACTCTGGAAATAAAAGGAAATCAAAGATGAAATATCTCCCTGAACATCGACAAATCAGCCCAAGAAAGTAACACCCAGAGTTTGTCACACGGGGCGCTTAGCCGTGCATATATGTGTTCTAAAGTGCCCACCTGCGGACAAAAGTCACATATGTCGGACGAACTCCTACCAATACATAACAGTCTGGCTTTTGTGACACTTAAGTTATTTACAAAATGATACCAAGCTTCTCTCATTGGGGATGTAAGATATGGCGCTTGGATAGTACGCCAAATAGCAGGCCAATTGTGGTGACTTGACATAGAGGGGTGACATTCATCAATTCATATTGTAACAAAGTTTTATGTATAGAGATTTAGGACTCCAAGACGTGGAGGGATTTTCGCTTGGTACCATTCACCAGGCCAGGATGAATTAAAACGAACATGGGTGGAATTGTTCGTGATCTACCCAACATTGGAACCACTGCGTAGTGTGGGAGGAGACCTATTCCAGATGGAGGAGGACGGTGATCGTGTAAAGAGCTCGCCATCTTTGACGCACACTAATTAGATTTAAATCGCCACGTGCAGACGGAAGTCATAACACATGTCCGTATGAACCAGCCCAATAACGAAACAATTTGACGCACATATTTGTCGGGCAGTGGAAAAAGACGCGTTAGAGACCAGAGTTTGAAACTAATGTAAATATTCAAATATTGAATGCGTTGAACTAGATTAAAGTGCGTAAGCGGCACATTGATAAGTTCATGCGCAACACCTGCAGAATTGACTGCCAAATATGGTCGTAAGAAGTGGGGGATGGGACTTATAAAAATCATACACATAAAATTACTGACTGTCGTACAAGTCCGGGAGGCTAATACGTCCCTAGGAAGCAAGATCTATAAGTTATGAACCGTTGAAGGAGTTGTTTTGTGTACTTAAGTTACAAACCACTCGCTATGGAAAAGCTTTTGACTTTTCGTAATGCTGAAACAAGATGAGTAGTGGTGACACAGAGAAGCGTTAAATCATCCTGTACGAAATGGCTGTTAATTGATGGAAACTGTGAAAAGCCAATGCAGACTGTACTGGAAACTATGAAGTAAAGGATCTAGCGCAAGGTAAAATAATATTCCCAAGAGAGCGCAACCTTGTCGGACACCTTTATGAATAGCAAAATGGGGAGATTATTGCCATTAATTTATAATTGAAAAGTAGCGTCATGATAAAACTAGTGCAAAACAGTAGGTATCTGAGGAGACAAGTGATACTCTTGTAAGACTGCAAACAAGTAAGAGTGGTTAAGTGTGTCAAAGGCTTTTCGGAAATCGCATGCAAAGACTGCTACGGGAAGAGATTGAAATCGGGCATAAGCAAGAAAGTCGCGAATTGTCGCAAGCGCGGTGTGGATGTTGTAAGAAGAGTGGAACGCCGTTTTAGCGAGGCAGATGTGCGGAGGGATAACTTGCTTAATATGAGTGGCCAGAAGCTTAGTAAAAGTTTGTAGTCAGTGTTCAGAAGTATGATCGGGCAATAGTCCGCCATGCTTGACAGATTCCCACCTTTGGGTATTAAAACGATGACGCCCACATATTGATAGACCGGTCCACCTTACAACAGAAAATTAAATAATTCACAGAGTATTGGGCGACTAGTGTAAAAAAAGCTTGAGTAAAAGAAGTACCCGATACCGTCCTCGCCCAGAGATGTACATCGTTTAACTTGGGAGGTGGTTGTCTGTATTTCGGAGAGAGTGATGGGCACAAGTAAAGAAGTACAATCTTTTTGGAATAAGCACGGTGGGATCTTGGTAAGAAAAGGGGGAGATACTAATGTATTACCTTCAGGTAATGAGTACAATACCGTGTAATATTCCCGAAAATGTTCATACAGCGCATATTTAATAGTGAGCTGTTGTCCAGCCGGGATGAAAAGGTGAAAGTTAAACTGATGTTGGTAGTGATTGAGATGTTTAACATAATGATATATAGGCAAAGATTCAGAGACAAACCTGTCTGCCGTCTTGCCGTCAATGTGAACGCTCAGAGATTGAGGATGTTGCACCTGTTTCAATTGGTGTTAAACGCACATGATTGCAGTCATGTTAGAAACACTACTTGGTTGGTTCTACAGTTCACATATGACACTGTATAAGAATTATTGTATCTCGCGATAGTTTTGACGGTGTAATTTCCCCATGCCTTGAAAGAAAGTTTGAATCTGAGATTTAATGTAGTGACAGCACCACATGTTAA
The DNA here is from genome assembly GCF_964235325.1 of Thermobia domestica. Classification (NCBI taxonomy): domain Eukaryota; kingdom Metazoa; phylum Arthropoda; class Insecta; order Zygentoma; family Lepismatidae; genus Thermobia; species Thermobia domestica. Next base: position 232,759,586 of record NC_137454.1, on the reverse strand, counting down.
TATTAGAATAGATCGTGCAAGCATGTAGCCATCGTGTCCAACTAGCATTAAATAAACACCGGATGTGGTAGGTAGTTAACAATTGACTGTTTAATTTCCAGTAACTCTGACCGGGGAAGAGTTGTCGGAAAGCGTATATCAAATACCCTGCTTAGGAGGCTTGCCGGGAGATAACATCTGTCCAAGCGTGAACCCACTTGGGCTGATCTGAAAGTAGGGTATGATTCTTATGAAAATGAAGCCAAATGTCTTTTAAGGACAAATGTGTAATAAAACGATAAAAAGCAGAAGATGGGTGATATTCACCGCTTGTATCTTGAGGAAACATTTGACAATTAATGCCTTCAAGAAACAAAAGTGGATATCGTGTAATAGGTAGCATTTCAACTTCTTCCTGACAAAAACGTTGGCGGCCCATACGCTGATTTGTACCTGAGGGCTCTTAAACTGCCACAATACATATACCGTCAATAAGACAGTGAGTGGCTCGCCCTGACGAGGATAGGTATATATGAGGGGCGTGGAGGCTTCGTTTCACCAGTAAAGTAGTACCCAATGATGAGGGTGCAATGTTGACAATGACAGTATAATTAGACACAAATGATAAATCTGTATCCTTTCCCTCTTGCAAACAATAGCTATCAGCATCATGAAGTGCTATAAAGCGCGCCAATAGCTGTTTATTTGGTATGCTGCTTAGACAATTAATATTTAAAGTTAAATACAAACAGGAGTAGACCTCAGCGATCATTAGGTAAAGCACGAGAAGCGTACCCACAAGAAGAATCTGTACTTTACAAGGCCGTAAGATGTCTAGGATACATACCTGCAAGTGTGCCTTGTCTGCAGAACAATACATACACCGAAAAAATTTGGTAAACACCATACATATTTTTGACTACTCAGAAAAAAGGAAAAAGTAAGCATCGAATTATACACACAAAACCATGAACCCCGCAAAATTATGTTAATATCGTGGCTATACATAAGCAAGACAAATCCAAATTTACATCGCTTTCCCACATAACGCAAGTAATACAAACAGGAAGCAAAGCCCAAGAACAGCATACAGCTGGTGATGACTTGAAAAGCAAATGAACCAATGAAATCTTACCACAAGTGTTATTCTACAAGGTCAGGCGTTTGCAGGTCACTCACACTTTCTCGTATATTCGGTTTGCATTTTCTCACATGCTTCACTTATAATATAGGCGATTTTAGTTACTGATAATATAGGCTAATCCATGATTTTAACTCTCGTGAGATTAACTTGTGCGTCCATGAGATACACATCACTGACAGATTGATCAAAATAGATAAAAGGTCATTTGTCTGGAGCCTTAGACATAAAATTTTCGTAACTATCACTATTTTTCAATTGCACGAACATGCAGTATTCTTCGCTATAGAGCTGTAAAGCTTGGATATCCGTAAATATGTCAGGAAAGTGTGAGCATAACCATGCTTATAATTCAGCCGGGCTACGTCGTATCGTGGTTGTGGTTTTTGTCAAAGCCAAATTTTACTCTATTCTTGCAACGTTCTTTCATAGTACAACTGACACTGAAACCACAAAACACTACAAACACCTGTAACATTCTATTCAGTTATAGTAGTATAGCGAACAAAAGTCGAAGCATGCAAAGAATTTCATTGTTTCTGGAGCTTAACTATCAACGTCTACTCCAGGTAACAGCAAGTCATCGATCACCGAGCCACCGCAGCCCCTGCACCTCTATTCAAGTTCGTATCGCAAAATGTTCATTCGAAGTTCATTAGAGGTAGTCCATTAGGGATTCAACCTATGAAACGTGAAGGGATAGTATAGAGTGTCGGTTAAGCAACGAGAAAGATCCAGAACATTTTTCTTTACGTAACAGCCTTCAGAAACTTCTGATGAACTATATGAGCAGTTAGTTTATTCGAAGACTAAGTAAGGTTGATACTAAAACTAAATTTAAAATTCTGCTTTGAGATGGACGAGAATTTTATATATTTTTAAAAGATTAACATCCCATGATTATGCACTGAGGTTAAGGAAGATGGTGATGATGAGCAGAATGGTATAGTGGAATAAAGAGAATAGGAGGAAACGGAAAAGCCCGAGAAAACCCGCGCACACTGTGTTTGTTCACCACATAGTTCAGTTGGCGCGAGCTGAGACCCAATCAGGACTCCACTCACCAACACTCTACCACTAAGCCGGGGGCGCGGTGGCTCAGTGGTAGAGCGTTCACCTCCGGTGCTTGGGGTCCCTGGTTCGATCCCAACTCGCGGCGCGTGGACTTCGTGGTGAACAAACGCCGTGCTCGTGGGTTTTCTCGGGGTTCTCCCGTTTCCTCCCCCTTTCTTCATTCTACCATTTCCCTCATTCCTCATAATCACCGTCTCCTTTAGCCTAACCGGCATAAACGTGGGACGTAAAACTTAAAGATTTCATTTTTTTTTCTACCACTAAGCCTGAGCAGTCCCAAGATCGAAGAGAAGTGGATGCAACCGGTGTGGATTGCTCCCATTTAACATGGGCCATGAACACTTTCCTTCATCTATTCCTAATCTATGGTTTTCTTTTGCAAAAATAGTACAATAGTACAACACACAAGTGTATACATGACATATAAAATAATAGGTTTCCTTGGAGTTTTCAATTATTAATAATGTTATAATAAGTTACAACTTTAATGTGCCCATGAGGTTTCCGTCACTGGAGCTACATTAACGTATTTGTCATTGACGTTTAACTATTATGCCATTTAAAAAAATTCTTCATTTCCTGTTTTGTTTCTATTGTTACCAACCAAAACCTTGTTGTTTTCATAATATGGCCGTGTTTATTCATTAAAATATTAACCATTTTTAAAGAATAAATTTTTACTTCTATTTACAGGTTCTGTAGGGAAAATACTTTTTACTTATTCATTTGCTTTGGGAAAGGAGTTGATTTTCAATTTGTTTTATATTCTTCCCTCTTTTTGTGTTCGATTTTTGATATTAAACTTCCTAAGTTAAAATGAATATATAAGAAAAGTCGTATTTTAACATTTTAAACAGTTTTTCTTCCAGATCTAAATATTACATATATCAATTATTCATTACCTAAGCGTTCCAAGTTTAAAAGTTTCTATATTGCTGAAATGAACCAAGAGGTAAGCGTGTACTGTATCATTAGCTCACAGAGAGAATAATCAAAATGAAATGAAATGAAATCTTTCAGTTTAACGCCCCACGATTATGACCTGTAGTCAAAGGGAGACAATGATTAAGGCAAGTGAATGATTATGGAAGAATTTGTGAGATGAAGATGTGGGAGAGAACAGGAGTACCCCGAGAAAACCCACGGATAAAATGTTGTCCACCACAAACTTAATGTGGTCGGGATCGAACCAGCGACCTCACGCACTAGAGGTAAGAGCTCTATCATCAACTCACCATGCCTCCAAGAGTGAGAATAATAATCGAATATTTTAGAAATAGGAGAAATTTTAGAAATTACACAACCTACCTCACAACCTATCCAAAGTCTTTACAATTTGAAATATGCGAAAAGAAGTTTATATGGAAAGAAAATATTACGTATTTGATTCTAATAAAGGCTTAAGGTAATATTCTAAATATATTATATACCGTATTTATTTAATATGAAAATATAATATATATATTTAATATGAAAAGAAACATATGCTACCGTGACATAAGACAAACTGCCTACTAAATTTTAAGACTCGGGGCATAAAGAAGAAATAAATGAAGAGCCATAACCACATGTTATTATTTCACACACACCCTTCCCTGTAGCGTCATTTAAGACTTTGCAGAAAGAGGGTGAAGATTGTAAACCGACATAAGAACTTTACGTTTTTCTTTAGCGTACAATTTATTAAAACACATGTGTTTCTCAAACTCAAGGGAAGACAATGGCCCCTCCTCTCTCCAAATGACGCTCCTGACCCATCCTTTTTTAACACAAGTGATAGTATGGGTATAGAGCTGTAAGATCCCCTTCTGGATCTGTTCAGTTTACTGGTAACAGCCTGCTGGCTATCCAAGATAGAGTTAATCTTCTGCCCCTTCAGTTTGTATTGACCTTGAGAAACAAAGAGAAATATATTGGAGCTTGGTCAGGAAAATATGGACAACTTGTTTGTCATAAACTGGGCATCAAGAATCGCCTTGTGTTGCTGCGAGTTGTATGGAGGAGGGACCACTTGTGAGAATCAAAAACATCTCACATGAAAAGTGTTTTCAACAATCAATACATAATGTCTTTGTGAATTGCAGCTGTGATGATGTAGTTTTCGGGTATGAATTCTTTGTGAATCACAACTCTTCAGTCTAAGAACACTACTAGCATTGTCTTCACGCGTAACTTCTGAATCGGCTGCGGAGAATCTTTACCGACCCAACCTTCTGATTGGGGTTCACTCTTATTCTCGCGAGCTATCCCCAATAGACTTCTTTCTGTTTCCCAAAGCTAAATCCAAACTGAAAGGACAGAGACTTGAGTCAATTTTATATGTACAGCAGACTGTTACCAGTGAATTGAACAGGGTCATACAACAAGACTTCCAGAAAAGAATCCTACAGCTCTACACCTGTGCCACTATTTGCATAAAAAGAGGAGGGATATATGTGAAAAACACGTGGTAACGGTTATTATTTTATTATTTATTATGCCACTAGTCTCGAAACAGTAGACGGACAGTATGTAGTAAGAAAATACAGACAGGGAGAATAACCCAATTTCGTAGAAAAACATCGAATGGATGATTAGTATAATTTAGGTGGAGAAGTGAGCATGTAGTGTATGGAGTGACTCTATGATAAGAGGACATGGCAGTGTGGATTTGACGTAGTTCAATTTACCGGATTAGTAAAATTCGGCACTAAAAATTTATAGACGTCAGCGCATCGTTACGTGTACCGTTAGCAACTTTAACAGGATTAAAATGCAATTTAAAGAAGATGGAAACATGTATGTATATACATGATCGGGTCGAGCTACACAACTCCTGAAACTTGTGACAACCCACGGTGTACTGACCCAGCCTTCCAAATCTGCCAATAATATCGTAATAAAGGTTGACAAAGCATCACGAACCATCTAGCAGTATTTGAATAGTGCAGAAATGTACCAACCGTCGTCCAAAAGAAAACTAATAAAACCACGGAGGCACAATTTGATCATAACTATGTGCAACCAACTACAATAATCTTGCAACTATTTTACATGGTTCAATAAAATCAGATTCTTTACAACTTTCGGGCAGCCGTCGACAGTGGATGTGAAGTAACTGAGACAGGCGAGATGCTATTTGAAAACGTCATACCAATCATGAAAACGTTAAACTTTTTTTTTTTTTTTTTTTTTTTTTTTGCAATGGGCACACAAATGATGTGAAGTTCATCGTTGAATTGTGAGATGGATTGCTTCTTTTCTTTGACAAGGTGAATTGGCCCGGAACTCTGCATAATTAATGAAGAGCATGACAACAAATCGTAAGCCAAAACCAGCCACTCGCTAGAGGAGGAAAATTTAGGTTCAAACTCTGCTGTAGCCCACACAATTTGAGGATATGAATCCTATAGGAAACTTCTGACATCTCCATTACCTAAACTTACACAGACAGAACTGCAAACAAAGAACAGTTATTTTAGAGGAATGATATCAACCGTCACAACATGATACCGATGATTTACTGAACTCATGATCATGACAGACAGCGTTGAAACTGTACGTGTAACCAAAGTAGGCTCTACGAAGTATTTACTTCATCATTAGGAGCAATTGCTACACGTTTATCTTGCATATGTTTATTTACTTATGCCATGGTAATTTACTTGTAAACAGAAAATCAAGATAGCATCATTCCATGTACTTCAAATTTAACAGTTACAGACTTCCTGGTACTTCTAAGAAAAATATTCACGTTATAAATCTAAACCATAAGTGACAAATGCGTAGTTAATGCCACAAACTAATCAAACATGTATCTTTTGAGTTTATAAACATGTACCTACAAGTTTTACCAGACATTCTTATTATATATCATCAAAGTTCACATCTTTTTCTAATTATTTTAATATTTCAGGAACTTTAAAAATGTTATAGTTTCAAGTGTAATACTTCAGAATTTATAATTGCATGCAATTATTACAGTAAATTAAGGCTCATTTTTACCCATAAAGATTTACAATTTCTGATGTAAAGACATTTCCCAAAATTCATTTTGTTTTCTTAAATAATGGATAAGTTACTGCATTCAAATATATCGCGAATTTATCATTTTGAAGATGTATCCGGTAGCTATCGGTACTGTATAAACCAATACGAATTAAAAATGTGACTGAAGAATTACTACGGAGGAAAATTATACAATAAGAGTCATTAATATATTAATTAAGATCTATCGCACATACACACACAAATGGATTCAAATTAATTACTTAACTTTTCTTTTATTTCCTTATACATATAAAATCCAATGCTGTGAAGTCACCAGCATGATGAACAATCCTGAGGAACGAGCAAACCGAGGTATCAATGTCAAAGGCTAAATTAAAATAAAGATTATTCTTTGCTCATAGTATCTTCCTTTAAAACATGTGAGACCGAAGACCTAGCTTACAATAAAGGAACATGATAAAAAGTTTATGAGAGTCTCTTAAGTTGATATACCGATTGATATTCATAAAAATTGAGAACACTAACTTAGTAAAAGCAAATAACGTACGTATATACCATATGTATACCAGATTCCACGTAAATTGTACTAAACATTTAGATTATTTTTTATACTGATGATGTTGAAGTTTTACTTCTAATTTGTTTAACACTTTCAAGTTAAAATTGAAAACTTCAATTTTCCTACAGACTCGAGATGCTTCGAATGTGTTCGGGAATAGAAGTATACATAAAACGATATTAATCTACTATTCAACTAGCTGGTTTCATGTGGGTTGTTTGTTTTTCCAAATCAGATAAAGAAATTCTACAACAATATAAATCTAAAGAGAAAAGCGTTCATTAGCTTTATTCAAGCATTCATTACAAGAGTGGAGGTCAAGTTTACGCCTTCCAACGTAGTACAGGAACGGATGTATGCAAATTATATCATATCTGAAGAATTATTACTAAACGTAACAAAGTAAACGTGTTTTATTACTTAAAAACTATTTATTAGTTTGAAACTCTTAAATAACAATGCTGAACCTTCCAAATTATATTATATTGTTCTCATGTTCGTCTTTACTATGGTTTTACGTTGTTTCTGTAGAAATCATTCGTTGCTTCTCAGAATGAGGTCGATTTTTGTATGAAAGGAGGACTATTCAGGTTTGTTAGATATAATCTAACAAGATATCTATTAGGATTTTAATACAAATTCGATGTTCGGTGTCCATATCTTCTCACACATTTCAGATAATTTATATGTTATGGTAGCTCCTTTTGTTGGTGTTATATGTTGAATTTAAATGTTTTTATCGGTTGAAGTGTCGAATTTTATTCACTATCTGTTTACAACTCTTTCGTTAACGGATAGATATATTGGGTTGTAATTCAAAACTACAGATATAAGTATAAAAGAAAGATGATCTTCTTGTGACAGAATGTAAAATATTAAGAGTATGATGAAGATAATGGAAATCTAACTAAAATACATCCGCTTCAACTGTAGGGATTACAACTAGAGTTAATGCTGAAATTATTACCAATACTCAATATAAAATAGCGAGTATTGTAAAATTTCTAACGTAATACTCTCAATATGTAAGGAAGAAATTATAAGGTTCCAGTGGGTTAAGAAAACTATGATTCCGCACAAGGAAAGTGATATTTTTCATTGACCCAATTAAAGAGAAAATACCTCATTTCTGCAACAATAGGAAACTTGTTAAGAACATCCAACGTTAGAAAGCATTATAAACAAATATTCTTGAAATGCTTATACACACACACACACATTATTTCTTTCCTTATTCTTGTCACACTTTGTAGATCGATTATATCCATATGTGTGAAAAAATTAAACGTATATGTAAACATTCAAAATCTGATTACGTGTCTAGCACTTACATAGTTCAATTTGAATACAAAAAATATTTATACATGAAAGTATTCGTAAATAGATATGTATACAAAAGGAATTTTTTATGAATATGAAATAGAGCATATCACTGATACACTATACATATAAATAATTATACGTAACATTATGTAATTAATTCAATACGACAAATTATATTATGTAAATTAAATTTACGCCAATTCGTAGGATTTTTCTTTTGTAAACTTCTTCCTTTGTCTATTATTTTTCCTTTTTCTGCCTTTCATGCACAGAAAAAAGACCATATCAAACCATTTCATAGCTGAGCTTGCCGTATACAAGTAGCCATGTGATTAATGTTATGAATTTGTTAATAAATGTTCGTAGTTTATAGCCGACGGTTAGCGTAGGAGTTCTAGATCGTTGTTTGTGAGATAAGCATTAATTCTATTTCTAAATAGTCAAAAATGAAATATTTAGGCTTTACGCCCATGGTTATGCCGGCTAGGCTAAAGGAGACGGTGATGATGAGAAATGAACAAAAATGGTGAAATAAAGAAAATGGGAGGAAACGGGAGAATCCCAAGAAAATCCACTCACGTGTTTCTCCATCACAAAATTCACTTGGTGCGAGCTGGGATTCTTCTATATAGTCGAATACCTCTAAATTTACAGAGTAGTGTGTTTGTAGAGAACGACTATATATTCTATTTTCTTCTTTCTCTAGTACTTCCTGCTTCACATTTTTCACACATATATCCTTCAATAGTAGAAAGTGGCATTGTTTTCAGTTGATAACATTGTTATCATGGTTCGCTCCTTCCTCAGATTGTGCAATATGACTCCGCAAACCATACTGGGTTATATATGTACAAGTCAAATAAGTAGACGTTATGATAAGAAACTAATAAATCTGTTTGTACGTCCTGTAGCTACTTTAATTTGTAAGCAATTACCAAAGACTTCAAAATAGTTTATCGCTCAGTCACATTAATAGTCAGTTATGACGTTAAGGTTATGAATTCCTTGAAAATACTTTTAGAAATAAAATACATAGTGCAAAGTAGAGGTTTCAGATATGGTCGACAAAGTTCTCCAGTAGTTAGATACGTATCTGGCATCACTATGAAAACTGTATCTGTATTTGGAAAATGTTCGCAGGAGCTATTCCCCATGTGACCATAAAGCCTCGTATAGAAACTCAAGTAATGGTTCGGATTTCACTTCAAACAGCATTTCCTTTTCCAGATGTCATCACTTACGAATTTCCACTGTAAACGTGTGTATATTAAGATGTATTGTAACGATTTATATATTGTAACGGTACTATAGATATTATCTGCCAGGAAAGTAAATGTACACCTATTTTTCGAGTCTGGCATTCCTGCGCTCCATCCGTGGAGAGTATGAGAATTAAATCAATCAAATGTTTACTGAGGGGCAAAAAGATAAGTTTAATCTGAATAAGACATTGTAGAGGAGCACAAGCTGTGAATACGAATAGTGCATAGTGTAAACAAAGGATGACACCGAAAGAGAAAGCCAGAAACAGCTGTTAAACTTAGAAAAAAGAGTAAAAATTTTCGAAGTGGGAACATAAAACTCAAATACAACAAATACGCCGACAACTAAACGTTCACCACGCCATGATCTTGGTGTAATTGTTAAGGTGTTGGCTTACAAATGAAAAGAACGCGAGTTCGAATCCCCATCAAGGACGTTTTTTAAAAAATTTGTTAATAATACATACAGCTCATGAGAGATGGTAAAAGAGATCGTATTTAGTCTTTCGTAGCAATTATTATTGGTAATGTTTAGTACTGATAATACTTTTTGCCTTTGCGTATTGCTTTTATTCTCTTCTTAATTTTGAAAGAGAAGAATATCCGAACAAATGCCACCAAAATTCCTCATATTTTGAATCTAAACGCCATTTGCAATTAGTAAAGAATAAAAATTGAACGTTCCGATGTAGCAGCAAAAAGTAAAAAGAAAAACATGGAAGTGGAGTTTTCGAATCCATACTCATGGTTATTAAAAATACAATTTCTACATGTTTTACACCTCCCGACCATGTTTCTACGTTAGCAATTAAGAGGTTTGTGTTTAGGTTAGGCTGGTCAATACGTTTTGCAAAGGGGCCCGGTTTAGCTCAGACGCACCACAGGTGCGAGCAGGGGGCAAAACACCTTTTCTCTCTCCCTCTGTGTGTCTATTTATCTATCTATCTGTATATATATATATATATATATATATATATATATATATATATATATAACGCTATTTGTGAATGCCATAACCACCCTAATTTTCAGCGGATTGAGACGAAACTTGGCACAAACATTAATTGTTGAAATATCTTGATGAGTTCGTTAACCAGAATAATCAGATGAAAATGTTCAAAATGGCGGCCCTTCAACTTAAAAACTTCCAAGGGAACCAAATTTTGCCCATAAATAGGTATTCAGAAAGTTTGAATAACTTTTCCTCTTTTACTGAGATATTTGTGTGCAGGGACTTATTGAAATATTGGACCCGATTAATTGCATAAAGAAGGTTCTCTTTCGCTACGGTTAGTTTTTTTTTCAGGAGGGAGTTATTTTCGTATCGGAACAAGATGATTGTTAGTGATGATATGAAATTACACATTGAAAGTGAAGTAACTTGTGAAACGTGTTATTTCAAAGAATAAATAATAAATGTGCTTTCCCCTAACACAGAGAACTGTAAATCATGTATTTGTAATAATAATAATAATAATAATAATAATAATAATAATAATAATAATAATAGGTGTTGTTTGTGGCAAGACAATATCTTCCTCAATTCTTTTTCAAACGTAATAATTGTAACGCCATATCTCCCTTACAAACAAAATATTGGCAATTTATATCGAGAGAACGGGAAATTGTAGAGTGATGGGAGCAACGTTGGACAGTATGCACTCATAGTAATCAGAAAAATAAGCGATTTCAATGCAAAATGAACGAAGAGTCATTGTCATGGGTAGTCATGGAGCCACGGCAGAGCCCTCTTTAGGCAAAATGTCGATAACTTATATCGAGAGAACAGGAGGTGATAGTGAGATGGGACCAACGTTGGACATTGTGGACCCATAAGGCGCATCGAAAAAAATTAGTGGGGGCGGGAGGCGCCATCCATCCATACTTATTTCCACACAAAAATATAAAATTATATTGTCGAAACACACACACGAGTTAGCTAGTAATATTTGACATTATTATTATTATTATTATTATTATTATTATTATTATTATTATTATTATTATTATTATTATTATCATCATCGACAGCGTCTTTTCATTACGTGTGCATGTTTGACATGAAGCCAAAGAGAAAATTCATCATTCGTAGAAAGAATAAGAATAGTCAGTTATTTTAACTGTGAACGACAGCGAAAAATACGAAAAGAGTGATCAGCTGTAGCGAAAAGAAACAATACTTTCTCTCAAATGGATAAAAAACCAAACCGAGATAGATTCGAACTCGCATGGACGGTATGAAAAGTCAGTGCTTTGTCCACTTTTTTTTAACTGACTCAGAGAACGTGTTTCAGTAACTTACTTATTGCTAATTTTACTTGCTTCACTCGTTTAACTTGCTTTTTCTAATAACTAATAACGACAGAGACACGAACACAGAAACATAAGGAACAGTTAAAAATCATAGATGCTCTCCCGCCGGGAATCGAACCCGGGACACCAGACACCAAAGTCGCACGCGCTAGCCACTAGACCAGAGGAGAGGGCACTGCTCACTCTCTGTGTCGTTAGGGATTACGACCACTGTATTGCTAGCTATCACTTCTGTGGGTTGTATACTATGATCACATGTTTCTTCTTTGTTGGAAGAGTTAAACTTACATTCTATGTAATACATTAGGTATTTAGACTTACATGCTCTTCATATAATGTAATAAAAGGGTCATGCTGGGAATAAGAAAAAGAACATTCCTTGGACAAAACGGAAACTATTGGCATCAGAAATATTTATCTACAAGGCATGCGCAGAAACATAATTCAGAATAGCTACTGTTTAGTTCACTAAAGGAAGAAAGGGTTATAAAAAAGCAAAGATGTCGCGTCAACGAGATCGACCGGAGTTGACAGAGACGGAAGCAGATGTGTAGTAATGCAACAACTTGGTTAAATTGATAATTGGTTCTTTATTCTGTAGTAGATCGTATCACAACTTTACGGGAGAGCACAAGAAAGACTTACTAAGGCTGTCATATAGTAAGCTTTAGTAACACGATCATATAGACACAAATGGATGTAACTGTGAGTACTACAACTTGGATTTAACAAAAGCCGCTTAGATATTCAGTGGTTTGCAGGGTTGTATAAGACACAAAAAGATAAGACACAATACAATTCTTCATACCTCAGCTTCCAGTAACTAGATACATGCAATTTCTGGTTAGATACTGAAACTGCTGTCGGGTTTTAATACATGACGTATTCCAGGATACAAAATGCTTTGCATTACTTGTTTGTTTGTAGACAGCTACTAGCTTAGTGTTCTGAAAGGTTGTGTATAAACTACGGAAAGCCAATTCCGGAATTATTACTTTCCGGACTCATGAAGGTACAACCGGACAAATTCCGGAATTCGGAAAATTCCCATTTTGGAATAATTCCGTTATTCGGAAAAATCCGGAATTTAGAAATTTCTGATTTCGTTAACATTCCGGAATTCGGAGCAATCCGGATTTCTTCGAAATCCGGAGTTTTTCTCAATTCCGGAATTTTATAAATTCCGGATTCTTCCCGAGTTCCGGAATTTTTCTGAATTAGGGAGTTTAACAGAATTCCATAATTTTCCGAAATCCGGAAAGTGAAAGTTCCGCTTCCAAAAAATGAATTTACTTTGGTTAATATGAATCGTGGCGGAAATAAATCTTTGAGCAGGTAATGGCGACTGCTTTGAAAGAAATGGGGTGTATGAGAATTCAATCTGTCATATTTATAGTTTCGTGTGGAGAAAAAACAAACTTGTGAACCAACGGTTTAAGAAAAACAAGTTATTAATGTAAACTTTGCCGACATCATAAAAGAAATACGAAAGACATTTTGAATCGAAGAAATATAACATACAAGTTTGCAAGCGGAGACAAAGAAACCTAACGTAACCAGACTAAAGACGAATCGTTTACCGCGTAGCGATCAAGGTCTAACTGGTTTCGAGGGCAAGTTTCGAGTTGAGCCGAGTTTGATAATGGCTCGCTCGCGTGTTCAGTTCGTTTTAACTCGTTTTGAAATAATGGCCTGATTAGACTGGAATTGCGAAAGCCATGAGAAATGTAAGCAGTAACGTGGAATACTTTTAGTGTTGCTCACGACAGGGGTGCGTCTCGTCTCGTAATTTTAGTGCATCTCGCGTGGCAATTTTAGTGTATCTCGTCTCGTCTAGATAACGAGAAGAGTTTTTTTTTACGAGACAGCCTCAAATGTCGTAATCACCAATATAAGTATATACTGTAGTTCTTAAAATCAAGGCTGAGACCTGCAATGTCGAATTCTTGAGCCCAAGCAGAAGACCAACTCGGGTAGTGAGATCAACCGGCTAGGCTCGTATCAACTGAGCGAACAGCTCGAGTCGGCTCGGTTGGGATGAGCCGATGACCCGAGCCGGCTCAGTTAGAACATTTGAGCTGAGTCGATGGCTCGAGCTTTCTCGGTTGGGATGGGTCCCCTACTTGTCTCATGTGAACCGGTTCAAGTCAGCTAAGTTGAAACTAGTCCATCGGCACGTTTCGATTTAGCTGAAGTAAGCCGATGGCTCAAATCGGCTTGGTTGGGTGAGCTGTTGGCTCAGCTCACTTCTCGGTTCGGTTCGATAGTGAATGAGCTGTAAGCTGAGCCGGTCGAGCCGTTGAGAAGCCTAAACCCGGTCCCAGCTGTTTTGAACATGTTTGGCTGAAGCCTATAACTTTTAGTGTTGCCACGAGACGAGACAGAACCCTTTTACACGAGACACGAGACGAGACAGACTACTTGTCCCGTCTCGAAAATGAAAACGTTGGCTGGAATGGCCAAGATTGAAATTGCCAGTGGTCATATAGATTGCAAAAGGAAAATCCCCTTTGTGAAAAAACATGTTGAAAAGCCTTCATAGAAAAGTGTCATCTGTCTATTAAATGAAACAATCGTGATACATGAGCCTCCAAGAATATCATCCTTAATGCCTTGTCCCCAATTTCTTTTGCTGTAAACTGAGGAATTCTCATTTTTTTTCATTTCTGGCTGGAATGATGCCAAACAAAATCAAAGACAGGGAAGATTTTTACAAGGTCAAGAAACCGATCTACCACCACCATCTATTCAATTTGAAAACTGGGTAAGGTCTACATTCATTACAGGCTGTAGTTGAAAGTTCTGGCTGAGATGGCGGAAGAGAACAGAACAGACTACACTTGTCTTTATTCTCTGGTGGCGGTATTCTTTTTGCTATATGAACCGAAAACGGCAATTGAAGTATGTTATCTTGCAACTAAAATTTTGTCTTCTCTCTCTCTCTCTCTCTCTCTCACACACACACACACATACACATGAAAACACACTTTTACCATTTTACCAATCGTTCGCTTATTATACAGCAGTCATATTGTAAAATTCACCTCTTCGTTTGGAAGCCGGGCGAAAGACAAAGAAAGCAAAAATATTGTCGACGAACCCTTCAAATTGTTTGCTTTTAGCAAATTTATGGTACTAACAATACCACTGGAGTTGAAGAGGTTTTACAGGGGGCCTTCCTTCTGTTACGCGGAAACGTTTGATCTGACCAAAGTGCGAAATTGCCCTCTGCTTCCATGTTGAGAGGAGGGAAATACTTCCCTTTCCTAGTGAATAATATTCATTAGAACCTGAATTATCTTCAAAAATGGTTTCTTTCAGGCGCATAAAATCTTTCGAACTTGATAAATGTAAAGAACATTTGGTATAATATTCATGGAACTCCGTTGAAAGCAGAAAATATCATGAGAATGATCAGAAAATATCATGAGAATGAGAATTCGAACATTGAAGAACATAATTAACAGAAAAGAAATAGGATACCCAAACCATATTTTTAAACCTGCTATAAAATGTATATCCTATATTTTTACTAATTCCTTACTCCCATGAAAGTATCCTGGGGAGGATATTCTCTCCAATTTTTTCAGACTGATTTTTTTTATTTCGTACGATTTCCCCCCCCCCCCCTGACACAATACGAAAAAACAAATGTTGTTAAAATCCATACAGATGACCCTTCCGGGACTAACTCGGGGCCTTCAAGCCGATGGTCTATCGCCGCAGACCGCTCGGCTTGGTATGAAGATGTACGTTGTATGATTGCGAATAGATCACGACAATATAAGAAACTTTAATCCAAAATGGCCACCCAAAAATAAACTTTTTTTAGACCACTAGCTAATCTGGGTGTACTGTCATGAGTTCGTTACACAAACGGGGCAACCACCACATAGTATCTCACACCCCGCGGTTATGGGAACAGATTTGAACCATGGAGGCGAAGACTGGCCGCAAGCATTCTTTCGTCCGATGTGTCGTTCAGCTCCCATTACTATGAAACTTTAAGTAGAGCTTACTGTGCAGTAGCATAAAATTTCAATCAAATACTTTCCATTACTCAATAAAATTATTTGGTTCCGAGCTTTTTTTGTAATAATAATAATAATAATAATAATAATAATAATAATAATAATAATAATAATAATAATAATAATAATAATAATTGCAACAAATCTAAACATGCTAAAATGAAAAGTAATTTTTGATTGGTATCGGTTAACACTGTGAAACATAAAGGCTGGAATATATGAAATCAAAGTGTACACACATATCTATCTCTATATTTATCTATATATCTATCCATCTCTCTCTCTCTCTCTCTCTCATATATACAGACACTTTAAAGCAAGTGGGTTGATAGTATACGGTAGTATCGGGGATGGTGACACCTTTACATCGAACTTTGCTTGTCGTGTAAACATTATTTGACATTAGTGGCTTCATCTTCGACGTACCTATGAGCAATTTACTGTATATTCGTGTATTAAAACTCGTGAAACAAATTTCAATGTTTCAGAATAAAAAAAGCCAGGGTCGAGAAGCCTCAGACAACTAACAGCAGAGATATATTATCTTGTAAACTATTTGTCCTTGCCTTGTGAGCTTATTTGAATTTATTTTTAAGACCGTTAGGCAACTTTGGCCGAATGGATGATGATGGGGAAATTAGTGGAATGAAGAAAGTAGTAGGATACTAGACAACTTCGAGAAACACACACACATTCGAAAAATGAAATGAAATTAAGTGAAATCTTTGAGTTTTCCGTCCCACGGTTAGGCTATAGGAGACTGTGATGATGAGTAATGAATGAAATGGTGGAATGAAGAAAGTGGGAGGAAACGGAAAACCCCGAGAAAACCCACGCACACGGTGTTTGTCCCCCACAAAGTTCACTTCGCGGGGCTGGGATCGAACCCGAGACCCAAGCACCAGAGGTGAACGCTCTACCACTGAGCCACCGCGGTCCCCACACAAATTCAATGTTTGTCCACCACAAAGCTCACATGGCACTAACCGAGATCGAACCGACTACCACATACACCAGAGGTGAAGGCTTCAGAGTGTAGCTAACGTAACATTTCTTGTCTTGTGTGTTCTGGGTAATACTTGTAACTTCGTTGTATCTTGATTAGCATGGTGCAAACTGCTACATTTTACTTTCGTTCCCATGGTATGCTGCTATATTTTTTACGAGACAAGACGAGACAAAACGAGACAAACGAGACGAGACGAGACGGACAGAACCTGTCGAGACGAGACACGAGATGGAACGAGCTCATTTTTTGAGACGAGACACGAGACGAGACATGCTTTGCACGAGACGAGACGAGACAGCCTGAAGTCTCGTCTCGTGGCAACACTAAAAACTTCTAACAATTTTTGGCTCGAGCCCGAATACTTGCCCCTTCGGAACTCAAACCAAGAACGTGACCGATGTCCTTCCCTCGTGAATACTTCTCGACAACCGAGATCGACAGTCAATTGGCTTTTACTATTCAGATACAAACCGTATATCTTTTAAAGATTATACACGGTTTTGATATAATAATAATAATAATAATAATAATAATAATAATAATAATAATAATAATAATAATAATAATAAAAGTTTAAACTTGCCATTGAAATATGGCAAAACTTACTTAAAAGTAGAGATTTCGGGGAAAGGGTTCTGTACCTTCAAGACACCTCTGCAACTACCAACATTTTAAACCACAACGTTCCGTTGAAGTTTCATGTAGAAAGTATTCTACTGTATGTTTTAAGGAAAATAACTGTAATAAACATAACTGAATATCACGCAACAGTAAGGCATACAATAAACTAATTTTTAGGATATGCAGAGGTAAATATAAAAGCTTTGCTACAAAATACCTACACAAAGCATAATTCAATGAGCTCTGAAATATAATGTAACGAAATAGCCTATGAGATTCAGTCTACAGAGCAATTGTTACTTAAAGAATGGACATACATTATTTCGAGAATCGAGACAAGACGGGAAATGTTTACCATACTTTTCGTCTCGTCTCGATTTTCATCTCCAAAAAGAGACGAAAATTTTCAGTTAGCCTTGACCCGTCTCGAATGTAAAATGTTAATTCTCATGTTATTTTATTTGTTTTAGAAACGAGATGAGAAACTCCTCTTCTCGTGAGCAACATTAAACCAAACCGAAATATTCTTTCCAAATGTCACGTTTCTGCTTGTAATGGTCTGACCTGAGCAATAATTAGCTCCTAGCTTTTAATCTTCTACGAGATAATAATAATTATTATTAGTTTATTATTATTACATTATTCCTGAAGATTTGATAGTTCAAGTATTGAAACATCCGAGTATTCAAATGTCTGAATCTAATAAAACGTATGTTATCGCCGATCAATCGCCATCAAAAATCCTAAAGTAAAAAAAAAAAAAAACGTGCATTCGCACAAGCACCTTGACCACTGAACCGCGATCGCTACGCGGTAAAAGATTCGTTTTTAGTCTGGTTACGTTAGGTTTCTTTGTATCCGCTTGCAAACTTGTATGTTATATTTCTTCGATTCAAAATGTCTTTCGTATTTCTTTTATGAAGTCGGAAAGTTTCCATTAATAACATGAGTTGTTCTTAAACCGCTGGTTCACAAGTTTGTTTTTTCTCCACACGAAACTACAAATATGACAGATTGAATTCTCATACACCCCATTTCTTTCAAAGCAGTCGCCATTACCTGCTCAAAGATTTATTTCCGCCACGATTCATATTAACCAAAATAAATTCATTTTTTGGAAGCGGAACTTTCACTTTCCGGATTTCGGAAAATTATGGAATTCAGTTAAACTCCCTAATTCAGAAAAATTCCGGAACTTAGGAAGAATCCGGAATTTATAAAATTCCGGAATTGAGAAAAACTCCGGATTTCGAAGAAATCCGGATTGCTCCGAATTCCGGAATGTTAACGAAATCAGAAATTTCTAAATTCCGGATTTTTCCGAATAACGGAATTATTCCAAAATGGGAATTTTCCGAATTCCGGAATTTGTCCGGTTGTACTTTCATGAGTCCGGAAAGTAATAATTCCGGAATTGGCTATCCGTAGTTTATACACAACCTTTCAGAACACTAAGCTAGTAGCTGTCTACAAACAAACAAGTAATGCAAAGCATTTTGTATCCTGCAATACGTCATGTATTAAAATCCGACAGCAGTTTCAGTATCTAACCAGAAATTGCATGTATCTAGTTACTGGAAGCTGAGCTATGAAGAATTGTATTGTGTCTTATCTTTTTGTGTCTTATACAACCCTGCAAACCACTGAATATCTAAACGGCTTTCGTTAAATCCAAGTTGTAGTACTCACAGTTACATCCATTTGTGTCTATATGATCGTGTTACTAAAGCTTACTATATGACAGCCTTAGTAAGTCTTTCTTGTGCTCTCCCGTAAAGTTGTGATACGATCTACTACAGAATAAAGAACCAATAATCAATTTAACCAAGTTGTTGTATTACTACACATCTGCTTCCGCCTCTGTCAACTCCGGTCGATCTCGTTGACGCGACATCTTTGCTTTTTTATACCCCTTTCTTCGTTTACTGAACTAAACAATAACTATTCTGAATTATGTTTCTGCGCATGCCTCGTAGATAAATATTTCTGATGCCAGTAGTTTCCGTTTTGTCCAAGGAATGTTCTTTTTCTTATTCCCAGCATGACCCTTTTATTACATTATATGAAGAGCATGTAGGTCTAAATACCTAATGTATTACATAGAATGTAAGTTTAACTCTTCCAGCAAAGAAGAAACATGTGATCATAGTATACAACCCACAGAAGTGATAGCTGGCAATACAGTGGTCGTAATCCCTAACGACACAGAGAGTGAGCAGTGCCTTCCCCTCTGGTCTAGTGGCTAGCGCGTGCGACTTTGGTGTCTGGTGTCCCGGGTTCGATTCCCGGCGGGAGAGCATCTATGATTTTTAACTGTTCCTTATGTTTCTCTTTTCGTGTCTCTGTCGTTATAAGTTATTAGAAAAAGCAAGTTAAACGAGTGAAGCAAGTAAAATTAGCAATAAGTAAGTTACTGAAACACGTTCGCTGAGTCAGTTAAAAAAAAGTGGACAAAGCACTGACTTTTCACGCCGTCCATGCGAGTTCGAATCTATCTCGGTTTGGTTTTTTATCCATTTGAGAGAAAGTATTGTTTCTTTTCGCTACAGCTGATCACTCTTTTCGTATTTTTCGCTGTCGTTCACAGATAAAGTAACTGACTATTCTTATTCTTTCTACGAATGATGAATTTTCTCTTTGGCTTCATGTCAAACATGCACACGTAATGAAAAGACGCTGTCGATAATAATAATAATAATAATATCAAATATTACTAGCTAACTCGTGTGTGTATTTCGACAATATAATTTTATATTATTATGTGGAAATAAGTAAGGCTGGCTGGTGCCCCCCCCCCCACTAATTTCGATGCGCCTTATGGGTCCACAGTGTCCAACGCTGCCGTGTTGTGACAAAATGCTGTAACTTTGGTGGAGCAGTTTTGCGAAAAAGAGCCGTAAAGTTTTCATCTGAAAATGTGATCTGTATCGTGTAGAACCAGTGTATCTTGACTTTGGAAACACGTGATTACATGTAATGTTACGTAAATGCATGTTGTGTGATTAAATTTGGTGAAAATTGATTGGTTGACCATTATTGCCCAGTTACACTTGTTCTACACGATACACATCACATTTTCGGATGAAAACTTTACGGCTCATTTTCGCAAAACTGCTCCGCCAAAGTTACAGCGTTTTGTCATGACACGGCAGAACGTTGGTCCCATCTCACTATCACCTCCTGTTCTCTCTATATAAGTTATCGACATTTTGCCTAAAGAGGGCTCTGCCGTGGCTCCATGACCACCCATGACAATGACTCTTCGTTCATTTTGCATTGAAATCGTTTATTTTCTGATTACTATGAGTGCATACTGTCCAACGTTACTCCCATCACTCTACAATTTCCCGTTCTCTCGATATAAATTGCTAATATTTTGTTTGTAAGGGAGATATGGCGTTACAATTACAGTAAACCCTCGTTAACACGAATTCCAAGGGACTGAAAAATCAGGAGTTCGTGTTAAAAGAATTCGTGTTAACCGGGGGCCCAAATTTTATTATTCGAATACATTTTCTCCATACATACGCACTACAGTATACAGACTATACATACCACTACAGTATATTATGTATGTCATAGAAAACACTAGAGATGGTATCGAGACGAGACTGAGTAATTTCGGTCTCGTCTCGATTTCGAAAAACACTTCTCGGTCTCAAATTCGAAATAACATCGAGATTGAGACTAGTTTCGGTCTCGGTACCATCCTCTGAAAAGTGAAAACACTACAGTAAATTTATTATCCTATCTTCGAACATTAAAAAAAAAGTTTCCACGCAGAAAATCCAGGTAAAGTTATAAAATTGATAACTCCGCTAGCAGGGTGAGTACCGCTAGTAACGGAAAGGTATTTATGATTGCTGTCACCAGTTTGGAGTTACAGGGGAGACATGATGTTTTGTCTCGAGCTCTCGCCAGCTCGTCTGCCAAGCACCTGCATGTTCAGCGCTTGACGGAGGACAGAATCAACACCTCATAAGAGAGTAAAGGTGCCTGTTTCTGGTTTTTCTCTTATTTACAAGGCAATTTTTGTCTGTATAAATACTGTATGAAAAAAACTGATCTGGAGTGAAATCTGAAATAAGAAAAATGATCTGGAAAAAAAACAAAGGATTGAAAGTTCGTGTTAAATCAAAACCTTTACTGACTTAAGGGGCTAAAAATTAGTTCGTAATTCGTACTAACCGAAATTCATGTTAACCGATAAAACTTCCTATAAGATAACGTACAGCAATGCCGGGACCGAAATTTTGTTCGTCCTAACCGAGTGTTCGGCTTAAGCGAGTTCGTGTTAACGAGGTTATACTGTATTACGTTTGAAGAAGAATTGAGGAAGATATTGTCTTGCCACAAACAACACCTATTATTATTATTATTATTATTATTATTAATAATAATAATAATAATATTTTACTTACCACTAATGTTGCCTACCTTTATTTGCAATGCAATGTGTTACTAAAAAGCAAATCAAGTAACACTCCTCTCGCCATTCACGCTCCCGAACTCGAAATGCAAGATTTACAGTCCTCTGTGTTAGGAGAAAGCACATTTATTATATTGTTCTTTCAAATAACACGTTTCACAAGTTACTTCACTTTCAATGTGTAATTTCATATCATCACTAACAATCATCTTGTTCCGATACGAAAATAATTCCCTCCTGAAAAAAAAACTGACCGTACCGAAACAGCGTGAACCTTCTTTATGCGATTAATCGGGTCCAATATTTCAATAAGTCCCTGCACACAAATATCTCAGTAAAAGAGGAAAAGTTATTCAAACTTTCTGAATACCTATTTATGGGCGAAATTTGGTTCCCTTTTAAGTTTTTAAGTTGAAAGGCCGCCATTTTGAACATTTTCATCTGATTATTCTGGTTAACGAACTCATCAACGTATTTCAACTTATGTTTGTGCCAAGTTTCGTCTCAATCCGCTGAAAATTAGGGTGGTTGTGGCATTCACAAATATATATATACAGATAGATAGATAAATAGACACACAGAGGGAGAGAGAAAAGGTGTTTTGCTCCCTGCTCGCACCTGTGGTGCGTCTGAGCTAAACCGGGCCCCTTTGCAAAACGTATTGACCAGCCTAACCTAAATACAAACCTCTTAATTGCTAACGTAGAAACGTGGTCGGGAGGTGTAAAGCATGTAGAAATTGTATTTTTAATAACCATGAGTATGGATTCGAACACTCCACTTCCATGTTTTTCTTTTTACTTTTTGCAGCTACATCGGAACGTTCAATTTTTATTCTTTACTAATTGCAAATGGCGTTTAGATTCAAAATATGAGGAATTTTGGTGGCATTTGTTCGGATATTCTTCTCTTTCAAAATTAAGAAGAGAATAAAAGCAATACGCAAAGGCAAAAAGTATTATCAGTACTAAACATTACCAATAATAATTGCTACGAAAGACTAAATACGACGTCTTTTACCATCTCTCATGAGCTGTATGTATTATTAACAAAATTTTTAAAAAACGTCTCTGACTGGGATTCGAACTCGCGTTCTTTTAATTTGTAAGCCAACACCTTAACAATTACACCAAGATCATGGCGTGGTAAACGTTTATTTGTTGGCGTATTTGATGTATTTGAGTTTTATGTTCCCACTTCGAAAATTTTTACTCTTTTTTCTAAGTTTAACAGCTGTTTCTGGCTTTCTCTTTCGGTGTCATCCTTTATTTACACTATGCACTATTCGTATTCACAGCTTGTGCTCCTCTACAATGTCTTATTCAGATTAAACTTATCTTTTTGCCCCTCAGTAAACGTTTGATTGATTTAATTCTCATACTCTCCACGGATAGAGCGCAGGAATGCCAGATTCGAAAAATAGGTGTACATTTACTTCCCTGACAGATAATACATCACTGACTACTACTTCCTCCGAGCAAATGTTCCTTATTTCCTAATATCGAATCGTATATCTCAGAAATTTTTGGTGACTCAAATATTTACATCGGAAATTGGCAGATAAGGTTGACAATTATGCTATTTGAGCCTTTTATTAGTGAAATTTCACTATTTCTACAACACGCCTTTATTCTCTTCTTTGCTTCACTATGCTCTGTCTAGATTGTCATTGTCTCTGCATGTGACTGATGCACATTTTAAGTGTGGCTTGTGTGTCAGCAGCGTTCTCCGTGTGATTGCTTTTTCCCCAGATTCAGCAAATAATCAATAAGGTTAGTAATATTGTTGCATTTATTTTTCAAATCTGATTATATAAAAGGTGTTTTAGGGGAGTGTTGAATTTTTTGGCAGATTGTAGTTAGAATCATTTGGAGCAAAATATTTACGTAACATTTTTCAATTATTGGAAATATTATTGGCGACATAGAGAATGAAATCTGGCTTCTTTGCAAGAAGGTATATGGTGTTCAGTTTGTTCAAATGATGTAAAATACAAACAAATGATATAATCTTAATGTTTAATTTAGATATTATATGACCTGAAGGCATAATATGTTGTTGTGGTAATTCATGTTGAAAGAAGTTACTAAAGTTTGTATTCCAAGAAACTTTTGTCAAAGAAAAGTTCGTTTTACCAAAACAAAAACGCTATAATACAAATTGGTAAAACATGAAGTACAAAATCAAGTTCATAGTGTTGATCATATTGTACACAGTTCTGTACACAAGACTAAAATTAAGTTCTGTTCCTAATTTATTTAGTAAACTTTCAGATACCGCTACACCTTCATGGCTTTTTAGCCTAACATTAATAACGGTAGTTAGAAAAGTGCATATGTGTATTTAACTTTTTGCGGACTGAATAAAATACCAAGTTTTCCTATACTACGGAAGTGTTTTGGTGTTTTTTAAAGATTCACAGGAAGACGTTCCTCTAATTTGAATCGATTTTAACGAGATTTTTGAAGACTACCAAGCTTACTGTTTCAAGATAACAATATGATATGCCAAGAAACAAATGTAAATGTAGAAAACATACAAAGTAGTTTAATGTGAAATAACTAATTGATTATAAAAGTAATACAAGAAAAGATACACACTAATTCTCCTAATAAACTCCCCTTGTGAATAAACATAACTTACATGTATACTATAATGCTATATAATGCTATAATACTATAACTTACATGTATGTTATGTATCAAATACAAGTACATTCTTTCATTTGAAAATCATTTTCATTAACATTTTTTAAAAGAAGATAAAAAGTTATGATATTTTATTAGAACACGTGTTTATAATAAAAATTCAGAAATAATTGATCGAAAATATCTTTAAAAGTGAATATATTGTTCACAGCTTATTAGAAAACTCAATATTTGCGCGTGAAAGCAAGCGTAGAAACTTTACAGGAAACTTCACAGGTAATTAGCCTTGATGTGAAAAGTTCATAATACTGAGAATCGCATACGAATACCATAATATTGGGGCAGTAAAATGTTGTGTCTCTTCTTACCCATTTGCCCCTTTGCGTTTTGTGCCTGTCTTCCTCTAGAGCCTCAAAGTTGAACGAAATGGTACCAATAAATGTGCACAGGAGACATTCCGGGATTATAAGCCATATTTCATTTGCAATAAAAATGTGAAACAGAGGGAGGATTATGCCCATCGTGCGTCATACTGGATATTATTTCCACTGTGGGCTAAGCCCGTTGTTCGTCTGGAAAATGTTAAAATCCATTGCGGATACATTGTAGAAAATCACGTGTGTTCGGCTATTGGATAATCTCTCAATTACGATACATAAAACCTTAACGCAATCTTTTCCAAATGACCGCTGTATGACGTCGGAGTATACATTTAAGATTGGAGGAGGAGAGAGTAGAGTACACCCAGAACAAATAATGGAAGGTTTCGAGGTAGAGGAATTGAAGAAACAAGCTCTAGTAGTCATGCATCCACTAGTAGTCCGCCAGCAAAATCATAGACCATACTATCTTGTCTGCACTGAGAAAAAAATTGTATGTGGCATACGTAAAATGGTATGTTACATTTGTAAATCCTGTAGTTTTTGGACTTAAAGTACAGCAAACGTATAACGGAAAACGTATGTTCTATAATACTTTCTGTATAAGTGTTCCATTCATACGTACTTTCCGTATGAACAATATAGGCCGTCAGGATCTCGCATACAAATGGACGTATATAACATATAGCTGGCGAAGGTAACATACATATATGCATGTAATATAAGCAAGATTGTTAGATATCAGACATCCTGCAAAGGCATGATGTAAATCTAAGGGCAGTACCTACGTAGCATACAGATAACGTATGCTCCATACTGATTTCTGTAGCAAGCAAGAGGATTCCGTATATTTGTATAAAACACCGTGTCCGAAGAACGGATTTTTCTCAGTTTGCGACAACTGCTCTATCTAACGCCAGGTTGCCCATCTCCTTCTTTCCTCCGTGTGATTTACTTAGAAGGGAAGCAGTAAATGTAATGTAACAGAGCATTTAGTGGAGTATTACTTGAGTTCATCAACGTTATTTCGTTGTTTATTCACAGAGTAAGTTTATTAGGAGAATAAGTATGCATTCTTTTCTTGCATTACTTTTATCATCAAAAATATCCTTCACATTTGGATACTTTGTATACTTTTTCTATTTACATTTCTGTTTTAGTTTCATATTTATATTCCTTAACATTAAAGACTCTAATTAATAGAAATTAAGCAACTACCTTCTCTTTAATCGCCAGATTCAGATATATATACAAGTATATTTAAATCTATTCAAAAAATAAACATTTGTTTACAGCGACTTTTATTCAGAGTTTTAATGCTACTATCTCACCAAGAAATTATTTTATAAGCTCCCTAAAACTTATATTGTTCTTGTTAGACTTGTTTTCTTTCACGCTGAGGACTTTCGCTCTTTTATATACTATATTTTTATATATTTCATAATTTGAAGATTTATTTAATACTTTTAATAAGAATTTTGTTCATTACATTTAACACTTTGCATTAGTTGAAATAAATATTTCTTATAAAATTATAATTTGGAATCTTTGTTGTATAATAAAACCATGCAAATTATACTATAACGTGTTGAAAATAGAGATGTGAAAACGCTCTTAAAAACATAAGAGACAAAAAAAGGTTTTGAAATTCCGTGAGGGCAGAATATTTTAAAACTCTTTTTGTATTTTTGTCAATGAATAGGAAGAAATTACATATATTTCCATAAAGCGAGTGTTCTAGTTTGTTTATTTTTCATCTCATTACTCTCAACAGCTTACGTGAGAAAATTCGCATATGGCTGTACAATTTGCAGTTGCAAAAACATGTTTTACATATTCTCATTATTTTACAAAATACTTGTTTAAAGGAAACAAATGAATCGAATAGTGTGAAAGTATAACACTGAAAAGCTCTTTAGAAAGTACTTGCTGAAGAGATATTTTTGAAGCATTCAAAGCAACAATTATTTAATATATTTTTTTATATGTTTATTGTTCAAAACGTTTAAATTACATCATAACTGATCATGAATAATTGTGAAACTATTAAAATGAATTTATATGTTTGCTATAATAATATCGTTGTTTCTACAACTTACTGGTAAAAAAAAAAACTTTTTCACAACATTTAGACCTATAATCAAGTTAGTAGAAATTATAGAGGTACTTAGAGAGTTCCGTTCTCCATTCCGTTTAATGAATTTTCTATAATTAGGATAACAATCATAGAAGAAGATATTCTGGAGTATAAAGAATCACTGCCACATCATCCAAATCATCTAAATTATAGGCATCCGAAAAAAATACTTTAATTCTTTTTTCCTGTATATGTTCCCCATTCAGTTTTGGTTAGCTACGCCCATTAAGTAAATCACTCAACCAAACATATTTAAAATAGAGTCTCAAATGAACCATAACAATCCACCAGTAAACAACGTAGATAATAGTAGTATATACAATGTAATCATGTTAAAATTGGCTGAAGTGACTCTTCTTAACACTAAACGACTATCAAATGTAAACACTTTCTTCGTACCATTAGAACTATTATCAAGACTTGGAAACTTGAGTTATTTATACATATAAATATTTTCATGACTCAAACGAGTTCCGTAAATGCATAAACAATAACTTATACAAAATCTAATCGTAGAATATTGCTCTCAATCTCGATAGTAAGTCTTGCATGGAACAATGAGAAACCTCGGCAGTAGAAATCTAAAATACCTATATCGTATATCAAGAACTATTACCGAATACTTTCACCGTTTGATAACGTAATAACAACAAGGTATTTTTCATACGCTGCATCTCAGAATATGATAGGCAAGAATATTGATTATAGACAAAAATTGGCGGTTTACTAAATAATATAGTTTTCTAATGATTACCAGAACTTTTTCTTTGAGGCTTGTAAAACAAGTGAGATTTGAGAGTTTAGGTTTCGTCTATTACAGACCACTCTTGTTTGCTCTATAGTAAGCTATCCAGTCTCCGTACAGTTTTATATGTACAATTTAGTTCCATACAACATCAAGATATAACCGAACTTCTTCGTTTGTTCGTTTCGAACATCTTTAGAAACAGATAGAGAAACAAAAGAAGAGAGAAAACGATATACTCACTATTTCTGTGACTTTGCAAAATGGTAGAAAGCGATTCGAGCTTCAGTTAGTATTAAAATTGAGTTTTGATTTGAAGTATTTATTCTGTGTTTTACTGAAAAAATAATGCAATCCTTGTAAATTTACACTTAACAAATTTATGATTATAGTATATGTTTGGTATATTCTAAGCAATTGCAAACTTTAACAAAATAACCAAAAACTTAATTATTTAACGAAGTGTTAACTTTTTAACTGTGCCAGAGATAAGTATACTTATACAGATGCCTTGCTTAAACTCTGCTTTGGTGCATGTACCTGCTGTTTTCGATGTTTCCAAACGGACTGTGTGTCTGGAACCTGTCGATTATATGTTAATCTTTTGTAGTTATTGCTGTTATTATTATTATTATTAGAGTGTAGTTCAAATAGATAGCTTAATAATACTTTAATATATATGTATACTCTTGTCCAAAACCATGTTTATTCGTTATCAACCTTGTAAACATTTATTAAATAACTTTATCATTCTTTGTTCGGTTATTACAGCATCTTGTCTTTGTAAAAATGTGCCTACCCACTCACGTTTGTTTCAAAAGTCAAACTTGGTAAGCATTACGTGGTAAAAAGGAAACTATTATTGAATTATATTCTGTTGAAACATTAGTCTCTTGCTTTTCATGTGGATTCTGAATTTACAGGAAATCATACATTGTGAATTACTGATTTAATGGTTAGTAATTAATTTTTTAAGCATATAAAGCTCTAGGCGCGTCCGGTCCACTTTTTTTTAAAAAAGAAATAAACACTACTATCCAGCGATATATCTTTCAAAGGTGAGATAATTCTTTTGAGACAATTATCTGATTTCTTGAGTCATCAAACGTGCAATTCTTATGACACACAGATTTTCTAATATTCCTATCGTGAGATATACCTTTCATTTTCTTACACTTTTCTTCCATATATCTTTATTATTTGGTTCATATATTTCAGTTACGGTCTTCCTCTGGGAATTTTTCTTCTGCAATTCCCTCCGTAGCCAATAGCATGATACCTCCACGTCTCCTATCATAGTATCCTTCTTTTCGTAATAGTGTAGTACTGTAGTATACATTTAAAACGCTTGCATTCTCCATTTTCCTTTTTTTAAAGTCCATGTCCCACCTCTACACAACCTGCACTCCATGGATATCCTTTCTTAAGTCTTTTCTTTAACTCTTTCTATATTTTTGATTAGAAGCTTGTTTTAATGCCTTCTTTTTGTCAAATTCTATTTTATAGCCAAACCCAGGTTTCGATATTATTCTTTTCTTCAAAACCAAAGGTTAGTGTACTAACTAGCCTACCTACACAGTTGCTTAATTTTCTAACTTTTTTCTTGGTCTTTCTGGTCTTGGATGGTCTTTCTCAAATATTGTTAACATACTCTAGTATTAGTCTTCCAAGGCTTTTCTTCCCTCAACTTTTCTCTCCAAACATGTATTAATTCGTTTTGAGTGAGGCATTAAATTGCTAATCATTAATTTTCATCTCTGTATTCCGTCCAGAATGCATCAACTTTTATTTTTATTTCCTTAATTTGTCTATCATATTATGTAGACTAATTTCTAGATTACAGGAAGATAATAATAACTTTATATTCCAATAATAAGACGAAAGTTATCCACATTTTCCTTTCCAAGTTCGCTTTTATCACAATACCACTTAACCTCAACGTTGGGTTGGAGTTTAAGTCTCAGGAAGAAACTTCACTGCTTTCCTGCCCTCACAGTTCAGCTGATTTCATTTCTTGTAACATTTCATCTGAAGATATATGAAATATAGTATTTCTATGCTCCTTGTTAAGAGATTTACAGGAGATTCGAAACCAATCATGTTTATATAGTTCCAACATGTGTATCGAGAGCATAATTACAGAAGTAATGTTTGTAGAGTCACGTGAAGAGAGTATATTGAATGCTTACGAGTATAAAATAGATATTTGAAAAAATCTTACTTGATCTTTAAAAGACATGCTTTCATGTCCTATAGATAACTTTTCCCTGGAACGCCGATTTCCGAAACTCAGTAGGGAAGTATGAAACAGTCGATATTTTTATATTCATATAATCTTAATTTCCCTACTCAAATTAGTTGGTGCGTTACATGAAATTCTTCCCCCTTGCTGCAACTAATTTTACACAAATTTCATCTTGGATTTTTTACACAACAAGTTTGCATTAGCTTGGTTAATTTTCATTATCAGAAAATATCTTTTCCATTGTTTTTAATACATGTTTTAACTTATGTCTCACACTTTCCTCTATTTTTAATTATACTAGCGTATTTTGAATGAATTAATAAAACTATAATATGATTAGATATTTAACACTAATCTTCTACTTTTCAGGTATCGAAGTGTCTTTATATTATATTATATTATGTTCGATATGAAACAAATACTATATTATTAAGGGACTAACAAACAAACTATCAAAATTTAGATTCAGGCTTTCCATAATCACAAGAGAAATAGTTGCATATTGTGGCTAAGTGGTATGTGGTCCCGGGATCAATTCATGGTGGAGATAACCTTCTCAGTTCAAATCTCCGAGTAGTAGTTCGGATTTCACTTAAAACTTTAGGTCTTGTC
The DNA here is from genome assembly GCF_964235325.1 of Thermobia domestica. Classification (NCBI taxonomy): domain Eukaryota; kingdom Metazoa; phylum Arthropoda; class Insecta; order Zygentoma; family Lepismatidae; genus Thermobia; species Thermobia domestica. The sequence goes on along the minus strand of NC_137454.1, from coordinate 232,729,088 downwards.
ACACATAAAACACTCAAGAACCTTGTCCTTGTTTGTGACCGTAGAATAATAGTTCCGAATTACTTACATCAAAAGTAGATTAAAAGGAACTTATTTGCCACATCATTAGAAATAAAAGTTTCACATTTTGTAAACTGCGACTTCTTAAACACATGTGTCAAATTTCTTTTTAAACCAAATAAAAATGTAACTCTTATCTTTCATCTATGTGCCTCTCTTTTCAGTTCTAGGACTTGAGCGGCAATAAGCATCCCTATCTTTCCTGACTCACTCGGTACACCTTAAAGAGGACTACAACAGCATCGAAACTTCATTCACTGTAACTTGAAGTATGATGCGTATGGCAGAAGACATATCGGAAACTACAGTAAACGTGTGTCCCTAAGTAGTTTTTACAAAATGTTATTGTTGTATTTTATTTTCGAACATCAAAAGCATTGCAGCGGATTACCACAGGCACCATTAGAATCGACGAAAGGTAGAATGTCAAGTGTAAGTCATTAGTAGACTTCAGAAGATATTCCTTTCACCATAGTACTAGAACTAGGCTTGGTCTCACAAAACAATTTCTTACAGCTCATTATGAGAAACCTGCATTCTTCAATAGCTTCAAGGCTTCTTTTCTTTTCTGAACAGTTTTAAATAAAGGCTAAGTCTTCGAATAACGTTTTGACACCTACAATTCGCTTTGAAGCTCATGACTGGCCAACAGTAACGGTGACACACATAATCTTTTACGCATATACGACTTCTAACACTTGCATTCACATTGTATTTCGCAGTTTTATAATTGAAAAACAGAAAAACTAGTAAGGGCTTCATTTTTCACATTGGTACTGGATTTCAATAAGTTTTATGATTAAAATTAGTGAATTAGTTCACATTGATAAATACTTCATTTTCGTAACATTGAAATTTGCACTGAGACGAAGGATAGCAGTTAATTCTTGCTTCGCAAACAGGAGATACCGGGTATGAACCCGAAGGCCGCTCATCTTAACTAAGACATTTCCATTGAATTTTTTTAGTTACACCAGGCAAATTCCGGAATAGTATTTTTAACTGGAAAATTTCATTCCAGTTCCTTCTTCAGTATTATTGATAATGTTAAATTTACTCAATTTGTATCTCCAAGTTCTTTAAATAAATAAACACATATATTGAATTATACAATTTGTTAGTAAATTGTAAGAGGTTTGATTATACTAAAATGTCTTTGATAAACATTCAGCTTAATTTTGCACTTCAAGTGCATTTATCTAATATACAGAAAAATATATACGTTTTTGATAATGAAATAGTGAGAAATCAGCCCATGCAGCCCATGAAAGCAAGAAACTAAGAATCTATTCTTTACATCGTTAACAGTTATCATTCTAGTTTTGTTTAATTATGATAACTTTGGAAGAATATATATATATATATATTCCCACACTTATATCTATTCTACAGGTCTATCCGGCAAAAAAATCTGTGCCGGGATATGATAATCAAAATTTAGTTTATTCTAGCCTGCTTTTACTTTTTTAAAAACAGCATTGGTAATATTCATCTTAAGTACATAGTATCAATATCTATCTACAACTCTAACTAGGAATCTTTGTACATGATAATTTTATTATAAATATATTAAATAGAATCCTTTGGACCAGAGTGCACAGTAGTGTCTTATTTACAAATATTTTTTATATATTTTTTCTTGTTCCCTTTCTATTTTTATCTTTTTCTAGGATCTGTTCATGTTCCTCTACATATGCGCACAGATGGCAGAGGAAATTCCGACTTTGGTGGTTCTCAGTACTCAACGTTCCGAGCTGCTCCCAAATGGCGAAATGGCGATGCTGCACGAGTTTCCTGACAATCAGATGGCTGGGACAGACGACGGGCAAGAGTTCAGACTTGGATTTAGAGGGAAATGAAAACAAAACAGCAATGGCCTCTATCTCAACAATATTTTCCTATTGTTGCCAATTATAAAAGTTCATCTCGTTTTGTTATTTGAACCATCAGGTCCGTCCTTCGTAGCTGACTCTCAAAACTCTCTATATATGCTTCTTGTTTTGCTTCGGTTTATTCTTGTTATGTAAATATGTTCTTCTATCGAAATCATTATGTAATTTTTAGGAATCATTGCTGAACAAATGAAGTTCAAGTTTGTAACATTTTCTGTAATTCTTAATAATTTATATTAATATTTATTTCACCTGTAAATTTTAGCAGTGAAACTGTTGGCCATTATTAGAGCGTGAGATCTGCCCATTTAGGCTCTGCCCCAGCCAAGTAGCTCACAAAGCGTAAATTAGCATGATTAGCATGACTATTAATGATTATAAAGATGAAAAACCAGTCAGTCATTTCCAGACAAAACTTTAAAAAATACATTATAGATCATATGACTGAGAGATAGTCTACACTATATCTAGGGGACCACTTATTAGACTTCCATATGATGATCTGTTAATGGTAACGCGAGATGAATCTATCATGTATTAATACAGAGATATTATCCAGCATGATCTTATGTTAACTTTCAAAGGGAAAACGTTACTACGGACTATGAATCTGTTAAAGATACTTAAAGAAGAGTAAAGTAGTGATATATTTTTAATATGAACATAAATAATAGCAAATGTTTTATACTTTATCAGCCATGTACTATTTGCATTCACCAACACTTCACACATAGGGTTAAACATTTGAACTTCAAGGTGCAAAAATAAGAACGGTGTGAGACATTTCAAAGAATAACAAGAAATGAATAATGCCTATCTCTCAGTAAGCTCTCTTCAGTTGAGTGCACTACAGGTCTGGAAGTAATTGGTGGAAAATAGGGTTCAGCTTCTCTCCAATATCCTTCTAAGTTCATGAAACTTTCAGTTGTTTATTTGATAATTTTCCAGAAAGCCGTTTAAAAATGATTATTTATTTTTCGTTAGAAGCTGGTTCATTGTATCTATGAGAGAAGTTGACAGTTTTATTTTTATTTATTTATTTATTTATTCATTTTTAACTTGACCTCTTCGTTGTCTTAGAGGTTTCTGTCTGCATTTGCTTGACAATTCTAAAGATTCCTTCCATCGCTAAACGAGGGCGGATTTATTCGTTTCTTATTTTCAGAAATCGAAGTGTTTTGTCGGAAGCAGTATGTTGCTCATATATGACCTAAGAATAAATGTTTTGTTTCTACTGGTAAATTGCTTACCGCAAGTTTAGAAATTCCCTATAAATACAACCCTCCACTAATGTTATATCTTCGTTTTGACTTAAATATTGCCTCTTTAATACGTATCATTCAATAATTGCAGTTTTCTTCTTCTTCTATTTTGATATCTTCTTTTGTTCTTTTATCATATACTTTCAAGCACAATTTCTTCCCAGATTATGTCTTAGTTTTATTATCTTATTTTGTTTAGTATCGTTCTTCTCTACCTCACTTTTGTTAACACTTTTACATTACTTTTCTAGTTGACTCTACTATTTTTTTCAGTTTTTCAATATCTTCGCTTGTAGTAATGTTTCATTTTTCTTTCCAACAGTCTGTTTTTCCACTGGTAGCCGGTGGTCCAGTGCTGGAGGGATCACCCTCTGGAGCAAGAGGTCGCTGGTTTCATCCCATGCCATCTGAGTTTGTAACGGACAACTCGTATCTATGAGTTTTCTCGTGGTTCTTTTGTTTTCTCCCACATTATCATGCCACAAGATACTTTTTTACAGCCATTCACTTCAATTAACCACCCGTATTCTTTAACCTAAAGAACATAACCGTGGAACATTAAACTAGAAACTTCACTTCAGTTTCACTTTCATAATCCATTTGATGCAACGTTCTGCCATGTACAAACATAAATTCATCTGTCTGTAAACAATATTGTCAGACGTCCTGTTAATTATTATTGGATATCGTATTACCGATGTTCTCTATAGACATTAATTTAACTAATGCTTAATTTCATTACTTCAGTCGTAAAAGTAGCCAAAAGAGAGCATGATCAACAATAGGCTTAATGATTAGTTTTATCCATATTACTAATCTTGTTATTTGAAAGAAAACTTGATCTTCCAATATTTCATCAAACTAGAGACACTTTCTTGTGTCTTCAAATGTTGGTTTTCACATTGCTAAGAAGGAGGATATTATTTCCAAAATGTTGGTGAATGTAAAAAATTACTTCACGTTTATCACAACTATAATAGGTGGAAAAAATACGTATATTAATATATTTAATGCTCTTTACTAACCTCACTCCCACTTCTTTGGGTTTTAGTGAATAGCTTAAAGATCATGAATACTATCAAAATGTAGAAATTAAACCAGGTATTATCTACAAAATGCTGTCTAAAGAATAAACTATTAACTGCTTCCAAATCTTTCCTTATAGAACATAAATTTGGACCTTATTATTATTGTAATCCCAAATTTATACACTATGCAGAAGGTCTTTGAAGTAATTATTACAACTTATAATTTTGAAGATACTGTATTACTTACTTTTTTTACATTTTTGATGTTATTCATTGCCTTTAAGTTATCTACTAAAATTTTAAAAAAGTGAAAGTGAGTTTAGCGGAGCCTCAATTCATATTTAAGGTTCCTTCGCGGAAAGATAAAGATAATAATACGAAATATCCTCTCAAAATTTAACAAAAAGAAACCCGAAATAAAGAATAAGGAAAATAGTGCCAAATAAAACAAAACTGTTATGACGTTTCAGTCACTGACAACGCGATATTACTAGGTGAATTGTTCTTAGTGGGACTATTAATGAGAAGAAAAAATGGTGATTGTACGTTGTTTTACCTAATTATATATACCTAAACGATATCTATTTTTACAATGTGATAGTAAACTAAGATTACTTTTCAAATAAAGAACCAGATTCAGAAATTTGTTTTAGCATTGTAATATAGTTATGTGTGTATATATGTAAATAAATCAAACTATCTTGAGTGTGTTGTGGCTGTTTTATTCATATCAACAGCACAAATATATCCTGTGAATGGTATTTATAAATATTTTCGCATATATATAAACAGAACATTACGTATATACAACCAAAGTTTGTTCGTTCAATTGCCACTGATTGAATGCTGTCTGTGATTAAGAAGTATAAATCGGTATAATTAAGGGTAAAACACAAAACGTATTTCAATTATAAAGAGTAATGCTCAACTTTTCTGCTACTCATAAAGTATTCGAGTCGATAAATTCATATAAACAAAACAATAATTATAGTCTTCATAGTAAGCGGTATTGCATTTGATTGTATTCTAAGAGTAATAGAGCATTACTCAATTATTTAGAATATAACAGTAATAGGACAAATTCTCATTTCAGTTAGTTTTCAATTATTTAAGTATGGACTCAAGTAAGAAATAACCTTGATGACTTATAATATGGTATCGTATTTGTGTCCTTAAATGTTGAGTTAAAGTTTCTAAGAATTTCTCCAAAATGTTCTAAAATAAGTGCTGCCATTTCACAGACATTGATTAATACGCCTAATGAACTATACAGTACAGTTTTATAGACTCATTAAGCTTAATTTATTAACATGTAATGGTAAATACTAACCGTTAGTGAAAGTATATTTTCTCTAACGAAAAGTTGAGAAAACAATATAAGTTAAATTAAGCGACTATTACAGAAACTAAAACTTAATATGATATCAGTGAATGAGTCAGCAGCCTATGAAATTAACAGTTTAGCTCCGTATAAGCTATTTTTCTTATCTTCTGATTAACTACTGCTTGAGAATCGTCTCACCATGAATATTCATTTTTTCGATTGATGTGATTCTGTTTCTCTTGATCAACTTCTCTCAAATTTTGTCACTACCTCCAGTCCAAACAAAGAAACATGAAGAGTGTTTCTATCAATCAAGGAGGCCTTCGTACTGAGGTAGTATTATTTAAAACACATTTATTTAAAATGGTATTTCATGTACTTTCCAGAAATAAAATAAATAATTGCTGTATCTTCTTTGATTTTGAACTTACTAGCTCCCCAAATAGGGGAGATCTTTCTGCCGCACTCTATTAGTTAAATTCGTTTTGTAACATAATTCGTACACGACAGAAATCCAATTTATCAACATCATGGAAAATAAACTTAGTAAAACAATATTATTTTAATAGAAGTTGTACGCTCGTATACTGAATCTGCTCACCAAACTTTTTACAATTCAGCTATATTAACCATAAATCAATGAATTACACGAGTAAACATACATCGTATTCCAATTTTAAAAAGGTCTCGAGAAAATTAAGTCTGTGTTAACTCACTTTTCGAAAAACAATATTATTCTGTACTTACATGTTTCTGATGTAATTTGATATAAGATGGGACTTAAGTAAAAGATTTTACCTCTGGTATGTATAGTTGTGTATTTTGAGTAACACACAATAGGTAAGCACATTATTTTATCTAAGTTCTGAAATCTAGCTTAGTATTGTTAAAAGACTCCGAAATAGTTGTATGGAAAATAGATTAAGTCAAATTCGCTAGAATTAAAATATATGTACGATTGTACGCAATCCTAAAATATTGCAAAAATTACAAAGCTACAGGCTAATATTTGCAATATGAGGGGTTTTCTATGACTCGTACTTAGATTTACTATGATTGAATCAGTCAATTGGATAGTATTGGCTCTACAATGAAAATCTCATTTTTAATGTGTAATGAGCAAAAATTAGTACATTATATTAATCATGTAAAGAAATGTTAGAATACCATTTTTAGAAGTTAACATGGAAGTTTGAAATGAAAGATTGTATAATATTGAACCAAGGATACTACAATTATTTTATGGGGTTTATTTGTAATTGTTTGAATTATGAATTTTCTAAGCTTCAATTTCTGAGTTTTGTTGCATTTGAACTCTTGATGTTACCTCAAAAATTACATATAGACCTATTGGGCTTTATGCAGAGTCGTTTTAACGTGTGATTAGTGCCATACTAAAGAGTTCGACTAACATAAGTTTCCTGCTGTAGTTAGGTCTTTAGTATGGTGCTAATCATTCGTCAAAACGACTCTGCATAAGGCAGATTAAGTTTAACTAATTTGATCTAAACTGATTTTTCAAAACAATTTTCACATTTCTCAAGCACGGTCCCTTCTTATTTGCTTTTAAACTTTACGGGCCTTATGCAGAGTCATTCTGACGCGTGATTAGTGCCATACTAAAGAGTTCGAATAACACATGTTTCCTGCAATAGTCAGGTCTTTAGTATGACGCTAATCTTCCGTCAAAACGACTCTGCATTAGGCCTTATCATTATTACCTCTTTCACGTTTTAGTAGTATTTTTTGTACAATCTATTTCGAAATCTTGAAAACCTCTATTTATACTGTTATGTTTACACTTAAACAGAATTATAACAAATACTGGAATAAATTTTCCATTTTTACATCCTTACGTTGTAGTCCTTTAAACGAGTACATCAAACCATTTTACCCCTAAGAGCAAGTTGGAGATCCTTATTGAGTGCTTTTATTAAGTAATGACTGTACATTCGTACACGAAGGATTAAAAAGTGAAAATATTGGAAAAAATGTTTTACCCTTAAAATATTAGTATACTTCTTAACAAAATGAAACCAAATATTTGGTTTAAAGAAATCAAGATTTTTATGAAATATCGCAAATGACAATGTACAGACTAAACCCTAAAATGCCTCATATTTATTATACGTTTTGTTGAAATCGTTGTGATTTAATAATTATTACTGAAAACTAATGTTTTTTGCTTGCATGAACGTGAAGCTGCCTCAATTCAAGTAAAGTATTCTGAAAAAAGAAAGAAAAAGAAAACATCAAAGTCTAGACGTGTTTGAATTATTGTTGTTTTTACGAGATCAATTAAACAGTGTTTCCACTTTAGGCTAGCTTTGTTATTTGACAGTTTGAAATACATATATAGATATATGTTGCGCTACTGAGTATGACCTGTTAAAAATAGTATATAATGTTATATAATATGTTGATTTACGTAACCAGTAGCAGTTAAAATATGAAGAATTTTACGTATGAAGAAAAATCTTAACTGCTTTTGGTTACGTACTATTGTGATTCACAGTTTAGAAATATAATAAAATATTTATTGAGGTTGGGATTGCAAAGAAGAAAAACTCATTACTAATGAACAAAGAATGACAAAATGATCTTAATATTTTTAAAAAGGCTTTTTAGTTATAAAATATGTATCTATAAATCATATATTGATGACGGGTATATTTGCATATAGGATTTTTGCCAATATACTATGAGAAGAAAAAAGTTAAACAAAAATTATAGATATAACATTTATTTCTTCAAACAAGATACCATTTTTAACCCAAAAGTAAACCGCATGTTCTACAGTATCAACTGTGCAATTTCGTGTGTGAACGTACTTCAGTGTGACTGTTAATACAGAATAAACAGTAATTACATTTCAGACAAGTATGCATTACAAATAAGGAAACAATGATGTCACATGAACTTTATACCATTGTCTTGTGGTAACATTTATGGTATATGCATGTGCAAACATCTTGAGCTATTCATGATATAATATTTACATGTTTAAGTGGCACATCGTTCCCACCTAAATTTACAAATGTACTTTGTTCTATCTATAATGTTTATAATGACATTTTGTCGCTTAAGAGTGAAAACTATCATCAATATTACTATAATTATTATCAAACAATCACTAGCGCAGATACATAGAAAAAAAGAAAAACACTCATCTCAAGTAAGTTAATGCTGCGTGATATATTTGGGAAAATAAACGCTTTTTTATACATATTTGATGATGAAAGAACAAATATCCGTTTTACAAAAATTAATTCATAAATATTAGTTTATTTTTCTTTTCAATATGTATGAATGTATACGTCTAGCTGTGTGTGGACGGTTGTATGTACATGTGTGAAACTGGTAAGTGTGCTTCGTATGTATATTCAGTTAATTAAAAAAAATGTATATATGTTGTTGATCGACAAAGGAACGATTCCTGTGTAATATACATACAGATATGTATATATATATATATACAATCTGCATATATATATATTTTACGTCCAATATCTATTTTCCATGTGTGTGCATGAGCGAGTGTTGATCTTAATATGTGAACTTCAACATTGTTTTGTTTTTTAACAAACAAATACATAAGAGAAAACTCTATCAATATACTATATTAATATATAATATAGTGTTTTTAAAAGAAGAATGTATTTTTCCCTGTATGTATTTTTTCTTGAATCTTAGGTGCATCAATAAAGAAGATTAATTTCTTTTCTAGTATAGTTCTTTTATTTTTGATAATATTTGTCTTCATTTCGATATATGAATATATTTATAAATGATGTAGAATTTGTGCAAATAATCATTAGGAAAAAAAATTAATTTAAAATTGTGTGTTAAAACTTAATCAAATTTTATACGTTGTATTCTGTATGGGAGGTCAGTCTCAAACCTTTGGTAGAAGAACACTATTGTTATCTGGAAGTTTGAAATCAGAATTCTCTTCCAAATTACGTCAGTTGTCTAAAACTGTACACACTTTTCCCAGTGATATCTCTGTCGTTGCGAGCATTTCTAAGAGGTCTCCTTTTAGGACTGGAATCAAATAGGATCTCGTGACGTTCTTTTCCTTGTGTTTTTTATCCTTTACAGTAATGTTTTCAACTTAAAGAAACAGCCAAAAACATTTGAAGGAGATATTCAGGAAATAGATGTGATGACAAGATTGAAAAATGTGTTTAAGTTAAGAAGTCTGCATCCAATATGCAAAAGACATGAGTTCGTTTACATTACGAAATTTCCAATTTTATGCCGCCCTTGGCGGCATACAATATTACGAAAACATTGGAGATACTGAAGATGGTACTCTTTGGTAACGTTTGATCCTTGTAGTAGAACTCATGATGCACTAATTCGGCGTGGTCAAAGAAAGATGTAAATACATGTCCTTGCATCTTCCAGACATTTTGACCTTAAAGATGGTACATTTTCCCACAATGGTATCTGTGACTTATCCTCTACTATATAACTTTTATTTTCGTAATTTTTAGAGGAACATAGGTTTAAATTTCTTAGAAGGTAGTAATTCCGCAAATCTATCATATTTACACAAATTTGTGAACATTCTAGAGAGAGAAAATTTACGAAATTATACCGTAGTAAAAGAAGAGTTTTATCATATTTCATCAAAATGCATACATTTTAATTTCATTTATATCTAGGAAAAAACGCTCTATATTGTGTATGTCAGTTATTTAAGAATGATTAAGATTCTTGAAAATAGATTTTTCTGGGACAGGAAGAAAAACTTAAAGAATATAAAGGAAAAGAAAAAATCCTGAATTTCCCATTTACTTATATATCCCAGCATGTTAAGATTTTGATGGATGCTGCTTTTCATTCATTTCATCGTTTCCTGGGAACTGAAATTGTGACGGGCGATTAATGTACTCATAGGATGACTGCTAGTTTCTAGTCATTCTATCCTTACATACCATAAAATATTTTAATGTCGTTTTCACATTGTTTACATGAATATTATATTTTTATAGTTGTAATTACATAGCAAATCATGTTCTCTCTCCAAATGAGATAATATTGTATTATTCTCGTCCTCATAACGTACTTTTCTCTTTTATCTTGTTCAAATAACCAAATACAGATACAGCCAGGAGCTAAGTCCGTGCAAATGACATTCCCCATTACTTTAAGTATACATTTCATCAATTCGACAACTCTGTTTCTTTGTCTTTACTCAAATCTTGAAATGCGTATAATTATTATATCTCCATCGTGTATTATACATATTGGCCATTTACATCTAATATTTTTCCAAAGCAGCGATCGGAATTCAGCTCTTATTTAACTTAAGGTTCGAATTTACGTAGTGAGAAGTCTTCCTTTCCTACTAATATCGGGTTCTGTTTTAAATATCAGCTTTCATTATGATAATTAATGACGGCTTCCAGTGCCGGATTTGCGTTAAGCTAAATAAGCTATAGTTTAAGGGCTCACTCTCTTGAGGCCCCCCAAAATTTAAAAGAAATAATAGATAGATATACATTTTCAAAATTAAGATAAAAACTAAATAAAAATAAGACATATAGCAACAGTGTGCTTCTACGATGAGGCCCCACATGCTAACTTGCTCCTTAAAATATCAGTTGACAAGTTAGACATATAAGTCCGATTATCTTCAATAGCTTAGGACCTCATCAGACCTAAATCCGTTTTGATGGCTTCAGACTTCTACAAGAGGAAAGTCACATTGACAGTAGCGGAAAAAAAGTTTTTGCACCCTCCGCCCCACAAAATCCTTTTCCTCAGACTCTGGGACCTCTAGTGATTTTTCACGTAAAAGATTCTTTAAATCCTGTTCTAAGGCACAAATATCACAGGAAAAAGAATAACGAATTTGCCATTTCATAACTGTATATCCAACATACATACGGAATTATTCAATTTAAATTTTCCAGCGTGTGTGATCATATGAAGGCAATAACCCTTTATTGAGCAGTGTTGCTCTCAAACAACATCACATTCTATTGTCTTATCCGCTCGAATTATAACTTCAGTGATCATTTAATTGTCAGTATTGCTTTCATACAATATTCATATACATGATTTGCGGGTCGCTTCTTTAGATATTTCTAATCTTTGTTAACAGGGGACAATCAAATTTAGTATTGTAGAAGCTTTGTCTCCTACGTTCCGCGAAAGTTCTTTTTTTTTATTTGTAGTTTCTTGTTCTGTAGAAAAATATTTCAACGAAAATGTTGATAATTACTGAGAGTATTCTTATGATATGTTACCATAATAGGGCAACGCTGCTCAGAAGCTACACATAATACCTATTTTATGGCACCCTGTATTTTATAACCAAAGTACAAAAATACTTTAAATTTCGAAATTACGATCATTAAGACATGGTTCAACCAAAAAAGTAAACTAAATATTTTAATGGTAATGCTATCAATGCTTGTCCATTAAAGATAGATAGAGCCTGTGTAGCACAGTTGAAATTGTTTAAAAGATAATGAAAATGATGCCCGGTGAGATCTTGATAAACTGACTAACCGCTAAACAATATATAGAAAACATATCATCGACTGTTCTCATAACAATGGATCAAAGGTTTGCTTCTTTCCAAAATACTGATTAAAAATTGGGATCTTTCTGGATATCTACACATGGTGCCGACGCTGATAGTAATGACTTAGAAAACTAATACAAGCCTGGACAAAAGCTACAGTAGTGATACTCATGATATACAATAGTGATAACAGAGCACTTAAATGAAGAAATTTCAGAAGGTAGAACGTTGTTCTCTACACACACTACAAAACTTTGAAGACCTGAAAACTCTCTCAAATTCATCGTACAATATGCAAATGAGAATATGTTCTTGAATCTTTAATTCTAATTATTGTTGTTTCCATTGTCAGCTTTGAAAGATCTTTAGCAAATGAAGCTACTTAATACAGAGTGTCCAATATACAATGCAACCCGGAGTTGAGGATAGTAGAACTTTTGAACCTGAAACAATATACAAATAATATAATACCAAAATGAAACCTTGTTCATACATATATTTTTAAACTAGGAAGCAACCGATGAAGTACACTAGGAACCACACAGTGTTCCCAGATGTAACCGAAGGTGTAAAACAATATTTTTGCAAAACACGTAAATTGATTCATAACTCATACGTATGGATGTTCTGTCGTTAATTTTCAGTTATTTTTTTTTAAGTTGGAGTAGCTTGGAAACTATTGAACAGAAAAAAGAATTTTTCATTTCCACCGATAACTAATCGGATGAGGCCTCTGTAAGGGGGAACTAGGGATATCGTAGTTTGCATAAATTAACACTCTGAATTGTATTTCATACTTAAGAACATCAGCCTGCACTCAAGGCAGGCTGTATGAAATGACTAAGTATTTCTCTACTAACAAGAAGACATTAAAAAAAAAAAAGAATTTGGAGAACATAATAGATAAGTCATAGACAGCCTCACCCTTCGCGAATCTATTGCAAGGGATCCCTGCGAGGCCTTTCGCCAGTTGCATGGCACAATATCGAAAGTAAAAATGTCAAAAATATAATGTCGCCCGTTAAAATTTCGTCAAGAAAATATAGAATATATAGTTATTCTCAATATCAGCAGTGGGGCTTTATTTCCAAATGGTAATACCAGAGAGAGCTGGTTAATATAAACAATATTTCCCACACAATCACGAATAACTGAGTGATACTTTGTTTTTAACAAATTTTCTAAAATTTTCTCTTTTTCTTGCTATCAGTTTTGTAAATTGAATTTGAATATTTCTGGAGCCGTGGTGACTCAGTAATAGAGCGTTCACCTCGTGTGCGTGTAGCCCCTAGTTCGATTTAAGGTGGAACCAAGTGGGTTTTGTAGAGGATGAACACCGTCCGCGTAGGTTTTCTCGGGGTTCTCCCGTTTCCTTCCACTCTCCTCATTCCGAATTTTCAATTGTTCTCACATTCACAGTGTACTTTAGCCCATACGGCATAACCGTGAGACGTAAAACTGAAATCTCAGTTTTGAATACTTAATCCGAAATTATTCCTGAATGTTAAATTGCTTGAGGCTATAAACAGAACAATGGCTAATAGCCTCTCTAAAATATATTTCGAGTACTGTTGTTCTGCTCGAATTTGAATCCGAAATATGCAGTCGATAGTTGTTCCACGTTTCAGTTCCTTTTCGAGTTGAGTTGAGTTGATTTTGAGTTTAACGTCCCGTTCAGCAGCGAGGCTATATGAGACGTGGATCTACTGATTAACGTGGAATCCGAACCACATGAGCTCCCGCCGGGAATCGAACCCGGGTCTCCCGCGCCATAGGCGCGTATGCTAACCGCTTAGCCACGAAGGAGCTCTAGTTCCTTTTCGAGATCTAACCAAAACTCTTTGTGACTCGTGTTATCTCTCGCGTGCTCCCTGGGATCTTGGCTCAATTTACGTTAGGAGAGCATTAAAGTTTGAACGTACTACACTAGTTTGATTTCTGCCTTAAATTGTAAGTCCGTGTCTCATATAGTTTTGATGTTGAAATGGGACGCTAAACTTGAAAATAACAACCATCTAACAAAATCATTCACCATCTGCAGGCTCAAAACGAAACATCGAGACATGTGCACTGGGAAGCACTCAAGAATATAGGAAAATAATTGCATGGATCCAAAAACTGACAAGAATGGATGGTATTATTATGAAAATAAAGACATTGCACTGACAGTAGATCGATCATATTAACTAACTATTGCCTATGGAACTCGGAGGTTCAATGCCTCGTTCACAAAATCTCTTCGCTGGCTTTTATCCTTAGCCAATTGGACCCAGTTCTTATTTTGTAACCCTACTTCTGCGAGATCCATCTTAATATTGTTCTCCCATCTGCACCTAGGTCTTCCTAATGGTCGTTTTCCGATTGGTCTTCCAGTCAAGACTTTGAAAACGTTTCTACTTTATTCCATTCTGACATGACCTGCCCACCTTATCCTCCTAGACTTGATGACCCTAATAATGTTTGGTAAACCGTATAAATTATATAGTTCCTCGTTATGAAGTTTCCGCCATGCTCCATTCCCATTCCTCTTAGGTCCGAATATTCGTCTCAGGATCTTGTTCTCAAATACTTTCAGTCTATGTTCTTCCCTCAGAATAAGCGAACATGTTTTGCAACCATACAGAACAACAGGCATGATTATCGTTTTATGTATTTTAAGCTTCAAATTCCTCGACAGAATTCGCGACGACAAGAAATTTTGAACTGAATAATAACACGAATTCCCTGCTTTTAGTCGACATTTAATTTCTTCGTAAATATGATTTTCGTCTGTGAACATTGATCCTAGATATTTGAAAGTATCAAGTTTATCAAAAGTATTATTTAGTATTTTAACGCATCCATAATTTGCCATATTATGGTTCCGACACACTCCCATGTATTTGGTTTTCTCTGCATTTACTTCTAAACAGATGTCCCTCCAAACGTTTAATAAGACCTCTGCATTTCATTCTATTGTTCTCCTATCGTCCTCTATTAAATTTATATCATCAGCGTATGCCATATCCTGGTGAACACCGTTCAACTCTAGGCCCTGGTTATTATCTTTGATTTTCCTTATAGCGTATTCCAGGACAAAGTTGAATAATAATGCTGACAGCGCATCACCTTGCTTCAGGCCATTCTCGACGTGAAAGCTCGTGGACAAATATTTTTCTACCCGGACTTTACTTTGGGATTCATTTAAACATATCTTAATATTAATCTAATTAGCTTTTTCGGTATTCCATATTCTGTAAGAACGTTGTACAACGTTTTTGTCCTAACCGAATCTAGGTCTTTCTAAAATCAATAACTAGTTGATGAACAGGGGTATTATATTCCCACTTCTTTTCGAGTATTTGGCGAATGGTAAATATTTGGTCGATAATTGATCGATTTCGTCTAAATCCGCACTGATAATCTCCAATAATTTCATCTGCGTATGGGGTCCATCTTGCTAATAGAGCTGTAATGTTTGAAAGGATTTTGTAGGATGTTGACAGAAGAGAAATGCCTCGATAATTATTACAGTCAGTTTTGTCGCCTTTCTTGTGGATTGGAACAATGATTGATTCTTTCCACTCTAGCGACAATTGCACACTCGATCATATTGCAAGAATAAATTATGTTAGGTAGACAAAATGAGACCTAAGAAATTATCTTATACAAGATGATGTAGGGAACTCAAGAAGCACTGAATAAGTTGGAAAAGAATTACCAAAGATAGATGAATGTGAACAAGAATTCGACAGACATTTACCCAGCACTGGATTAACAATGGCCTAACTATGATACACAAAGAGTGAAAAAGTGCATGACTAGGCCGCGATTCGAACCCAAAATCTTCTGCATATCATGCCGATTAGTTAAGCGCTATGCTACCCAGTCCGCTCCCAGAACAGCCACAAATACTCTCACTCTTGAAGTTAGTGTTTGTCCCAAATTTCTCTTGTGGACAATTCAGTGTTCATAATCATTGTGTGAAAGTGAATTCGTGCACAGGAATAAATATCAATAACACTGTTCTGCAAATTTGAACTTTTTGTTCCTCCCTGCAAATTTTTTGGCTGATTCCTATAGATTTCGAGCTCCTCATGCAGAATCCGAAAACAGTTTTGCCCATCACCCACCAATTTCAAGAGAGAATCGTTTAATTTTTGCCAATTTTTCATAGTATTTAAATACGTTTAATAGCTGTATCTGTATCAGAACTAGGAAAAATCAAGGAAATTTAGAACTCCATTTCCTTTTGAAAGTTAACTTTTAATAAGTCTACATCTCTAGAAGGAAATAGGATACACTTTGATATGAAATTTATACACAAAAATAAAATATTCTACAGCATATGAAGTGTCTCAATAGCATCATATGGATCAATTGGAATGCAGTGGTTCAGTGTCTTTCGTTTCACAAATAGGCATATCAAAAACGCTTAGAAAGTAATACCGAGTTCTTATTTTGTCGTATTCTGTCTATTGTATTGCTGGGGAGGTGTATCAGGCAGGATAGTCCAACAGTAGTCAGCTAACAAACATATTCTGAGTACATTTACCGATGTATCGCTTCTCCGTTTCGGCTACATCTTGATGGAATCTCTCACCATGTTCGTCCGATACAGCTCCCATACTTCTAAAATGCCAAGTGGGAATACAGGAAATGAAGCTTTAACGACATGTTGCATCCCGAAATCCTGTAAGAGGAAATAAGTTCTTCCACTGTTCCAGCGTTTCCATAGTTTTCCGATTTCTTGTTTCCGAGAAAATTCTTACATATCTATATTTTCAAACGCATTCCATGCTCTTCGTTCCACACCATTTAATATCTTCTTGAAATTAGGATCTTTAAATAGCTGCCTTATCTGAGAACCAACAAAGGTATCTTCCTTTATTTTCGCGTTAGTAATGCTTGGAAACGTTTCTTTCAGGTAATCAAAATCCTGTCCTTCTTTATCGATTGCTTTAACAAACAATTTCATGAGGCCAAGTGTGATATGTAGGGGAGGTAATATGACTTTAGATTTCTCAACTAAGGCTGGCTGTGCTATATTCTTCTGTCCAGGAATATTTTCTCCACGAACTGGCCATTCTTTTACAACGCAGTCTTTGGCTCGACTGTCCCAATCGCAAATGGAACAACAAAATTTTGTGTAACCTGTTTGCAATCCTGCCAATAACGCCATAACTTTTACATCCGCACATATGCTCCACTAATGTTCATCATAACATATTTTTTTGCATTATCCTCTGAAGATTGTCATATGTCTCCTTCATGTGAAATCCGTAGGCAATTGGTACTGACGTTAGCTTGTTCTCGTTGTGAAGTAAAACGGCCTTTAAACTAACTTTAGATACATCAATAAACAGTCTCCACTGAGCAGGTTCATATATTGGTTTCAGTTCTTTAAATAATCCTCGAACACTGTTAGTATACACTAAATCACTGTCCATTTCATACCAGTTTGCAATGGCCGATTCCCTCTTTCTTTACTGTGACATTTTTACCCCACTTTCCAGAAGGTTCCATCGTTGTAGTCTTGAACCGAGCAGTTGCGCCTTCGTTTTAGGTAGATCCAAGTCCCGAAATAGGTCGTTCAACTCAGCTTTTGTTATGAGGTGTGGTGTGGAAGTCTCGGGTGAAGGAAAGTCATCATCATCATCATCTTCCTCCTCTTCGCCATCATCTTTTTCTTCCACCACTGAGTCCACGGTGTACTGCTGTGGAGGCACTGGCACAGGCATCCAGTCGTCGTGAGGGACAGGTCTCAGCGCTGAAGGTATGTTTGGGTACTTCAATTTCTTCTTTGATTTACCAGAAAAACCACTTACGTTCACTAAACAAAAATAACAGTAGTCCAGATGATTGCGGGTTCCCTTCATACCATAGGACCATCAAAAGGCATTGCTTTATGCGTACCCTTTAATCAGCCTAACAAGGTCCTTGAACAGGAACTTCAGCTAATTTTAGGTGACTAAACTTTGTCCTGATCACCCACTTTATAGCCAAAGTAAAGCTTATATGCCTTCTTCACGACGTGGTGACAATGGCTTCCGTTGAGTTTTAAGAGTCAATTCGCCACAGATTTGACAAAAAGTGTTTGGTTTGTTACGACACGTAGAGACATTATTGTAATTAAGAAACAGAACACTCACTCACTCCACCAATTCTGATCTTTCACATTAGCAATAATAACATTTGTAACATATTTTATATAAATCTATATATCTGAAATCAGCAATCTATCTGAATATCTATATTATCTTCTCTTTTCATTAATTTTACAAAACTGCAATGCGTAAGTTTTACTACGTAATGCATTATTTTAAACGCAATGCAAACTTTCATTCCTTAAGATATGAGACGGAATAAAATGAAATAGTTTCAACATTTATGTGCAGCGCCATAAATTGACAATATTTGAGTCCCTATAAAAACTGGTCGAAATAAAGATATCCTGAAGCGTACTCTCCTTGCAAATTGGTGGGTGATGGAGCAATTTGTCTGTCATATTTGAATTCAGCATCATTGAAAACGTTAGAAACAAATATTTTTATCACAGGGAGGAAATCCGTGCAGAACAGTGTAATTACTTCTTAAAATAGTTTTGGGAAGATATATTACTGCAGAGCCACTACTGGTGATAACTGAATAGTTTTCACTAATTTTTCTGTAATCCACTTTCTCGCTGTAAATTATCATATTATTCTCTGTCTTCTAACCTACTGTCACTGAGTTTTGCACTTTCTTAATAAACGTTCATTTAAAATTTAATCAATAACTGCAATAATCATCGAGTTAGTAAATCGTACTCAACCAAAAAGCTTTCTCTGCCCTGTACTTCCACCAGGTTTCTACTCACTGGAACATTATCTATTGCATTATCCACCAGAATAAACTGCATTTTCATGTAACTGTTATTTCATTTCACACTAGCGGTATACTGATTTTAGTCATTAATGATCCTTTATCAGCATTAGAGTATGATCGTGATGGTAAAATGGCTTAGCGATAGGTCTTGTGCGAGGGTATCCTGATTCGATCCCAGGTCATAGAGTTTGAGGAGGACAAAGTCGTGTGTGTTTTTAAGTTTTCCCATTTACTTTTACATTCTGATTCCAACAATTCTTTCATAATCATTGACGATTATTCTTCATCTTATCCTTTAGTGGAACATTTAAATGTTTCATTATTCACTTCATTATAGAGTAATTCATCAACATTAAAATCTAGTTTTAGTTTTGCAGGTGATATTGATTCAGAATCTTGCCCCGATATTTCACTTCTCTTCAAACAGTCATAATGCTGTTCAATGGTAAAAGTTCTTGATAGTGTTCCTGTTTTCATTTAAGAAGTCACTGCGTAATACCTTGGTACTGTTCCCAAAAATTCCTCTACATTGACGTGTATATTTTTCTCAAAGTCTGACGTGACAGACTTTAGTAATTCTTACTTGATAATTCCTACTTACTATATTTTATTTTAAATGGTGTGATTGATAAACTCAACTTATATGTAAAGTTTCAGCTTTTGCAATTATAAATTTGGTGGCTTATACACAGAGCTCTCAAACCATAGACAAGATGTTACCTTCTGCAGCTAGCCCCTCTTCAAACAGCAATGGCATTATTTCTCTTTTAATATATACATGTAACTTTACAAATATATGTTGAAGCGTATATATGAGATTACAACTTCCTTGAAAATACCAAAACAATTACTAAAGATAAAAGACATTGTTCAACTTTCGAATATTTTTAAAATAAAAACAAAAAATTCAATATTCGTCAAAGAAATAATTGGGATCTGCCAGACCTTACTGGAGTGTAACTGTAAGTTTTTTCGTCAGAGTTGTTAAGGGTTAAACATATCTGGTACCATCAACATTTTATTTGCCACAATTTCATAGTATAAATATTACAACTTAAATACAACTATTCAGATCTATGTCCGGCTTACTTCGTTTACAGTTTACGCTGTAACTATTTTAACTAATATTCTATAAACTGCTAGCTAAAATTCTCATTCTTCGCAAGGGGAGAATAGGTTTATGGGAAATAGTCGAATCCTCTTCCCATTTAGGATAATCATTTCAATGAAAGAGTAAAGATAAAAATATAAAAGATACTGTACTTTTGACATGAATCTTAAAACCGCCCTACCGCCACAGAATAAGCCTTTAATCAAGTTGATTTCATTAAAAAAAACTCAGCTTGAAGTTGGTACTAACTATCATCTGAAAGTAATTTCAAATGAGCCAGTCGTTTTTTGACCCCGACAAGTATAAATTTTACACAAATCTCAATCATTTTTGACATTTGATTTTTCACCACACTCACTCTCTGCCGATGTGGCTGAATTTGGACCTAAACTGAATTGAGAGCATCACTATTTATTTCAGTGACCCCAAAAGATATGGATTGCACACTAATATAAGTCGTTTTGTATTATTTTTACATGCCATTCCTTCAAACTCCTATCCTTTGGGTACCTTCTCCCACAGTATTTTTTCTAGATTGAAAGTCATATAGTTTGGTTTAAATTGCTCCAGACATCCGGACTTACGCTGGAATATACATTCATACACTCCATTCATATATATACGAGCAACGCCTTCGGCGTTGTCTCTGTCAATTCCCAACCCAGCTGGCAGACCCTTTCGTGCCTAAACTTGGGATTAAGTGTCACCGCGATTGTAACCTAATAGCTTAACAAATCCGAAAGTCGGTCATTTGAGAATTTTGATTTTAACTATTTCTCACCCCATGCCGTTGGGAGCTAAACTTAAACTTTAACGCTATCAGAAGTAGCGATACCTAGAACTATAATTTGACCTTTTAATTTGACAATTTACATTTAGATTATTTTTACACGCCAACCCCTTCCCACCACTTTAGGAGCTAATGGAAGCTAAATAATCTTAAATGAAAAAAAAATATGTCTTACAATTTCTTCCGAACAAAAACACCAGGCGCGTGTACACCATAAGAACAAGACCAAGACCAGCTGGTCCAAGAAGTAATGTGACAAGCGGTATTTTTAGCACAGAGGCCGCCACTCTGTCAGCATCTTCAGTCAATTTTAGAGGCAATGACGATTAGTGCTTAACAACATCTGATAGGTAAACTGTTACTGTATGAGTTCAAACTCAACACAGCTGTGCGACAGCAACCAAAAACATTTGTCATGTGAAAGGAGGAGTTCGAACACAATACAATTCCTATCCTGCCACAACAAAATTCTTTGGTTCCACAAATTTTGTGCAGGTTTAAGAAATGTCGAAAGTTTGGTCATTCTATTGTAACATGTTCCGAGGTAATACTCATTAAGGTAAATCACAACGATTGTCAAACCAACTTGGCGTATCTCAGTCCACTGTAGTGCATCACTTTTACGACCTCGGGGAAAGCGATTAGTAGCTGCCGCATTGTATCACATGAATTGACTCCAGCTAAGGGCCCAGTGAAGTTGGATGTGTATCCACAACTGCAACAAAAATCCTCGTGAACTGTGTTTCCTGAAGCGGATTGTTACATATGCCGAAAAGTTAGTGTTTTTCGTGAATCTACATATGCAAAACCAGTGGTTGGCCAAAGGACAATTTCTAGATGTGGTCGTCAAACTGGAATGTTTCGACCATAAAGTCATGCTCTGTCTCTAGTGAAACTACGAGGGAGTAATTCACTTCAAGTTCGTTTCTGAATGTCGTATCATCAACGCCAAGCGCCTTTATTCCGAACAGTTATATGAGATTACAACTTCCTTGAAAATACCAAACCAATTATTAAAAATAAAAGACATTGTTCAACTTTCGAATATTTTTAAAATAAGAACAAAAAGTTCAATATTCGTGAAAGAAATAATTGAGGTCTGCCAGACCTTACTGGAGTGTAACTGTAAGTTTTTTTAGTCGGAGTTGTTAAGGGTTAAACGTATACAACACTACGTCAAAAATACCCTCCATTAGGGAAACAGGCGCAAATTGCTCCAATAAAATAATGCAAAACCACATGACTCGAAAAACACAACAAAAATGCTCGAACCTGGCAGCATCCAACTAATGCCACACTCGGCATATAGCTCTGACCTTGCCTCTTCGAATTTCCATCTGTTTGGTTCATGGTGAAGTTCCTGAAATCATTATGCTTCATCAAGTTGCAGGAGATGGAAATAGCAGCGACTGATTCCTTGGCCTCTAAGTACAAGATGTGATATCGAGGTGAAAATAAGGAACTGGCAGGAAAGCAACTACAGACAGTCTAACACGAGAGGCTGTATTTTGAATGTAAACCTACTTTCATTGTAATGTACAGTAATAAATATATTTATGTTGCATACCAGAATGTTGTAAAACTTATGATTTTTCCTTTGTAAATACGGAAAATAAGATTCACCTTATACGCCGACAAATACATTTAGGATTTAGATGTCTGGGCTCTTGGCATCTAAGGCCATTTAGCCCGTCACGTTTGAAGGATTATGTCCCTCGATGACCACATTATCCGGGGAAAGTGAAGAAAGAAAGGATTAGGGAAGGAAGGAAGCGGCCTGGGACCTATAAGTAAGGTACCATTCCGACATTTGATTGGTGTGAATGAGGAAAACCCCGGAAAACCTCATTCAGGGTGTCTAGCCTGAAAAAGCGTTTTACATTTTTCCTACCGAGTGTCCCCACCGGGAATCGAGCCGCCGACAAATAGACTAAATATTTCTCCTAGCTAACACTCTTTACTCAACAGACACAAAGCCATTATATCTGAGATCTGACTTGATTATTTTTAATGTTTCTTCCAAGGATGTTATAAGTAGAGGATCTGCCCATATGTATCTTCATCCTATTAAATCGGTGAAGCCAAAAGGCAACCGAACATCGACACGTCTGATTGGCTACTCTCGTTTTCACCATCGTCTGATTGGCTATTTTCGTTTCCGCCATAATTGTTGGCTCAAAACATTGCGATCCTATTGGGTGGAGTGTGCAGAGTAGGGGTGGAGAAACTGTGACGTATGACTTCAAGATTTTGTTGTAAGGGCACATCCTCTATTTTATAAGATCCTTGGTTTCTTCACTATCCGTGTAATTTTCGAACTGATAAATCTATTGATGTTCTATTCATAAATGTATTTCTCTTTTGTGCTGCTCCGTTATTAATTAATGTTTATAAAATATAAAATATATTTATTATGTACAAAACTCTTGAAACCCTTTGCACTAAGCCTTGTAAATCCATTACACCTTGTAAATCGATACTTTGAAAGGGTTTACCTCCAAATACATTTCATAGCCCATAAAAGAAACAGAAATAGCAGACTCATAAAAGAAACTTTTTTAAAAAAAAAAAGTTTCTTTCATAAAAACCTTTAAAAGCTTTCATAAATGCTGAATATTCAATTACTTGATAAATATCTTTTCTGAAATTTGGAAGCGTTTTCGCGTAATAACACTTAAACATCTACATGTGATGGATAATGTTGCTTGTATTGATGCAGAACGTCTAATAAGTTACTTACAACATCATCCTGTGTACCTTTCGTGTGTACAATTTTTCTCATCATGTATATCTCTTGACGAGGCATGTACCCCAAAGTAGAGCGTGAGGGATGGGGGTCATTATACCGTATTTTTCGACGTATAAGATGCACGTTTTAAGGTTTCTAAGTAAGTAAAAACAATGGAGTACTTGTTATACGTCCATTTCGATTATTTCAGTTTTAATAAGTATTGTATTTTCCAGGGCTAGCATAAATGATTCATTCATTTTGAAAAGGCTATATTTTCAAAAGTATAACACATACACACATGAAAGATATATATATATATATATATATATATATATATATATATATATAGGAAACAATTTTCGATTTGGGCCACCGTTTTTAAATGGCCGCAAAAAGTGAGTCCTATATCAGATAAAACGTCGTGCTTATAAATCCGAAATGGCTGAGAATAAAAAGATGAAACAAAAACTGAGATAGGAAAATGTCATAGGGCGCATCACATGGTGTTGTCGTGATGGCCCATAGGGCCCTCCTTCAAGAGGGCCCAGGGGCCAACTTCAAATTTTCAAATGGGAACATGTATTGAATCATACCTCATTCAATAGTCCTTGAAATACGAAACAACTTTTGTAGGAAACAATTTTCGATTTAGGGCACCGTTTTCAAAATGGCCGCAAAAATTCCTGTATCAGTTTGAAGTTGACACCTGGGTCCCCTTCACGGAGTTTCCTGAGGATCACCACAACAACACCACTTGATATGCTTTATCATCGTTTCTATTTCAGTTTTTGTTTCATCTCTCTATTCTCAGCCGTTTCTGATTTAGGCCTATAAGCACTGGACGTTTTATCTGATACAGCACACACTTTTTGCGGCCATTTTGAAAACGGTGGCCCAGATCGAAAATTGTTTCCTACAAAAGTTGTTTCGTTTTTCAAGTACTATTGAATGAGGTATGATTCAATACGTGTTCCCATTTGAAAATTTGAAGTTGGAACCTGGGCCCCCTTAAAGGAGGGCCCTGGGGGTCTCCACAACAACACCATGTGATGTGCCCTATAACATTTTCCTATCTCAGTTTTCGTTTCATCTTTTTATTCTCAGCCATTTTGGATTTATAAGCACGACGTTTTATCTGATATAGGACTCACTTTTTGCGGCCATTTAAAAACGGTGGCCCAAATCGAAAATTGTTTCCTACAAAAGTTGTTTCGTTTTTCAAGTACTATTGAATGAGGTATGATTCAATACGTGTTCCCATTTGAAAATTTGAAGTTGGCCCCTGGGCCCCCTTAAAGGAGGGCCCTGGGGGTCTCCACAACAACACCATGTGATGTGCCCTATAACATTTTCCTATCTCAGTTTTTGTTTCATCTTTTTATTCTCAGCCATTTTGGATTTATAAGCACTGGACGTTTTATCTGAAACACCCTATATATATGAAAAGAACCACAAACTCACCAAGTTTATACACCACATTTCATTTCATATATCTTTCATGTGTGTACGGGTAATACTTTTGAAAATATAGCCTTTTCAAAATGAATGAATCATTTATGCTAGCCCTGTATTGAGAAATGCATATTTATTTATTTATTTATTTATTTATTGAACAAATTCCCAGATACATCATAATTGTGCCATTTTACACAGGGAAATGTCAACAAGCGGGAGAAAAAAGAAAAAGAATTTAAAAAATAAACAACAACAATAACATCAACAGTATTAACAAAGAGTGCACAAGTAATATTATTTAACCAGCATGCGTTTTATTGCTCTTTCAAATACCGGGTAGCTCAAAAAATGTCCACCTCAATTGTTAGATTATTATAATAGTTGGGTACTCGGTGAAAAAGAGACCTCTGTATAATTGTCAACCTAGGGCGTGCAAGATGGAATAGGTGGGTATTCCGGGTTTTGCTGGAAGGGACATGTAAAGATAGTTGTTGAATTAGGGTTTCTGATCTTAGGTTCCCATTTACAATCTTATGAAGAAACTTCAAATCAGAGTTATTTCTGCGTACTTCCGGCGTCTGGATATTAAGATATCGCAAAATTTCCTCCTTAGGTAATATTCGAAGCGCGGGAACACGAAAACGTACTATTGCAATAAAGAAATTGAGAACAGACTGTACTGTATTGAGAAATGAATGAGATATTGGTCAATATGATCCCCTTATTATTATTATTATTAGTAGTAGTAGTAGTAGTAGTAGTAGTAGTAGTAGTAAATGTAGTTGTTGTTGTGGTTGTGGTATTTCCTTCTGCTTTGTCTATTTAGGGTAACCATATAATTTTCTTTGTACCTTTGAAAAGAAGCTAGTTTTTCTTCTTAACAAGTGTTCAATTCTACAGTATTAGTGTTGAACGGAGAAAAAATTATCTTCAGATCAGACATAATCTCTATAATTATTAATTGATAGATTTAATCGAAGTGGAAAAAGTGCTATGAGTTAGTGTAAATCTTCATGCACAACTTTGGAGAGTCTAGAAAAACATAAAAGCTGATGCACAATAACGACGCCACACATTAAGATGAAAATGATATTGACGTATACCATAATCAATCTCCTTATTATGGTACTTGCAAGATGGTTAATGACATATCATCCAAATTTATCATTAACTCTTAGCGCCTTATGTCAGAGTCGTTTTGACGTATGGTTAGCGCCATACTAAGGGTTTGACTAAGGCATGGTTATCAGTAGTGTATTCAGAATCTCTGATTAGCACATAGTAGTTGATTAAATTAATCACTTGTGACTTAATTAATTTATAGTAGAAGGTACCCTGGGTTGGCTACCGTTTAGCAACAATAAATTTGTATTATGAGAATGCAAAGGCAATTAATTACCTATCTTTTTTTCCTTTCACCCCATCGGGTGAATTAACCATGAAGCAGCTATTTAGCCGAGTCTTCTACAATAGCAGAACTGTTTCTTAAAGCAAACAGTGAGAGATGAGTAGAAAAGTTCCAGTTTTCTGAGGGATACATATAACTCATTGATAAATTATCTTCCCTTATAATTACAACATAATCATTCCATTGTCGCTATTATTAATTGACTTCTACTTATTCCTGCCATAAATACATTCCTCAGAAAGGAATAAGTTAATTATAATCCGATTTCGTAAATATTTATAAATTGTTGTGATTTCAAACCACAAAGAAAATATGTTGAATTTCGTATTTCATATATTTTTATTTATACAGATTACGCATGCGCACGCCTAGATTTCTGTAGTTGTCATATTTATTTTTCTCACCCGATTTATTAGGATTGTATTATTTAATCATACCCAAATCAACTTGTTAGCTGAACTCCACAGACTTTGAATATCAAAAGGAACACCCTCCTTAGTCTAAACTAATATTACACAAACTAATCGCGTGACTAACACTTGATTAATTAATTCTCTCTGAATACCCCCCTTAAAGTATATATGTAACATCTTTAAATCAGTAGATTACACCGAGTTGAACAAATCGAGATGCTTGAGGATAACATGTGATGCGAAATTTTCGAGAAAATCGCCAGAAACTGGTAAATATGGCCAGGGGTAAAAATGGATCTGAAAAGGTAGGGGGACGGTAGGTAGTAGCATGACGTCATGCCGTCCCCCTGCCTATCTTTGCCCATTGCATTTCATAGGGACTGGAGAGACGCCGTTTGAAGGTGAGGGGACGGCGTCCCCCGTTTTCCCCCTCACTTTTACCCTGTATATGGCGCCAAAAACTATGTCGTTCAATATAAACAAATTCGGTCGCATTCAGAGTCGTTCTGATGCGTGATTAGTGCCATACTAAAGAGCTCGACTAGCGTATGTTCCCTGCACTATACAGACTTTTAGTATGACGCTAATCATACGTCAAAACGACTCTGCATAACCTATTGTATTTCTATTTACGCGATAAAATACCCTCTCAACTGGCACATTGTAGCTATTGTTTTTCTCCTTCTTCTATTGATGACAGAGATATTCCTAACAGTCTCACGCCTTTTTGTAAAGCAGTACTCATACCAGTTGCACATACTTCTGACGGTGATGCACATATTATTCGTAAAAATCACAATATTAATAAAATCCATAGTTTTTCACTGCTTATTTTCAGATGTCGGCAGTTAGTTAGTGTCACTTCCTTTCAGATACATTCCAAGAACTACTTTCGTAGATAAAAAAGAAATCTCCTTTACGACTCACATGGGGTTGATAGCGACACTTCCGTAGAACTCGTTCTGTTGCCAGAAAAGAATTAAAAAAAGAAAGACCATTTACAAAAGAAAATAGAAAAACACACAAAAAAATACAAAGCTGAGGTGTTTTCCGGAAATGAAATTCCTTGGAACTCGGAAACAGGTCCTACGGATGCATTTCTCTTCAGCTATTTTTTTTCTTTTTAAACATTTCAAACGCTCACATCTTACAAGTACCTTGAAACTCCTTTAGCATCTCAGAAGGTTTTCTCATGTACACACATTATTTTCGAAGGAAAGGAGAGAACGAAATCAATGGAGAAGATTAACTACTTTCTTACACTATTGTAAAAGATTATAAATATCATTTCACTTGAAATTAATCGACTACATATCCTGTAGCTGTAAATCTAATGGAGAAAGTTTTTACAAATAGTTATTCAAACCAACATTCCTCTTCTTTTGAGCTTCTAAACTATCCCATGCATCAGTATGCATGGACATAGCTGTCTTATAAAACGGCTTTGTCCATTCGTCCGTCTGTTGACATGTATCAGAGCAAAACGGTAAGATACATGAGAAACAGTTGTTTGTTATGAATTGAGTACCTGAAAAATAAATTTAATCTCATTCGTTAGTTCTCTACTCTAAACGAAAGTCGTAGAAATCAAACTATTTTTGGTATCAACATTAATTACCACAGAGCAAAAAACGATCATAGATGGTGAGAAGCTGCTTTCTGAAATAGAATCAATGTTCTAAGGATAGGTTCCATCTCTTTTCGTATATATCTATTAAAACTGAAAGTGTTAGAAATCCACTACCTCTTTACGTTTCAATCAGGATCATATATTTAACAATTTGTTATTACTGACTTAATTAACTAAAATGCGAAATTTAGTAGTTATTATTAACTATCATTAAGTGAGATTGAAGTTAAATTCACTGAAATAAGGGAAGTGAACAAGTATTACAATCTACAAACAAATGTTACTTCTTTCAATTTTGAAGACGTGAAATCAATTTTTATTATGCAATCATAATTTAATAGCCAATCAATTTTCATGAAGGTTATGTTTAATAAAATTTTATTAAAACTACAAATGCCTCTTCAATTACATTCGTGCCTGTTAGCTGTAATATGAATTATTTTAGTGAGGGCAATGACATTAGTTACCGCTTAATGCAGGATAATTTCAAAAGATCTTATTTTTCTCAATTAAAAATTATTGCTGCTCCTAGAAGGGGTTAAACAATTTACAAGAAATATGTTTTTATTCTACTGACCATAAATTCCACATTTGTCCAAGGGGTACATGACAGATTTTATTCTTGCCTGGCGTATAACATGGTTGAATGGACTGATTCAAGAAGAACAAAAGAAAATTAAATCGTTCTTGCTGTAAGAGAAAAGATTGTGAATAGTCAATAATAAATCGTCAGTAGTTACGGGTTTATGCATTGAGTACATTGCTATGCGTTGGGATACATGCGAACCAGTACATTATTCAACATATTTTTCCCCAAAGTCAGCGAAAGGTTAGTTCGTATATTCAACTTAATTGTTACATTATTTCGTACGACCTCTTACATTGAAACATAATTCAGGCATAAATTCTAGTATGTATAGGTATTAGTGGTGGGCACAAAAATCGGTTTTTCGGTTTCCGGTTTTTACGAAAACAGTTTATCGCAAGAATCGGTTTCGGTTTTCTCCAAAAAGATATTCAGTTTTTCATCGAAACCGGTTTCAGTTTTTCCAAACGTGGTTCTATTTCTGACCAGGATAGTGTGTCGTTGTTCTCCGGAAACCGATTCCGTTTCCATAGAAATAGTTTTATGTGTTCTCCAAAAAGGTTTTGTTTTTTTAAGATTTTGCTACAAAAACAGTGGGATTTTTACCGAAGCCGGTATTGGTTCCTCCTTATGAGAATTTACATATGTTTTAGATCTTCAAATCGTCTTAGTCATTAATCAAAATTGGCTTCAGTTGTCATCAAAAACTACTTTTGAGCTTCTACTTAAATCCAGTTTAAACTTTCCTCAAAATCCGTTTCGGTGAAAAACCGAACAAGCTTTGGAGAAAACCGAAATGTCCGTTTTTCAGATTTCGATTTTTCTAGAATCTGGTTTCCGGTTTTTATAAAAACCGGTTTTGCCCATCCCTAATATATACATTAGTGTATGTTAGCATACGAAGTTGTTTATAGATAGATAGATAGATAGATAGATAGATAGATGTAGATATAGATATAGATATAGATATAGATATAGATATAGATATAGATATATGAAGTTGTTTATGAATAAAAAATTATTTGGGTGCATTATGTAGTTTGTAAAGGATTAAATATCCAGTATATTTGTAATTTGCTCAAAATAACTATGCTCAAGTTTACAGCAGTAGTTTAACGATCTAAGGTATTTGTAATTTGCACAAAATAATTGTGCTCAAGTTTATAGTAGCAATAATTATGCAGAGCTTGCTTAAATTCGTATTTACACTATAATTTAAAGTTCGGGGAAAAACTAAGTATCAGTATTTTAAAATTGGAAAGAAAGAAGCCATAAAGCCTAGCCTTTCCAGGCAAACTAAGGAACATAGATGGATCATTCATGGCGAAAAAGGGGTAAATATGGGCATAAGTACTTTATAAGCAAAATGTCTAGATACCAGCGTTAGACGCTTTAGATAAACTGCTTCTTATATAACATCATTCACGCATTCGGCGAGAGAAGGACTTCTTGCTTGCCCTATTTTGTCCAAGATGAAGATTTTTTGAGATATTTTTATATTGATTGGTCGCCGTAATGAGCAACCAAAGAAGTCTAATCCGACAAGACACGATAGTTGAGAAATCTTGTAGTATTTTACCTCTGAGGTAAGTGAAAGGGATTTCGTGTATTAGATTGTGGATGTAGTGACTGTAAAATGGTTGTATAGTTGTAGAATCTGAATGTGAAATTCCTGTGACTTCTATAATTAACGGTTAAGAAGT
Source organism: Thermobia domestica (assembly GCF_964235325.1). Lineage (NCBI taxonomy): Eukaryota > Metazoa > Arthropoda > Insecta > Zygentoma > Lepismatidae > Thermobia > Thermobia domestica. Next base: position 232,698,308 of record NC_137454.1, on the reverse strand, counting down.
GGAAAGCTTGTAAGGTAATTTCTGGATGACCTGTAGAAATTTTGTCTGATTCTTCGAAATTGTCCTCGAAGAAGACCTTCTGCTGAAGTTTGTTACTAGCTTAGATTTAGATGTCGGTTTTTAAAAGAGTTATGAGGGTAGATTGCATGTCTAAATCCTGAATTAGTTATAGTATACCTTATGAAGCTAGAATTGTTCGAAATTGGAAATTGGAAATTGTCTTCTATTGAGAATAATATAAATCCAAAAGTCAGTATTGATCTGATAGTTTCCCTGCAGAGCTGAATTCCTTTTGGTATACCTATGAGGTCGTTACTGTAGTCTGTCGTTATCTTTCGGAATCATTATATGTTATTGTTATATATGTAAGAATTTGCAGATATTAAACAGCATTCCTTATTTACATTTAAATAGAATGAAGTTCAATTTACAAATACGCAAAATAATTGTGTTTTCTGGTTTTGACAAGAAGGCTCTAAATCAGTACAGTGTGCTCCGGTCGAGCGTGTAGCTATTAATAGTATAGACGTATCGACGCTTCCTTTTCTTACTCTAGAAGTAGTGTCCCAAGAATTATGTACAAACTTTAAGAATAAAAAAAAATATCAACATAGGATTCCACGGAAGTCAATTTTGTTGAACCCATATTCGTAATTTCCAAACAATTTGCATCTTCAATTAACGCTTGCCAACCATGATACATGTATTTTTATACAAAAGATACTTGCTCGTATAAAAATGGGAAGTCAACTCACGTATATTGCAAAAGTGCTCTCTATGGAAGGAAAAGCAATTTGGAGAGGCTATCCTATGCATTATAATGGTCAATAAGGAAGCCTAAAGCTCGAAAGAGTAGTAAGCAAGAAAACGTTTCGTAACTTAAGCAAAGAACAAGATCATTTATTGATAACCAAGAAACACAAACTCAAAACGACTTATTTAAAAGAAAGTAAAATATAACATTCCAATGTTCATTCACTTATTCAGTTATTTTTGTAGGGCGTGTAGTAATTATAAGATAATTTTGGTATTGAGAAATACTTTTGATTTCTGTAACGCGCTACAAACAAGACAAGAAATCGATTTTTTTTCGATGAATTTTGTTACAACTGTTTTTAGTGCCTTAAAATGCTTACCTAGTTAATTCCTTTTTGTAATGTCTTTTGAACAAAATTATCATCTAAAAATATTTCTAATACTATACATTAAACACCGATAATATATATGAAAATTTCTGAGAAATATATCAAACGCCTGTTCTCCCACGTATGAAATGTTTGTCAATACACTCAGATAAGGATTTCATGCTTTCACCAATTGTTTAAAATCTGCACAAATCTTATTGAAATAAAATAGTTATTGATTTTATTAATATACCCAAGTTTCAAATTTACATTTCGTGCAATAACTTTCGTATATATATATGCTGAAACGCACCACTCTCACCATCCTTCCGGTTGAAGTAAAAAGGTGTTTCATATCTTCTAGATTGATTATTTTATTGGTTCAGGTACTGACATAGACACTCCCACAGTTAAAACATTATCTTTTACCTTCCATGAGATGTACATAAACTTAACCAGTACCGATGGCGTGATGCAGTTTTTCAAGAAACATCATATGTACATTTAATAATACTCGTACTTTAATTCACAAATATTCAGTATCTCTTTAACAACCCTTTTGTTTTCAATTACATATTATAATTATCATATATACATCACATATCTTAATCATCGTATTTATTTATATTTATTTTCAATTATACTATATATTTATATCAATATTATCATTGTAATGAATAATTCCTCGAGGCTGTTACATTGAACTTCAAATTATCTTCTCAGTATATATACACATATATTTCCATAAAATTGCACATTGCTTCATCTTGTTACTGGTTCTCTATATTTAGATCTCGAAACAACAAATAATTACTAATACAATTGACGTATTTTCGATGTTAGATCCAGGGTGTGTATATATATATATATATATATATATATATATATATATATATATATATATATATATATATATATATATTACAGATTCATATTATATATTTATACGTTAATAATTAAATCACTGCGCTGTCTTCATTATATGTGCTTAACATTTTTACTTTCTACAATATATTTTGTTGATTTCAATGCGAAAAATGTTATATATTTTTAAATTCATACAATGTGATGCAAACCAAAATCCTTATTGCATATAATGTAATGCGCTACAGCACAGGTCTATAATAGCAGCGCATTACAATGCAATATGAGTATATTTTCTTTAATGTTAACATATTCTGATTTTAAAAAGAATATGGTCCGCGATAATTCGTAAAAATTCTCTCATTATAACCTTTCAAACTATACTTTGCATAGATACGAGAAGACTTGTAAAGCAGGATGGCTTTTTAAAACTCATGGATTTCTTTTGGGTCTAGAATTTCTAACAGATGTTCGATTTTCATGCAGTTTGTGGCAAATGATCAAGGAAGGATGGGAGATTTATGGGACCATGTTTACTAGTTAAATTCATCCGGAGTAATATAGGCCACGCCTCAAAAAAAGCCGCAACTATTCGCCAGTGTACCTTACAATTGAAATTAAGTACGGTGCGGTGTGAAGATTTTAATTTTCTTCGTACATGGAAACCTCAACAAAGTCAATAAGAATAAGAAATAGGAAACTGGGCCCTTGTATTAGGAATTGCGCTGTATATACAATTCTGTGCTACTGTGTGAGTATAATTAGGACACATTGAGAATAGTGTACTATTTGGAGCAATATGAGTTTATCGTTAAAAGTTTTTGGTAAACGGAATCTGTTGTTGCTTCGCGAAGGTAATTTAGAAACAAATTTGCCTCACGTTCTGCCCCAGATAGTAACATAATATATCTATGGCCGCTAGTGAATAAATTGGAAGAAACATGATCGCTTCTGAGTGAGACAGAGAAGCATCGGACCCTGTAGGCAGCTCCTGGGGAAAATATCATTTATCAACTCATTAGCTCGTCCAAGAAATCTCTCCGTTGTTTGTCGCAAGAAATCAGCTGTAGTTATTCAACATGTGATTTTTGGGTGTTACCGCTAACAGTTAATTTATATACTGCAATTTCGCTTCAAAAATCCAAAACATTCCAATTGCAAGGTACACTGGCGAATATTTGTTGTTTTTCTTGAGGCGTGGCCGATATTACCCCGCATGAATTTAAATCAGTAAACATAGTCCCATAAATTTCCCAACCTTACTGGATCATTTGCCACAAACCGCATGAAAATCGGACCTCAGTTAGAAATTCTAGACCCAAATTAAATCCGTGAGTTTTAAAAGAATCACTCTGTATATTATTATTATTATTATTATTAGTAGTAGTAGTAGTAGTAGTACAGTGAAACCTGTCTATGTTGGCCACCATCGGTTCCATCGAAAAGTGGCCAACTTAGACAGGTGGCCAACTTACAGAAAATAAGTGTGATTTGTGTATTTTTAGAATAGGATTTCTAGTATTACTTGATTGTAAAATTTTAATAAGCAGTGGCACAACAGCTACTTATAAATGTATATAGAGTAATCATAAAAATATACAGTACTAGAAAATATTACTATAGTATGCAAGAGCGCCGATTTCTCTGTAAATTTGGGGAGGGGGCCCATTCAGATGCAGAAGGTATATATATGAAGATTTTAAGACAAATTGCACTCAAATTACATCAAATATTGTATACTCATATATGAAATAGGGGCCACATGAGCTTTGGGGGGCCCGGGCCCTTTCGTTCCCCCAGGATCGACGCTCTTAGTGTGTTTAATATATATGCATACCTTTCTCTTCCTGAAAACTAGCCTGGTACATTAGATTATTCGGATTGGAAACACAATAACACAAACAACCATGAAATAGAAGTGTATGTACGCAGTTTATTGAAATTGATATTATAGCAAACTGAGTTATTCAGATTGAAAACAAGATAAGCTAAGCTATAAATTGAGAAATTCATATGCAATTTACATGATTTCTTTTCAGCTGTTACTGAATGGTGGTTCATTCTAGACATATTTGCTTTATTCCTTTTGTCAGATATACACATTTTAATATTGTAGTTAACTACCTCTTATTAATGAGCTACAAGTGTTTTCCTGGGAGCAAAAGATGTTTTCAGAAAATCTTGAGGGAATTCATATCTCAAAACCTCCGCTACCTTTTGACATGCAGTCAGGTGCCAATAAATGACAATTGAGCTTTAACCTTGAGAATTTTCCGGAATTACTAAAGCTTCCCACTGATGAAAGGAGCCGATATAGCTAATGGTTTTACCAAAACAGACAGGGTAAACAAATACGTACAACCATTTCCTGAATTCCTGTACGTGCTTTTTCTTATTCACATCTTCCTTCGCCACCCTTTTATGAGGGTAGTGTTCTGGCCATTGACCTCCAAGGACAAATCGTGCGAATCTATGCTTCTTTGTGACCAGTCAAAAATACAGAACATCTGCCTCTCATATGGGAATTCGAAAGAGTTAAGAAAAATAACAAAAATGTATTTTTCGTGGCCAAGATACGCAGGTAAATTTATCATTATCATCATAGGATAAACATTGCTTCAGTGTGGCCAACTTCCAAGATAGACAGGTGGCCAACTTATAGAGTAGTAAGTAACGAATGTCTTATGGGAAAATGCAGGTTCAAGACGAACTAGGCCAAGATAAGCAGGTGGCCAACTTAGAGAGGTGGCCAAGTTGACAGGTTTCACTGTAGTAGTAGTAGTAGTATCCAAATATATAATCATAGGTACTCAGAGTTGAAAGAAAAATTGTTAGAAAGAAATATTTAGAAGCTAGAAAATTTGAATTCTTAACTTTAGAGAGCAGTATCTGTAAGAATAATCTGTATTTCTTAAGAGCATTGAAAACTCAAATAACAAATAAATATGAAAGCAGATAAACTGTATTGATATGTGTATATCAGTGTCCGGAACTGTAGACATTGCAGAATCTTTCAAAGTTGTGTTTCGTAATTCTTCTAATGCTTACTCCAAGCAATATAAAAGATGTGAGGTTATGAAACTGGCAGAATATAGGAGTAATTATACATCGAACTCTAATTGAAATATCACAGTGAATGTTGCAATTCAAACAATCACAAAAATTAAAGGGAGTACTACCCCTTTCCGTACTAATATCCCATATTATGTAATTAAACGCTTCAGTACTGAGATAGCTTTAAACATATAAAGCATTTTCAATATTTTACTTTACACTGGAGTATGCTTATCGAAATGGAAATGAAAACTACAAGTATGTTACTCCAATATACAAATCATCTGAGTGAGAAAATAATTACAATTTAGATCTATAAGGTTAGTAAATGTATTCCCAAAAGCTTTTGAATTAATTATGCATGAACATTTATATTTTAATGGAAAAACTTTTAACTGATGCACAATGTGAATTTCGCTAAAGCAGATCGGTTGTAAACAATGTAAAGCAGATCGGTTGTTAACAATCTAATTCATTTGACAGATTTCACATACCTCGCAAATAAAAAGTAATTTTCAAGTAGGTGCAATGTATATAGACATGCCAAAGGTCTTTGACTCCATTGGTTATATATTACTCTCCATAAGCTATCAAATATTTTACTTCATTATCACATATTAAGTGGTTTGAAAGAGGTGCGTGAAGTTGGCCCGCCACTTGTCGCCAAAATTCACCAAATTTTGACCAGCGTTAGTGCTACGTTAGTGCTGTTTTCTGCCGTAAAAAGTTTCGTTAGTGCTGCTAAACTTCACGAATAAGAGCAAAACCAAAACGGCTCCGGCCAACTTCACGCAACCCGCCACTAACTACCAAACTTCACCAAATTTCGACCATCGTTAGTGCTACGTTAGTGCTCTTTTCTGCCGTAAAAAGTTTCGTTAGTGCTCTTAAAGTTCACGAATTAGAGCAACTTCAAAATGGGCCCGTCCAACTTCACGCAGCCCGCCGCTAGTCGCCAAACTTCACCAAATTTTGACGAGCGTTAGTGCTACGTTAGTGCTGTTTTCTGCCATAAAAATTTTCGTTAGTGCTGCTAAACTTAAAAAATTAGAGCATCTTCAAAATGGCTTTAGTGTGAAGTTGGCCTGCCACTTGTCGCCAAACTTCACCAAATTTTGACCAGCGTTAGTGCTACGTTAGTGCTGTTTTCTGCCGTAAAAAGTTTCGTTAGTGCTGCTAAACTTCACGAATTAGAGCAAAATCAAAACGGGTCTGGCCAACTTCACGCACCTTGCCACTTACTACCAAACTTCACCAAATTTTGACCATCGTTAATGCTAAGGAAAGGCCTATAAAGCATATATCACTGCGGGCCGAGCTCGGACAATGAATTTTTAAATATACAACCATATTTCTCGGGCCTAACTTTGTAAATATACTGTACAACGACATTCATTGGACGTTTGGACCGTTCTTTCTGGAGAACTTTTAAAGCACAGCTGCAAAAATAAACCTCTAATTGCTGTAAATAAAAGTACAATTTTGCGTTAATTATTAAGTTCCTGTAATTTGGGCTCATTTGATTATCATACGAGCTCGGGCCGGGCTCGGGCTTAAATGCTAAAACATATTTCGGACTCGGGTCGGGCCTCACATTAGAAATTCACCGGCTGGGCCGGACCCGGGCTAAAAATTCAGGCAAGTGCAGACCTCTAATTCAAGCTGCATCTAATTTAAGCACGCGTGTCTTCCAAGAACTCAATGTAGCCACAATTTGGTTGTAACTGAACTCGTTTATCTCACATGTAATCCAATAATGAAAACAAAAACAAAATAATCTATTCTCCCGCCAGAGCAACATCTGCGACTCCAACAATTAAAATTCTTTTGGTATTACTGATAGATAAGCAGTTTGGTGCAACATACCTGTTTTCATTTAAAATCGTCAAATAAATCACTTTTATCAACTGTGACAGAAGGGAAGCCTACAGGGTAGGGTTGCCGTTCCAAGGCATGCACAGAAAGTTTTATTTTTTCCATCATTCTAGATCTTGCTACTTATAAATGCAGAATATACATATTCAATTAGTGTTGACAAAAGTACAGACTTGAACTCACACAGTAATTTGCTCTTCCCGTATTGTTATACGGCCCAAATCTTTGGCCGCACGACCGTTCTCCCTTAGCCTTGGTGCATAACGTTAAACCAGATTTTAAGTTGGCCAGACCCAATTTGAAGTTGCTCTAATTCGTGAAGTTTAACAGCACTAACGAAAATTCTTATGCCAGGAAACAGAACTAACGTAGCACTAACGATGGACGAAATTTGCTGAAGATTGGTAACAAGTGGTGGGCTGCGTGAAGTTGGCTGAACCCATTTCGAAGTTGTTCTAATTCGTGAAGTTTAGCAGCACTAACGAGAATTTTTACGGCAGAAAACACCACTGACGTAGCACTAAAAATGGACGAAATTTTGTGAAGTTTGGTAACAAGTGAGTGACTGTGTGAAGATAGCTGGAGCCATTCTAATTTTGCTCTAATTCGTGAAGTTTAGCAGTATTAACGAAAACTTTTACGACAGAAAAAAACACTAACATAGCAATAGCGCTGGTCAAAATTTGGTGAATTTCTTCGATAAGTGGTGGGCCAACTTCACGCTGACGCCATTTTGAGGATGCTGTTATTCTTGAAATTTACCAGCACAAATAATTTTTTTTATGTCAGAAAACGGCACTAACATATCACCAACCCTGGTCTATATATGGGGAAGTTTGGCGACAAGTAGTGGGCTGCGTGGAGTTGGCTGGACTCATTTTGAAGTTGTTCTAATTCGTGAAGTTTAACAGCATTAACGAAACTTTTACGGCAGAGAACAGCACTAACGTAGCACTAATGATGGACGAAATTTGGTGAAGTTTGGTAGTGAGTGGCAAGCTGCGTGAAGTTGGCCAGACCCGTTTTGATTTTGCTCTAATTCGTGAAGTTTAGCAACACTAACGAAAATTTTTACGGCAGAAAACAGCACTAACGTAGCACTAACGCTGGTCAAAATTTGGTGAATTTTGGCGACAAGTGGCAGGCTAACTTCACGCTGAAGCCATTTTGAAGATGCTCTAATTTTTTAAGTTTAGCAGCACTAACAAAAATTTTTATGGCAGAAAACAGCACTAACGTAGCAATAACGCTCGTCAAAATTTGGTGAAGTTTGGCGACTAGCGGCGGGCTGCGTGAAGTTGGCCGGGCAGATTTTGAAATTGCTCTAATTCGTGAAGTTTAGCAGCACTAACGAAAATATTTACGACAGAAAACAGCACTAACGTAGCACTAACGCTGGTCAAAATTTGGTGAATTTTGGCGACAAGTAACGGGCCAACTTCAAGCACCTGTTTGAAAGCTATATGTCAAACTGAACTTTAAGGTAAAAATTGGCAATACAACGTCTATTCAAGATCAAGTAGGAAAGTAAATACCTCAAGATCTCATTTGAAGCCTTTTCTTTCTAGATATCCATTAACAAATTCACAATTTACTCTATATTCGACCTCTAAAATTCTCTATATTCAGCAACAATCTAATACACGAGATCCCATTCAGTCACCTCAGACGAAAAATACCACAACTATCGTGTCTTGTCGGGGTGGTTAGACTTCTTTGGTCGTTCATTAAGCAACCAATCAATATTTTTAAAACAAAATATCTAAAATTTCTCTCTGTCATGAACTAAATAGTGCAAGCAAGAAGTCCTTCTCTCTCCGAATGCACGAGTGAAGTTACTTAAGAAGCAGCTTGTCCAAAACATCTAACAGTAATGTCCACAGCATTTGCTTATAACGTACTTAAACCCATACTTATCCTTTTCTCGCAATAAATGATCCATCTATGTTCCTTAGTTTGCCTGGATAAGCTAGGCTTTATGGCTTCATTCTTTCCAATTTTCATTTGACCTAAAAAATCAAACTTCAAAAATATTACTTTTCGTAAAGGACATAAACTTTCCAAAATACTTAAAATGATTATGATAATTATTTGTTACAGAAAGCTTTATATACAATAAAAACTGGTACAAAGTAATTTATTAGAAACCAATTACGAGAAAGCTAAATTTATGACATTTACTAACAAAACTCAGTGTTTTGTGGCTCCTCGGCCATTGAGTCAATGGGATAAAATAACCAAAGAATGCACATCAAACATCTAATTATTGAACATGACAACAATTGAAACTAGGTATCCTGATAAGAAAAGAAGCTTTTACATTTAATCAATGGCCTGATTTCTAAAATGGTAGTTCATGTGTATATTTTTACAAGATGTTTGTTAGATATAAATTAGACTTTGACTCAGTTATATGAAGTAGACCTCTAACACTTGAAGCAAAAAGTAAAACAACTTTTTATGAATCGGAAAGTTTTATTTCTCTGTAGAAACAAGTGAAAGGAATTTTCATGGATCGGAAAATTTTCATTATGATGTAGAAGCAAGTGGGAAAACTTTTCATAACCTGGATACTTTTGAATATTATGTATAGTGATGTTACGTGGAAAATTTTCCACTATATTTAACTGCATATTGAGCTATAAAATTGAATTCCTGTAGATGAAAGTTATCAACAAATTATAATTTTCCAAATAGCTTTTGGGAACCGGAAAATTTTCTAATATTTCGAGTTGACAAGTAAAAACTTACATAGTGTTTTCTCTCACACTCTCTCTCTCTCTCTCTCTCTCTCTCTCTCTCTCTGTCTGTGTGTGTGTGTGTATGTGTGTATGTGTGTATGTGTGAAGTACAGAGAACATAAATCGAGTTCGTTGAGTACAAATATCCCATCATATTGTTTAAAATGTAACAAGAAAGCGGAAAGAAACCTTTGTGAATTTATCAGTTATTTCAAAAACAGAAAATTACACTATTTCTTCACATATATGCTTGCCTATGTAATGAAATAGCTGCATAAAATATAAAAGCTTCAGTTCTTTTTGAAGCTTAGTTTTGTAATAGAAAATAAGAAGAAATTTGATCTGATTTTATTGTGTTTAAAGCTATGAGAAAACATCGTCTTATGCATATTAAATTAATAAAATATGATTTTGTGAGATCAAATATGAACTTGACGGGAAAAATACATTGAAAAATTTTAAACAGTTTTGCAGAAATAAAGAATCGTTAGATTTTCACTTCATGAAACTTTTTTCAGACAATATTTATTAGAAATAAATTTTACGGCTAAACAACGTTGGAGGAATAAGTGGAGTATGTTTTTATGAATGGGAAAATTTTCCGAAAAATTTATATCATTGGGCATTAGGCAATAAGGACTGTCGCAAATATTGTACAGAAAACATGGATATAATAATATTAAATTATAGAATGAGGAATGCATCGATATTAAATTCTAAAGGTGAAATGGTAAAGAAGGTTACAAAATCATACAATTTAAGCTGAGCTAATAAAAAAAATGTGAGAGTGAATCATTAACTTATAGGAAAAAGGTGTATCTACTATCTTGGATATTATTAGACGATGAATGTATTAAAATCTTCTAGGATGTTCTCTCAATTCTGGTGGCTCCGTGATAGAGGTTTTACATCTGTTACGTGGGGGCACTGGTTCTATCCCCGGCTAGGTAAGTTTGTGGTTGACAACATCGTGTCTTCGTTTTTTTAGGAGTACTTGTTTACCCGAATATCCCAATGTTCCCATTCCACCGATTCTTGTATCATCATTGACTTGCCTTAATCATAGTCTTCCTTAGGCTACAGGACATAATCATGGAACGTTAAACCGAAAGACTTCATTTCATTTGGAAGTATCTGTTGAACTCAGTGTTTTTGTTCTTGTGCCTTTTCTAAGAATTTAAGTTTTATTTTTCTCAAATTCTCATAAGAGGCAATCTGCTAAGAGGCGAGCGAACTAGTCAATGTGTATTGTCTATCTGTAGCAAAGACCAGAAGCTATTTCCCAAATGATCTAAGAAAACAAGCTTTAATTTCCAAGAAACCAGTTGACTTCTTCAGAATTCTGTAGTTATTCTCAAAAGGTTGAACCTTTTAAAAGCATTGCTACACTACAAAAGTTTGCCTATAGAAGTTTGTAAAAGGACAAATAAACTCTTAATATAACGCAAAAAAGGTATGTATGTTTATTTTATTTTTCCTGCAATAGTAGTAACAATCATTAACTCAAGACTGTCTATTACAAACGTAACATTGCTTAAATACGTAAACACCGAACCTGAATAATAATTAAAGAAATGTGAATCCGTATTTATTATTTTTACTTAAACATTGAACCTTAACATTACAGAATCATTTTTACAATCTTCAGCTTCTTATTTTAAAGCTCTTGTAGTCCTTCCTTTTGTTATTACTTTTACTCTTTCATTATTGGAGCTAGTGGTTATAATTAAAGTACTTACTTCCCAACAGCATCCCACCTTTTATAAACGTAACGTAATTTAAGGTATTAAAAGATACAACAACCGTAAAATACAAATTTATGCATCATAATTCCATTGCACGGTAGCTCTTCTCCCTCACAGATTTTCGTCTTCCTTCATCTTATATTATCTGTGTTTTTATTTCTTTTCCTTCCCCCTCCCTGAACCTTGACGACTAATTCTCCGTTGTTTCGCTGTTTGCCGTCAGCTCAATTCTCTGTATTTTTAATCTCTGCGAATCTCACTAAAATATAAAATGTTCTTGTATGTTAATGAGTTGCATAATTTCAACCAAATAAATGGCCTATCCAATTGCAAATATGTGAACAGACTTTGGAGAAGTAGCTGAAATTCAGCTTAAATGTAGAAGAGACTATGTAGATTCTATATTCGAAAAGCAAATTATTCTAAAAATCGATGGACATAGTTAAAAAGCACGAAACATTAACACTAATGTCAATGGAAAATGAATGAAAAGAAATCATTCCTCCACTTATCTCAAAAACCAAAACAGGAAGATAGCTGGAAGTGAACTCTAATGTAGAAGAGAATACGTAGATTATATTCCAGAAGCAAATTGTCCTAAAATGGACGAAACATAGTCCAAAAATCACGAAACATTAATGTCAGTGGAAAATCGATGAAATACAAATAATCCCTCCATTTATCTCAAAACGTAAAGAGGGAGATGGCTGAAAATCAGCTTAAACAAAGGACAGACCATGGAGATTCTACATGAAAAAAAAAAAGAATTGTCCTAAAATGAATGGAACACGAACGTTAAAATCAATGGAAAATCAGTTTAAAAAAATTAAGTCATCCACATATCTCAAAAACTACAAGGAAATGGCTAATTGAGATATTATTGCAGTGACATAATGAAGAGATCAAGAACGATGTATAGCACGTAAAGGTAAATATGGATAGAACATTGTCAAAAGTCAAGTTGTTTGAGTAAAATCAATAATAATGATAAAGGGTATGCATCTTTGAATTAACCAGGGCGCCCCACGCGGAGGTTACGTGCTTAAAATATCTCACATCTTGATTTGGAATCTCCAGACTCGATTTAGCACGTAACGTGACTTTTGACCTGATCACATGACACAGTCTGGTGCTTGTGGCAAACCAGATACGCCCTTTTGTATAGTACTGTGTTTAAGGAAAAGAGATCTAAGCATTTAAATTTTTAACAAAAAAAATATATGAAATACCAACTGTGCTTTCTGGCCATATCTTCCTCCCATACAGGTCGAACGCCTTAGCGGTAACGAACACAGAATTTTGGTAATCTTGGTACACGTTAGAGACGGATTAGACAAAGTGAAACAAAAATAACAACATATACGTAATAAATAAATTTATCCACACTCGTAAGCTTTGGATATATTCAAGTAAATATCTTAGAAAATTTAAATATGTAAGAGTATTACTACCTGTCAAATAAGGAAATATACATCTATTTGTGACTCTGGTATCCTTGTACCGACAGCTGTGGAGTATATGAAAATTAAATCAGCGAAATCTACAGTTTGGTGGGGAGAGACAATGGAAGTCTGAACCATAACATTAAGAGGTTCAGAAGTTGTAAATACAAATTATACATACTAGAGATAGTGACAAAAACATAAAAGAGAAACGAAAAATCTACGATGCAAAGGAAAACGTGGTAGAAATTCGAAGTAGTGGCATAGACTGGAATTGCCTATAAAGGCGTCAATACCTCCAGAACGAAGTAGTCGTGGTCTAATGATGAGGGCAATAGATTGTTAATCCAAACAGCAGTTGTTCGAATTCATAAAAGGAACGTTTCTTGCGGAGTCTTTAAAGACATGATGATTTTAGGGAGTGTCTTGGGGAAAATAATAGCTGAATCTTTGTTATTCTCCCCTGGACAAATTTTCGAATGTAGGCCTATTCAACAAAGGTTATCAGTGGTTTCATTGTACTACTTTAACATCCTGGGCCTTATGCAGAGTCGTTCTGACGAGTGATTAGTGCCATACTAAAGAGTTCGACTAACATGTTTCCTACAGTAGTCAGGCCTTTAGCATGACGCTAATCATACGTCAAAACGACTCTGCATAAGGCGACCTGTATCTGAAATCCTCCCCGAGGATGATCGTCTGAAATCATCACCATTTAAAGATATTACCTTAAAGATGATTAAATTTCAAACATTGAAGCGGGTAACTGTGTTTCTTTCGGTTATTATCAAATACTTTTAAAAAGGCTTCAAATTCTTGGTAGAAATGGATCTCAAGAATATTGTATAATACAAAAGCATATTAAATTAAAATGTAATTTCAAGTAATAAACCATAGGTAAGTTTAGTTATAAAACCATCATGAAAGATACACACTAAAAGTATAAAATGAATATGCTTAAATTAAAAGGTTTTATGTTCATATTGTACAGTATCTTAATGCTTATTCTGGTTAACTTGTAACTGGGTTCACAAATATTTCTATGTGTAATTTATATAAATTATATCCCAATAATAGCTACGAAAATCAGCTCACAGATTATAACTCAAGTGAATTTCAAAATTGTTCGAAATATAATCAAGTCCTTCTTATTGAATATGAAAGTGATGCAAAGGACGAAGTAGAAGTCACTGGCCTTTGATGTTTTCTCAGGTCACCCAAATAATGATAAATACACCCTATCCTATCACTCTCTTTTGAACTTTATACAGTATATTCAAATAGAACACTTTTTGCTGATGCTATTAGACATTATCGGCAAAATATGCAGTAGCATGTTATAACCGACTTCGTATGCTTTAATCAAGGAAAGTTCCCTATATTTTTTCTAAGATATTCTTTTTCTTAAATCCAATTAAAACTACTCGCTGAGCAAAACAATACCTTTATTGTAAAACTCAATACATTCAATCAATACAATACATTATTTTTCTTATATTAATCCAAGAGTCTCATTTCAGATTTTGCCTGGGGGAAGTAAGATTGTCCACCCACATAAGAATTTCCTGTTTTTTGTTGATACATTAGAATAAAATTTATTAAAAAGGATGTGTTTCTCAAAATCAGGAGTAGAGGTCAATTGCCCTTCTATCCCCCCCCCCCAAATGGCATCACTGTGTGAATCCTATTAAAAACTTCAACGTTCTTGTTTCATTCAGGTACTACCACAAAATTAAAAAGAAAATCACAATAAATTTTAAAACGAAAAAAAAAAGTAGTGTGTATACATAACCCCAAAATAAATTAGGAATCTTGTGTTTCTTCTAAAATTCAAACACTCCACAACATCTATGCACTATCGTAAAGAAAATCCCATTACTTTTTTGTAGAACTTCAGTTGCTGGTTTTTCTCCCCATCATCCTTCAGCCACTATTATTAAATGATCTGTATACAAGTTCCTTCCCAGATTGTGGCATCTTTCAGCTCCCTATACATTACTCGGCTAAGCAGTCGAGATACAATTTGCATATAAATGGCTTTGGTTATTTTTCATTCCTGCCACAGACTGAATAAATGAGTAGAAAGCTTTGAGGGATGTATTTTGTGTCTTAGGTTTTTGTAATAGCTTTTCTACGAGTTGTGTACTGAAGTAACACCCATTGTAGGATGCTCTAATTGCCTCTTTTATGTAGTTGTTATTAGAGTGGCACTAACGATTACAACTTTTTAGCTTCTTTTACCAACTGTAACTAGAATTTGTAGCTCAGAAACATGAAGATAAACAGTGTAAATAATTTAAACCGAAGAGAAATAGTGATGAAAAATCTTCTTTAATGGCAAGAAAACGCCGTTTTCGTTTGTTTTTTTCGAAATGTTATTATACTTATAAAACGTAGCAATTCAACATTAGACACCTTAAAATACTTTTCTAAAGAATTATTAACGTCGCAATACATATATACATCTGATCACAACGAAGCTGCTTAATATATTTTGACATATTTTTTTCCTTTATTCATATTCTGATTTTTTATAATACTTAATGAAATGAAATCTTATAGTTTAACGTCCAACGCATATGTCCTTTAGGCTAATGGATATGGTGATTAAAGCAGGTGAATGATGATGGAAGAACCAATTTAATGAGAATGTGGGAGAAAGTGGGAGTACTCCGAGAAAGCCCACGGACACAATGTTATTCACCACAAACTAACTTGGTCAAAAGATCGAACCGGGGACTCCACGCACCAGAGGTAAGTGCTCTACCACTGAACCACCGGGCCTCCCTAAAATATATTATTACGGTAGTTCAGTGATATAAAAATTAAGAGGTTATAATTAACCGCCGAAATTCATATTGAACTTTTATGGAACATTTCAATAGATGGCAGATATCACGTTGTCTACAGAACAATGAAATTTGATACTTTAGAGCTCAGTTCGGTTTTTTTTTCTTTTTTTTCCAACCGCAACCTAATACTAAAGCTGAAGCCAGTAATTTTAACTCCTGTACTGACTATTACAAACTAAAGTGCATATTTCTCGATGCGTTGACGCAAACTCGGACCGAATAAGATCCCTAGAGCAGATAATCTCCGTTCACTCTAGGATGGAAAATTGTTTACAAACAACAATTGTAGTGCGAGCGTCGAAACCTTGCTTCTCACCCCCTACATGGTTAATTCATGGTTACTAGGCACATGAATCGCCGATCCGAATGTACCTGCTTCTGCACAGTCATGGACCAATCACTATTACTACATAAATTGCTGCTTTTGAGATGACTGAGACATTAACGTTATGACAAATCGAGTTAGTTATTATGTAATACAATCTTACTATAATGCCCACTCAATTTTGTACAGTGTTCTTGTTGGAAAGTGTGCGGAAACCTTCTACGTCTGGCAATATTGGGAGCTTGCAGTTTGTTGTCAACAATAAACAGAGAAAGCGAAGACCGTTAGGTTCGCTGGACGTGGACAGCGTTGTTTTCATGATAAGGCGACAGAAACGTATTGTGCTGATTGTAAACACGGACTGGGAATTTCGATGCGAGTATAGGTGGAAATATTCTCGCCACATATTGCCTGTTGGTGAAGGTTTGCAATGTTGCAAACTGCCAAGTGTAGAATTTCATACTAATTGAACGAGCTTTGAGAAGTATTAATATGATCCAATAATAGGGTGGTCCTTAGGTATATGGGAAAAAATAAATTTTCGAATTTCTTCCGCCGCACCCCCTATTTCTTTTCCTTTGGTAATAGAAACATCATACACAAAATTTCACAAAAATCCGTCAACGTTAACCCGTGCCGCAAAGCAGTTGATTTCTGGAAAAAGAAATCCATTTGAATTTCAATGGCACTCGATTTACTATTTGTCAATAAACGTATCACAAATTATCACAAATGTAAATAGGACAATATAAAGCTTTCCTCTGTAATTCAGAATTGACTGGGTTTCAAATACAGTCGGTTGGTTATCAGGCAACAAGCTACAAGCATCATGATCATCGTCCATATATATAGTACTTATGGATGGTAATGCACAGTGTTATGAACCACTGTGGAAAATATATTTGGATCTGTTTCCCATGCCACTTGCTTCGTTAATAAAATTTACGTGAGTTAGAAATCAATCAACTAATAAATACAAGTAAAAAATTTAATGATAATTGCTGATATTCCAAAAAATGGACAAAAAATATATTTGAATTGTAGATCGACTTAATGATAACTTTTACTTTTTACGCAAGGTAGCTTTTCCACATCCTGGAAACAAGTTTCTATAGTCTTTCATCACTTACAAAAGGAATTGTTTCTGTTCTTCATTTTTAGTTAGAACTGCATTGTGATTTTCCATTAACTTTAAGCTCTTTCCGCTGCGTCATTTGTAACATGCAGCTTATCAACTACTTTTTTCCCGAAAAGAAATTCATCATTTGTCGACCAACAAACCGGATCAACGTCTAGAAAACCTGTAGAAATCCGAAACCTTTCGAAGAATTTCGTGTTTCTTATCACAAAATTAGCAATTTCTTTTTCTTCAATATCATCTATTTCACTAGCGTGCAGTTCAAATCGCTTCATCGTTTCATATGAACTGTCACTATTTTTAAATTTTTCTCCTATTTTGTGTTTTGTTCATTATTGATATTCTCGTCAAAAAATAAAAGTGCTCACACTCCTCTGAGAGGTACCAAAGATGTTAGGAAAACTTCAATAAAGCCACTCTCGAGACATCCGAGTTTATGAGTTTGTACGTTTGAGGGCTCTTCAAAAATTGTAAATCTTGATGTGGTGAACGAGATGCACTGGGACAAGAAAACCAAGTAAACCAAGCTTTTTAGAACATGAAAAGTGCACACTTGACGCAGTCCTTCTTCCCGCTCAGTTAATTTAAACTGATTACTAAAGAGAAATATTTTTAAACATCATAAGGTTTTTCTTATCCACCTTACCTGCTGTACTGCTCCAGGAAAACGGAAAGAAATACCTCCAGGAGGCGTACTTCCTAGAAAAATTACTGTAAGCTCCAAAAGTTCTCTGTAATCTTCTCTGCATTTCCAAATTTTGAACAGCAAAAACTAGCTTATCTTTCTTCATATTGCAAAGAACTGAATTAACACTTCGATTAGAAATTCATGTAACAAAATTGTTGTGTTGAAATCTCGGCCACTGTTTCTGAAAAGTTTTAAAAATTGGCACCTCTGGACCGGAAGAAACTGAAACACATTCTTCAAATACACACTTTAATATCAATTCAAAAATGTGATGCCTACACAGAAGATATAAAAGTTCTTTTTCCAATTTTTGTTCAAGAAGAATACAAGTTCCATTGATACGTACAGTATTAGGAGAAGTTGTGTCCCAATGCCTCTGCTGTTGCGATTAATATGCGCATGGAGCTCCATCAATCAATTTATAGCGATCAACAACCGCAACGAGTTGCGGAGTAATAAAACGTACTTTCCCTCTTCTTCTCGAAGATCCTGTCACTATCTCATCAGAATCTACTCCTTCCATTGGAATTGTATTTTCTGTGCTGTGGTGAGTATCCTTGATCGGTATTCTTGCTTTAGACCAACACATTTCTGTTTCACGAATTGTTAACCGAGCATTCTCTTAAATGAACAAAGTGATCATTATGTGTTCGGTGTCTAGTGAAATCAGTTATGGTATTTACCTCGTTGGTAATACGAGTGAACAGATATTAGGTTGTAAGTTACTGCCCAACAGACAAGTACTTGGTGCATTCTTTTATAACATACGAAATGTGAAATTACCTTTAATCACATGTGATGATACAAGACCCAAGAAAATAAATGGAAAACGAAAAAAAAAATTTTTTAATGCTAGCTTGATGGCTAGCTCCCCCAAAGGATTATGCCCTTTATATGGGAAGAGAAGGAAGAGGATTGTGGGTGGAAGGTATATAGTGCTGGTCTATGAGTGCATTCTTTATTAATTAGCTTTAATAACAAACATAAAAAATAATATACAACAGGTATATTACGAAGATAAATACATGTGAATGTATGATACAACTGCAGACATTATAGCATTATGCTATAATCATAAGGATGGGGAGTAGGTACTAGTTCTAGCGATGGCATTGCCTTTATTTGGTTATGAGATCATATGAAGGACATTATAGCTTTAATGCTATAATCATAAATGAGGGGAATATATGAGATGGAAATGAAGTGCATCGGACATCACAACACGTGGGATATGTTAGTGGACGAATGAGCTTATCTTCCGGTCCTGGGGTGGCTCAGGACCATGATGGAGACAGTGGGAACCCTGTTAGAACAAAAGGACTACTGTGCAACATAGGATGGAAAGATGAGAGGTGAAGAATAGTCGGTTTTATAAGCAGCAACGGCATGAAGATCGGGATGATCAGGGGGTAAAGTGTAATGGTATAATGAAAATAGAAGGGAAAGTGAAGTATGATGAAGGGGGTGAGAAGGGGTATAAGCTATATCAAATTTCATAGTATCTAAGAGGAGGGCATGTCGTTCCTCGAACCGTTTAGTAATATACTTCAGTCGGAGGGTTTCGAGGTGGTATAAAATATGGGGAAAAGTTAGGCGCTCATAAAGTTCATGTGTAGGGCTGGGTAATTTAATGCGGAATGCAATGCGTAAGGCATGTCGTTCAAGAATTTTTAGTTTCTCGTAATAAAAGGGAGAGGCGTTAATCCAAGCCACGAACCCATACGTTAGTATTGGCCGGAGAAAAACCTTGTATGTGTTTAGGACGACAGATGATTTGAGGCCCCAAGTCGTTCCAGTTAAGCGTCGTAATAGATTCAATCTATTATACGCTTTAGCGACAACCGTCTTTAAATGAGGACGCCAGGAAAGGTGTTTGTCGATGGTGAGACCAAGATATTTGACGTAATTAGCGGGTTTCAGGCGAGAGTCGTCCACGGTTAAATTGAGATAAGATGGATTTTTCTGAATTTTACTACGTTTTCTGGGAGGAAGAAGAAATAATGTTTGTGTTTTATCTGGATTTATCTTGAGCCTCCACTGGTTGCACCAGCTGACGAAGGAGTTGATAGCAGACTGCATAGCGGTATTAATTTGCTGAACTGTGTTCCCTAAGGCTAGGAAGGCTGTATCGTCTGCGTATTGAAAAAGTTGGATGTTGTCTGGAAGTGGCGGTAAGTCTGCAACATATAGAAGATATAATAAAGGAGAAAGTGCTGAACCCTGAGGCACGCCGGAATGTAGAAAGATGGGATGTGAAAGAGCACTGTTGATTGAGATATAGGCCAATCTGCAAGAGAGAAAATTATAAATAAAACGGACGTAGGCAAGAGGAAGTTTGAAATTCAACAATTTAGCAATGAGACCTTGGTGCCAAACTTTATCAAATGCTTTCTCAAGATCAAATAATACTAAGCAGGATGGTTTGATTGTATTGTAATGATCAGTTATGATAGTGAGCATTCGTAAAAGTTGGTCGTTGATACAGTAATTTGGACGAAAGCCTGCTTGATGATTCGGGAGAAGGTTTTTAACAGAGAGGTGTTGGTGGAGCCTGTAAACGAGAATACGTTCAAGAATTTTGCTGTAGATGGACGTTAATTGAATTGGTCTGTAAGAAGCAACGCTATTGGCAGGTTTGTCCGGCTTTTGAAACATTAAAACTTTCGAGGTTTTCCAGTGAGACGGTATGTAACCTGTTCTGAGTATAAATGTAAAAATGAGAGCTAAGAGGTGTAGGAGAATATACGGTCCTTCTTTGATATGGCGATATGTGATCTCATCTAGTCCAGGGGCAGTATTGCGTTTTCGTGCTATGGTGTCTTGAATTTCGACTGTGGTGATAGGAGCTGTAAGTGGATGGTTAGCGGGAAGAGAGTGGGATGGATTTGGTTGAAGGTGAGGGGACTGAAAATTAACTTTTTCGACTGGATGAGTTTTTGACTGATTAGTTGGTGGTAGAGGAGTGAAAATGTTTTGTAGGTAATCGGCAAAAGCGTCCGCGTTATCTTTATCGGTATGAAGAGCTTTGTCATGGTGAATTAATGGATATGGCGTATGTGTCTTTTTACCTGTTAGGATGTTGAATCTTTTCCAAAATTTCGTGAGGTGAGCAGTATCTGAAAGTTTATTGCAAGTGTCTATCCAACGCCGTTGTTTATATGCCCGTCGTTTAATTTCGGACTGTCCGTTGATATTGTCTATGAAGCCTTAAGGATTCGACATTGCCGGTGCGTTGATAATCTCTATAGAGTTCTCTAGAACGACGAATAAGTGGAAGGTAATGGGGTGGGAGTTGAGGATGATGAGGAGAAACAGTTGACTTGGGAATATGGGAGTTTGCGGATGCCTGAATAGATGATGTGATAACGTCAAGCGCATGATATAAACCTTCTTCTGTAGTAGGGGCTTCTAAGTGTTCAAGACTGCGTGCAAGAGAAATGCGGTATGCTTCCCAGTCTGCTTTATCAAAACGTGGAACTTCACGTGATGGAATAGAATTGGATAGGTTGGAGACTCGGCGTGTGATAGAAAGTTTAATGGGAAGGTGATCACTGCCCATCGGATCGAGTACGTGCACAGTGCATTGGTCTATGAGATTATGCGAAACTATGACTACATCTGGTGTAGTGTTGGAAACATGTCGAGTTGGTTTGGGTAGTTGCAGAATAGTGCCGGTAGTGTGAGTGGTGATGAAATCCTGGAAGTGGCGTTTCTGACGATCGGTACGGCTGTGAAAATTGATGTCAGCCATGATTACAAACATTCTGAAGTTATTGGAAATATATTGAAAAAACCCATAAGGAAGCTCATGACCAGGGCGAATGTAGATTGTGGCAATGGTTACATAAAGGTTTGAATAATAGAGCGTAACAACCAAGTTTTCAGACAGATTTTGTATTGGAGGATGAAAGATGCGATATGGTAAGCTTCGAGGGAAACCAATAGCTACCCCACCATTTGCTCTGCGGGCTGGTATGGTGTTGTCATGGCGAAGAACATGATAATTTGAAACTTTGCTAGAGCGTGCAGCTGTAAGGTGAGTTTCGTTTAGTAAGAATGCATGAATGGTTTCCTCCAAAAGAAGTTGTTCAAACAAAGTCCTGTGTTCTTGTAAGGAGCTGATATTCTGAAACAATAAACTAATATGAGAGTCCATGTCTGAAAACTCAATGTATATCAGTTGTAAGGTCAGTGTTGAGAATAGAAGAGTGAAAATATACATTTTGACCAGAGTAAGTAGCTTGGAAGTTAACATTGAGGATTCTTTTGGCTGCCAGTTGAATTTGTTGGAAGACGTGTTGCCGTTGAAAGGGAAGAATATTTTGAAGTGCTGTGGTGAGAAAAGAAAGAAACTGGTTGATTTGAATTGGTTGAAAAACAGAAGTTGGCGTATCCATAGGATTGTCGGTAGGTGCCGTAACCTTTAAGGGCACGACTAGTTCTGGCTTGCTTGGTTCAGGACGGGGCCGTGCTTTCCACCTGTAGCTAAAAGTGGGATGAGCATTTCCACAAGTACTACATGCTGGCGGATTTTAAAGGTTTGGACAGGTTTTCGTGTTATGAAGTTGCGAGCAGTATCCGCATTTCGCAGGATTGCGACATTCCGCTGTGCTATGAGAGTTATAAATTTGACATTTCTCGCAACGCAATGAAAGGGGAGCTGGAGTGTGTGATGGCTCTACTCTGTGGCGTTTTTTATAAATGAAAGCTCCATTGCAAAGTAAATCGTCAATGGTCTCTTGAGAGCTAGTCAAAACGCGGAGCATGTAAGTTGCGCCATGTACGCTTTTGATGCGTAAACACTTGAGACTGGAGTGCCCTTCAGCTTTTAGTTCCTCGCTGACTTCATCGTCGCTTATACTTGGCTCGACCCCACGTATGACTACTGATAAAGCAGGTTGTCGACGTGGAGGAGGTTGCTGTTTTATATGTTTATCTGTTAGTTTCTGCAGGTTAGCGTTAACGAAAAAAAATTTTTTTGCTAGCCCTTGGGCTAGCTACCCTGTAGAGGGCTACACCCTCTTTAAGGAAAGGGATGGAATGGAAATTAAGGAATTAAAGGTTATAATCGATGGGCTAAGAGATGTTACTTTATTTATTACTGTATATTCTGGGTCATTATAGTCTTTGCGACTATAATCATTTTAGAGGTGAGGTAATTAACAAAATTATATATAGTTATAAATACAATAATGATGATTACAACGATACAATACATTATTGTGCAAATAATGCAAATGTGTATAAATGGATATGAGGTATGAAATGAGGTGCGATGCACGCCACAACACATAGGTCCTGTTAATAAAAACAAATGCGGGTTATCTTCTGCCTAGGGGCGACGCTAGGCCAATGTAGACAGAGAGGCCCTGTTAGATGACAGAGGGGTTACTGTGCTTGATATGACGGGTAGATATGCGGAAGATGGACATGAAGGCGGTGATCGTGCACAAGTGCTAAGTCTGGATGATTAGGCGGTAGGGTATAGCAATATAGTGTGAAGAGTAAATTGAGTGGGAGATGGTAGTATCGGGGGCGAATAGATGAGAGGGCGAGGTGATGCATAGTTTCGAAAAGCAGTGATTGTTCTTGCTGGTAGCGAATGGTGATGAAGTTTCGGCGTAGAGATTCAATGTGATAAAGCAATGTAGGAAAGGTTATGAGAGAGTACAAGTAACGAGTCGGACTGGGAAGAGAAATACGGTGAGCGATACGAAAGGCATGGTGCTCGAAGGTTGCCAGTTTGAAGTAGAACGAAGGTGGAGCTGATATCCAGGCAGTGAACCCATAGGTCAGGACGGGACGGAGAAAAACCTTATACGTGTTTAGAACGAGGTGCGATGTAAGTCCCCATGTCGTGCCTGTCAGACGTTTTAGGAGATTGAGGCGGTTATAGACTTTAGTTTTAACGTAGTTCAGATGAGGAGTCCAAGTAAGATGTTGATCAAATATAATGCCGAGATAAGTTACTGTTCTGCTGAGACGAATTTGCGAATTTTGTATGGAGAGAGAGAGAGAAGTGATGGATTTCTGTGAATTCTGGAGCGTGTGCGTGGTGGAAGAAATACTATGGCTTGAGTTTTTGAAGCATTTATAGTGAGCTTCCATTTTCGACACCACTGAGAGAAACGGTCAATTGATTCCTGCAATATTAGGTTGATGTGTCTAATAGTACGGCCGAGTACAAGGAAGGCGGTATCATCGGCATATTGAAAGATATGTACGTCTGCAGGCAGAGGTGGAAAGTCGGAAACGAATAGCAAGTAGAGTAAGGGGGACAAAGCTGATCCTTGAGGGACACCTGAGTGTAGAAAGATTGGATAAGATAAATGATTGTTAATATGAACATATGTAATGCGGCAAACCAAGAAGTGATAGACGAAACGGATGTATGATGTTGGTAGTTTAAGTTTGATGAGTTTGAAGATGAGGGCGAGATGCCAGACTTTGTCAAATGCTTTTTCAAGGTCAAAAAGCACAAGACAGGATGGGCGTACAGAATTATAATGATTTGTGATAAGGGTGCTTAGGCGTTGGAGCTGATCATTGATGGAGTATGACGGGCGAAAACCGGCTTGGAAAGATGGGATGAGACTGCGTGCACTGAGATAAGGGTGGAGCCTATTGACTAGAATGCGTTCAAGTACTTTGCTAAAAGTTGTAGTGAGTTGTATAGGGCGATAGGAAGATACAGCACTGGGTGGTTTTTTCGGTTTTAGGAACATGAGCGTTTTAGACATCTTCCACTCGGCAGGAAAAAAGCCTGTTCGAAGGATGAAAGTGAAGATAGAGGCTAATAAAAGGAGTAGTGACGGCGGACTTTCCTTGATGTGGCGATATGTAATTGAATCAAAACCTGGAGCAGAGTTTCGTTTAGTCCGGACAACGGAAGTGATATCGGCAACAGTAATAGGAGAAGTGAGTTCATTGGGCGGTAATGTATGGCTGACACTAGGTTGGAAGAGATGACTCGCTGTGTTGACTTTATCGACTGGATGAGAAAAAATATGATCAGAGGGTTGAGGGGTGAAGATGTCTTGGAGGTAGTCAGCAAACGCATTCGCCTTGTCCTGATCAGAAGCGGCTTGATTGTTGTTGATGATGAGTGGGTAAAACGTTTTGCTGAATTTACCACAAAGCGCATTGAAACGTTTCCAGTAACGTGATGAATGTGCTGTGTCTGCAAGAGTGTTACAAGCTTTAATCCATTGGCGCTTTTTGTACGCTTCAATATCGTTTTTTACAGAACGTTGGAGCTGATTGTGAAGACGTAGTGCTTCGGGATTTTGTGTCCGGACGTAGTCACGATATGCTTGACGAGAGCGTTTGATCTGAGCTAGGTAGTGCGGAGGTAATTTAGGTTGGTATGGAGTGGAGCTAGAAGTTGGGATGAATAATTCGGATGCACGGGTAATCTCAGAAGTGATAGTAGAAACGTGGGCATATAGCTCGTCAGATGATGTAGGAGGGTGGAGATCTGCGACAGCATGGGTAAGATATGTGCGATATTGATTCCAGTTGGCTTTATCAAAGCGAGGCGTTCGTAGTGGAGGAAGCGCAGTATGTGAACGAGTGGTGCCAAAATGATATGAAAGTTTGACCGGGGCGTGGTCACTACCAAGAAGATCAAGAACTTTGAATGTACTGTTGGCAGCGAGTGTATTTGAGGTGATGGCGATGTCGGGAGTGGTATTGGACACAGGTCTAGTAGCAGATGGGAGAGTATGTATGATGCCGGTAGTGTGTGTGGTGATATGGTCTGTAAAGCGTGTGCGTTCATTCGGAGTGCGACTATGAAAGTTTATATCGGCGAGAATGATGAAATGTTTATAGGTATTAGAAATATGACTGAAAAATTCAAGTGGGATGGGGTGACTGGGTCGAACATAGATAGTAGCAAAAGTGATGATGATAGACTTGCAGTACAAAGTTATGATGATATGCTCAGGGAGGTGTGGAAGAGGACAAATGTGATGGCGAGATGGTATGTGATTGCGAAAGCCAATTGCTACTCCCCCATTGGCCCGTAAGGCAGGAGCTGTATTGTCATGACGAGTGAGTGTGTAGCGAGGGATATTACATACGGTAGACTTGGTGAAAAAGGTCTCATTCAGCAAAAATACAGATACGTGTTCTTCGAGTAACAGTGCTTCGAAAAGGGTTTTGTTGGTAGGTAAGGAGCGAATATTCATGAAAAGAAAGACTAAATCCATATTGACGGGTAGGTTAAACAGTTGTTTCTTGACGGGATGTATGAAAATGAACGTAATTGTTGGTATAGGTGGCGTAGAAGTTGACGTTGAACACTGATTTAGCAGCTTTGGTAAGTTGTTGTAGAATATGATTGCGTTGAAAAGGATGAATATTTTGTAGGGTGAGCGTGAGAAATTGAAGAAGCTGCTGAATGGTAACTGGATCAGTGGTTTGAAGATCGGTTTTAGGTGGAGAGTCTGGCATTCGGAGCGGTACGACTAAATCAGGATGTTGTTGATCAGGTTGAGGTTTATTCTTGCACTTATAACTATAGGCCGGATGTTGTTCATGGCATGTGGGGCATTCAGGTGGCTGTTGAAGGTTAGTGCAGAGGCGCGTAGGATGTGGTCCTGTGCAATGTCCACAGACTGGCTGATTTTTGCAATTTACAGTGTTGTGATCATTGTAGATTTGACATTTTTCGCATCTCACTGGAAGAGGAGCTGGAGAGCGTGAAGGTTCAACCCTGTGCCGACGTTTATAGATCTATGCGCCAGTAGTGAGTAAGGCGTCTATTGTATCTTGGGAAGAGGTGAGAATGCGTACCATACAAGTTGCACCTTGATTGTTTCGTATGCGGATGACTTTATGAATGTTATGGCCTTCATGTTGAAGCTCTTCATGGATTTCGTCGTCAGAATATGTTGGGTCAACCCAAAAAAAAAAAAAAAAAAAAAAAGCAAATACGTGTTACAAGAAGCCTAAAATTATTTTATTTACAATAACAGTTGTAATTAAAACCAAAGGAGAGAACGATTTGGTTGTAAACGGTCGTAAAAAATAATTGTTTGACATTTATTTATTATTTCGAATTTAATTTTGTTCATAAATGTGCTCCAAATTGCTTAAAAAATGGGATTAAATAGAATAATCTGAATCTGTGAATGTATTGCCATCTATTGAGCAACATAGGAAACTACTGTTTTCTAAATCTTATTCCTATAAAGATTTAAATGTCTTTGCGGCACCATTTATCGTTGTCATAATGAACTCAAATTTACAGATAATACTTTTCTCATTAAAAGGAAAAATATTAAGGGGTGCGGTCTCAGATATACATAACTTGAGAAATAAGGACCACCCTAATGCAATAATTATAATTACTAACAACCATAGACTTAAAGTATTAGGAAATAAAGCATGCTGCTGTAAGAAGAATATAATACATATTGAATTACGTGTTCAAAGTACAGTATAAATCGAATTTTAACATGTAAACATTTTAAAGCAGTACACATTTGCCCTGTTTGGGTGCCCTTACCAGACACTGTCCAACACACACACAAAAAAAAAGCATTAAAATAGGTAGATCGAGAATGGGCTCTGGCTGGTATTCCTTATTAAGGTTTTCCTCAGTCCCATCAGGTAAATGCCAAGATGGTAGCTTCTGTAAGGCCAGAATTGGGCCAAACACTGACGCTCCAAAACTGGCGGAAGATACATTTTGCCAGAATATTATGTTGCCAACACTTTCGCAAATATTGTGGTGGTGCGTTCCGATTTCCTTTTTTCGTTTATTGGCTCCTTAAATTCGTTATGAAGTAAATGTAGAAGTGCTTCTTTCATTCTCTTTCCTTCTTTCTTCTCATCTTGCTCATCCTCGCTATCTTTTCCCTACCTTCTTAAAATCTGAATACTATCCTCCTGTAAGACTGTGTTTCTCTCCACGGCCCAGGGTTTAAAAAGACCAAACTGATATAGTTAACTATTAGCAGAACTGTACCAATAAATTCACATTAGAGACAGCGCCGTAACTTTTTATGGGGGGCAAGCATTAATACGTGTATTTGGGCCAACTAGAAAAAGTTGTTTTTCTAATTCTAGGGCAACTTCTTTCTACTTTTCTCTTACTCTTTATGGGTCCCCGGAGCCTGTGTGCCCTCCCTCACGGCAAGGTCTGCGAGGCCATTACTTACGCTCCTGGGCCCGTTCCATATATGGCATATTAATTAAGGGGACAATATTGACAAATCTTAAATAAATGTTATTTCTAGGGCCCCTAATAGTAGACATTTTTTACTGAAATGGGCCCACGATTCATTTTTGTTTTGTTTACCTTTTGTGTGCTGCTTTGTTTATGTAATGTAGTGAACCTGCTTGATGCCTCATTTATAATTTCATGTTCGTATCTTATATGGATTAAGAAAACTTTGTCTCAAAATGGCGGTAAACCTTCCTGGGAGGTAGTTGGCCCTCCTCTGCCCCCCACAAGTGATGGCCCCGATTAGAGAAGACGTAAACTTTCGAAATTTACGCAACTTGCAAATACCAAACCCTACTAGAACTAAAATTGATGAGTTAGTGCCACTGTTACCATTGAGATAAGGGGAAAGAAGGGGAAGGATTGCTAAGATTCACTAGCCAGATTTTGTGTCAAAACACAGCGCCAAACTATATTAAACGGACAATAGTGATTTTAAATCTCCTCCCAAGGAACTTTCAATACACATGAAGATGAAAGTAATACTGCGAAAAAAAAAATGGTTACCAAACATTGAGTACGATCGGCGATATGCTCCAGGGACAAGTTCATAGTTCCTGGTAAGTTATTGAGAGTTCTACCTCACAAGGTAGAAAAAATAAATTTAAAAATTGCATTTCGAAGAAAAGAACGAAATTCCTATATCTCATTTTTATTTTCACGAGTGGTAGAAATCCCACTCCAAAGAGGTGAGAGTCGAACTTAATATGATGGGTAAAGTGAGAAATTGGGTGCACTGAAATTGCGCAAACTTTCACTCCCTTATCTGTTGACATAGATAAAGCCTTAATGAGCAGGCAGCAAAATTTGAAATTGTCCAAAAAATGCTGTGCAACGTTGCCATCATTACCATAAGCATCCCGACTAATAAAACCAGTCACCAAAACGCAAGTCTTTTTAGGGAAAAAAATCAAAGTAATGGATGACAACAGCTTTTTCAGTTATTGCTATTATATGTGTGCATGGGCGTCGTTAGTGAGGGGGCTGGGGAACATGACCCAGTCAATAATTTTCTACATCCTGTCTAACTGTAAGATTGCTTGTAAGATTAAAACTGTAAGAAAATAGTGATTGGAAGCAAATAGTTATTGGAAAACTGTAAGGAAAACAAATTTATATAAAATAAACAAAAAATATATTTCTAAAAGTTCCCTTTAAATATCGTGGACAGGCATTCGACTAGTCAGAGATAAAGATTTGTTTATACTTTCCAGTTTTGGCCAATCACAAACAAGTATTTGTTTACATATTTCTTAACTGTTAAGTATTTGTCCACTACAAAGTTCACTTGGCGGGAGCAGGGTTTGAACCCGGGACCCCAAGAACCAGAGGTGAACGCTCTACTACTGAACCACCGCGGCCCCTAAGCCGTAATTCAGTTCGGGAAACTGGAACTAGAAATTGGATGTAATTAGTAGAATCTCAAAAACTTAGCAAAAATTTCGGGAAAATGTATTTTGTGAGGGTTAACAATTTCTCTGGAATGGGGTGAATCTACCATTTCCAGAAGCGAGAAGGGCCTCGATTTTGAGGAAAAGCAATATATTATTGACTTTGAGAACCCTAATTATGAAAAATGAGACTAATGAGTTTGTCGAACAAATTGCATTGAACAAAATGAATAGGGTTCTGGGTGTCAGAAAGAGCAGTTTGGCTAGTGTTTCAATATTTAAGAAAAAGTTATTTAGATGTAATTGTGAAAACATCCGAATTCCAGTGAAGAAGTATCAATATTTTCAAATATTCTCTATTAATATCATATCTCCCCGTGCAAAGAACCGGTGACTCTGCTAATACTGTACATTACTTTTACTGTAACATACCCATATTCAATCTAATATTTTTTTTGTTTGTTATGCCTCTAATAAGTTTGTGGGCTTTTCTCTGTCCATCTATATATTAAAATGCTAAGTTTATATGTTTGTCTCCAAAGAAAGTTTATATGTTTGTCTCCAATCCTTTCGACAATGAGATCTCGAGAACCATAAATGCTAGAAACGTGACGTTTTCGATGTTCGATTCCAAATTTTGTGTAGATTGTCCAGTTCTAATTGAATATTTTTAAAAGAAGCATGGCCGTAACTTCTTTATTACATGTTTAGGAATACATTGGAAGCATTGAAATTTTAAAACAGTAAAAAATCATATCCTATTAATTATAAATTACAACACCACATTGTTGTACACAGGGGTTGTATATCTCTCAGGCGTTTGTTTCATGGTCAAATGATAATGAAAAACGAATGATAACCATTTCCACAGGCTAAGATAAATTTTTATTGCTTTGAGTGTCTTGCCCAATCAACACCATATATCGCTGACTTTATAATTAATTGTGTATGTAATGTATCTGCTTATTGCATATTGTATGCAAGAAAAAAAGAAAACATGAATCAGATCAGACATGAATTAGAAACTCCAACCGGAAGTAGGCTTAATCTTGCAAA
This sequence comes from Thermobia domestica, assembly GCF_964235325.1. Taxonomy (NCBI): domain Eukaryota; kingdom Metazoa; phylum Arthropoda; class Insecta; order Zygentoma; family Lepismatidae; genus Thermobia; species Thermobia domestica. The sequence goes on along the minus strand of NC_137454.1, from coordinate 232,667,779 downwards.
TTTTGCGAGATATTGAAAAAATAATCGAAAAATATTCCCTTTTTGGTACCCCTTGCCGATTTTGATCAAGATCATTTGTGCTTGTAAAGGGACATGTTGAGATGTTGTGAGGAATGACAAGGAGATTCATTCTAACATGTGAATGATGCGCTATGTAGAGAGCGCAGGTTTAAATAGTGTATGGTTAAATTTGCCAGATCATTTATTGTTCAACTGGACAATGTGTACCAGTGACACCAGTTTTAATTCTTTCTGTATTTCCTGATCCAAAGTTCGTATAACGACAATTATTGAAGGTATACTACTAGTATTTTGTTTGCCTTCACTGACTCACGCACTGACTGCTTCGTCACAAAGATGGTGGCTAGTAATAAAAACATTACTTTTATCTTGCTTATCAAGAAGTTGTGTATCTTATGGGTGAATTAATATTTCATAGTCAATTCGTGATACAAGGTAAAAGAAAGACATATTTTGCTAAGTTTCTATTTTGTCGCTTACGAATACTACGATACATACATATCCAGTATCTCACAGTAAAGAAATAATTAAGTCAAGGCCTGATATGAAAGTTTATATCTTAAATATTACTAAACCCCTTTACTTTTTTTGGTAAAAAGCCGGTTTTACATTCGGTTTCTCGCCCGACTGTCTGTCACTCAGTATATCTCGAAAAGTAAAATAATAATTGATAAACATACTTCAAATTCAGAATCATTAGCTTCATGACTTATCTCTTAGTTCCTCTCTGCAACTGAGAATGAAATGTAGTACAGATAAATAAGTGGACTTCACGTCCAGAATGAGCAAGCTCCATTACTCTGATTGGTTTTAATGTCATGACCTACACTGAGAAAAAAAATTGTAGGTGGCGTACTTAAAAAGATAGGTCACATGCGTAATTCCTGTAGTTTTTGGACTTAACGTACAGCAGACGTATAACTGAAAACGCATGTTTTATAATACTTTCTGTATAAGTGTTCCATCTATATGTACTTTCTGTATGAAACAATGTAGGCGGTCAGGATCTCACATACAAATGGACGTATATAACATATAGCTGACGAAGGTAACATAAGTATATGTATGTGATATACGGAAAACTGTTAGATGTCAGACATCCTTCAGCGGCATGATGTAACATCGAAGGGCAGTGCCTATGTAGCATGCGGATAACGTGTGCTCCGTACTGATTTCTATAGTAAGCAAGAGGATACCATATATTTGTACAATATACCGCTGTCCGGAGAACGGATTTTTCTCTGTGTATTATTATCTCTGTGTAAGTGTTTTCGTCCATCTCGTGCAAGTAATGCCCTGTATCTCAATAACGGTAAAAGCTATCTACTAACTAGCCTTAGGTTAGAAATCCGTATCCACAGTTTATTAGGTTATTTTAGATGCCGCTTGCTATTTGGGATCAACATCCGTCTTTTATATTTCTCTGGAAAAGATTATGAAAAGAAGAATTAATATTGAACAGTTGGTAAAGCAGAGAATTCATTTGTATTTTAATTATTTACCTCATTACTATGATTAGCGTCTACGTACCATTCAGCACCAAGGCTATATGAGAGGTATGTCCGAAGCTTAACATTAGATCCAAACCACATAAGCTACTACCAGGCGTCGAACCAGAGTCTTCTTCACCAAAGAAGTGTACGTTACACATATAATCATGAAAAAGTTGTGTAGAGTATGTGGGAAAGTCAAAAATAATCACAACAATGGAAGTATATATATTTTGTACATCATCATGTGTTTCCGAGGATAATATTATGGACAAAGTTATTGTGCGCTACTTTCTCAACGTATTCAAACTGCAACCCTTAATCGAATGTTCTGAGACCCCGGCTGACGAGTGTAAGACAAAGTCGCAAGTTTGGGTTTCATTCGTGAGGAAAATGGTGTTCGTATAAACAAACACCTCGTTTGTATACACGACTCCAAAAGTGCGTTACCACCTGCAATTCTTCCTTTTCTGCAGTAATAGGCAACCCAAAAACGCGGTCGTTGTGGTGGTTCAGAATTTAAAAGGCGTTAACCCAAACCTCAATTTTGTTACAAATATAGCAGCGTGGCAAACTGCAAATAAGAGAATAAAATAAATTGTTAAGAATGACATCTTCGTTTTATCGTGAGAGCAATGGATGATATAAAAAGTTACAAAATGATCTTACTTAAGCAGTCCAAACAAGATAAATCGTAAGAAATAGATGTCAGAAGAAAGTCGTTTCTCTCCTTTTAAAATGTTACATAATGTAAAGGCTTAATATAAACGCCTAACAGCATAAAAACAAACATCCACACGAAACGGAAAGAGAGACAACACAGAATGAGGGACGCCAGTGGCGTAGCAGACTTCCCATGCAAGATAACCAGATGGGATCCTAGTTCTAAACCCAATTGTTATAATAATAATAATAATAATAATAATAATAATAATAATAATAATTATTATTATTATTATTATTATTATTATTATTATTATTATTATTATTATTATTATTATTATTATTATTATTATTATTATTATTATTATTATTATTACTAAATACTCGGTTACTCCTCAAAATTTCTGACTTTGTCTAAAAGTGTGTGTGCATATAGCGGTCATGTGAGCACTTTTTGTCAGTGAGCGGTCCCAAAGGTAAAAAAAAAAAATGGAAATCTCAGAGAGACAGGAACAAAAAAAACTTTATTAATATAAATTCTAGGTCAAAGTTCAAAGCACTTGTTTCTGACAGGTGCTTTTTTGTTTCTCTTTTTCCTGGAACAGAAAAATTATATCGGCTAAGAACTTATAGTATACAATATATTGCAAATTTGCAATTGGATCTATTTACATTGCAATTTGTGGTCATAAAGAAAGTCATTAGAAGACATTATTGTAAAAAGTAAGTTTTATTGCTTTATCCATCGCAAGCCTTAGGGGCCTCCTATACCTCACTCTCCTAACATCGATATCGACAATTTAGGATGTTGATATATCGATGTCGATATATTCGCGATTCGAATGTTAATATATGTCTATATCGATATTGACGATATCGATATATCGAAATATCGCACAGGCCTAGATCCGAGAAACGATGCAATACTACTACTACTACTACTACTACTAATAATAATAATAATAATAATAATAATAATAATAATAATAATAATAATAATAATAATAATAATAATACGAATATATAGAGGATGCTTGAAACATTCACTAAGTCACTTTCAAAGTGAATACGAAACTTGGTAGTAAAAGCAATACTCAACTTCCAGTAGATCTGTAGGTCACTAAGACACATCTAGGATAATGTCAAACGTTTAACACAGGCTTTGTTTCCGCGTGGTTCGGTTGCAAATTCGGTAGTGTTTATTGGACGTAGTGATCCGAAATACATTCTGGGTAGCGTAGGTCATACCTTCCATTCCAGACTACTATTGCAAACTGAACAAAAAGAAAGAAAAAAAGAATAGAAATGAAAAAGGAAGAAAGAGAAAATGAATGAATGCTACTTTACTGCTAAATTTCTATAACAGACACCTTATATTAAAAGTCCAAACTTTATCATAATGAAAACTTACAAATAATCAAAAGGAAAATTGGATGTTCCTTATAGATGTAGCATTCCACGCATATTTCAAATTTGAATAAAAGCCATTGAATTACAGGATGGAAAGAGATTTTGTGTCGAACTAATAGAAATAAAAGCTTGTTTTGAAGTAACCAAAGACGGGGCCATTTTCTAGTCATTTGCGAAGATGTATCTGTACCGAACATCCAGTGTCGATTTCATCTATTGCGGATTTAACGTTGTAATTCGTACAATTGCAGGAATTATTTTATGCGAGAAACCGATACTACTCGGGGAATCGAACCGAGACTTTCCACGTGGATTGCTCGTTTAGTATGAGAAGTCGATTCTTCACGATCACTTTGTTAAAAGAATAACAAATTGAGCGTGAACATGATTTGAACCTAGGTTGGATAACTATACTGCTTGTAAGTCGGCTACGTTATCCTTACACTATCATGCCACATAAAGCTAAATCCAAAACATTAATAACTTCAGCTTTGGAACGAACCGGCTTCTTCTTGTAACGTTATTTACACCAACATTCACACCGAAATTCATTTATTCGACGACCTAGAATAGAGACAAATTAGTGCCCACTAATAAGCGAAATAACATACAATCCAGGAAAAACTTCAAGCACAAGTTCAAAAAGATACGGATAATAATAATAATAATAATAATAATAATAATAATAATAATAATAATAATATAGACAACTATAGTGTTAAGGTGAACAATTATTATTATTATTATTCGCGTAGTTTTGAACTTGCATGGCGAAATTACTGCATAATGTGTTATTATTTCTGTATTTGTATATTTCTAGTGTCAAGTACTCTTTTAAATACACGCATTCGCTGTAAAGAACAGTATCATCAATCTGAACAAAAGGACTAATTTCCTAAACAAAGTCTACATTTTTTGTATATCCTGCCACCTTTAAGCGTAACCCAACTAAATTGCTTCAGGTTCAAGGGTTTTTATCCACTTACTTAAATATTCAACTGCAGTTTGATAGAAAGTATGAACATACTGGCAAAACTTTGCTCCTTCAGAAATAAAACCTTCCCTATCCAAATTCTCAAGAATTTTTCTCACAGCTGCAAAAAGAAAAAAAACTTGAGATTTTGAAGCAAAATATTTCTTTAAATTAAACAGAAATTACCTCAAAACTGAAAATGTGTGTGACCTTATATTTTTCCTACTGCGGAATGGAAAGTTCATGCCTGATTATGGATTAAGTAAAACTATTCCTCTGATAAAGGATTTTCAAAGAAGAATTTGATTATAAGTGGACGTTTTTTTTTTCAGATTCAAAGTAAGACTTGAGGTGTAGAAACATCATCAGGAGGCGTTCAACAGCAGGGAGGAGAAGTCACTTAGTTTTACTATATCCTAATATCTGTTTATATTGATGATCGATAAATTCACAAGATTCTTTAAGACTTTCAACTCGAACAGTATACAAATAGAAATGTGAATTTCCACTTGAACATTCAGAAGTTCCAGACACGGCTGAGTTTTCCCAATGAATGCTGCTACAGAAAAGTTTAGAATTGCATTGATGATTTATATTTTGAATAATAATTACGGGATACCTGGTCATTTTTGCTTAAAAACGGTACATTTAGGCGTCCCATTTGAGAATCAGAATAAAACGGGACAACTTTTGAAAAAAGGGGCTATCCCAGCTAAAACTGGACGTCTGGTCACCTTGAGGTACCAACGCATGAAGTGAAGATCCCGATCGACCATGATAGACCGCAACACCGGAGGATCATCGCATAATGCGTGAAGACTTACGTAACCGTGTGATATTTGCACCTGTCCGGACTCAAGTAGTGGACTCTCTACATTACTCTGTGTCAACCCGAAACGTGTCTCGACGACTGGAATCTGCTGGATTGCGGATGCGCCGTCGCATGCATAGATTGCCACTAACACCAGTGCATAAATGACAGCGTCTGGGGTAGCATAACATTAGGCAGTATAAAATCGGAATGAATGATAATGAAATATGTACAGTAATGACTTTCGGTTCTGCGCTACAACAGATAATCATTGTAAGAGGAGGCGCCGCTGGGAAAGGTCACATCCTGCCAATATTGTGTAACTGCACATCGGCGTTACTTTTGCAATCATAGTATGGAAAGCCATTGCGTCTGACTTCCGGTCACCTCTCATAGTAATTCACGGCAACTTGACGGCACAACGATGCGTGAGTGAGATTCTGCGTCTGTGTGTAGCCCTCCCGCGAGAGCCCGCCGATACCATTTTTCAAGGAAACAAAGTTCGGCCACAAATGGCATGTGTATCTATGAACAACCTGTGTTATGTTGACGTTCTTCCCTGGTCAGCAAGGTCACTTGATCTCTCCCCAATTCAACACGTTTGGGACTAGGTCGGACGCCAACTCCACGCCACTGCTAGTTTACAGGATTTCGAGGCGCAGTTATACAGCAACTATGGAATGACTTGCCTCAGATAACGATACGACAACTCTACGTCTCATTCTCAAGCTGCATCTGTACCAGAGGGGGTGATACACCTTAATGATATGCAACATATATTACGTTGCTCTCGCACAATTAAATACGTGATATCGTAATAATTACAATAAAGTTGTATGGCCTTACAACCCATATTCATTTCATTCCCTCCATTCCTTCTGGATGCTTCATTTTGCTTCTCACTGAGAGTATATATATTTATGCATGTTTTGTAGACCGATTAATTTGATAGGAAGTTAGTGTTCTATCTTTATTTTTTTTATTTTTTTGTTTAGGTATCTGATTACACTACTGGGGTAACGAAACGAAAAAATGGAAAAATAAACAAACTGAAAAGAAAAATAACATACTTCAAAAACGTACTAAAACAAGAAAAATAAAAGCTTTTTTTTAAAAAAAAAAAAAGCGATATTCACCTGCTTCAACAAAAGTTCTTAAAAGCAGAAAATAATTCATTACTATCATCTATAAATTTTTTTGAAATCGGAACTGAACTGGATGAATTCTGTGTGAAACCAAATGAATTTATGTCTAATATAATATAAATTTGAATGGTAATTTTATGAGATATTAATTTGTTCGACGAGTTCAAACTTTTTTTTTACAAATAATAGTATTGAATTGTTTTCTGCTTTTAATCGCTTTATTATTATTATTATTATTATTATTATTATTATTATTATTATTATTATTATTATTATTATTATTATTATTATTATTATTATTTACTTGAATCTAAGATGCACTTTGCCAAAATTTCATGTATAAAATGGGGGTGCTTCTTGGAATCGCATACAAAACCGCTGTGGCATTGGGATCGACTAAATGTGTGCGGCCTCTCATTTCCCGGAACGCGCACAATATACCTGTGTGGTCATGCCTGTGACATCACATTTGTAACATATTACCTTTGTTTTCTTTTTAAACTTGACTTTTAAATGTTTGAACAAATAAACCCGTATGATTTAATTTGTACTGTCAAATTTTGACTTGCTTCATTGAGTATCCAGAATGCGCCATAGAATTGAATACAAGAACTTGGCGCAACTTTTGAAGTTCACAAATGAGGCTGAGTCTTAGATTCAAGGGCATCTTGGATTCGAGTATATACGGTATTATATTCTGCTTTCTACTGTTTTTTTTGTTTGTTTTTTTTTTTTTTTTTTTTTTTTAGTGATTTTAAAACTAGGTTCAGACACTTTTCTAAAATTTTTATTCTTTCATTCCCAATTTACTTTATGAACTTTTTTAAAAATGCATTGTATATTCTGTGAATACAGTGAATTACATCCATACAACAAAATTTGAAGATGGGTCCGCTATTATTATTATTATTATTATTATTATTATTATTATTATTATTATTATTATTATTATTATTATTATTATTATTATTATTATTATTATTGGAGCAAGTTCTGCACCGAACCTTGTTATATCTCCATGGATATGCTTTCCTCTCAACTAGTTTTCCCTATAATGCTGGCGTAAGAAGAGACAGAACAGAGTTCACTATTTTTAATACTTTCGCAATATTTTTCTTTCTTTGACGTTAGATGTCTCTAGAGTGGATAATCCATCATGTGACACGTCATCTGGTTTCTCTCCATTGGTCTAACCGAGAACCTTTCTGCCTGCTCTGCTACGACCAGAGAATATTTTCGTATTTGGACTCACTGTCTCCCTTTCTATGTGTACACTGTTTTTTAAGCAAGTAAAAACAAACAAATAAATAAAAAAGGAAGAAAAAACGAGATGAACTTCTATTTCAGCAAAATGTTTCTTTTCTTTTTTCAGAGGAAGAGGGGTTATGTTATCGAAATATAAAACATAAGAAACATAAATTTCAGCAAGCTCATAGCTATTCAGAATTTTTGTCAACCATTTTAATATATAATATATTAAAATGGTTGACGCAGTTTGTATGATAAATATGACATCTGTCAGTAACTTCATATTATCTTCAATGAAAGGAAAGAACATCACGTACACTATATGTAATGTTGACGCATACAAACTATGTAAGGATTTTAAAAAAACAGAAGGCATTGTGGGAAGGAAACACGAAGGCATTGACATACTTTAACACGTGGATCTACATCATCTTCATTTTCTTCTTATTATTATCCTGCTATCATTAGGGCCATTTATATTATTATTATTATTATTATTATTATTATTATTATTATTATTATTATTATTATTATTATTATTATTATTATTATTATTATAGAACACTATATTACATTTCTTAAGTAAAACTTTCTACCTATGTCAATGGTTGCAATCACTAAATGCTCATCATGGACACAATACAAGACCAGTGTAAACAATTCTGGTTTTCTCTCCATTCGTTGAACAGTTATTGTAAACCCTCCTTTCCATCCACAATCCGCGCATAGAATGACCATCCCCCTATACTCACATTCAATTAATCCAGTTAAAAAGTATATTGAGCAAGATCTTCATTATATACATAGTCCTCGCTTATTGAAACCTGATAACCTGTTGATATACATAACAAATTTCACACTTATGGCTGTAGGATTGTAGGTACGACTGACAGTCGAAGATGATTGGTGTCAAAATTTAGGTCTTAAAATCTGACAAGTAACTATTAAGCCCGATTCATATATATCAACAACAACGGTTTCACACTTTGAACTTTAATTACAACTCATAGTCCAAGTCAGTGATGGAGACTTATTCTTTGAGCAATCTGATTGGCCAATCAGTTTAAAATCGTTGTTTAAATTTTTTCAAAAGTTTTTGAGATTTTTTTTAAAATTTGTTTCGAACTTTGTTAAATTTTTTTAAACTTTAATTTGGAATTTTGTTGAACGTTGGAATTGTAATTACGACTGATAGTCTAAGATCATTGGTGAAAAAATAGGACTAGTAAGATGGTATTTAATTAATAAAACCAATTGATACGCAGTAGGATAAAAATGATCGATCAGGCAAAGTGTCTGGCGTTTTTGCGTTTTTTCGCAGTAATCCCTAATAGCATGTATTGGATTTCTCAGTGTCGCACGATATGCAATGACCCACTGACCACCCAACCATGGAAAATTGAGTACCCCATGAAAATCGTTCTCTTTTATGACCCCTTTTTGGGGTGTATTTGCTCTCTTTTACGACCCTTTTCTTAACCCTTATTTAACATAAGACTACGAACATCTATTTTCGCAACACGTAACATAGCTGATAAAAGAGTATGGTTTATTTTTTTTCAATTACTTATTAAACATAGCACAGATTACATAAGACTATGAACACAGAGACTACGAATACAATTATGTAGTAGCAGAGCTGATAAAAGAGTATGGCTTGTCTTTTAATCACTACTTAACATAGCAGAATAAACATAAGACTATGAACCAATAGCAGAGAATAATGAGGGTGTATTCGTTCTCTTTTTAAAGCACTTTTTTTTACTTGACAACATTGAAAACTAATTAGATTTCTTGGACCTGACAACACTAAACTTCCTTTATATATATATATATATATATATATATATATATATATATATATATATATATATATATATATATGACTTTTTGTAAAAGAGTACGGCATCTTTTTTGTAAAATATTTAACGTGACAGATTATTGTATTTATAGTGATCTTGGTATTGTTTTAAAATATTAAAAAATTAAGTTTTGTTTATTAAATTGCAAAGGAAATTAATAAAAAAAATAATTTTAAATAATTACCTCATGCATATATATTTTGTAGAAAAAGTTATATTAAACCATTATAGTACAGTAAAATTAGCTCCGAACCCGGGCATCCAAAAAAACAAAGGTTTGAGTGTTCCACATTGTTCATTACACTTTACTTTAAATGTGGTAAAAAGTCTCCGCCAAAAGACTGTCGGGTTTTGGACGGGAGAGGGGGGCCGGGGGGTTGGTATGAGTTGTTGAAATTAGTTTAGAAAAATGATAATATTGTTGATCAAAAGCATATTCATAATATAAGTAATACTTTAATATACAATCCTTGACATCTAATCTATATGCTTGACACCTATAAAACATATACAGTAAACTCTCGATTATCCGCGATCTTCTTTACTGAAGAAAATCTACGTAGGAAAATAAAATCACAAAAAGGAAAAGGTATTTTAACACTTAAAACAAAGCCAGTGGACTTTTTTATGAGAAAGCAAATCAACAAACTTGTCTGTTTAGGTAGTAATAATGTTATTTGTAGAGATTCACCTGTAAATTTTAATTCAATTTGACATTAAGAAGAGGTATGCATTGTAGCTCCACATAACATGTTTCTGTTTTCAAATGATCGATTAATTGTCCAAAAGAAATTTCATGTAGATGTATTCTTGTTTGTCCATTTTGCGCACTGTCCGGTATAAGTTTGCCGCGCCACCCAATTACAAGGATAATTAGAGTTTACTGTATGGAAAGCAAAAAAAAGAAAAAAAATATATATAATTAGACAAACCTAAAACGAAAATTATTACCTTAACGCATTAAGCACAGAGAGTTTTCATTTCTCTTCATCATTCTCATCACTATCTGAATTTGTTTCAGAAAATTCTTGCATATCCTCGTCATCTGTTAACACATCTTCTTCCGGATCAGAATCCATGGCAAAATCTGTATTACTGCATCCATATCCAGCGCAGTTAGTACACATGGTTGTGCACAGAAGGGCAATTCTTCGACAATCACAGTCGCTTAAACACTCTTCTGTGCATGAACAAGAGATGAGGCGTAGCAACCATGCTGGAGCAGCAGCAAGAGTTGTTGGTGTTGGACGCAGATATCCACTGACCCTCTTCCAGCCCCATTTTAGTGGGTTTTTCTTGAATCCATTCCACTGTTGCACTTCGTGGTAGACTCTCGGTGAATGTTCCCTTGCTGCAGCTTTCGTTGGAGGTAGAGTAGCTAACTTAAACTCACCTTGCACTGGCTGTCTTGCAACTGTCATTAAATATATCTGGTGACGTAAAGCATCCAAATTTCGTGTCTTGTGGGAATCATACAAAGATAGAAAAAAATCATGGCCAGCTTGAGCAATATCGTCTGCCTGTGCATTAGGATAATTAAAAATAAGCAAAATTTTTTTTTTGAGTTCCTCATCACTTTAAACTTTTTAAAATGGGGTTGTCTTACCTTTCCTATATATTGAGGACACAGAGTCACAGCCTGTAAAGGCATAATCACACAACAGAACTTCCTTCATGTCCCCTATTTCATGCTGTATTTCTGGAATATTGTAAATTTTATTTGACTGATTTCCTTTACCAGGCACAATCATCTTTAAGCGTAAGCTGCAATATGGAGGAGCAAAAGTAATTAACAAAACCAACAGATCAGCATCATCACCTATTACTCGCACCTCCATCCCATTTTGAGCTTCTGCGATTGCTGTCGAAACAATCAAAGTGTCTGCATCCCATATGCTTGAAGCACATGACACCCTCTTTCCTTCAAGTGTAATGTCAGAAGGGATATTAACTGTTCCTTGTTGTTCTGGTTGGCAAGGAAATCACTCTGCCCAAAGGTGACGTGAATGTGGTCTTCTACTTTCACATCTATGTTGCTAGTTGAGCGAGACCTTCGCAGATGTTCCTCATCTTTTGTGTTGAGTTCTTCCCTATAACCATCGAACACGACAGTAGCTCTTCCGTAATGGGAGAGAACATAGTCACTATACTGTCGGCATATTACTTGAAACGTTGCAGGGCGTTGCCAAACAACACGATGTGGAAGATGCTCTCCATCGACCACATATGATACTCTCAGTGCCATCTCATCATCAGGAGGTGGATTGGTTCCTGCACTTGGTAACACTTTTAGGATTGAAGACTTGGTTCCTTTCCTCATCAAACCAGTTTCATCGAACAGTGAGGGAGGGTATGTACATAGTTCATATTTAAATATTTCTCTTAAATGTTCTGTTCTCACACTACAAACCATGCGATGGAACAACTGGTTGGGGTTGACGTGAGTGGTGTTATTTCGGATGGTGACAGATTTTGTCACGGCTGCTAACGATTTGACGGCATACTTTCTTTTTAAATGGATTTCACTGAATTTCAGCCCTTCGATCTCTTATATTGCAGAAAGACCAATATCACTGGCCTCGTCACAATTTGTAGTAGAGTCAGCCAATACACCTGTAGAGAGAGAAGACAACTGAGGAGGTTTTGTAAAAGGGTTGTGCAGTCGAAACCAAGTTATTAAAACTTTTAGGTGCTTGGCATTTAGCTTCTGGTTTGCATCACGGACCACACAAGAAACACTGTGTTTTGAAGTCAAATGGAGCACAGGGAATTTGTCTAAGCTCAGGATTTGGAACTGTTGGGGGGTGGCTTGGGTTTTAAAGTGTAGCGCCTACGACACTCCTTATACACTTCCAACACTACTTCCTTTTCGAATTTCTCCTTCACACCATCTTGCTTAATTTCACTACATTCTATTATTCTATCTCTCCCTTTTTGAGTTAACCGAATAAGTTCACCACCTTTATCAACACAATGTTGCAATACACAACTCATACTTAACAATGATAATAATATCGTTTTCACGTCCACAAAGCAAATCAAAACTGTTATAAAACAACTACCGGTAATACTACTTATTATACTTGATCAGTGTGCCTTTTTTTGGAAGACGTAGTAAATTATCAGAAATAGGTTTTAAACGTAAAAGGTAAAGTAGATACACAAGAGAATGTCGTTTACATTTTTTAAACATTAATCTTAAAATAATAATTATGCATGTTGATTTAAAAATAACAATACGCAGAGGAAATGTTGAGATTCTGTAATTTAGAGACATCTGCGGAGCAAAAATATAACTGTATCTTTAACAAAGAGAAAAAATAATTTTCTAATCTCTTTCCTTATACCCCTTCCCTCTCCCAAACCCGACACTATTTCTGCGGAGACTTTTTACCACACTTAGAGGAAAGGGTAATAATTAATTTGGAGCAGCCAAACCTTTGTTTTTTTTGGATGCCCGGGTTTAGGTGTTTTTCTGCCTAATTTTACTGTACTATTAATAAAGATGAAAAATTCCCACGAGTCCAAGCTCAGCAGAGTAGCAGAAAAAGAAGAAGAAGAACTAGACTGAGAGAAGAAAAAGAAGAAGAAGAACTAGAGTGAGAGAAGAAAAAGAAGAAAAATTAGTAGTTGTAGCAGTAGCAAAAGAAGAAGAAGAAAAATAAATTTACGTAAGTAGTTTTACTCAAGTTATATATTGTAGTTTATGGCGAATACGCCCTTTTATATATAAAAATCTGTAACACTAAATAAACCAATTTATGTTGGCGCAACAGTTCTTGAGCTTTCAAAATTAGCAATGTATGAATTTCACTATAATATAATGAAAAAATGTTATGGGAATAAAATAAATTTTGTTTATATGGACACTGATTCATTTATTTATTTTGTTAAAACTGAAAATATTTATGAGGACATAAAAAGAAATGATTGACTATTTTGATACTTCGAGTTATCCACAACCCAAACCATATAATATTCCATCAAAAATAAAAACTTTTAGGTAGAATTCAAGACGAAATGGAAGATATACCAACTGTTTGTTTACGAGCTAAAAATTACGCAATAAAAACTGCTGAAGGTAAAGAATTGAAAATGTAGAGGGATCAAGAAAAATGTAGTTAAACAACAAATTACGTTTGAAGATTATAAATCATGTTTATTTGAAAGCGAAATTATTCACAAAATCCAATATGAAATTAAAAGTAAACATGATAATTTAACCAGAAGTCAGGTAACACAGGCCCTAGATCCCCATGACGATAAACGAAAAAAATTAAATTATAGCATACACACTGTTCCACGGGGTACCATAAAAAGAACTTAACATGTGAGATTTGTAGATTATAAATATGATATTTTAGTTCTTGTATATATTAGCGTAATAGTATTAGAACAAATATTTGCAGAATTACATAAAGGTACAAGACGAAACTATCCTCGAATGCCCGTTATAACGAAAAGAATTCATGATCTTTGGCAAGCTGAAGTAGTTGAAATGAATAGTGGAAAATTGGAAGGTTTAGCAAAAATTAATCGATATTTCTAACATTTATTAACTGTGATAGATATATTCTCTAAATATGCTTAAGCTATTCTTGTGAGAAATAAAACCGGGAAAGAAATTACACAAGCATTTACAACAGTTCTGAAAATACTAAACAAAAGCCCAAAACTTTTACAAACTGACAGAGGTCAAGAATTTTATCATTCAGAGTTTCAGAAGGTAATGCAACAAAATAACATTAAACATTATTCCACATACAGTGATGTTAAAAAGCAAGCATTGTTGAAAGATATAATAAAACATTACATAATTTAATGTGGCGACAATTTACACTGCAAGGAAATTACAAATGGATTGGCATTCTACCGGAACTACTAAATAAATATAACAATAATATTCATTCCACTATAAAATGAAACCCATTGACCCTATTAAAAAAAGAAAATGAAAACCATCTATTGACAAACATATATTGCAAAAAGTTTGCTTTGTCAAAAGGAAGAAGAAAAAGTAAATTTAAGGTAGGTGAATATGTAAGAATTAGTATACTTAAACGTCTTGGTTTTGATAGAAGTTTTACACGTAATTGAAGGCTTTGGGGCAAAAACCCGTTAAATCCAAAAAGTGAAAGTGTAAAGGAGATAACTTCACAAGGCTTTCTCGTGGTCCGATTTTCTTCAAACTTAGCACATATATAGTAGACCAAAAATAAATCGACAGGTATTTTTTGTTTCTTTCGGAAACTAGATAAAGGGGGGGGGGCAAAGGCCACATTTTCAAAAAAAAAAAAGCCCCTTGCTTAAAAGAGCCAATTTAAAGAAACGAATAGAGGCCGCGGTGGGTCAGTGGTAGAGCGTTGACCTCTGGTGCTTGGGGTCACGGGTTCGATCCCAGCCCCCGCCAAGTGAACTTTGTGGTGGACAAACACCGTGTGCGTGGGTTTCCTCGGGGTTCTCCCGTTTCCTCCCACTTTCTTCATTCAACCATTTCATTCATTACTCATCATCACCGTCTCCTTTAGGCTAACCGGCGTAACCGTGGTACGTAAAACTCATTTTTTAAAGAAACGAAACTACCGATGCGAAGATGACTTCCAAGTACGAAATACGGGTTTTGTGGGTTTTGCGAGAAAAGGGTTCCAGAGGCTATTGCCCACTTCGAAATGACAAAGGACCCCCACAATCATTATGGAAATTGGATTTCGGTGGAATTGCTTAAAACCATGTTATGTTGTAGACATGGTGTTCCTGAGAAAAAGTCTCAATGAGCACAGCCAGAAATCACTAACCGTTTGGCCACTACAGGGTCACTTTTTTGAAAACAGAAGATAACGATATTCTGGATTGCGGTAAAAATGACTAAAACTGTTATATGTTGTTGAGAAAAAGTCTTAGTGGGGATAACCACCTATCACTGATCGTTTGGCCACTACAGGACTACTTCTTTGAAACAGCCGAAGATAGTGATGTTCTGGATTTCGGTGAAAATGATTAAAACTGTTATATGTTGTAGATATTGTGATGATCAAAAAAGTCTTAATGGGGATAACCACCAATCAATGATCGTTTGGCCACTTTTTTGAAGGCAGTCAAAGATAGTGATATTCTAGATTTCGATGAAAATGACTGAGACTGTGATATGTTGTACATATTCCGATCCTGAGAAAAAGTTTCAACAGGCTCAACCACAAATCACAGACCGTTTGGTCACTACAGGGCTACTTTTTTAAAAAACAGCCGAAGATAACAATGTTCTGGATTCCAGTAAAAATGACTAAAACTGTTATATGTTGTAGATATTGTCATTCTGAAAAAAAGACTCAATGGACATAACCACAAATCACTGATCGTTTGGCCACTACAGAGCCACTTTTTTGAAAGCAGCCGAACATAGCGATATTCTAGATTTCGATGAGAATGACTGAGACTGTGATATGTTGTAGATGTTCTGATCCTGAGAAAAAGTTTCAACAGGCTCAATCACAAATCACTGACCGTTTGGCCACTACAGGGCCACTTTTTTTAAAACAGCCGAAGATAACAATGTTCTGGATTCTAGTAAAAATGACTAAAACTTATATGTTGTAGATATTCTGATGATGAGAAAAAGTCTTAATGGGAATAACCACCTATCACTGACCGTTTGGCCACTAGGAGGCAACGTTTATGAAAGTAACAGAAGATAGTGAGTTCTGGATTTCTGTGAAATTGACTGAAACCGTGATATGTTATAGATATTGTCATCCTGAGAAAAAGATTCAATGGACATAACCACAAATCACTAATCGTTTGGTTACTACAGGGCTACTTTCTTGATAGCAGCCGAGTATAACGATGTTCCGGATTTCGATAAGATTGAGTAAAACTAAGATATGTTGAAGATCTTCTCATCATGAGAAAAAGTCTTAATAGACACAACCATCGAATTATGATTGTTTGGTCACTACAGGTCCAGTTTCTTTTAAAACATCCGGATATAACGATATTTTTGATTTCGGTGTAAGTGAATGAAACTGTGATATGTTGTAGATTTCGTGACCATGAGAAAAATTGTCTAGGGCTTTCCAATGTTTTCCTTTGTCCTGCAAGATGAACGTCTGAATGTTGTCTGTGCTTAAATGATGTTGGCCGCTACTCTTCCCATCCATTTTTCCGGTTGTGGGATCGGACTTTTCAGGGTTTCATACAATTTTACCAAAATTCCAGATATCCTTACCTTTTGCTGTTTTAAAAAAATGTGGCCCCGTAGTTGCCAAATGGTCACTGATTGCTGGTTGTGTCCATTGAGATTTTTTTCAGGATCACAATACCTACAATATATCACAAGTTTAGTCATTTATACCGAAATCCAGAATATCGTTATCTTCGCTGTTTTCAAAAAAGTGGCCCTGTAGTGGCCAAACGGTCAGTAATTTGTGGTTGTGCTCATTGAGACTTTTTCTGGAGAACACCATGTCTACAGCATAACATGGTTTTAAGCAATTCCACCGCAATCCAATTTCCAAAAGGATTGTGCGGGGTCCTTTGTCATTTCGAAGGGAGCCATAGCCTCTGAAGCCCTTTTCTCGCAAAAACCACAAAACCCGTATTTCCTACTTTGTAGTCATCATTGCATCGGCAGAGTTTCGTTTCTTTGAATTGGCCCTTTTAATCAAGGTGGCCCTTTTTTGAAAATGGGGTCTTTGCCTTACTTAGCCTATTTTCCGAAAGAAACAAAAAAGTACGTGTTGATTTATTTTCGGTCTGTGCCAAGTTTGAAGAAAATCGGACGACGAGAAACCCTTGTGAAGCTATCTTCTTTACACTTTCACTTTTTGAACTTAACGGGTTTTTGCCCCAAAGTCTTCAATTGGTGTACAGAAATTTTTCAAATTGCTAAAGTTTTCCTCACTAATCCTCTAACATATAACTTAGTAGATTCAAATAATAAACCTATTGAAGGAAGATTTTACGGACATGAATTACAATTAACGAAATTTCCTATTGAGGGCATAACTTTTATTCGTTATACAGGGTGGGTTTAGGACAGTCATATAACAGTGAAACGAGATGACAGACTGGAAACCAACGTCGATGTCTATGTCATAGGGAGGGGGGAAGAATTGTCGCATCGATTATAGTAAAAGTCAGACAGTCGCCATCTTCGAGTTCTCCATTTTAAATCCAACTTTAAAATTTCCAACGGAAAACAGAGGTTATGATATGGGAAACAGAGCCAGGATGTTTACAGGAGTTCATTGTTCTGCTTGTTTTGTCCGTAGCTTTTATGTTAGGTTAACTCTTATAGCTCAAAAGTTACATGTAATTTACGTTTTTTAGGTTGACTAACAAAATATAGTCCTAAGCAACGATAAACGCATAGGTATTAGTCTATCAGAGAAACGAAATGTGAAAGTTATCGCAGATGATTTCAACCAGTGCCATCCTGAAAGGGACTCTACTTCATGCAAAGTAGGTGCTATCATCATCTCCAAATTCAGAAATCGAGAACCGCTAGAGACATCCGCGGACGGATAGACAAAAATTGCTACAGCAATAGCGGTACTAGCATAATTTAGTAAATTTTCGAAAGAAAGCGGGTCGTTTGTCCCAGCAAAGTGGCACGAGTCGTACTTCACAAGAAAATCCTAAAGACTCACAAATGACACCCATATAAGTTTCAATTACAGCAACACCTAGTAGAAAGCATCTAATCGTCGTTGAGATTTGCGGAATGAATCACCCAACAAGTGCAGCAGAATCTTTTCTTGGACGAAGCTAACTTTTGAGTTAACGGGAGGTTAATAAGCAAAACCACCGATACATGTCAGATGATAATCTATATTGGACTACTCGAATCAAGCTGGTAGCACAAGAAAAGATGAAATGAAATTTAGGGAACTCAAATTGTCGGCCGCTACTGAAATTCTCACAGTACTTGGTAATCTCCATTTACAGGTTGAAGATGTATTTTCATCGCTGTTGTCAGAGAACGGTACCTTTTCCATCATGTTCTAATATATAGGGTTAACCAATATGAATGCTTCACATGGCTCTTCTTTCAATCATTCATTAATAGAAATTTCTTTTAAAAGTAATTTTCTTGAAATCAGAATTATTATTTTTTTAACTCTCTAGTACGATTTATTTGTCTTTGTTGACTAGTTCGTTTTTAAAAGAAAGTATTTAATTTTTTTAAGGTTTAATTCGTTCGGCGGATATTGTGGTTTTGTTGCTGCAAATCGAAACCTAGTTAGGGTAGCATCGTGTACAAATAGACCTAGTAGGAATTTAGGAAGTTAGATTGGAAGGAAAGGAAGCAATGCAGTCCGGAAATTTTACGTTCTTTTACTAAGGAAATAAAAATCACCAATTAGGAACAAAGTTTTTCGTTCAGAAACAAATAATATCAACAATTAAACGGGTTGAGTTTATTAATGATAGTCTTTCTTTCTTTTAAGGATCTCTTAAGGGTCGATGGTGTGATAGTGCCCCAACTGAAGATAAAGATGACGATATAAAACACAGTTTTTACTAAGAAGTAGAAAGGGCATTTGACCAACTCCTGCGATACCATATGAACATTCTACTAGGAGATTTCAATGCGAAGGTAGAACGAGAAGATATTTGCAAACCGATTATACGAAATGAAAGTCTGCGAAGGAAAGTAATAATAACGGCGTTAGAGTGATGAACTTATCAACATCCAACACTTTATCGCGAAGAGTACAAAATTCTCATATCGCGACACTCATATATAGATAGATAGATAGATAGATAGATAGATAGATAGATAGATAGATAGATAGATAGATAGATAGATAGATAGATAGATAGATAGATAGATAGATAGATATAGATATAGATATATACTATGTGATCAAAACTATCCGGACAACCCCATACGTTTTTCATATTAGGTGCATTGTGTTTCCACCTACTGCCAGGTACTCACTATCAGCGTCCTCACATTAGACATCGTGAGAAAGCAAAGTGGAGCGCTTCGCGGAACTCACGGACTTCGAACGTGATCAGGTGATTGGGTGTCACTTATGTCAGAAGTCTGTACGCGAGATTTCTACACCCCTAAACATCCCTAGGTCCACTGTGTCTGATATGATAGTGAAGTGGAAACGTGAAGAGACACGTATAGCACAAAAGCGTACAGGCCGACCTCGTCTGTTGACTGACAGACCGCCGACAGTTGAAGAAAGTCGTAAAGTGTGATAGGCAGACATCTATCCAGGCCATCGCACAGGAATTCCAATCTGCATGAGGATCCACTCCAAGTAGGCCCGTGCTGGCCCACAGGGACACCGGGACATGTCCCGGTGCGCCCTCCGAAACATCACATTATAAATAAAGATACGATTTTTTATATATATAATAAATTCTTACAGTTGTTATTGGTAAAGAACCAGTGAAAGGTACAGTACGCTCTTTACATAAGGCTCCCTTGCGAAACTATATCAAAGACAAACGATTTTATTTATGGGTTCTGTGCGCACAGTTCTGTACAATGAATACATGCTGTTATTGTTGGTAAAGAACCCATGAAGGGTACAGTGCGCCCTTTACGTAAGGCGCCCTTGCGAAACCACATCAAAGATAATCAGTTTCATTTATTCCTCTGTGTGGCACAGTTCTGTAGAATGAATGCACTTTTGGTAAAGAACGCGTGAAGGTTACAGAGCGCCCTTTACGTAAGGCGCCCTTATGCGAAACTATATCAACAATAAACAGTTTCATTTATTCTTCTGTATAGCACAGTTCTGTACTGTTAATGTTGATAAAGGATCCCTGAAGGGTACAGTGCGCCCTGTGCATAGAGCGCCCTGCGAAACATCACATTATAGATAAGTGGTTTTAATTCCTTTGTATACCAGCTTTGTATAGTAAATTCATGAAGTGGCTGTTGGTAAAGAACCTGTGAAGAGTACAGTGCGCCTTATAAAAAAGGCAGCCTGCAAAATATCATATTATAAATATATTTCTTTAAAATTCTTCTGTATACCAGTTTTGTATTGTATACCTATACAGTTGCTATTGGCAGAGAACAGGTAAAAAGTGCAATCACTTTTCAAAAAATATGTATAAAGCCAATAAAGCAATAACATGTAGGTCTATTTGGTAAGATAATCTAGTAGTTTTTCGTGCTGATATTCATTTATTGTTAAAAATCTTTCAGAAGCTAAGCAGAATAGATAGAGACAGTTTAAATAATTAAAATTTTTTAAAGCTCTTTATTTACAAATTTGATTGCTCCTGTATGTGTTAGAGCAGTGTTCGAATAATCAGTGCCTGTTGTATTTCTAAAATACAGTTATAATGATTTGTTGGTATATATTTAGCTCCATTTTGTTCGACAAAAATGTTTTTAAAGAACTAAAAATTGTTTCTCTGGTAAAGACGTTTTCCCAGTTTAGCTATTTACGTTACTAAACAAATTTGGTGGTTTAATACATAAAATGGCGCCCATATATATACAGGGTGTAACTTAATTAATATAACAAACGTTGGGAGATGATTCCTGACACCGAGATAAAACGAATAGTATAGACCAACATGAGTGTAAAAATGCCTCCTTTCGACACATTGATCACCCGAAAATTTGTCGAAAAAAATGTGAAAACAGCTATAATTCAAGATCAAGACGTGGGATCGAAGTCGGGTAAATCGAATGTCCAAAATTTTTAATCGTAGATTCCATTAGTGTACATTGGGATATAATGCAGTGGCGGTGCAAGGGTGAGTGTTAAAGGAACGGGAGTATTTCTTGAATATATACGTTTACAAAATGAATGAGGGAAATGAACAACAATCAAGTACGAGATTTCAACAATCAACAGTAATAGTACATCGTTCAAGTTAGAACACTTAAAATTCTAAATAAAGAGAGATACGCATGTATGATCGATCAATTTGCCTCAGTACAGAATACACTCTCGGAAGAAGAATTTAAATAAAAGAAGTATTTAACGTATCGCAGTTATATCTTCTAGGCTAATGGTGACGGATGATAAATGAACGGCCTCCTGTCCAAATTACAAGTACGTGTGAAAACGGAAAAAATAACTTTGATCCAGATTAGGTGTAAAACGACTGTGCATAGGACAGACA
This sequence comes from Thermobia domestica, assembly GCF_964235325.1. Taxonomy (NCBI): domain Eukaryota; kingdom Metazoa; phylum Arthropoda; class Insecta; order Zygentoma; family Lepismatidae; genus Thermobia; species Thermobia domestica. The sequence goes on along the minus strand of NC_137454.1, from coordinate 232,646,051 downwards.
AACGGTATGTAAAGAAACATAACATGTAGTATCCAAAATTGAAACGATCATATGCGATGAACAAACGGGTTTACAAGTAGTTTACAAGGATTCTCCACATGGCACAGGTATTCCCAAATATTGCGTGAAAACATAAAAGGCAAAAGTAAGCCGCTTAAAGAGTTTCCTCCTTGTAATATGTAATTCTCTGGAACATGATACTTCTGTGCACAGAATCAACAAAAATTGACGAAACACGAGATGTTGTACAAGTTACATAACGATACAAAGAAATGCGCTGGGACAATATACTTGATTTATCCGTTAGGTGAATTTTCTTCCAGAGATACTTTTGAGGGTGTTTCCCCTTCCTTGGAGTTAGCAAACTGCCCCTTACCCCTAGGCTGCGAAAAACTGCATTGCTATTGGGAATATACCAAAATAGCGTCCTAGTGTTGCCCACTTACATTTTGACTTTGTCACTACTGGAAAAAATTTCTAGAAGAGAGCTTGTAGGAATTACATCCAAAAATGAAAGAAAATCTTTTTTGATGTTCTAATGTACCTTGGAGCTGGATGGAATATCTACACGGAGGAAAGGGAATGTGGTAGTTTTGCCTACACGTAGCAGGCACGTACATAAATCATAGTACTTTCACTAAGGGTATGATGTTTTGGTCGTGCACTAAGGAACTAGCGTTCCTTGTCTGCCAATTGCGGGTGGCTCGCATAAGGCTGTCTTGCAGTTTTGTTGCGGAGTGGCGTCAATTAGTGTGGCTGTGTTGTAGTAGGCATCTACGCAACTTGTGATATACATACGGTAGTCCGATGCTCTGGTGTTACGGGTGGAATTGCTGTAAAACAGGATATTAAGTGTTGTCTTCAACTGTAGAGGGAGGTATTAAAGGTCGTGTAAAAACTTTGACATTTGTGCAAGCCTATGAGTAAAATTGTGTGTGTTAATCTGTACGTGCCTGCACAATGGCAGATTACCCTGTCCACGAGCTGGCAGATATGCACCTCATTTATGGAGAGGCAAGTAGAAATAGCCCAGAGGCGAGGCTTTTATATCGTGATCGTCGCCCTCAAACGAGAGGAACTTTCCCTGTGCTTTTCCACTCCTCCATATTCACCTTCGAGAGGTAGGGTCTCTACAATTTCCCCTACGTGAAATCGAAGGAAATCGCGCCATGTGAACAGTTAAATTTAAAGACAGCATACTGGGAAATATCAGAGAACGTCCTAAAACTAGAAGTATTCGTGTGTAGGGCATAAAAATCCGAATACAACTCTAGTGAAGGATCAGCAGCAGACATTTAGTGTAGCGTGCGGTGCGTTATAGTGGATAATTTTGTGGTAGGGCCTTATTTATTTCCGGCCCACCTGTATGGGAGTACGTATCTTTTATTTTTACGTAATGTTCTCTCAAAATTGTTAGAACATATACCCTTGAACACAAGACAGCAGATGTGATACGAGCATGACAGTGCACCTGCACATTTCGACAGGAATATACAGACCTACCTAAATGAAACGTTCCCAAATCGTTGGATTGGAAGAGAAGGACCTGTATTGCATCACAGAGCATTGGTTAAGCTGTACTGATATTAAATCTGTAAAATTAAAAGGTTTTAATTTGGTAAGTCATTATTCAAGAGTTAACTTGATTCATGGAGGAGTTTGTATACTTGTTCATAACAAGTTAAAAGCTGATGAAATTGATGTATCGGTGTTTAATCTGAAACTTCACTTTGAAGTAGTTACAATAAGTCTTACTGATAAAGTGTGTATATGTAGTATTTATAGGTCAAATTCGGGTAACTACGGGTATTTTTTTAAGAAATCTTGAACTTCTTCTTGACCATCTGTGCAAAAGATACAGTATTATCATTTTGTGTGGTGACATAAATATAAATTGGATGGTTAACACTAAAGTTAGGACTGATTTACAAAACCTATTGACTTCATTTAATCTCAAAGCTATTGTTAATACGCCTACCCGATTTCGAATCAGCACTTGATCAAGTAATAGTAACCAGAGAATGTCGTAACCATAAACTTGAAATATTCAACCCAGGTTTTTCTGATCATGATGCGCAATTAGTTAGCTTATCACTACCGTCAACTAACTTACCGGTGTTGAAAAATACTACCAGAATTGTGAAAAGGTTATTTTCACCGAGTAACATTACTTACTTTTGTTATTTGTTGGCTCTTGAGACATGGGATGAAATCTATTCAGCTTCCACTATGGACGAGAAAATTAACTCCTTCTTACATGCATACTTGCATTGTTTTAATGTAGCTTTTCCTCTCATGCCAATTAGTAAATGTAAAAATAATAAGAAAAGTTTGATTACAACTGGTATTCGTAAGTCCAAACGAAATTTAATTGCATTAAGTATGCTAAATTGCTTAATGATACAAATGTTTCTGATGTATTCAGAAATTACGTTAAAAAGTATAAGCAAACATATAAAAAAGCTATTAAGACAACAAAGCTAATGCATAATTCGAAAATGATTAATAATTCTAGAAATAAAATTAAAACTATGTGGAATATTATTCACCAGTCGGTACATACAACTAAAGGTGATATTGCTAATTTGAATCACGTCATTTTTGACAATAAAAGAATTACAAACCCTACTGAAATTGCAAATAAAATTAATAATTATTTTATAACTTCTCCTCAGGTAGCTCTTGGTACTCTATTTCACCAAGCTGGTACAAGTGGTTCTTCAAAGATACCTTCTTGTCCAAAATGTATTTTTGTTACCCCAGTAACTATTAATGAAATATTAGCTATTATAAGAAAGATGAGAAATAGCAGTTCTGCAGGTCTTGATGAAGTACCGTCCACTATTATAAAACAATCTGCTTCGATAATAGCTCCCCACCTGACTCATGTAATAAATTTTTCCCTTGAGTCAGGCATTTTGCCACAGCGGTTAAAAGTGGCTAAAGTGATTCCCTTATTCAAAAAAGGTAGTCATTACAATATTAAGAATTATTGCCCTATCTCAGTTTTGTCTGTATTTTCAAAACATTTTTGAGACGGTAATGTGAAATAGGATAAGAAATTACTTACATTCCAATAATCTAATATTATTATCACAACATGGTTTTTTAACTGGCAAATCTACTGATTCTGCAATTTTCGCTTTCTTAGTACTGTTATGCATGTGATAAATAATAATAAAAATGGGTAATTGGTCTCTTTGTTGATCTTATTAAAGCATTTGACACTGTAAATCATGATCTCTTACTGAAAAAATATGTTTTTATGGTATAAAACGAACTGCCAATAAATGGATCTAGTCTTACTTGAAGGATAGGTATCAGATAGTTTAAATTACGAACGAAAATAATGGAAAAATGCATAAGTTTAGTAGTTATAAAAGTACAATACTAACTTGTGTACCTCAAGGATCAGTGCTTGATCCATTGCTCTTTCTTATATACATTAATGATTTGACACATGAAATGCTGCCTAATAAATGTGTTTTATTTGCTGCTGACACCAATGTTATTATTACAGGTAACTCACGACATGATATTGAAAATAATCTAAACACTGCATTTTCACAATTAAGTAACTGGTTAAGTAGCAATAAATTAGTTTTAAGTAATGATAAAACTTCCTTGCTAAATTGTTATTATCCTCTTCAAAAGAAATTTATTCCTTACATAATGGTAAATAACAAAAAAGTCGACTTCTCTATTTCAACTAAATTTCTTGGTGTCACCATTAGTTGAAACTAACTTGGAATGAGCATATTTCTCAACTCAACAAAAAATTAAGTAGTATTTGTTTCGGCCTCCGTAGACTAAGAGATTATGTCACAACACGGGCTTTAGTTTCAGTGTACTATGCAAAATTCCATTCTTTAATAACTTACGGTATTATTTTTTGGGGTTATTCTACTGAATGTATTAGCAAGTTTCGCTTACAAATGAAAGCACTAAGGGTTGTGTTTGGATTGTCACCAAAGTCTTCTTGCAAGACCATCTTTCGAGGACAAAAAATATTACAATTACCTTGTGTGTATCTATATAAAATTATCTTGTTTACCGTAAATAACAAACACTTATTTATTGAAAACACTAACGTCCATAAATACAATACTCGATTCGTTAATAATTTGCATGTTATCCACCAATATTTTTCGTTTTTTCAAAAAAAGCGTATATATTAACTGTATAAAAAATTTCAATAAGTTACCTGACTTTCTAAAGCAAAATAAATCATATTCTATGTTTAAATCTGATCTTCACAAGTTCTTAGTAGATAAACGTTACTACTCGGTAAATGAGTTTTTTGAAGACAATGTATAAATGTTTTTTGTTAATTATGTTATGAATGTGTAAGCTTATAAAAGCCATAGTTATGTATGTATTACTCTATTTGTAAGTTTTTTTATAGCATATATGTGATTATTTTGTAATTTTTGACAACTGTATGCGTATTCGAGAATACTCTCATTTGTATGTAGAACAGGCAAATAAATAAATTATTTACCACCTCGTTCACCCTCCCTCACGTCCCTTGATTTTTTGGGGGGGGAATTTTGAAAGGCCTTTTGTATGCAACATTAGCTACGACAGCCGAAGAACTTGTTGCTCGTGTTAATGTAACTGCAGCAGTCATCTCAGAAATTTCAGGTGTGTTTGACCGCACGCTGAAAGATTTGCAATGCGGTCAACGGTCGACAATATGAGACTGTGAACTGTTATTCTTCATAGCTGTCTCGTGTACATATACTGCATTGTATAAATACTTTACAAGGTACTTCTGAGTATGTCACAGTTATCCTACTTTGTACGCAACAGGATAAATTGGTAGTTTGAAACTGCATTTCTTTGTATCATCGTCCAACACGCGCAACAGCTTGTGTTTCGTCGAGTATCATTGCTTCTGTGCTCGGAGTTATTATATTTCACAGAATTACGTATTACAAGGAGAAATTCTTTTAATGCAGCTTACTTTCGCCCAAATTGTATTCACATAATTTGTAGAAATCACTGTTGTCATGCGAAGAATCCCTTGTACTCTCGTTCATCATACATGATATTTGCGGCCTGACTGTCTTATGCACAGTCATTATAAACTTGATCTGGATCAAAATTATTTTTTCCATTTTCACATCCTCTTAACTTGGACAAGAAGCTGTTCAATTATCGTCCGTCACCATTAGTCTAGAAGATATAACTGTGATACATTAAAGACTTCTTTTCATTTAAATTCTTCCGAGAGTTTATTCTGTGCTGAGACAAACTAGATCAATCACACATGCGTATCTAACTTCCTTTCGAATTGTAAGTGTTCTAATTTGAACGATGTACTATTACTTTTGATTGTTGAAATCTTGTACTTGATTGTTGTTCATTTTCCTCATTTAACGTTTGATAAAATATTCGAAGAAATACTCCAGTTTCTTTAGGAGTCACTCTTTCGCCGCCACTGCACTACAGCCGATTGTACACTAATGGAATCTACGACTAAAAATAATGAATCACCTCCCGACGTTTACTACACTGTTAAAGTTACACTATATATATATATATATACAGAGTGGTAGGTAACTCCACCGACAAACTTTGGGAGGTGATTCCTTATATGAAATGAAAGAAAAAAGTTCTAATAAAGATGGGACGAAAAACGTCTCCTTTCAGAGTTATGAACCGCCGAAAATTCGAAAATTGACGTTTCGAAACACACTGCCTTAGAAACTACAGGACCGATTCCAAGCGGTTTAAGGAATTACAAAGGAACTAATATGCGAACTATCTAAATATCCATGTTTTACCATCCTCCGTTATCGGCGAAACGAACTGTAAAAAGGAAATTGAGGTATAAGGATACTCCTTTAAGTACTAATAACGCTTTCGTTTCGCCGATAACGGAGGATGGTAAAACATCGATATTTAGATAGTTCGCATACTAGTTCCTGTGTAATTCCTTAAACCGCTTGTTATAGGACCTATAGTTTCTAAGGCAGGGCGTTTCGAAACGAGATTTTTCGAATTTTCGGCGGTTCATAACTCTGAAATGAGACGTTTGTCAACCTATGTTTATAAGTACTTTTTTTCTTTCATTTCATATAAGGGATCGCCGCCCAAAGTTTGTCGGTGGAGTTACCTACCACCCTGTACGCTTATATGGGCGCCCTTTTGGTAGACTTGTCCACCGCCCTCGTTAGTATCCCAGCACGGGCCTGACTCCAAGTACTATGACAGTAATGCGTGAGGTGAGAAAACTTGGATTTCATGGTCGAGCGGCTGCTCATAAGTCACACATCACGCAGGTAAATGCCAAACGACGCCTCGCTTGGTATAAGGAGCGTAAACATTGGACGATTGAACAGTGGAAAAACGTTGTGTGGAGTGACGAATCACGGTACACAATGTAGCCATCCGATGGCAGGGTGTGGGTATGGCTAATGCCCGGTGTACGTCATCTGTCAGCGTGTGTAGTGCCAACAGTAAAATTCAGAGGTGGTGGTGTTATGGTGTGGTCGTGTTTTTCTTGGAGAGGCTAACTAATTAACTCTATGGTCTATGGAACCCGGTTCAATGCTGCATTCACAAAAGCTCTCCATTGAGTTCTATCCTTACCAACTGGATCCAGTTTCTATTTTGCATTCCAGTTTCTGCGAGATACATCTTAATATTGTCCTCCCATCTGCGCCTAGGTCTTTCTAAAGGTCGTTTTCCGATTGTACTTCCAGTTAAGACTGTTTCGCTATGAAGTACAAATAAGTTTCCTTCACGATGATTCGTAGACCATTATGATGAAAAAGAAAGGTTATAACTTGGAAGAAATTGTAATATACCTGATTTATGTAGTAGCTTTATAGTAAGTTTTCAATCTCATTTGCTACATAGTTCACTTTTGTCACATGTAGGAAAAGATTGTGTGTCTTCACTATCTGCAAAAGAAACTGTTTCTGCTCCTAATTTTTCGTAAAAACGTTGTTGTACTCTTCTATTAGTTTCATTTCTTTTCCTGCTACATCGTTTGTTATGTAGATGAATTTAACTATTGTCTTTCTTTGAAGATAGTCATTATTCTTTGACCATGAAATGGAATCACACTCAAAAAACCCTTTGGATATTGTAAATCTTTAGAGGAAAATTTGTGTGTTTGTTGTTACAAAATCACTGATTCCTCTTTTCACACGAATTTTTATCGTATCACTCCTTGCGTCAAGCCTCTCTGCTGTTTCACGGTTTTCCCTTACAGTTTTAATTCTTTCAACCATTTTTTTTTTGTTTGTTTTTCCATTATGCTAACTTCAACATCAAAAAAACCAATGCTACGTGTTCGTCCGTCAAGTACCAGAGATGGCGAGAAAATTTAGAAATAGCCACTTCAGATAATTCAGCATCTATTTATCTACAAGTGTACAAACCTTTAAGAAAACTGCACTCTTGTAATGGTAGAGTGTTTGATCACATTTATACCAACCTTGCACATATAGTCATATCAGAAATATGCATACTCTCCGAAGACCCATTTCTATTTGCTTCGTTAAACGAAATTGTTGGCGAAAGATAAATATTTGTAAACGGTGGATTTCTTTTCCCATCCACCTTGCATGGCGAATTGCTCCAGGCAAACGAAAGAAAACGCCTCGACGAGGTATGCCACCCAAGAATATGATGGTCAGTTGTAAAAATTCCTTGTAATCTTCTCTGCAGTGTCCTGCTTCTACAAGTTTGATAGCATAATTAATATTTCATTTCTTACATCTGAAATATTGTTCCTCACATCATCATCAATTCCTGGAATAAAGTTAGTGCAATCTATTTTAAACCACTGTTCTGAAAACGCTTAAAAATGGGAATGTCCGGTCCAGATGCAAACGAAACACAACACTTATCAAATACACATTTTAAAGCCAATTCATAAATGTGGTGTCTACAAGGAAGGTAGAGAAGATTTTTTTGATCTACTCTAGCAGAATCCAAGCACCGTTAACATGACCCATATTGCAGGGAGTAGTGTTACAACAAACTGCCCGCACGAACTTTACCAAGTTCCATTCTTCAAGCGAATGAACAATAGGAGAAGCAATATGTTTTCTTGATGATGACAAAATAGGAACACCAGTTAGTCTCTCATCTCCTGTAATAGTTACTGACAACCTGCCTATAGTCTCTCTATCAGTCAAATTCGGCAGTAGTTTTCCGTCCCACTGCACAACTACTTCTAACTCACTTGATGCACTCCGAAATTGTTTTTTGTAGTCCTGTGCAACGTCGCTACGGATTTTCTCTCGGATCGGTGAATGGAAGACCTATTTATTACTGGTTCCTCTAAATTATAGCCTAGTGCTTATGCCGTCACTGTCAGAATATGTATTACTGCTCTATCAGTGAACTTGTATCGATCAAGAGCAGCAACCAGACTTGGAGTAATAAAATTACTTTTTCCCCTTTTACATCTCTAGGAGGGTCCGAGCACACACATTTTTTTTTACATTTCTCTATCATATTCAACTGGATTTATCTCATCATTACTTGAACTGCTTACCTCCATGTCTTTGATGTATAAAGTTCAAACCTTTTTTTTAGAAGTGCATTTTCTTTTGCGTTTCTCTTTCTTTTGAAGCCGTGCATACCCTTTTTGTTCTTTTCGCGCCAACCTCATGTCTGTACCAAGCATGTTACCGAGTCGTCCTTTCTGTCTTTGAGACAAAAGAAACTATCTTCCTTGATTTTAATATTTCCTAGAGCATTAGGTTGGACTATATCAAATAAATCAGGCAAAATATTTGAGAAGGCTTCTTCTTTTTGCCTTTGCACTTCATTCAACCTTTTATTGTTCTTCTGTAATGCTCGCCATTTCTCACACAATGCAATCAGCTTGTCAACACTGCGTTGGGTATCCTTTACTGGGATCCTTGCCTTTTGCCAAAATAATGCACTTTTTCTCACTGTCAGAGTTACCGTTCTCATTGGTTGGCGTTATCCGTTTCTTGCCACGTAGCATTCATATAGCAGAAATCAAAAACTAGCTGCTGTCGTCCCTCGTGTGCGAGCGCTACGTGCTAGAAACAGTAATCGCTTATGACGTGTGTTAAAACCCGGCCCAAGAAAGTTTTTTTTATTTTTTGACATTTTCATAATACTTTCTTCATTAAAATAAGATGAAAATAATACTAAAAAAGTGATTTACTTACTTTTGTGCAAATACGTAGTAGTAGTAGTAGTAGTAGTAGTAGTAGTAGTAGTAGTAGTAGTAGTAGTAGTAGGAACGGGTTTGAAGCCCCGCAAGGCTCGTTTTGTTCCACCTTGAGCCCCATGATATAAATTTTACCAACTTAAAACAGCTGGCTAGGATAGTGCGTAAAACAGGTGGCTAGGATAAAGCGCGAATAAAGTACTTCCGGGAGTATTACTCTCCCGAGCGTGTCGTTTAAAACTCGCTAGAAAATTGAAATATTCAGTTGTAAACCCTGAAATTTGAACTAAAGTAACCCTTTCCTCTGTAGCATGCAAATACTCAGATATCAAGTGTTTCGGAGAACTTCAATTTAATATTAAAAGTTGAATGTCACGCAGCAAAAATACTACAAGCAAACAAAACTCTTTGCCTACAAAATTATAATTAAAAAAATTTCTGTATTCACGCAAACAACTAACCAAGAATTTACAAAGTATAAACACAGCATTTCTTGCTGTCATCTATTGACCAACTCAGAAACCAAATTAACTAGAAAGTAATTACATTGTATTGAATATGGCAGAAATAAATATGCTAGTCCAATAATTAAATGCATTAATACAATTATCATTGTTACAGTATTTACTAAGATTAATATATGATTGAATAGTAGTGCCAGAAGCACAAATCTGGCATTATTTTAAAGATATTTTTAGTCGTGTAGGAATTATTACCTGTGAAAAGGAGAAATCTTCTCAAATGTAATAATTCTTACACAACTAAAGCCATCTTTAAAATAGTGCCAGATTTGTGCTTCTGGTGAAACGTTACCTCAAAGCGATATGTCACGTAACCCTCTTCCTATTTAAAAATTTTGACCTGAATCCAAGATGGCGGACTTCAAGGTGGCCGCCATGACAATATTATATAAAATTAAATGTGTCTTTTCCTTTAGTTCCATTATCCAGGGTATCTTCTCATTCCCTTAAATTGTTTCTAAATTACAAGAGTTTATTCCAGATTGCTCCCATATATCTACTATGTATGGTAATCGGATTCAAAACTTCACGTCGCTTCAGGCCCATTTAATATTATTCAATGGAGCTAATTTTTCTCCTGGCTTAATTTAGTCCCATATGGAACCATTTTAGGGGGTTCGTCCAAAGAAATTCGGAAATCAAAAATTAAGGACAACCCTGACCACCCTTAGCCTTGATGACAACTTCCACTCTCCCAGGCATACTTTCAAACAGGTCCTGGAAGGTTTCTTGGGGAATGCTAGCCCATTCTTCACGGAGTGCTGAACTGAGGAGAGGTATCGATGTAGGTTGGTGAGGCCTGGCACGAAGTCGGCGTTCCAAAACATCTCAAAGGTGTTCTATAGGAATCAAGTCAGGACTCTGTGCAGGCCAGCCAATTACAGGGATGCTATGGTAGTGTAACCACTCCGCCACAAGCCGTGCATATGAACAGGTGCTCGATCTTGTTGAAAGATGCAATCGTCATCCCCGAATTGCTCTTCAACAGTAGGAAGCAAGAAGGTGCTTAAAACATCAATACAGCCCTGCGCTGTGAGAGTGCCACGCAAAACAACAAGGGGTGCAAGCCCCCTCCAAAAAAAACACAACGACCATAACACCACCACCTCCGAATTTTACTGTTGGCACTACACACGCTGACAGATGACGTTCACCGGGCATTCGTCATACCCACACTCTGCCATCGGATCGCTACATTGTGTTCCGTGATTCGTCACTCCACACAACGTTTTTCCACTGTTCAATCATCCAATGTTTACGCTCCTTACACCAAGCGAGGTGTCGTTTGGCATTTACCTGCGTGATGTGTGGCTTATGAGCAGCCGCTCGACCATGAAATCCAAGTTTTCTCACCTCACGCCTAACTGTCATAGTACTTGGAGTGGGTCCTTATGCAGTTTGGAATTCTTGTGCGATGATCTGCCTATCACACTTTACGACCCTCTTCAACTGTCGGCGGTCTCTATTAGTCAACAGACGAGGTCGGCCTGCACGCTCTTGTGCTGTACGTGTCTCTTCACGTTTCCACTTCACTATCACATCAGACACAGTGGACCTAGGGATGTTTAGGAGTGTAGAAATCTCGCGTACAGACTTCTGACACAAGTGGCACGCAATCACCTGACCACGTTCAAAGTCCGTGAGTTCCGCGAAGCGCTCCATTTTGCTTTCTCACGATGTCTAATGATTACTGAGGACACTGATAACACGGTTCAACAACGAAAATGTAAATTGAACAAAATCAACTAATTCTTATTGATTTTGTGGTGCTGATCACGAATTTGAAAGTTATTTTTGAATATTAGCTCTACTTTTCGTTTTACAGGCATGTCTAATAATAACGCTTTAAAAATAAATATATTCGCTTCGTTTGGGGTAAAATGTTACACTGATCCGGCTACACTGCAGAAACTATATGAACGCTTGGTTTCATTGTGTTCCTTATCTCAGTAGTGTTCTGCTATTGTTAGAAAAGACAGGTTTAGTGCAGTTATCAGCGGTTTGGATGTGACGTTTGTGTAGTGCAGGACTTAAAAATACAACTACAAGTACACAAAAATACTGGTATTTCGAATGTATATTTTTAAATAGTTGTCGGAACTATTTCAAGTTACATTTTAAGGATTTCAATAAACAAAAATGCCGCGAAATTGTGTAAACAGTGCGGATAGCTTCTGCTACGTGTGTGGGGAAGTGACATTTTCCTCACAAAAGCAGACTATTAACACCACTAATAAGAAAAGCCTATCAATATTACTTTGGTTGTAAAATTGGAGACCAAGATAAATCTTGGGCACCCCACATTGTGTGTAACACTTGTGCCAGCAATCTAAGAAATTGGATTATTGGGAAGGGGCGCTCAATGCCTTTTCCAGTGCCCATGATTTGGAGGGAGCCAAGCGACCACATCAGAGACTGTTATTTTTGTATGGTTCCTTCCATCAAGAAGGGAATTTCCACGAAGAAGAAGCGGGCCTTGATCTATCCTAACATTCCTTCTGAAATGCGCCCTTTTCCACATGGAGAAGGACTACCTGTTCCTGACCCACCTAAAGAATACGATCTTTTTTCTGATGATGATCAAGAAGTTGAAGTTCCTGAATCAGGTACTTCGAAGGACCCTACGTTTGTTGTAGAAGAACCTCCATGTGAACCACATAGACTTACTCAAGATGAACTAAGTGATCTAATCAGAGACTTGGACCTCTCGAAAAGCAAAGCCGAAATTTTAGCGTCACGCTTAAAGCAATGAAATTTACTGCAGGAAAAAGTAAATATTTCAGTGTATCGGAATAGAGAGAATCACTTCATTTTTTACTATGGAAGACACACTTGTGGCATGTACAGATGTAAATGGTCTCATGAGGACACTTAAAATTAATTACGAACCTACGGAGTGGAGGCTCTTTATAGATTCGTCCAAGGTGAGTTTAAAGGCAGTGCTTTTACATATTGGAAATGAACTTCCTTATATTCCTGTAGGTTACGCAGTTCATATGAAGGAATCTTATGAAAACTTGAAACGTTTACTTCAAGCCATTAAATATTACGATTTTCATTTGTGGTGACCTTAAAGTAATAGCACTGTTGCTAGGTATGCAGTTAGGGTATACAAAGTATTGTTGCTTTATATGTGAATGGGACAGTAGAGATCGTGGATCTCATTACCGCAAATGTGATTGGAGTACCAGAGAAACTCTTCAGCCGGGAGTGAAAAATGTGCAGCATGAACCACTGGTAGATCGTAACCGAATTTTGCTTCCCCCTCTACATATTAAATTAGGTCTTATGAAAAGTTTTGTTAAGAGCATGAACCAAGAGGATGAGGCCTATAAGTACCTAAGAGGACAATTCCCTCGATTAAGTGATGCCAAAGTTAAAGAGGGTGTTTTCATAGGGCCACAGATTAGGCAACTATTCAAAGATCACAAGTTCGACGAAATTCTCCAAGGTGAGGAGAAAGCTGCGTGAGAAAGCTTGAAGAGTGTTTGTTCACAGTTCTTGGGAAGACACCGAGCAACAAATTACAAACAACTGGTAGCAAAGTTGTTATTGTGCTACGAAAATCTTGGTTGCAATATGTCTCTGAAAGTCCACTTTCTTCATTCACATCTAGACTTCTTTCCCGAAGATTGTGGAGCAGTAAGTGACGAACATGGTGAGCGTTTCCATCAAGATATTGCAGCCATGGAGAAGAGATATGAGGGAAAGTGGAGTTCTAACATATTGGCCGACTACTGTTGGACTATTGCAAGGGATGCTCCAAATGTAACCTACAAAAGGCAAGCCAAGCGAAGACGCTCAAAATAAAATAAACATAATCCTGTACAAGAGATCACTTGAAACTTTTGTCTACATTGCAGTGTAGTGCTTGCACAAAAAGGTATTTGTATAATACATATTTTTCATGTTTTAATGTTAATACTGATTTTTATTGCGGAATTGTTAATGTTTAACTTGACCACGGTTACTTTATTTTCTGTATCGCTGTGAAACTGGTATTTGCGCAATTTTGAAAAAGGAAGTACAAGGGTATAGAAAGCTATAGGTTAGGGTACTTCTTAACTCCCCAGCTTATCACATCACAGTGAAATAGATAAAAAAAAGTGAAATGTAGGTTTTTACAAGGATTTTGCTTAAATGTTCTATAAATATTAATACATTTGTATATATATAGCTACTGTTGTACAAGGGCGTTTTTTTCACAACCTGAGCTAAGAAAATTCTTCTATTATCATTTCCTTTCATATTATGCTTAAATGAATGTAAAAATCGCAATTTTAAAGAATTTACATACTTTCGATCAAAATTTGTTGCACAGTGTAATGAGTACCTGGCAGTAGGTGGAAGCACAATGCACCTAATATGAAAAACGTATGTTTTTGGGGTTGTCCGGATACTTTTGATCACATAGTATATAGATAGATAGATAGATAGATAGATAGATAGATAGATAGATAGATAGATAGATAGATATAGATATAGATATAGATATAGATATAGATATAGATATATAGATATAGATATAGATATATATGAGCGTCGCGATATGAGAATTTGATATTCTTCACGATAAAGTGTTGGATGTTGAAAAGTTCACGACTCTAACGAAGTTGTTATTACTTTCCTTCGCAGACTTTTCTTTCGTATAATCGTTTGAAAATATCTTCTCGCTCTACCTTCGCATTGAAATCTCCTAGTAGAATTTTCATATGGTATCGCAGGAGTTGGTCAAATGCCCTTTCTACTTCTTAGTAAAAACTGTGTTTTATATCGTCTCTTTATCTTCAGTTGGGGCACTATCACACCACCGACCCTTACGAGATCCTTAAAAGAACGAAGGACTATCATTAATAAACTCAACCCGTTTAAATGTTGATATTATTTGTTTCTAACGAAAAACTTTGTTCCTAATTGGTAATTTTTATTTCTTTCGTAAAAGAACGTAAAATTTCGGGTCTGCATTGCTCCCTTTCCTTCCCATCTAACTTCCTAAATTCCTACTAGGTCCATCTGTACACGATACTATCCTAACTAGGTTTTGATTTGCACCACCTAACCACCATATCCGCCAAACGAATTAAATCTTTAAAAAATTAAATACTTTCTTTCAAAAACGAACTAATCAACAAAATCAAATAAATCGTACTATAGTGCGTCCAGTAAGAGAACGTCTCTGACAGCTCGCAGTGACATTGCCACTACTCGCGTGTCAAGGTTTTTTCGGTGCAACTGTAGTGGCAATTTAATTAATGGTATAAGACAGAGTGATCGTGGTTGGTAACACTGGTATCAAAGTAGGTGCTGCAATGTCCCACCGCATGTGGTAAGAAACGTCAGAGACCATCTCTTGTTGGCCGTGCTATAAAAAGTTAAAAAAAATCTGATTTCAAGAAAATTACTTTTAAAAGAAATTTCTATTAATGAATGATTGAAAGAAGAGCCATGTGAAGCATTCATATTGGTTAACCCTATATATTAGAACATGATGGGAAAGGTACCGTTCTCTGACAACAGCGATGAAAATACATTTTCAACCTGTAAATGGAGATTACCAGGTACTGTGAGAATTTCAGTAGCGGCCAACAATTTGAGTTCCCTAAATTTCATTTCATCTTTTCTTGTGCTACCAGCTTGATTCGAGTAGTCCAATATAGATTATCATCTGACATGTATCAGTGGTTTTGCTTTTTAACCTCCCGTTAACTTAAAAGTTAGCTTCATCCGAGAAAAGAATCTGCTGCACTTGTTGGGTGGTTCATTCCGCGAATCTCAACGACGATTAGATGCTTTCTACTAGATGTTGCTGTAATTGAAACTTATATGGGTGTCATTTTTTGAGTTTTTAGGATTTTCTTGTGAAATACGACTCCTGCCACTTTGCTGGGACAAACGACCCGCTTTCTTTCGAAATTTTACTAAATTATGCTAGCATCGCTATTGCTGTAGCAATGTTTGTCTATCCGTCCACGAATGTCTCTAGCGGATCCCGATTTCTGAATTTGTAGATGATGATAACACCTACTTTGGATGAAGTAGAGTCCCTTTCAGGATGGCACTGGTTGAAATCATTTGTGATAACTTTCACATTTTGTTTCTCTGGTATCAGACTAATACCTATGCGTTTATCTTTGCTTACGACTATATTTTGTTAGTCAACCTAAAAACGTAAATCACATGTAACTCTTGAGCTATAAGAGTTAACCTAACATAAGAGCTACGGACTAAACAAGCAGAACAACGAACTCCTGTAAACATCCTGGCTGTGTTTCTCGTATCATAACCTCTGTTTTCTGTTGGAAATTTTTAAGTTGGATTTAAAATGGAGAAGTCGAAGATGTTGTCTGTCTGACTGTTACTATAATCGATGCGACAATTTCCCCCCTTCCCTATGACACAGACATCGACGTTGGTTTCCTGTCTGTCATCTCGTTTCACTGTTATATGACTGTCCTAAACCCACCCTGTATAACGAATAAAAGTTATGTCCTCAATAGTAACTTACTATTGCCACTCCACATCCATCAGATTCGAACTGATGTGTCCATTCTAGTTTCTGGCGTTTCTATGATAACGCGTGTCATCATGCCACTCTAGTAGTAATGACTCTTTTATGGATAGTACTGGTAATGCCACTTGCTCTCCATGACCAAGAACAATAAATCCATAAGTCTTTATCTCCAAGTATATAGCTATGAAAACAAAAGAAATTTGTCCTACAACAACTTACAGCCTATAACCCCTTCTTATAGATGAATAAACCCAACAAATCCCTTGCTATTAGAATTACCTCGTTTTATAGACAAAGGTCTCCTTTGACCAGAAGAAGAAGAAGAAAACTAGCAAAACAGTCTCATTCTGTGATCTAAGCTTCTGATCTTCAACATGACTACAACGAGTTTTCCACGTTTTGGGATCTCTTTCACTTTAAGTGTTTTCTTCGGGAATGAAAGAAGAAAGAATTTCCCTTCTATCGCATGAAACTTTGATGAGACCCGTTTTTTGTTTTGGAGAATTAAACGAAGAGGAAAAGCATTGTTTCCGTTTTGGAAGCTGGAATCAACGTTCAGACTAATGCCACTCTTCCGATTAGCTTTCTCTATTTTTTTTCTAACAAACAGAAGGCAGGAAAAGGACTCCCAAGAACAAAGAAATGTTCTAAAAAGGAGAGGAGATACATAGAAACAAAAGAAATAAGTTTGGCAAGTTTGCAACTTCCGGTAAACACATGTGAATCAGTTGAAAGGGGGATTTTATTTTGAAAAAGATAGGAAGAAAGAGAATAAATAAATAAGTTAAACATTGATTTTGTCAATTTGTTGTATATTATAGGAGCCCATCAACTCGATAGGATGACACTCCTTGATTTTGGCTCCTTTTTGTTGTTGGTAAGTTGAACATTAATCTCACATTGTTTTCGAAATTATTTAATTTTCACACTTTTAAATATTATTTCATTATTTATTTCGACTTATTGTACATGTGGCGATTATGGCTATTATGGCTGTTATAGAGAAGGATTATCTATAACTATCACTCACTCTCTTCCTTTCTTTCTCTCTCTCTCTCTCTTTCTCTCTCTCTTTCTCTCTCTCTCTCTCTCTCTCACACACACACAAATATTATTGTACTATAACATATACAATATCTATTACAATATAAATTTATGTATTTTCGCAGTATATCTATGTGCTCTTACACACTGAGGAAAAAATCGTATGTGGCGTACGTAAAAACCGTAGGTTACATTTGTAAATCCTGTTGTTTTTGGACTTAACGTACGACAAACGTATAACTGAAGAAGTATATTTTATAGTACTTCGCGTAAAGTGTTCCGAATAAGCGTACTTTCCGTACGAACGAAAAAAACTGTATATAGGCAGTCAGGATCTCACGTACAGATGGACATATCTAACATGTAACAGATTCATCTAACATACGTATACATTTGTAATGTACGGAAGACTGTTAGATGTCAGACATCCTGCAACGGCATGGTGCAACATCTAAGCGGGAAAAATGGCAGTACGTATGTAGTATATGGATAACGTATGGTCCGTACTGATTTGCGTAGTAAATATAAGGATTCCGTATATTTGTACAATATATCGGTGTCCGGATAACGGATTTTTCTCGGTGCAACTTAATTGACGAGCTGTTTCCATTTCTGTTACATTCCATCCTGCTTCGATAACGATAAATTGAAAACTACTGTTTTGAAAGATGCTACTGAACTCGAGTACCGTATTGAGATTGGTAAAGCATCCGATTGCAACTCGTTGAAATTAAGTGACTTCCAGGAACAAATACATCTGAGAGAAATTGGTCGTTAGTCGATTAGAAATCTGATCGTTAATATGTGATCTTGTATCCTGTTATGGAACTCAATTATAAAAAAGCAAGGTATTTTAAAAGAAGGACGGTTCCGTAAAAGAAAGTAATTACTGTAGAGAGCAGTACCATTTATGCTGCTGTTGCATGTTCATCCATTGTAGCTTTTCAAAGAATGGGTTACATGATCAGAGTTTTAAGTTAAATATGAAATGTGTACATGTATTTCCTCTTACTGCAGAAGGTTTTATAGATGTACAGTCATGTCCAAAATGATTGTCGCATGTCCATAAATGTGTTGTTGTAGGAATATAATTTGATAACGATTTCGCCCGATATTTATTATAGTGTTCGTATGTGTATAATCGACAAAGATCAAAGATCTGTATGTGGTAAATTTCATGTCAAAAGAGCAGTAAATAAGAACAATATAACAAAAAAAAACTTTCCTTGTCCATTTAACAATATTTTGTTTTACTCATTCTAATTTTCGTATTTATAGTTCTCTTCCCATGGAATTTACCACAAATATACATTTACCGATTATACAAATAGAAACAGTATTAAAAGTACCCTGCAGAGTAAAGTAAAGTTATAGATATCCGACAATCATTTTGGACATGATGTACACCAGTGTCAGGTACAAGGTGGTATCACATTATTTCAGATATGGACAGAGAGAACTTTAAAAGTCTTTTTGAACGATGTGTTTATTTGATAAGACCAAGTTAAATGTTTGTTAAATACAATGCCAAAATTTTTCACAGAGAAAGACAAGGGAATATCTTGTATGTCTAAAGTTATATTGAGAAAAATGAAGCATCTAATATCACACTAGTACATTTGGACGCAGTTAAAATCAACTTTGATTTGGCTGGATTGATATTTAAATAATTATCTGCTGTCCACTTAGCTCACTTACTCAAATCTTTGTTCATCTTTATTATACATATACTTATTTGCCTTGGTGAAGGAGATGAATAGTTCAACCTCATCCATACATGTCTTGTTTACAATGTGTTAGACATGGGCGTCTGTGACGTGGGGACGAGGGGGACGCGTCCCTCCCCCCCCCCAACATTTTGAAGTACAAACTATTCAATATTTTATTTTAATTTAATTTATTTACTAATGACAGAATAACATATAAATAATAATAATTATATTTATTTGGAATATAATATTCAGGCTGTGAAACTATTATAACAGAGTGCTTGATATATCCTTGGGGTCCGTGAAGATAAGCAGAAAAGTAACAAATAGAATGGAAGATAATAAACAGGTTGGGCTAGGTAGTGTCATTTAAATCACTTTCTTTGATGTCTCCCCCAAATTTTACATGCCAGAGACGCCAGTGCTATTAGAGATATAATAAATCGTTAACATAAAGACAGAATAGAAGTCTTAAAACACTACTTCAGTGATCCTGCAAGATAGGATTCGCTGACCAGAAGCTGAGTCGGTAACTACCTCATATTGATTTCGGTCACATAAATAATGTCGGACCCATTTAGGAGCTCAAGAGGAGTAGCTGTTTTTTGTATAAGTTTACGCAACAAGATGTTGTGGTCTACTGATTACAATGCTTTGCTGTAATCCAGTAAGAGAAGTATGGTTATCTTTCTCTTGTCCAAAGTAGAGAGTATATCATCAGTAATACTTCATGAGCTGTAGAAATGCAGCTCATTATACGAAATCCAGATTGAAAAGTGTTTAAAAGGTATAACTTCAAAACTTCTCATGTATATGGTCACTAGTAATACATTTAAGAGCTTTAGATGGGGCAGGTAATATTACAATAGGCCTTAAGTCTTTCTCGAATAAGATATCCTTAATCTTAGGAGGGACAGAACTCGTGCGGTTTTCCACAAAGCTGGGAAGATGCAAGTAGTAAGGGAAAGATAAAATAAATTAATAATTGGGAGAGAACGAAAGTAATATTTTTTTTTCTGGTTAAAGTTATGCTTAACTCATCTGCTCTTACAGCAGTAAAGACACGCGCTTTAATTTCTTGGGAGGAGCAGAGACATTTTTGGAACACAGCTTTTATGTATACTGGAAATGATAGTTTTATATTACGTACTTAACATTCATTACAGTGCAAATGTCTAAAGCAAACTCATATCTACGAGAAGACACACGGAGGCCGGCCTCTCCACAATTTAGTCGTGCTTCCCACAAATAAATTTCAACACAAATTGCTTGATATGTTTTATATCAGGTTTATTAATTTAGAAATATTGCTCATCGATCGGTGATAAGTTTTCTTCATTTCTGGGCTCAAATAAGGCAAAGGTTGAAATAACGACGAGACTGGAGCAGGCGCACACAAAAGGACCAAAACCTAAACAAGAAATATTTTTAACCTAATCTCAACATTCTTCATTTATGTTCACACCAGGCGTAGTTCGTAATAAATTATAGAATGTATTACATCAGAATATTGTACGGTATATTTTGTTTAACTGTCCTTTCGAATCTTATTAGGCTACACTCAACACGTAATACATATTTTTGTTGAGAGCGATCATACTAATAAACAAAATGCAGCGTTTCACAATTACACTTAAAACCATACTTAGATTCATGCTTAGACCAGTGACAACTGTCATTCTTTTATTTTGAACTTCGCAATCCATGTTTGTTCCTGCATAAAGATAATATGATTAACATTATATTATAAATAGTTATACTGGAGGATCTTAGATGGCGCAAACAATCAAAACTTCAGATTCAAATGTACATGTATTATAAAATATTAAAAAACCATGTTTTTGAATCAAGAAATAATACAATATGGTAGTGATTCAATGTAGACAGGATATTGGGGACGAAAGACCTGTTCAGCCCAAATCTAAGTAAGTGCCTTAAAACAAAGGTTGGTGGAAAAGAATGCAGTTTCCAAAGTCAGTGTTATCACACAAGGTCTTGATTAGAATATTCCATTATAAAGGATTAGGCATTCTGCTATTCTTGTAGAAAGACTCAATCTACGGGATCAGACTTTCACTGTGACAGGATCTTGTAATTGGAAGTCAACATTCGAGAAGGGGGAAAGTAATTGATAAGCATGCTTCCTTTAAAATCCATATAGAAACAATTCAAATTTGGAAAGAACTTAAATTAATACTATGCAGGGGGTTAATACTATAATTCTAGTTACGGAACAGATAGCAAGAAACACGAACCGTGTTAACGTGTAGCTGAGATAGTGCAGTTTCTCGAAATAAATTATCTATGATATCATTGGGATTGAAGATGTGGACTCAAAGATATCTGCAAGAATTATGAATTTGTTTCTACTGGACCTCTTACTCCACACTGTTCAAGTACAAAATGGAAAAGGATTCGAAACTGAAGTTCATATTTACACATATTCCTCAGAATGCTTACTATACGTCATCTGAAGTTCAGAACGAAATAGTAGATGTGTTGGTAAAGATGATATTGGACAAAATAAGAAAAGAATATGATAAAAGTGAATCACATTTTCTTTGCTTGGAAACATATGAAACACGAGATTACTTTGATATGGAAAAGCTTTCACTCGTTGTGAGATTTGTGAAAGAAGTAGAGGTGCATGATCATTTATCATCTAAAGGCATATCGGGTTTATTATCTAAAGGCATATTTAAAAAAAAAAGCTCTATCCAAAGCAGGATTTCGAAAAGAAGTAATTTGTCAGTGTTATGATAGTGCTAGTGTGATGGCGAAATGTAAGGAAAGTATTCGAAAACTATTACAAGAACAACTGCAAAAACCAGACCCTTACATTCATTGCTATAATCATCAATTTCATATTGTAATAAATCATACTTGGTCAGCGATCCTTAATGTGAAGGATTATTTTTGAATTAGCCAAGTTGGTTCACAGATTTTTTTTTCAGAAAACATTGATTGTCACAGATGTACAAAGGCCAGAAGTTTAAGAGGTCGTTGGACCAGCAATGAACTGAATACTTAGAAACTATGAAAACTGTTCAAGAAAATTTTGATGAAAATATCTGTTCTGGGTTTTTTTCAAGGGCAGTTATGTCATGTAGATACTGAGTTGCCTATTGAAGCTACGGGACTATTAAGAAAGTGTTGCATAGTGGCCTATTAGTATTCTGTTTCATTACGCTATAATGTAAGTCCTCTCAACATTTAAATCAACTAACAAAGCATCAAGACAGAGAAATACTCTCAGTAAAGCAGATTAAAACATGAGGTTGTCTGTCAGTTTTGGATCAGAAAAGACAGTTTGAATTTGA
Source organism: Thermobia domestica (assembly GCF_964235325.1). Taxonomy (NCBI): domain Eukaryota; kingdom Metazoa; phylum Arthropoda; class Insecta; order Zygentoma; family Lepismatidae; genus Thermobia; species Thermobia domestica. Next base: position 232,623,777 of record NC_137454.1, on the reverse strand, counting down.
CAATATGTCTAATACAGCCAAAGACAAATTATAGAAGATTTGCACTAAAATATCAGATCCTGGGTTCTTTCTATTGAAGCGAATTCGGAAAATCCACATGTCCATAAAAGATTTTGTTGTTGAAGAATCTGTAAATATGACTCAAGATAAAGCAATTCATCTACAACAAAATTTAAATGAAGCAATCGATCGTACAATATTAAAAATTAAAGAAAGATTTGCAAAGAATAATAAACAGTATTTGAAATCCCTCGATTGTTTATTGCCAGAGTCAAAAACATTTTTTAAAAAAAAGTTCCGAACTATTGCCACTATTGAATCTTCTAGGCTGCAATAAACAAGCTTTCAAATTAGAAGCTGAAATTGTTAAGTAAATTCTGTATGTTATTCAATAAAAAGAGTGACAGTAATATTTTAAAGAGCATCCGTATAAAAGTGTTTTCCCAATGTGTATAAATAATGTACAAAAATGAAAATGAAAAGAGAACTTCCAGTTTAATGTCCCAATATTAATGCCAGGAAGATGGATTGTTAAGGCAAGTGAATGATGATCGAAGAATCGGTGGAATGAAAATGTTGGAGGAAACGAGAGAACCCCAAGAAAACCCACCTACACAATGTTTACCACTACAAACTTACTTGGTCGGAAATCAGACTACAGATCTCTACACCAGAGTTAAGCACTTTGCTACTGTATAAATTATATACAAGAGCTGTAACAATTGCTACGTCAACAGTAATATGTGAGAACACATTTTCTTGCCTTAGATCAAAGAGAACCAGTGCTTCACAATAGTAAATTCAATCTTGTTCTGTTGGCATTCGAAAAACAATGCTCAGGGACTTTAGATGTGAACCTATTCACATCAACAAATTTCGAAGACGCTTTCGGCGATTACAACTGTAAAAGGTTTGTGGTGTAAGAAAAGTAGTATTTAATTTCCAACTTTTAAAAAATGGAAGAATTAGCTTGATCTCTCAAGCATCAGGCTACAATTGGCTATGAGTTAGAAAGTTAAGACTTGTGCGAATTAAGTTATTGTGTATTTGTTATAAAAATGAAGGTTCACTTTGTGGGCTACGTAATGCCATCTCTCAGTTTCTGAAGATATTTTAGATTCAGCAAAAAAAAAAGAAAAGAATGAGCACATTTTAAACCAGCTACCATTTTAGGCAATCTGTCAAACTGAGTTGATTTCGAGTTTAACATCCTTTGCAGCAGCGAAGCTATATGAGGACGGAACCTATCGATTAACGTGGAATCCGAACCGCATGAGCTCCCGCCGGCAAACAAACCGAGATCTCCCACGCTAAAGGTGCGTCCGCTAACCGCTTAGCCACGAATGAGCTCATCAATCCGTAAAATGACAATATATACTGTTTTATATTTGATTTTTCATGTTCACGTAAAACAATAAAATACATAGATAATTTCATTTTATATATACTGGCACAGGCCCTGATCTGAAGGGCAGTCGGGCTGCAGACAATAACATCGGAGGGCTCCCGTCCCTTCTATCCCCTCTAACATCGCTATTGACCTACAACAGTAGATTTCATCTTAATCTGCAGTGTTATCAAGAATTTCTCTTATCTGTGCGCTAGAAGTATCTATTTACAAAAAATAATTACTGAAATAATCAGCAAAGAAAGGTGTAGCTACATCAAACTTACTTCCTTTATTGGTGTGAATGCCAAGTGACTTGGAATTTCTCCAAAGATGGAATTGATTCTCATTCGCAACCGGGGGGCGCAGTGGCTCAGTGGTAGAGCGTTCACCTCTGGTGCTTGGGGTCCCGGGTTCGATCCCAGTCCCCGCCAAGTGAACTTTGTGGTGGACAAACACCGTGCTCATGGGTTTTCTCGGGGTTCTCCCGTTTCCTCCCACTTTCTTCATTCCACCATTTCACTCATCTCTCAGAATCACCGTCTCCTTTAGCCTAACCGGCATAACCGTGGGACGTAAAGCTCAAAGATTTCATTTTTTTCTCATTCGCAATCATGGTGTAAGAAAAGTTTGATCTCGCATTATCTACAGTTGGATTACATCTGTCTACATATTTAATTTATATGCTTTCCTATACTTACTACACATCCTGTCACGACTCACCATTAAACTTAGAATTTCATCTGTGATCCAGGGCGAAAGAGAACAAAAAACAAGTTTTTCTGTCAAGAGTACATGGATGTGAAAGATGCAAAATTAGGCTGTTAGTTTGGCTCTCATGTTAAGCTATAGCTTCATGTCATATATAGCCTCGGAGTTAAAAAGAAACATTATCATTATTATTATCCTGCCTTTCGGCAGGTGCTGGAACTAATGAGGATTTTTTTTTAAATTTTAGATCTCTTTTGACTCCCAATAGTTTCTTCTATCTTTCAAATCATTGATCAGCTGTGTTCTTCATCTTCCTATTCCTTCTTTCCCTTCCATCTTTCCTTCTATGGCAGTGTGAAGAAGACAATTTCTTCGCAAGATGTGTTCAATCCAGTTGGCCTTCCTACAAAGGATGCTGGCTAGAAGTGTCCTCCTCTCTCCTATCCGTTTTAAAACAGCTTCGTTCGTTGCTCTCTCTGTCCATTTTATCTTCTCCAGTTTCCTCCAACACCAAATTTCGAAGCTCTCTAATATTTCTTCTCTAACTTCCATAATGTCCAAGTCTCTGAACCATACAGTCCAATGCTTCAAAAATACAATTGACCAACTTCTTCTTAAGTCCAATATTGAACTTGTTAGTTAACAGTGATATTTTCTTGTTGAATGCTTCTTTAGCTCTGGCAATTCTTAACTTGATCTCTTTGGTGCAGTAAACGTCTCTCGTCAAAATACTTAACAGATATATGGCAAAAATCATTCTTTTAAACAAATTAATTTCGATCCTTTAATGATAGATTTACACCAATTGTTAAAGAGCAAGATGTCCGAGATACGTCAGTCCATTCATTGAAACATACTAACTCAGCATTTTTTTTTCTCAGCTGATTTATAATTTGAATCTAAATATTGTTCAACATATATTTTAAAACTACATTCTTCCTTAAAATGTTATGTCATCGGTAAGAAATGTAACAGACAAGGCATTTCATAGTTCATACCATGAATCTTAATTTTCTCAATGTCATCAGTACAGAAATGTTACAAGAAAGTTTGACTATATGTTTTCGAAAAATGAAAATTCTAATTTTTAAAAAAATATTAAAGTGATTCAAATTGATTATTGAATGTCACATTAAATAAATTAAGCATATTTTTGGAAAATATATTGAGTCACTACATGATGTCATGGTCAAAAATTGATGTCTGTAAAATGTTATGAATGTCACAATAAATTAATTAATAATACATTTGGAGAAGTATTTCGAGTCAATGAAATAATGTTATACATGGCTATAAGATTACATTTACAAAAAAGACGGAATACAACAGCAATCATATCTGTCGCATCAACTGCAGATTATTGGCATTAGCGTTCGCATCAACTGCAAAACTTCAAATTAGAGTACTAAGAATTTTTTGTTAAAATATACTTGTTTGAAAAATTATTCTGTATTTTATTTCATGTACCGAAAATTTGTTCCCCAGAAAAACAAATTCATATCATTTCTCCCGAAACAGAAAATCATAAATTTTGCTCAGAAAAAATAAATGCTTTCTCATTTTACGTTGTGTTCTTCGAGGTTGATAAAATTGTGTATCTTATATAATAGCCTGAAAATTTAACCTTAAAATTCGAATTCGATTTACTTTCTGAAATACAATTTAATGGTAAAATTTTGAATGTGCGCCAAAATGTTCAGAAATAGATTTTTATAAAAGCTAAAAACGGAAACAAAGGATTAAAGAAATTTAGGTTCTTTCGCTTTTTCCTTAAATTTCCTTCAAAAACTCCTTTAAGATCTTTCTGTTAAAAGAAAAAATCGATTATCATCTTCAAGCAAAAAAAAAAAATTGGAACAAAGAAAATTAAAAATAAAAATCAACTATCTTCAAACAAAAAAAAATTGGAACAAAGAAAATTTTAAAAATAAAAGAAAAAATCGATTATCATCTTCAAGCAAAAAAAATTGGAACAAAGAAAATTAAAAATAAAAATCAACTATTTTCCAACAAAAAAAATTGGAACAAAGAAAATTTTAAAAATATTTTAATAACTTTTTACTAAGGATCTTTTATTTGAAATTTTTTAATATTTTTTCATCCAGTGATTTTTCTCGCTCACTAATTTTTGTTATTTTAGTTTGAAAATGTTTGAAAAGCTTTTTTTCTTTAATTACACACTGAAAAATTTAAAATGTTTGTTTTAAAAGTTTATTTTGAATTTTTTTAAAATTTCTTTACTCACTAATTTTTTTAAAAAAAAATTGTCTTAATTTCTGTTTTTTGTTTATCACTTTGAAAATTTTTGATGGTTTTTAGTTTAGAAATATCTCTACTTCCTACAATTTCTTGTTTGATTTGCTGTAAGCTGTAGAACAAACAAAATATTCCAATCGATGCTCTATATATCGATTCCTGTGTTATTTTATATTTCATCCTTTCATCTCCAATCGTTTCTGATTTATTACCATTGGACGTTTTGTCTGAATGTGCAAGAACTCAGAATTAAATGGATACCAAATCCTTAACGATGCCCCACATGAAAAAGTTTCCTACAAAAGTTTATTTTCTAATTTTCTCAAAGATGTAAAAGCAATTACTTCTCTTGTCATTAAAAATTTTCAGTTGACCCCTCTGGGCCAAATTATAAGAGTTCCTGTGTGGCAAGTAGAGCACTGCATTCGATGCGCTATTTGATATTTCCCTATCTCACTTTTGTTTAACCTTTTTTATCTCCAACCATGTTGGTTTTGTAAGCATTGGACATCAGTGACGAAGTCAGAAGGAGCAAAGGCAGGCCACTCCCTCGTGTGTATATCTGCTCCTTCCCCCTAGACATGTTGTTAATGTAAGTCAAGTAATATACTCGTAAACGTATCCTTTTCGGTATAAACAAAACGTTGTATTGTAAGTGGTATAAAAAATACTAAATGCCCTACAATTTTTCTGCCCTCCGTTTCGATTCCCCACGTAGGCTAATTAAAACTTTAGAAACCAACTCATCTGAATTCCAACTCACCTTCATATACTGTACGAATTCCAATAATTCAGTGTTATTCTTGGCATTAACTGTTCCAGTTATAACTCTTATTACCCCTTGCAGCAAATACTCGAATAACCATAAAAAATCTTAGCGATCAATACATATTTCCCATAATCTAATCTCAAGCTGCAAACTGATTTAACAAAAGCACCTTCCCTTCCGGCGATCCACAATAATTAAAGATCTCGCTGGAAGATTTTCTACCTCTACAATAAGCTACATCATTTATTTTAATCTCTTTCAGGATCTGGGCTAACATTTTGTGGTTTATTATGCTACAAAAGAATATATCACGAGTGAAATATTTTCGCAAAATAGGTATGAAGCATTTAATATTCAAAAGGATTCAGCTTTATTTTCGGTACTTTACGTTATTTCAAGGATTGAACAATACAATTAGAGAATACCCACACAATTTGTGGATGCAACAGGTAAAAATTCTCATGGACGTTTCCATATAGTGCGTCCGTTATAAGCAAATAATAGTGTCACTTGTACACCACGTGTAGAAGTTTGGTTTCTATTGCCTGATATTTACTCAATGATTAATGGAAGTTATAGTAAGTTTCTATCAGTTCCAGTTTTAGTGGGGGTTAAAGTGGAAATGGAATATATTCTTGATATCTTAATTGATTACAGGAAACCACTTCTCACTATCTATTTGTTCCCGTTTTCACTATATACTAATCAAGATTGAAGCCAGAGGTGGTTGATTCATGCTATTTGTGGTTAAGAGGGAAGATGGTACCCATTCTTACAAAGATGCTCCTGTTGCACAGTGGGGCGAAAACGCAAAAAGCTGGCCAAAATATGATAACATATTCAAATTGAATTAAATTTAGTATTAAGGGGCTATTGAGGTTGCTGATTACGATTCTGCAACTAAAGTTGAAAAAACAAAATGGCGGATCCAAAATGGCTGAATAAAATTTGCAAAAGTCGAAGAAGTCGTAGAAATGTTCTCAAAAGTGGCGATAAAGGGGTTATTGGGGTTGCTGATTACGATTCTGCAACTAAAGTTGAAAAAAACAAAATGGCGGATCCAAAATGGCGGAATAAAAAGAATGTCAACATACTTCGTAATTTTCACAATGTATCTTTAACAACATTCACATTTTTCACATATTTTGATCAACAATTACTTGTTACTTACGTTCTTATTTATTAGAAATGTATTAATACTTAAATGACACAAATTATTGGTATTTGATTCGGTTATGATAACTGCAACGGCTTGTCACTGGAACATTAAATGAACAATAATTAACATCAACAGGCTTCGTAATTGGCACGTTTTAGCAGCTACGTTTTTGTCGACAGCATTAATTTATATTCAGACTACCATTCTACAAAATATGAACGTGGTGCACGAGGGTGCACATAATGTTTTCAACGCTATAAACAATGTGAAAATTTTGCCTGACTTGCGATTCAAATTATAAATTATTACATCATTATTATTAATTTTTCGCTTCATACACTTATTCTACTTACCAGTACGATATAGGAAAACTTTACAGATTTAAAAACTATGAACGCATTCGAAAGTTACAACCGTTTCAACGGACGCGTCACAATTCTTATATTGTTCTCTACTCATTTGACCTGCTGAAGGGTCTACTTAAGAGTGGCTCAGGTAGTCGGAATAAAGTAAAAACCCTATTCTATTTATGGATTTAAGCCCTTCTAACATCACTCTAGCCAACTACATTTTAAAAATCCTATATTACTAACTTTCGTTTTTTTCACTTTTGGCCAGCTTTTGCGTTTTCGCCCCACTGTGTGTCGCTTTTCTTCTACGCAGATCAATATTAAAACCGAAAGTTGTAGCAGATTTCTATAACTTCCGGTCATAATAGAAAGTTGACTATAATGATGAAATGCATTCTTAAAACGATTAATCGGTTTACGAAATTGCATCTTGGTATCTGTAACCGTTTTTGCTCTATAGTTATCAAGATGAAAACCGGAAATTACTGATTTCTGCCATTTCCGGTTGAATATTTGATTCTTAATTTTTGACCATTTACATTTTGGATAAAATTAATAGAGATCCATCAAGTAGTTCTTGAGATTTTTGTTTCCGGAAATGGCGAACACACGTGTGAAATGATTTAATCTCCCGAACAGATAGACACACGGACAGACATATTTTTGTCTCCTGAACAGACAGACACGGTAAATATACAGGGTGTTTCAAAACAACACCAACAACGTTTTGGAGGTGACTCCTGACATCAAGATAAGACAAAAGTATAGACCAACTTGGATGCACAAATGCTTCCTTTATGAGTTACAGGCTGCCAAAACCATGAAAAAATCAACTTTAAAGGTTCATAGCTCCAAAACTATGGGACTTACTGTAGCAGGTCAAGACTTCAGTAAGGAACTAATATGTGCGATATCCAAAAAAAAAAAAAAAAAAAAAAATACATGTTTCAGAATCCTGCGGTACTTCCGCAACAATTTTTATGGGTGGAGTTTTACTACGGGTATATTATTTGAAGTACTCACCAACTATCTTTATAAAAGTTGTTCCGAAAGTACCGCAGGATTCGGAACCATGGATATTTATATAGGGAACATGCTAGTTTCTAAGTGAAGTCTTGACCCGCCTACGGTAGGTCCCATAGTTTTGGAGCTATGGATCTTTAAACTTCATTTTTTCATGTTATTGCCAGCATATAACTCCCAAAGGAAGCATTTGTGCACCCAGGTTGGTCTTTACTTTTTGTCTTATCTTGGTGATAGGAATCACCTCCCAAACATTGTAGGTGTAGTTTTGAAACACTTTGTACTAAAAAGTTTTTGCTGATAAACAAAATTCCGTAATAAGTGTTAAAAATCTCAACTACGCACAATATCTTATTTAACCTATTTATTCTATATTTATGCCTACACTTTAATCTCAATTCATTAAATCAATCGTGTTTCGTAAACCCACTATCTTGACTTACATCATAATATAAATCTTATTTAACATTCATAATCTTTCTCTAATCTTGTCTTAACGTAACTCCAATCTATCCATTTTTTGTTTGCACATATTACTCTCTTAATTACATAACGGTCTAGTATCATCTTTGTAAGCACTTTGTGCCATTCTCCATTATCCAATATCCATCAATTCTCCCCCTTTTACAAAATCAGAACCTACCAAAAGAGACAAAATATTTTAACGAATATGACATCAAACTCAAGGATTCCAAATCTTATTTGTTCTCTTGTAATTCTGCTGACTTTTTCCTTTTCTTTCGCTCATACCCTATGACCCTCAGAAAATTGATCTGCGCCTGCATGGTGTTTTGTTTTTCAATGATTCGAGCAATAATTTTATCTCGCTCCTCCAGTTGAACTGACATTACTTTGGTCTTTGGCTCAGAATATCTGTTTTCCTCGAACTGTTTCGGACTTGAATCATCCGTGGTATTCCCTCGCCGTTCATTTCCTCTTCTTCTGTTGCCAAGCCATTTTGCGATTACCTGTTTCACTCTCTTTGGTGATCGTACTTCCGAAGTTTCAATAGTTCCCATTGAAGAATATCTTGCTTGTTTTTCTTCTATGGAATCGAACGCAAATAATTGGTTTGACTCATATGTTTCCTCCTTGCACCTACTCTCTTTCTTTTCTTTCTGTTCCACTTCACCTGACTTATGCTTTAGATTCTTAAGGGAAGAACAAACGTATGTAAAATGCCCTTGTTCCTTGCACTTGAAGCAAGCTTTGTTTCTGGCTGGGCACATTTCGTTCCCATGGTTCAATAAACAAGAAGAACAGCGATTCGAACTGATGTAAGACTTTTTACAACAGCGATAACACTCGTAGGTTCGTGGTTTCTGCTGAAGAGCTGTTTTTGTTTTCAAATAACAAACTTCTTGGACCAATTTGCGAATTATCACATCTCTTTTAGCAAGTTCAGTCATAAACCAAGATTCTCCGATGCCTTGTGGCTTTTCAGTGCTTGCATTACTCTCAACTCTTGATTTCTTTTGGCCGTTACAACTCATCTTCCTACTGTCTGATTCACAAAAACTTGTTTACACTGTTAAAACGTAGATTTCTTCCGATTCGACTGCGCCAATGTTAAAAATCTCACCTACGCACAATATCTTATTTAACCTCTTTATTCTATATTTATGCCTACACTTTAATCTCAATTCATTAAATCAATCGTGTTTCGTAAACCCACTATCTTTACTTACATCATAATATACTCTCTTAATTACATAACGGTCTAGTATCATCTTTGTAAGCACTTTGTGCCATTCTCCATTATCCAATATCCATCAATAAGTTAAAAACTAAGTCGAAATATTTAACAATTTATCACATTCGTAAATTAATTTTTCGCCTATTTAATTCAGAATACAAATTGACATTCAAAAATCCGCTAACCTCTGGACATAAGGAGTTCCGGATTTTCCAAAAATGTCGAAGTTTGATGGTAATGAATGTGCTTCATAAATTTAACAGAATGGCTACATGAGCAGTCCTTTAAAAAACAAAAAGAAAATTCAGCAAGTAAATGACAAATTGAAAAGGCACTAGAGCAGAAGTGCATGTTAACAGTTGCAAGCAACATCCAACAACTGATTATCGACTACTGACCATCAAAACCTAAATGGCGCCTCCAGAAAACAATGACTCGGTAATACAGTAAATTTGAAAAGTGCTTCGAAATCCATGCAGAAAATCTGAATGAATCGGATTGATCGGATATTTGAAATGAAATGAAATCTTTAAGTTTTACGTCCCACGGTTATGCCGGTTAGGCTAAAGGAGACGGTGATGATGAGTGATGAATGAAATGGTGGAATGAAGAAAGTGGTAGGAAACGGGAGAACCCCGAGAAAACCCACGCACACGGTGTTTTTCCACCACAAAGTTCACTTGGCGGGGGCTGGGATCGAACCCGGGACCCCAAGCACCAGAGATGAACGCTCTACCACTGAGCCACCGCGGCCCCGACCGGATATTTGAGTAACAATATATATATATTGGAGAAAATACACTCGTATATTTAACAACATCCTTTATACTTCGTCAATTCAAATTAAATTCGAAATGCAGAATACATATCTATAGATTCCTGGTTGATCTTACAGTTAGATTGAAGATCTCATCACATCGAAACCATAGAGGAACACTGACAATAGGATACGTAGAGGTCATATTACTAGTACTAAGTTGGTGCGAATCAAATGTTCGTTTTACATTTGGTAAGAAACCACCCTCGATAACGTAACCAATGGATGAGCTGAGATCACATGTACGATGTCATAAATTCAGTACATGTTCAGAAAATAGGGTGAGGTACTAAGTCAGGAAGCAGTGTGTTCTTGACAGGTACCATGCGAGTGATTTTCTCGTACAATTTCAAGCTGTAACATTCTGCATATCTAGCGGTGGAAAAATCAATAGCGTATTTGGCTAGGATTGGAAGCACCATACAGTGTTTATGAAATTTTGAGCCGGTGACAACATTGAAAAATGTGTCCTGAGGCCAAGGATCAACAGCATATTCTGATTAATTCCTCAACAATATCGTGATAACGGACTCTGGGGAAAGTATGTGCATAATTCCGGATGACTTAGGCACACATCAGCAAATCGGTATTCGTTTGGTTACTCCGTGCAATCGACGTACGGTTGTATTTATGAGTGCTAAATTAGTTGACACCCTGGCAATAAGGATCATTGTCTGGAGATATTCAGTTCCGTGGGTGTATTAAATCACTGGGAAGGTCTCTTGCACTGGATTCACTTCTGATTAAAGATGAATCAACTCCGACAAACGTAAACATACAGGACATTTCTTTGATCGTAATCAACGTCCACACTGAAAGTGACAACGTCAGTCGGACATTTCATGTCACTGACCCAATAGTTTGAATAACGTTGAACAGTTCAACGAGTGTACTTGTGTGTGCGAATCTATTTGTGTAAATCACAGTCTATGTTGCAATTCGAGGATAAAGCTAGAGAATTATTAACAACATAACATCGGGTGGTAATTTCGCAGAATTACCGCTCGCATGGATGGTAACGAGTCAACGATTGGCTAATTTGGGGTTTAGTGTCCCTTTCAGCATCAATGCTATATGAGACATAGACCTACATCTTAACGTGGAATCCTAAACATATGAGATTCTACAGTGTGAGCGCTCCATATGGAAACGATGAGAGGTATATTTTCCCAGATGAGATGTTCATCCAATTGTCTACGTAACGAACTAGGGAATGCCTGACCTGAAGTAGTCCTATTAAATTATTTGAATAATTATTGAAGTCCATTATTCAAATAATGCTTATCTTTTATTCGAATGTTCGTTTTCAACATTCGAACAATTATTGGAATAAATATTCCATTATTGGAACAATTATTTGAATATTATTCCAATAACGAATATTGTTTGAATATTCGAATACCAAATGTCCTAGATGCATTATCCGAATATTCGAATAATGAATTACTCGAATTTTAACAGCACTGGTCTGAAGGATTGTTGAGGCCGCTTTGACTCATAGAACCAGAATCCCAATTAGATCAACCATAGCCTTCGTGTGAAATCATGAATACTAAACAACTGACCGTCGGAGGTACATCTACGTTCCTCCACGATTATCCCTGATACCTACTCATTGCCGAGAACACCTTCTGTACAGTGATGAGGCTGAAAGAAGACGAGGGTATTCATCAATGTATCGTTTCTTTGGTCGTATACATATATATACGTACAGGTAAGAGTAAAGAGTAAAATCTAGATTGCGTGTGGAGGAACCATGACGGCTTCTAGGACTATTTGTTTAACATCTCAATGATCCTGGGCAGTGTTGTTTACTACACGTTTTTGTCAACTGGCTTTGACTGGTGACGTGCGGCTCTTGAGTGTCCTCGTGTTTTCCACCTTGTTTTCTACTTTTTGGTTCTACGAGGATTCCCGACAACAATCATTGTTGGGTACTGAGGGAAGGTATATCGTCTAGTTGAAACTCGTAACGACGGACTAGGACGTCGTCATAAACATAGGAAGATAGATGTAACATAATCGGGAAACATCAGATTCTTATGTGCCCACGTCTGGCATTTGAAGAGAAAGTGAATGCTAGTGTATTTGCACTAGCTACACAGTGCCCGCACCTGGCATACTAGTAACGGGAAAATAAGTTACATATCACCAATTGTCTTCGTTGAAAAGACATTGACCAGTGTCGCATACTCGTAACGCCGATCCCCACAGCAACCCAGCGTGCTCTATTCGGTATATGTCTTCTGGACCTAAGCCGTATCGAATACGCCCAGATCAAGATTTGACGTCATCTAGCTACCATTTGACAATGACAACCATTTAATACACTTCATGATTTGCAGCGAGTGGCGGATAATGCAACATCCTAGATAGACATTTGCATCTGTATGTCCTGCCACATCCCGAATACCTTTTTATGTGAACATTCGAGGTGGTTATAACCACCATCAAGGTGAGTACTGTATGTACTTTTCGAATACCTTGCATAACATACATGGGATGTCCTATATTGAGTTCATTATCACCTATCATCACATTGTTCTAGTGTACGAACTTTATGTCAAGAAGATAAATTTGTAGTGGAAAGGAAAGGAAAATATTATTCTAGTAGGCATTTGAGGAAAGGAAAATACTATTCCTTTTTCATACTGTGCTATTTCATTAATTACATTAAACAACCCATTAATACTGATATTACTGGAAGTATAATTGAATACTTGAGGGCATTGGCGTCTCAATAGTCTGTAATTTCCAAATTGTTCTGTAATTTTAAAAAATGATTGAATAAAAGCTTCATTTCTCGACTCGGAATATGGATTTCCTTCTGTCGAAGAATAACAACTTATCGAGCTGACTTCTCATTCGACCTTCAATATATATATATATATATATATATATATATATATATATATATATATATATATATATATATATATATATATATATATATATATATATATATATATATATATTGTGGTTCCATTCTAAGACTGTTTATCATGAAATTTCCAAAAGAGTTGTAAGATATATGTATCATTTTCAACTGCATATCTGTGTTACAACATTTTGTTATCTCGTGTATATGAAATACACATTTAAGAATATACTTAACGTGAAGCCAGAACTACGTCTGAAATTATTCAATTTTGATCGAGACATACGGAAGTTGACATCTGGAAAATTAGCATGACTCATCATATTACCGTAGATGAGTGTTGAATTTATAATATTAGGCATAACTAGTATGATCGTATTTTTCCGAATATCTCCATATGTAATAGTCTTGCATTCTAATAAATTACATATTTTATATTTCAAAATTGTAATTTATCACTTCAATTTTATGATATGTAAAATATATTTAATATTTAAGCAGCTCATCATAGACTGCAATCGGAGCTTCAAATGGGCCATCCGTCGATTTATCGTTTTTTGATGCACTCAGGAGGACACACAAAATAAAATAGAACGGGACTTAGTGTACGAGCCAAGTCGTCCAAGAAAATCAGGCAGATGAAGGAATTCGCCGTATTGTACAGGATTTTGAAACCGTTGACATTGTAGAATACTTGTGGGGTTTGGTTCATGATTCCGTCATGGAATGATAATGTCATGATAAGTGTAATGTAAGACAAAGTAAATTATTCAATATCTATAATATATATTCACTGTTGTTTCCTTTCCAATTATCTCTGTTGCAAATACAGTAATAAACAGTAATACAATGTTATGAATAGCTATGAAGTTATGAAGATCCAAAATGCCTATTCCTTTACGTTAGAGATGATATAAAGGTAACTTCACAGAATTTCATTTTGGGGTGTCATCAGATGACTACAGCAAAGTTTATTTCAGCCCAATACAGATTCGTGTTGAAAAAAAATCTGCGGATCTCCGATTTTCCTGAAATTAGGATATATTATTATAGAAACAAAATAATTAGACCCATATATTTTTCTTTCTACGTTATACAACAATTTACTAGAACTAAGCCAAGCATTCAATGCAACTGAGACTTTCAGTGACTGTTTACCATAGGACATACTGTAACGTAACGAAAATTTAGAGGTTTTGAAGATAACTTCTTAAGAAAATTGGGATGAAATTTCACCTTCCTGAATATTTTAAGTTGTGTAGTTATTTTTTCATCTTTGTGGTAGTGCTTATTTTCAAGGCTTTTAGTGCGTAGATATCCGGGTTCTAGATATGAAATACATTATAACCCATTTAAGTAAATTAACCTATTCAAATATATGGCTTTGCGCCCATATGTCTCGCGCCTAAACGTTTGCGCCCAAATGTTCTGCTCCGGCTAAAACATACGTTCACTTTTTAAAATAAGGAGTGTATATGTCGAATTTCACCTACCTACTTTCAGAGATTCGTGAGATACTCTAGAGGAATTTGAGCTTCCTTTTTATTCCCTTAAGATATGTGTTTCAAAAGAGTATTTCTTATCAATTATCACTTACTTTCATTACGAAGGAAGTATTCTGTGCAAAATTGACGTTTGTAGCTCTCTCCCCCAACACATCATCTTTGCCTATTGCCAATGACCAGCATTACTATTAATTAGAATTCATTAAGTAGCAATTCAAAAATGACAGTTGTGCCCCAGGTTAGATGTTTGGATAAAAGGTAAAAGGAATTGCACGAAAAATATCATATGTATAATTATACTTGATCAGCATAGAGAGCTATATTTCACGATGTGGGTTGTTCATAACATCCCACGCGAGTATTAAAGGTTATATGAAGACGAAATGTACTCTAAGTATAGTGGCTTGTAAATATCCTATATTGAAGATACAGGGTGCGGCACGTAAAACCGGCCCGTCGTAGTGTCATGGTATATTGCATTTCTGGCAACAATTAAATTATTTTCAGGTTCCTACCAAGAGATAGCGTGTCAAGCCGGGGTCGAGACACGTATCCTGTAGGTGCACGTGTAAAGCAGCTGTAGTCGCAGCCAGTAAAACGTGTCCAAACCAGTTGAGAAGTAGGTCTCGTTGTGTGAAGTCAGGTGAGTGTGTGGTAATGCCGTATCCTATAACCGAGCGTGTTACCATTGCCTCCTCGGTCACCAGACTTATTCACTCGTGACTTTTACTTGTGGGGACTGTTAAAGGAAAGAGTAGAGCCTATATGATACAAATCCACAAACAATTGAAGAACTCAAGACTTCCATCCAGGATGTAATCAACTGACAAGTGTATGAATTTCTTCACATATACTCAGAAGT
Source organism: Thermobia domestica (assembly GCF_964235325.1). NCBI lineage: Eukaryota > Metazoa > Arthropoda > Insecta > Zygentoma > Lepismatidae > Thermobia > Thermobia domestica. The sequence continues at coordinate 232,608,364 of NC_137454.1, read as the reverse complement.
GTGTTGAAGTGGGCGGAGGACAATTTCAGCACCTGAAAACATTTCATTTCATTTTGTGTGTTGAATTTGTTTAATCATTGATTATGTTCATCATCTGATGTCTTATAAAGGGGCGGGCCGGTTTTACGTGCTGCACCCTGTATTAAGGTATTTACTATTCTAGATCAGTATTTCCAATCTCCATTTCCAATGTGTACATTCATATAACGCTATTCATATAACATTCATAACAGTCACATACAATTTATCAACACTTTTCATACATATGTACAGACTTGTATTTCAGTCTGATATCTAATTTTTTCGGAATAATTGAATTAATATCTTAATAGATGTCATTGAAAAGAATGACTTGATTATCATTTCCTATGACATCTATATTTTTAAATATTGAATGGTTATTCTTCCAATGCAGTAGGAAAAAAAATCTTTTTAAAACAAAGTCAATTTCCATCCGAGAAAGTACAGAAAGAATTCTATTCATGAATTGACTTTTCGTTGAGAAGATAAAATTCAATTCCTTCTTTTTTTCGGTTCTCCAAGAAACAACATTGATTCCAATCATCAAAATCTTATTCCGCTCTTTGTCTCCGGTACAGTATCTTTATTTCATTTTCCAATTTCTTTCTCTTCAACCTCAAATCTTTTATATATATACGTTCTTTCTATCTATATGGGTTTATTTCTTCTATCTTTCTGATCAATGGCTATATCTTTTGTCAAGGAAATTCAATTTTTTCCTCAGATCTACAATATAAATTCATTGAACCAGTTTGTACCTTTCATTACTATTACCGACGTTGCCACAAAGTATCATGACAATCTTAAAACTTTAAGGAATAAAATTAATATTTTGTGGTACATTCAATTACCTGTACACTCTCATACACTATACAAAATTGTATAAAACTGATTAGTTTCTTTCTTGGTGTCTACTTTTTCTTTTTTTCTCTTAAACTTCTTTATTTCTTCACTGTTGTTACTGATTTGCGGACTGTGGTGACTAAAATAACAGATTTTTAAGCAAAATTCATTTAGACTTTATTCTTGTGTGTATACTATCCTCGTAGATAAAGTGGATTAGTAGTTCGATCCTCTTTAACCTTTAGACCGCGGCGGCATGACCACAGTCATGATACAATATATTTCTAGGATACAGTAAAATACAAATATAGTGGAACCAAATGTATTCCTGTCAACTAGAAGCTATGAGCTCTCTAATTGTGCATCCTGAACATCAAAAGTGACTTTACAGTGTCTTCGAAAGTGCCTTACAGAATATGTGACCATGAAATTGCATGAGAATCTGTAAGAGAGTTGTTAATTTCACTAGAAAAGTAAGGAGTAAGTTAATATAATCAAGGCTCAGGTTTGCAGAATCAGTGAAATAGCATCTCTGAAAAGATTCGAATTCTCGGTTTCTCTCTTTCTTCTCTCAGGTAAGATAAGCATCTGAGGTAAGGTAGGCACCACAATATGTATCAGTGACAGTGTACATATTTTTATTTTTGTAAATCAATTCTGCAACCTACTTGTCAGAAATTTAACTCCAGAGATGAAGTAGAGAGAAGAGAAAGAAAGAGATCTAATGTTTATAACATCTATTTGATTCACCAAACAACTATAAACAACTACTCAATTTAAGGTCAAGCAAGATAGAGGAAATGAGATTTAAAAATCTTAACTTCTAAAAACGACTTAGAGCGTGTAAATATGATTAAAATAATCAATGTCGTATAGCTTTTATTTAAATTGCCAATATAATAATGTAACTTCTCTCTCATTTCTTACCTTTTACTATACTTATTTCAGCATACTGACATCTCTTTCCAACATTACGAGATAAACGGAACATAGAAACGCCTCCCTTCAAAGTCTATAAACCAAAAAATACTGTATTTCCTGACAGAATTTGATCCTACGACCTCCTGATTACCTACGCAATACTATATCGCTCAGCTAAACCCAACAACTGCTTTGTGATAATTCAAAAATTATTATTCTTGGAAAGTGTAATGTTGGCTTGACAGATTTCAACTATTTGCTCATATATAAACGGCTGTCTGTTGACAGTTCAGTTTTCCTACGGTTGAGAACCGCCTATTAGTACGGGTTATAGCCCAAATGTTCATATCAAATTAATAGTTTATTTTATGTTATCTTACATATAAAGCTAAATGTTAGTTTGTCTTTCATAGCCATTGGTTTTCTCCCACATTCTCATTCCAACAGTTATTTTATTGTCACATATCTTCATTAATCAGTCGTCTCTTTTAGTCTAAAAGTCATAACTGTAAGACGTAAATATAAAAATATCTAAGAAACCCACACAATTGGCTTCGTATACTTATAGGTATCGCATAGTTGTACATAACTTTAGAAAAGAAACTGTAAGTCATTCATAATTAGAGTTAGAATCAGACTATTATAGGTATGAGCTAAAATACCCGTTTATAGCAGGGTAAATATTTGAAAACAATATTTAGAAACACTTTCACCTTACAATATTTATCTGAACAAGAACGAAATTTAAACGAAAACTGACTTTGACCCAATTGATAACTATGTTCAGAAGTGCTTTTCATACGGTAGAAATTTTCTGTGTCCAATCGTGGTATAAAATATATATATCACGAGTGAACAAATTAATTACGGTGGTGCCACATTGTGTCAATCAGTTTCTGGCAATAGTGGACTCATTTTATGTTACGAAAGCATCATCCATTACCATTAAGCCGTTAATAGGGGTTTTATTTTCAATAGTTACTCCACAGGCTCCTTTATGTGGTGATAGCAGAACTTTCCCGAGCATAGATTGAAAAGATTAAGTCTCTAGATACACTTACCGAGACAGAAGAGGCTTTTATTAAGCATATCTTAAGGTGTTCAGTAGACGGGGGAAATTTTATCTAGTCAAATGTAAAGTAAATACGACTAAAATAAAAGGTTTTATTGTGTTTTTTTATCTTTATATTGTTTGGTTATGTATATTCTATGAAAAGAGCCGAAGCATGGTTTCGCAGCATCTGGGGCGAATTAAAAATTATGAAGACACTGAGAAACACTTCCAAAGGCGGTATCTTTTCGTCCGACTTGAGAGACCCCCCCCCAAAAAAAACAACTAAACTATGAAATATGATAAGACTAGATGTTAGACGTTACCAGATTTTATAGAATTGCTAATTTAGAGATACCATAACGTCAGTACTAAAGTTAATGAGAATGAGGTGATAGATCTTAAATTGTATTCCGGCCGAAGATGCAAAAATTCAGCGCGATACTCCAAGTCGAAATGTTGATTACCTGTTTTTGAGGATAACAGAAATGCAGAACTATAATAATAATTTACTCCAACAAAGTCCTTCCTACAATCGAGATGACTGAAGAGTATTTTCAAAACTTGCTAGTCAATTTTGCGAAACACATAAAATAGATTCATCATCGCAAACTGAATCCACTAATAATTCACAAAGTATAACTATGCCTCAACAGTTGAAAGTCAGTCAGACTGAATCGATGGTGGAAAATAATTCTTATCAAAATTATTTTCAATCTGGATCTTCAAATTATCAATCTGGAAAAAAGAAATTGGGAATGGCAGAATATCTTTCCTCAATCACCTACTTCGTTTTTGAATTACAATTCAATGCCACCACCATGGGGTATGAAAAGAAGACAAGGGGTAAACCCCTCAAGCTCTGTCACCTCGAGCAATGATGAAGAACAAGCTGGAAGTTCATAGAATACCTCATACACCAACAATCCTGAAAACCTCAATACGAGAGGAAAAAAGATGGGTCCCAATTCTGCTGAGTCGAAAAACTAACGACGAAGCCGACCAAGCTGGAGGTTGAATAATTCGAAAAATAAAGTTCCCTGAATAAAGAAAATATAATATCCAAATCAGAATAAGATTACACCTCTCCCTCAAGGTATGTCTTTTGTTACTATAGGAATTTTGTTTTTAAAGAAGATCAACTATTCACTTATATACAAGAGGCACGGAACACCATTGCTTATTGCAAACTGTTACGAAGAAAATTAAACGATAACACTAGCAAACACAGATTTGGTAGAAGTTTAGGGAATGGCTGATTCTGATTGTATTCCCTTCCCTGATATCTGAGAACCATGTAGAAATTTTCTGACAACCACTATTTTTCTTCTATTACATGTAACTTTTAGAAACCGGGAATTCACTTTACGTTTTGCGGACTGATATTTTTCGTTCGTCACTACTTCCCTCCTAATTGTCAGAAAGCCGTGATTGATACATTGTAGGAAAGAAGAAAAAGATTTCAATAGTGCAATATTTGTGTCAATTGTCCTCTATTAGAAGACAAGAAAGAAGAAACCAAAAAGAAAATTTAAAAATTGATAAATTTAGAATTTGTCAGAAGGTGTCAACATTGCAGATAACAGTCCAGCAACAAAACTTCATCCACATATACGCTACACATTCATCCCTATCATATTTAGAAATTGTCTCATATAGCAAACGGGACGTTAAACTCAAACTCAACTCAACTCACCTCATATTTAGAAATTAGAAAGATCGTCATTATACAATGTAAAAAGTGCAATATTCAAAAAGCTTTAATGGATTTTAAAATTTTGAAATTTTACACCACAATGTGACATTGGTTTGCTCCACCCTTTTCTCATTCTAATTGTTACAAAACCATCAGCTATACACCGTTCGAAAAATTTGGGAATACAGATTTCATTGGTGTAACGTGTGTCCATTGTACCCTAGCTGTAAAAAACGAAGACAAATTTTTAAAAAGTGAAAATCCATCATATACAGCGTAAAAACGTACATAGCCAAAAACGCAATTTTCTCTCATACAACAAATGTAGGAACAGCAAGCATATTACCTGTTAGAATATTCCATCTCTATTATTGATGTTAGATATTATTGTGAATCATTTTGACTGCGAGATCGGAAAAATTACCCCTATAACTTATGTATCAAAAATTGTGCATACCGTGTGCTAATACATAACACTTCTGTATATGTTGCGGTTATTTTACTTTCTTTAATACAACAGGACTCGTTTGAAAACAATGGCCTCGAAAACAAAAGTAGAACATGTGCACTGCTTTCCCAAGATCTAAGTGAAGTTACCCCTGCATTATTTGTAACCATAATAGTGACAATTACTATTGCGAAGCAATCGTCTTTTTCATAAGTAATTTTCCTTACAAGAGAGAAAGACGTTCCAAATATTCACCTAATAGTACCTACAGCTTACAGACTATACTTGGCTATCAAGTTGGTGATCAAGATAAAAACTAGGTGCCTCGCGTTTGCTGTAAGCCGTGAGAGGTCAATTTATAATGTGATTTCACAGCAAAAATCGTAAAATTGCATTTGCTGTCCTTGCAAATTGGGGAAAACAAACCAATCATTATAATCACTGTTATTTTTGTATGACAGATGTGTCTGAATATTCCAGGAAAAATAAACGTAAAATATCTTATCCAATCTGCTCATCTGCCATGAGCCCTGTGTCTCATGACAGTATACCTGTCCCAAGGCCACTAATTGACCCTGTACTTGATGAAGAAAAGGTTCTAGCAGCATCAGAAGATTATAGCTTACAAGGAAAGCGATTCAAGTGTGACACGAAATTGTGGACGAATTTCTGCGCAATCGAAGTGTTTTTGTGAACAATGAATTCCATTAGAGGGAAAAACCCTCGATCTCAACCGTTCCGGAGATATAGAGGGGTAAGGAGAAAGTTGGTGCTCTGATATTTTGTGGATTTTCGGCTGTGTTGTGAGTGAATATGTTTGAAAATTGCATTTAAACGTTAAGAAAAATGCACCAAAGCAAATAAAAGTGATGTTGAATGTTGAGGTGAGTGGTGTAGCTTTTACCCAGGGGCGGAAAAAGAAGGGGCTATGAGAAATAATAAACGCCATTGACACATAGAACAAAATTGTATGATATTGCTTGCTAATATATCATGTCTTCAGTTCGCAGAAAACGAGAGAAGTGACATGAAAATGTATTAATTATATTGTCAAAGCATCAGAGACGTTATTATGTGAACAAAAATACAAGGTTATATTCTGTGCAAATGCGCTTTAGAAAACAAATCAAATAATATGAAACATATAAACACATATTGTTGCAAACGTAAGTACGACAGTGTGTAGTTGTGTGACATATTAAAACGCAGAAGTAGTATCAATAAACAATAAACAAAAGTAGTATCTTCCACTTAAAAAATGAAAACATGTATGCCTGATGTACTGTATATCACATAAAGTTGTTGCATGTAAACAACACTGACGTCACAATGTAAAGTAGTTCTCATACCGTCGTACGTAAGAACATACCTTGTGAAGCGATACAAAATTCTAAACGCTAGGTCAATGGAAAGTTCGGACGACCATTTTTTACATTTTTCATCCTATTTGACCTGACGATCTTATTGGATTCATCATACCAAAAAAACCTATACATAGACACCTTACACGCCTATATCAGGAAACAATGGAACTCCGTTAATTTCGCCTTTATCCTCCAAAATCTTCTTCCCTAGAATTTTTATGAACTCTTCGGTTTCGTAATCCTCATATTTAAAACGACGTGTTACTAGTTTCGTGGATGAAGGAATTCTTAATTTTTAAAAGTTTCTTTCGCTTGTACTATCGCTATATATTCAAAAATTCGCAAAATATCGGAGCACCAGTCTTTATCTTATACATCTATATCTCCAGAACGGTTGAGATCGAGGATTTTTCCCTCTAATGGGTTAAATTGTACACAAAAACACTTCGTTTGCGCATAAACTCGTCCACAATTTCGTGTCACATTTGAGTCGTTTTCCTCGTTAGTGTCATCCGATGAAGATTTTATTTCCGAGATGCGTGCATTTGAGCAGGATCAGCCAAAATCAGTATTGTGCCATGTTTTATACCAAGCGAAATTTACGTTATAATAAACAAATGCCACAGTCATATCAAATAGAATTCATCAATGAACGGCTACTATCTAAGTTTTTCGCGCTGTACATATAAGACTTTTGCATTAGTGGAAGCGCGATCGAGGTTATTGCTATCGGAGAAAAAGGCACAATTATTATTTCAATTATACGGAAGCAAAAGGATTACATTGCAATGAGAATGTTAACTTTTCCAATATCCTGCCTTCAAGTCACTACAGAAGGACGATTGCGATTGTGGTGTAGTTCTCGCCCTCTCTTGCCAAGGCAATAAGGAATCTGTTCAGCGAAGGACGATATTTCTCTTCCTCCTTAAAAGGTATTCAATTACAGCTTAACAAATTGTTGGCTTTTCTTGCTTCCAAGGCAGCAACGAACGATTTGTTAATGGACTAAGTCCATCAAAAATGACGTTACGTTGTCACAAAAACAGGATATTACATGTCATACAAGTTTTAATAATAATAATTATAGCTCTGTTTATTTTCTACTGTTAAAGAGATGTGGTTGTTTGCTGGCACTTTACACAATGTTTCAAATAATAAAAACAGAAGTTTCAATATATGTATTCATATTTCCTACAGGATCTCTCGGAATTCTAATTCTAAACCAAATTTCACGGTTCCTCTATGTATGATGGGAGATTTGCCATTCGTAGAAGCATACAGTGAGTATTGTTCTCTCCGGTTGATTCTGGCAGTTAGATTTCTATTATTTCAGACAAAAACGAAAATTCTTATAACAGGGATTGTTTTTGAGCTTTCATTTGCATGCTGTTGATTTTACACACGTTTAGACTGTTTGCTAATTATAAATTGGGCGTATTACTTGGAAATGACTATGATTTTCAGTGTTGCCAGACACGGCAAGCAAAATTACACACACCTTCCGTCCAAATTGCACAATTTTACACACAAGCTGGAAGACAGTGCACACAACATTACACAATACATAACTACCTATCTATATGTATATTATGTCTAATGACGTACATACCTATACGTACACTCATGTCCAAAATGATTGTCGCATATCTATAACAGGCTTGTGCGAATATATTTGGATAATGATATCGCAGGGTACATTTAACACTCTTACTATGTGTATAATCGGCAGAGACATGTATGTGGTAAATTTCATGTCAAAAGATCTGTAAATAAGAACAATACAACGAAAAAAACTTTTCTTGTCCATTTAGCAACATTTTGATGTACTCATTATAATTTTCGTGTTTATATTTTTTTCTATGAAATTTAGCACAAATATACATTTCCCGATTATACACATAGTAACAGTACTAGAAGTACCTTGCGAGTTTATTATCCAATTATATTCGCACAACACGACCGTTATAGATATGCGACAATCATTTTGGACATGAGTGTACATTGACCAGCCATTGTTCAGGGATTCAGTGCTTGATTTATTATTATTATTATTATTATTATTATTATTATTATTATTATTATTATTATTATTATGATTATTATTATTATTATTATTATTATTGTAAAACCGTAACGTTCCCTCCCATTGTCACATTCATTTTACTTTCAACCATGCGCGCCGACTACGTGGTTGCTCCAGGGCTCCGGCACCCACATAAATAATGTTGTGGTTGCGGCGCATCCACAAGATTTTTAGCTTGAACCCGGGTTTGAACCAGTTTCTCTTGCGTTTAAATCAGCCGTGTTACTGACTGAGTTAGGGCAGCCCCACTTTATTCTCATAGTACCGATATATTTTACTTTCTTACAGCACAGGCCTTTATGACAATGTTCATAAAATATTTTAACTAAAAGTAAATCAATCAAACATCGAGACTTCCCTGAAAACATATAGGCTAATATGACCCGCCATTGATATGCACCCACATAAATCTTGGAAAGTCTGCGCCATTCCTTTCAACGTACTTAATGTTTTTAATTGGACATCGGCCACTCTGTCGTTCATCTGTTTGCAAAATGGCATTTTCTTCACAATTGGTGAGAAGACTTCTTACCACCTCCCCCTCATGTTTTGGCCAACATCGAGGGTCAACATTCATTCACATTGCTTGCTTGAACAAAGCGTCTTTGCTTGGGGATGTCATGACACCCGCTTCTGAAAAACAAGAAGTGAGGTAGCAAGGAAGCAAGATAGGTTTTATCATACAGTAGAGAAAATAACAAGAGATTAACAATAATAACAAAGAACTTGTTATTTTCTCTGGTTTTATTGCGCTGGTCTGGAGTTAGGCGTTGTAGCTCGTAGTTTTTAGAAGGCAATTTTCAGGGGAAAAAATGGTGGAAATAATGGATATTTGAATGAAAGGAACTTCGTACAAAATCATCAATGATCAAAATTTTTAATTGTGCCAAATTACACACAAAATGCACACAAATTGGCATTACACACAAAATGCACAAACAGGCCAAAATTGCACACATTTTGTGCAATTACACACACATTGGCAACGCTGATGATTTTACAACGCACAGCACTGGACCAGAATGGTAAAGTTTTGAGATTATTTTGATATGGAAGGCCCCTTGTCATAGATATTCTTGATGATACAGATGATAAGATATCTGATTTAGTTTGCAAGTTTTATTTCATACACTTTTAAAGTTGCGTCTAGTGTTTCTTTTCCCCTTCGTTCAAGCATTATGATTTCTTTAGAAAAGTTTAATGATTTGACTGGCGATAAAAATGTTCTTCTCCCTTTTAAGGAAATTATTTCTAAAGCTGAAAGCTGAATCAAACTTGTAGAACCTGTTAATCTCACTATTTGGATATCTATCCCTACTGACATTAATTGCTTTTAGAGCAAGGCACTGCATTAAGAATGGTTACAGGAAATCTTCAGCCAGACGCACATTTTCTGTCTTTTGGCGACAAACAAGAATTTCATATGTGTTTAGTAAATAATGTTCAATCTAATTCTGTGCTCGCTGTTTATTATAGGATGTGAATGTGCATTAACTCTGCTCTTACAACTGAAAAGAAACAATAAATGTATGACGTAATAGATGAATTCAAAAATGTCTTCACTTGGCAGGATGATTTTGGACATGCAAAGGGTCTTACAACAATGAAATTAGGTTGAGTGGTTCTACTCCCCGTAGTAAAGCCCTTTTCCCATTCTGTACCATTTGAGGAGGAAGTGAAGAAACAGATTGATCTGTTATTGAAGCAATAAATAATACGACCCCCTCGTCCGTGTTGGAACTCCTCTGTCATCTTAGTGAAGATAGTGGAAATTTCCGATATAAGATTTCAGATGAGTGAACTTCAAAGTAGTGCCCGATAGATATCCAATACCAAATAATGAAGATATTATTACAAGTACCGTAGCAATAGCTAGTGCTCAGCAAATTCTTTCACTTCGCATTGTCGGAAAATTCGAAGCATATTACAACTTTTTTAATCCCTGGTGTTGGTAAGTAAGAATTCAATTTCAGTTTTCATGCTTTCGTAACGTCGCTACCAGCTTTGAACAACCTTGTTAAGCTTAGTTTAGAAGATGTATCCAGGGATAATCACATATTTAGACAATATTTATTGGATTCCGGACGATTTTCAGGTTGTTATAGAGCTCACGAGACAAGTTTTCCAATGTTTGCACAACAAAAGCTTAAGACTTTCTCCAGACAAAATAAGGGTATTCATCTACGACAATTCGTGGGTGTGAAGTGAGTTAGCATGGCGTATCTATTTCTAAGCGCATTAGAGATTATATATGTAATTATAAGTATCAATTAGCTATACTGATTGCAAAAACGTTAATGCGTAATAGACTTGATTATCCTGTATGTCTTCTGTCATCCTTACTCCACTGCCCTGAGCGGAGTGGTTAAACAACCTGTTTCCTCTCCTAACGACCTGTTTTGTAGCAGTGGCGTACTACAGCCATGTAATGAGTTCTACAGAGTGTCGTTGCCATCCTTACGAATTTGAATTAGCAGCTATTATTTACACATTGCATACATTTCGTTATTTTCTTCTGGGATGTCATTCCTATTTGAAGACAAATTGTAAGAGATTAATGTACTCAAAGCAAACTCCAACGCTAGGAAATTTTCAAGTTGGGTTGCCGAATCGCTGACGTAATTCACTGTCAAATATAGCTGGCGCCTCTAATGCAGATGCAGACTCATTTCACGCTTTGCGGTCTCCTTCAAGAGATTTGAAGGATGAACGGAGGAATGATGATCACGAGTATTTATTGCCAGAACTGCTGCCCCATCGTCCGCCGCATCTTCTGCTCCACCGCCTGCTTGACGTGCTTTCGACCTTCCGCTACCAACGTTGTTTGATCATCTGCTAGAATAGCTGCAAAAGATTTTACAGGAATCACCGCCTGAGATTCAGCTGCCTCTCGTAATTCCGCTGGAACACCTACGTCTGCTGCTGCTTCCGCTTGAAATTCAGCTGGGACATCTGTTGATAATTCTACTATTGTATATACTCTAAATTTCATAAAAATACAGTTGTAACACCTGTGAGAATATCCGCGGGAATATCAGGCGGAACATTTGCGGAAACACCTGCTGAAACAATACCCTATATGCATTCCTTACAAAAAGATACAACTTTCGCACAAAAACAACGAAAGGGCTCATTCTACACAAATGTATAAAGATATTTTATATTTCGAAGGAAATACCAATTGTTGTCAGAAGATAGAATGTATTGTGGTGTATTTTACTATTAGAGATGGAATTTTGAACAGAAAAAAGATAGGACTCTTAACCCATATGCAGAAACATTTTTCGCACTTTGCACATTGATGCCATCAAGCAAGTTGATCTTGTTGTCTGCTTCACGCGGTGAGATTTGCTATAGGCATCGCACAACTTTTTAAGATTTCAGAAAAAGTCTTTCGTTGTCATTTTTGTAAAAATGACACAACAGAAACACTTCATGTTACATATATTTGATACAACTTATTTTAGAATGAAATGAAGATGGCAATATTGTTTAGCGTTAAAAATAAAACCTTCCCATCCCTTCTTGTCGTATCTTCGGAGTAAAGGTCAGAACTCAACTTAGCGTGCAACCCTGTAAACAATCTTTTATTTACATTTTATTCTTGTGTTCGAATTGTGTTACTTTTCTTTCTACTGGCAAATTTTTGTAGGAATATCTTTCTATTGTACGTTTATCACAACGTAGAGAAATATCGTTGAGTGATGAGAAAGTTAATATCTCGAAGAATTATGTATTCTTTATTTGGGCTTAGCTGTGTAGCCCAAAATATCAAAAAAAATATCAAAAAATGGTTACAGACCAATGCAAAAATGAACAAGTAATGGATTAGTTGTTCCAACAGAGAATTGACCATTTACCGTTCGGGAGTTTAACGTTCTTGAAAAAGGGGGTGATTAAAACTTTATGTAAAATATAAGATAAATACATTTTCATCCGATAATAAAAATATATGTTCGCACAAGAACATTCATTTGCATAACGCAAACAAAATATAAAAGCCAAAGCGCAGAGAGGAATGCAGTATCACCACAAAAAACAAGAGGATGTGGATAGTCGTGGATAGTATCTTCGATTTCAGTATGTTTTTATTTATTTTCATGAATTTCTATGTATGCACAAAGTACTTAATTTAAAATGTTATTTTTATATTTAGTGCTTATTCGTCTTATGTATTTATCTTATTTGAGTTAAAAATAATAACACACTTAAAGCGTCCAATAAGTGTGACATGTGGGGCGATTGTCCCAGGTCTTTTTCATAGGAAGGAAATGTTAAGCCTTTTTGAAGTCACAATTTTACTATTTTTAATTCATTGTTGACATGAATATAACCCAGACACTTTTATAACTGTAAGCCTCGATGTCTTGTGTTTAACAAAATAAAACGCCAGTCATCAAAGGGTTTTCGCAACTGAATGTGCTGATAATTTATTATACAGGCACGCACGCAAAGATTTTTGTTAGCAAAGTCCAAATCCGAAAGTGTGGACCTAATGTATCCCTCGTGAGCGTGCCTCTGGCAGGCCTGTGCTGGCCCACCGGGACACCGGGACGTGTCCCGGTGCGCCCTCGGAAACATCACAGTATAAATAAAGTAGAAGTTTTTAATAATGTAAGTGTTTAGATTCTTACACTTTTATTGGTAAAGAATCCGTGAAAGGTACAGTGCACCCTTTACATTAGGCGTCCTTGCGAAACCACATCAAAGATGAATGATTTTATTCTCTCTTCTGTATACCACAGTCCTGTACGATAAATACATTCAGTTACTGTTGGTAAAGAACCCGTGAAAGGTACAGTGCGTCCTTTACATAAGGCGCCCTACGAAACATTACATTATAGATAAATGGTTTTAGTTATCCTGTGTACCAGCTTTGTTTAATAAATTCAAATAGTGACTGTTAATAAAGAACCTGTGAAGGATATCAGGAGCCCTTTACATAAGATGCCCTGCGAAATATCACATTATTTTTTTTAATTTTATTCTTCTGTATTTCAGTTTTATATTATAAATTCATACAGTTGCTATTGGCAGAAAACAGGTAAAGAGTAAAATCACAAAAATATTATGAAGTTATGTAGCTATGAAACGAAACAATGTGATACATCAAGATAGTTCGGATAGTCAAACGTACGATGCATTCACGAAATACTACATTGACACTAGTCTCTAATTTACGATTTCCACGGCATCGAAGCTTTCACAGTCTTAATATGCATCCATATATCCAGCATATTGATTGTTCCTATGTGTTTTAAAGCAATGTTCGGACAATCAGTACTTATTGTATTTCTAAAATATAGCTGTATTAATTTCCGTAAAATGTGGTCTTCCTGTCACCACGGCATGGCGCGCCCTTAGGTTGTGCATTTGATTTGATTTGATTTATTTGCGTTCATTTGACCATACAGAGTACACAAATTTGTACATATGGTATAGAACATGTCATTTCACAATAATACATTGGTTAAATACAGAGTTAATAAATACATACAAACAAACTATAAGCATACGAATATAAAAACTTTAAAAAAAATTACAATAAAAGAAGGAAAAAATAAAGATTTGTTATATAATCTAATGGTTAAAATATATCTACGTACTAAGTTTTATTGCCTTCAGAAATAATAAAGGATTATTCACCTATATACTCATCTACAGAATAATAAGATTTACAAATTAGCATATTTTTAACCTCTCTCACGAGGCGAGGCGAGGAGAAGGCCTCTAAGTATAGAGGTTAGCTGCGAACATACTTGAATAAGCAGTCGCGGACAGACTACAAGGGGTGATCCTCCAGCTTGGGGATTTCGTGTCGGGCTAACAATCTCATCCTGTAAAAAGAAGCTTGTTCAGATATATTCGCAGAATCCTCGGATCAGAACTGATAACTTGGCACGAACTCAGCAAAGTAAAATCGACATGAGATTTGGAACATGGAATATTAGAAGTCTCTATAGGAAAGGCGCGTTAAAATTGTAACGAATGTATTTAGAAATAAAGGATGCACCTAGTGGGATATCAGGAAGTTAGATGAGAAGGAAATGGAGAAATCAAGTCAGGAAATTTTACGTTCTTTTACGGGGAACGAATTAAAAATTACCAACTAGGAACAGGGCTTTTCGTTCACAAACGAATAATAGCAATTACATGGGTTGAATTTGTTAATGATAGATTTTCTTTTATTTCTCTTAAGGGTCGGTGATGTAATATTATTGTTTTAAATGAACATGCCCCAACAGAAAATAAGGATGACGATATAAAAGACAGTTTTCACGAAATAATAGAACGGGTATTTGATCATCCCCGTAATACCATATGAAAATTCTGTTAGACGGTTTGATGCGAAGGCAGGACGAGAGGGTATTTTCAAATCAATTACAGAGAATAAATGTCTGCATAAGGAAGGTTGTGACAACGATGTTAGACTCGTGAACTTTCCAGCATCCAGAAACCCCATCGTGAAGATTACAAAAGTTCCACATCGCGACATGAAGATTACAAAAGTTCCACATCGCGACATTCATAAATATACTTGGACTTCATCAGATGGAAAAACACATAATCAAACTGATCACGTTTTAGTAGACAAAAGAAAACAGTCTAGCACAACTGATGTTCGGTCGTTCAGAGGAGCTGATTGTGATAATGATTAGCACCTGGTAACAGCGATAATAAGAGAGAGACTTGTTGAATAAAGGAAATATTCAATATCTGAAAACGGAGCGGTCTAATTTAAATAAATTAAAGGAGAATCAGATGAGGGAGGAGCCAGATTGAATTGTCGAATAGATTCTCGGTTTTAGAAGGTTCGGAGTGCACTAGTGTTCAGGATACTTGGTTGAAATTACAGATATCATTAAAATTTCAACAAAAGAAATATTGGGGCACGCAGAAATACGTAGGAACAAACCATGGTTCAACCAGGAATGCACTAAAGTAGCAGAGAAGAGAAAAAAGAAGAAACAGCATTGGCTACAAAATCCGAACGAAATAACCACATAAAATTGCATTATCTGGCGGAAAACTTGCAAAACTTTTAGAACAAAGAAACGCGAGTTTTGAAAGCTAAAATTAATTAACTTGAAGATAATAATAAAAACCAAAACATTCGGGATATGTATAAATACATCAACGAACTTAAGAAAGGCTATCAGTGTCGTGCTTATACAATAAAGAAAGCCAACGGAGCAGTTCTCGCAGATCAGAATAGCATCTTAAATAGATGGAAAGATCTTTTTGACGATTTAATTAACACATAGCCAAAAACTAATGTTCGTGGAGAAAGTGAAATGCATACTGTATAACCTTATATTCCAGAACATAACCAGATCGCTATTTAGAACGATCTACGAACAGAAATCGCTATTTAAAAACTAAAGAAACACACATCTCTGGGTGTACACGAAATTCTGGCTGAGTTAATTTTAGCTGGAGGGGAAAAATTATAGAGCAAGATACACAAACTCTTTCTCCTTATCTGGAACAAGGAGGAATTACCACAAGAGTGAAAAGAATCAATCATGAAGGAAAGCAACAAAACTGATTATATAATTATTGAGACATTTCTCTTCTGTCGACATCCAATAAATGCTCTTAAACATTCTATTAGCAAGATTGACTCCATACACAGATGAAATTATTGGAGATTATCAGAGCGGATTTAGGTAAAATCGATCAGCTATCGACCAGATATTTACCATTCGACTAATACTATAAATAAACGGGAATACAATATCCTGGCATAGACTATGGTAGGAGGAAAACATTGTATATGCTTACAGAATTTGGAATACCGATAAAGGTAGATTAATTAAGAAATGTTTAAATGAATCCCAAAGTAAAGTCCGGGTAGGAAAATTTTTGTATACGAACTTTCACGTCGAGAATGGCCTGAAACAAGGAGATGCGTTGTCGCCATTATTATTCAGCTGTGCTGTGGAATACGCTATAAGGAAAATCAAAAACAGCAATTACGTCCTAGAGCTGAATTCTATTTACCAGGTTATGGCGTATGAGGGGGTGATAGAAAAATAGAAAAGAATGCAGAAATCTTAATTAACGCTTGCAGGGATATGGGGTTAGAAGCAAATGCAGAGAAAACTAAATACATGGAAGTTCGTCGGGATCGTAATACTGTATTTTATGGATGCGTTAAAATACCAAATAATATTTACTTTCGACAAAGTGGATACCTTTAAATATCTAGGATCATTATTAACAGACCAAAACTATAATCACTAAGAAATTTGGATGTCAACTGAAAGCAGGGATTTCGTGTTATTATTCAGTTAAAAATCTTTTGTTGTGAATTCTGTTGAGGAATGTGTAGCTTAAAATATAAAACGATAATCATGCCTGTTGTGCTGTATGGTTGCGAAACATGGTCACTGATTCTCAGGGAAAATCGCAGACTGAAAGCATTTAATAACAAGATTCTTAGACAAATATTCGGACTCCTAGAAGGACGGGAATGGGGAATGGCGGAAACTTCATAACGAGGAAGTGCATAATTTATACGTTTACCAAACATTGTTATGTTCATCAAGTCTAGGAGGCTCAAATGGGCAGGTCATGTAGCCAGAATGGAAGAAAATAGAAACGCTTTCGAAGTTCTAACTGGAAATCTAAATAGGAAAACGACAATTAGGAAGACCGAGGGACAGATGGGATGACAATATTAAAATGATTCTCGCAGAGACTGAAATATAAAGTAGAAACTGGGTACAATTAGCTAAGGACAGAAATCCATGGAGAGCTTTTGTAAACGCGGCACTGAACCTCCTGTGTCCATAGGCCATAAGCTATATTAAGTTGTTGGTATATTTAGCTTCTTTTTATTTGACAGAAATGTTATAACAGGAACTAAAAAGTTTTTCCCTAGTAAACAGGATTTCGATTCGAGGTTTCCACAAATTAGCTATTTACGTTAATACTAAAACTAATTTGGTGATGATTTTGATATAAAATGGCACCCATACTTTCTTTCAGTCCCTCTCTCTCTCTCTCTCTCTCTCTATATATATATATATATATATATATATATATATATATATATATATATATATATATATATATATATATTCTCGTTTGTATGGGCGCCCTTTCAGTAGACTTGTCCACCGCCATCATTAGTATCCCAGCACGGGCCTGGCCTCTGGTGTAGGTAAAGCACAAGTAAAATATTTATAAATATTTTTTTAAAGTTTTTGAGGATCTGGACCTCATGAAACCCGTGGGTGCACCCTGTTCAATTATGTTAACATATTATTATTAATAAAATCATTAATCCCTTGATTTAAATATTTACTGGGGTATCACTACCAATGATACGAAAAGAAAGTCGAAACTGGTACGATATAATTTATTCACGCTGGATGTAAAACTCGTTACACCATCAGTCTCGTAATTTACTTTAGCTCCAGATTCCACAGATCGCCATGATGGTCCTCGTTAGTACATATTTGCCTGTAACTGCATGTAAGGATTCACAATAACATTTCAGGTATAAATCAATTTAAAATGGAATTTTACTTCAGGGATTATCTGTTTCCTTACAAAAGGAACGTGATCGTGCATTATATATTGTTAATCTCCCATAATGCAAACCGCCTTGAGAAAGTATTTTATTAGTTACTGATTTTTTTATTTATTTATTCATAGTTTGTACATAGGAGACGGTTAGGACAGCAAAAATATGAAAAACTACATCCGTTCAGTATGCTTCATAGGCTTCAACCTCACTTGCTTCTCGATAGTGACGTCACGCAACGCGACGAGTGAAGCGTCTAGGCTTGTAGTCCGAGCTTTCTAGTAACTTTGTAGGGAAAAAAACAAAAAAAACTTCCTGGTGAATGAAATTATTGCCAGCTGTTGCTGTTTCTATGCGATTTAAAGTTCTTAAAGCTGCTCATACATCGTTTCTCGGTACTTCACACGGAGCTTACTCAAAAACGTATGATTTATTAGTGAAAACAGTATATTTTCCAAATATGAAGAAATACGTGCATCAACAATGCAGAGAATGAGTGGTGTGTCAAATCCAGACTTGGAAGCACCTCTAGTGTTTTGAACATCAAGCTGCGAACCTTCTATAGATTATTTATTTGTCTGGGCCATATTCAGCTAGTGACATTTTAAGACACAAATATCTTGTAGTGGTCGTTCATAGTCACCAGGATAGGTCCAGGTGCGTGGTCACGGGCTCATTACCGGGTATAACGTTAAATTCTGTTGCTATGTCTTTATGAGCAAATAATTCCAAAGTATGGTATCTTGCCCAGAACACTAGTATGAATTTATTCTGTTGCTCAAAACGCCAGTGTTAATTTATTCTGTAATTACTCAGCATTCGAACTACTCAAAGGCTTCAGGCCGAGGCTATTGCAACAATGTTGGATAACCGCTGCCAACATGCAGTCAATCAAGAAGCACTATTCTACAACAACTGGAGATGATTCGAGATATTGCAGAAGAATAATTGATCAAAAATATAAGACAGCTACAAAGTTTTATAACAAACGCCATACTTTTCCCAATTTCAGAGAGAACATAGATTTATATGTCCAATGCAAAGAAAGGGAATTCCAAGACATTTTCAGGAACGTTCATTGTCCCGCAGTTATTTAACGTGTAGATAACCCTGATTCCTGTTACGTAAAAAGTAAAGCAGCTAGAAGACAGTATAAGATAGAGAATAATGCTGTCCACATGTTTAAAGTACTATGGAGAAGAAAAGAATTATCTGATTCAACGAATCGAGACAGAGACGAGGAAAAGTATGATTTGTTGGATGACATTACCTCTTCAGAGAGGTTGCTAATAAACAAGCGAAGAACGATATTGAATGGAAGCTGGTGGATAAAGAAGAAATTACCTCTTTTGCTGTTCGTTGAAGAACAATTACCGTTATAGGAAAAAACCGGAAGAAAGTGTTCCTAATCGAAAACCGAAATTTGATAGTAAAGCAGAAATTAATGAAAAATTAGTATTTATCGTGGTGCAGGGGCGATCGCCCCCCAGAACAGAAAAACTTTCATATTTTATATATAAATAAAACACATCACTGAGTTTGGAGCTCTTAAAAGTAGCTCTAAGTAGCAGTATTACAACACATCGCCCCCCCTCCTGAAGTCCGTCCTGGATCCGCCCTTGTCGTGGTGATATTGTCGATTTTAGAACCTACGCATTAGTGAACTTAATTCTCAATTAAAACCCCGGGAAGGAGCGGATTCAGCAAATCAAAGGGCCATTGGACTAAAATTTATGAAGGATTGTCGGAAAATTGGTACGTTAAAACGAAAAGCGAAATTCGTGAATGGTATGATTTATCTGCCGATTGTTATTATGACTTCTGGTTCATAAGATTCGAACGCTAGAACTGCAACACTGCTATGAAAACTGCTCGATATCATATGTGATAATGATAACCTGTTAAGAGAACTTGTATTACCACTGGAGCTTTTGGATTTCGCTTGCAGATAGCCTGCATTGCTTTATAGGCAAGGAATTTCTTACAAGATACAAACGCTAAGTGTCTCCTCGGGATTCGTGTAAAATTGATTCAAATTCAAAGTGCATTGTATTAATTTTAGCAGCCTATATCGGTAATTTGTATATTATGGGCCTTCATATACTCGAAATTCAATGATACACTACTATAATGCTCGGACACAAAATTGTTTTTAGTTTCTTTAGATATAATTGAAAGTGAATGTGGGCATATTCAAAACACATCGGATCAAGTACTACTTCTCTGACACGTTACCAACCCTGGCCGCCATCTTGAAAACCCAGGCAAAGATCTGAAATATATTGGCAATCCATCTCCTGTTAGTGGAATCCATCTCCTTATTTTCTGTTTAAAATATGATCACCAAATTTACTCTCTCTTGCCTTCACATTCAAATGGTCCTGGGTTCGATACCAGTAACCGACCATCCTGACGTTTTTCCTGTTGCAACAGGAAAGGGCCACGGGCCGGCTTAGAGGGACAGAAGGGAGTATATGCCCTGCTTGGTTTTGCTTTTATTTAAGGAAATAGACAGCACCGTTAACTTAGATTTTTTCTGGGAGGGGGACAAACATTAATACGCGTATTTGAGCCCACTAGAAAAGGTTTTCTTTCTAATTCTTGGGCCCCCTCTTACAATATTTCTCTTAATCTTATGGGTCCCCTGGAGCCTGCAGGCCCCTCCCTAGCGGCTAGGTCTGCAGGGCCGTTAGTTACACCTCTGGACCAGTTCCATACATGACAAATTAATTAAGGTGATAGTATTGACAACTCTCAAAGCCATACGAATATTTTTTTTCTAGGGCCCCTGATATTTTTGTTACTGAAATGGGCCCACGACTCATTTTTGTTTATTTACCTTTTGTGTGCTGTTTTGTTTATGTAATGTAGTGAACCTGTTTGATGCTTTATTTATAATTTCATGTTCGTATCGTATATAGAGTAAGAAAATTTTGTCTTAAAATGTGCCCCCCTCGAACGGCGGGAGCTTCCCTGGAAATTTCCCCCTTGCCCCCCACAAGTTACGGCCCTGGAAATAGACCACTTCACTAACAATAGAATTAAAAGAAACGTCACCTTCTTCAGGAAAGTGCAAGGACGTAACAAATGTTTGTTTCAAACATTAAATAAGTCTTAGCATATATAGTGGGTGCACATCAAATAAAGACGTAGTCGTGGGGCAAAAGATCAGATGCTTTAAAGAATTTTGTGTCATACCCCCCGCCTTGACTGATTATATGGACAATAAAACGATTTTTTGAAGGAATTTTTAACCTAATTTCGATGAAGTAGTTTAAATTAGATAATAGAAAATGGTATTTCATTGTGTTCTTCCTTTTAGGTGTTTTACTATACATTATTTTTTTCTTTATACACAAGTATTGAACAGAAAATAGAAACACATATGAAATTCATACTCTTCCATTATTAATGTACCGGGTCACCATTTCCACTCAGCACAGCTTCTCTCCTCCGCGGAACGCATTTATACAAAACTTGAAGAGTTCCCAGATGAATGTACAGATTTAGTATTTTAAAATAGCTTATGTGATGTCATTAATAATTTAGTGTAAAATTAGTAGCTGCAGTACTATTAGTAGTTGTAGTATCAGTAGTAGTTGTTATAGCATTTGTAGTAATAGTAGTAGTGGTTGTAGTAGTTTACGACTTCTAGTGTTGCCAACATATTGTACTCATTCTGCACGAACAGGCGGGCATGTCAGTTAGTGGCTCATATTTTATTGTAAGAATACGGCCCCATTGTGTGGAATTTTTGATTGTATAAATGTCTTATGTCGGTCTGCTCCTATCCTCATCCATGTAGCTCCAGGAAAGAGCTTGATTTCATACGCCCATCTTACATTTGGACGTCGTCTCGGTCGTTTCTATTCTCTAGTAATCCAATATAGTTAATTTGTCATCCATCTTTCCTCTAGTTATGTAAATGGATCATCTTCACTTCACAGCCTTGTTCATCTCTTCTACATTTGTTTGGAGGTGAATCCATTCATTTATCTTTCTGTTCCTCTTGCATCTCTCAATTGTTCCTTGTGTAACTCAATCTTTGAGCCGTTTGCGCATTCAATGTCCAAGTTTCACAGCTGTACAGGTAAGATACATCGATTATAAACATCACGTTTGAGACACATTGGTATAAGTAAATATACTCATCAACTATGCCTATTGTCTCTCCGCTAATCTTTATTTCCTTTTTTGCAGCATGTTGATTGTACATTACTTCCGTTTTACTTAAATTTATTTTAAGATCAATTTTCGAACTCTCATTACACAGCTCTTCCATTCTTGTCTTTATTCTTCTGCATTTAAAGCTAACAGGACAGGACTATACGATAAAGGAATCGTAAGTGATGAAGATATTCACCATTGATCATTATTCCAGTTTCATCCCACTTTAAATTGTGGAAAACTCTCTCCAAGACAGCTGAAAACAGTTTTGGAGAAACTGGATCTCCTTACCTTATTCCTTTTCCAACTTCAAATTTTTCACTTTCTTAGTCTAATGGCAAATCTAGCAGTGGAGTAAATGTTTCGCAGTAACTAGATGTATACACTTTCGATGCCTTGATGTTCAAATATTTTTATGCACTGCTGTCAAGGAGATCAAAATCTATGAATCCCAGAAGTGTGGAAGTTTATTAGTTCTTTCCATAACTTCATTCAACGTAGTAGTAGTCCCCGACGTTGGCCCGAATGACTCATCCTCACTCTCTTTCATGACCGGGGTGAAAGGTCAATGACCTTGGCCCGGGGTCAATGACCTAGGGGTACATAGGACCACCCCCTCTAAATTTTGGCAGGGGTACCATGGCCCACCCCCTAAATTTTGGCAGGGGTACATAGGACCACCCCCCTTAAATTTTGGAAATTGCCAAATCTAAAAATTTGGTATGGTAGCTTAGGACCATAGTATGTACCTCTATCAGTATTGGGTGTCTATGTCGTTCCCTTTCATGGGTAAAAAATTGCCAAAAATTCAAATTTCGGGGTTTTTTGACCTAATTTATCCCCTTTGATGAGGTGTTATTACCCTATATGGTTATATGGGCGTATACAGGGGTCCATTACCTTTCATAAGACATGGGTATATTAATGCACCCCTTTAAAAATTTGGGAGGGGTACCTTGGCCCACCCCTTAAATTTTGGAAATTGACCAATTTAAACATTGGGTATTATAGTACAGGACCCTAATATGTATTATGATAAATTTGGGTGGTCCACCTCGTTCCCTTCTAGGGGTACACAATTGCCAAAATATAAACGTAAGTAATACGTTGTACCACGTGTTTGGTTTCGACCTAAGTTATCCCTTTGATGAAGTGTTATTACCCTATATGGTTATATGGGCGTATACAGGGGTCCATTACCTTTCATAAGACATGGGTATATTAATGCACCCCTTGAAAAATTTGGGAGGGGTACCTTGGCCCACCCCTTCATTTTTAGAAATTGTCCAATTTAAACATTTGGTATAATAGTATAGAACCCTAGTATGTATCACTATAAATTTGGGTGGTCCACCTTGTTCCCTTTCATGGGTACAAAATTACCAATTTTAGTACAACCACGTGTTTGGTCTTTTCACCTAATTTATCGCGTTTGATGAGGTGTTATTATCCTATATGGTTATATGGGCGTATACAGGGGTTCATTACCTTTCATAAAACATGTGTATATTGGTGCACCCCTTGAAAAATTTGGGAGGGGTACCTTGGCCCACCCCTTAAATTTTGGAAATTGCCCAATTTAAACATTTGGTATAATAGTATAGAACCCTATTATGTATCACTATAAATTTGGGTGGTCCACCTCGTTCCCTTTCACGGGTACACAATTGCCAAATTTTAGTACAACCACGTGTTTGGTCTTTTGACCTAATTTATCACCTTTGATGAGGTGTTATTATCTTATATCGTTATATGGGCGTATACAGGGGTTCATTACCTTTCATAAGACATGGATATATTAATGCACCCCTTGAAAAATTTGGGAGGGGTACCTTGGCCCACCCTTTAATTTTGGAAATTGCCCAATTTAAACATTTGGTATAATAGTATAGGACCCTAATATATATTACTATAACCTCGTTCCCTTTTAGGGGTACAAAATTGCCAAAATATAAACGTAAGCAATACGTTGTACCACGTGTTTCGTTTTTTACCTAGTTTATTCCATTGGATGAGGTCCTATTACCTTATATGTTATATGGTCACGTATGGGGATTCATTTCCTATCATAAGACATAGGTACATTTGTGCACCCGGGAGGGGTACTTTGGCCCACCCCTTTCATTTTGGAAATTGTCCCTTTTATATGTTTGGTATTATAGTATAGGACCCTAATATAAATTACTATAAATTTTGGTGGTTCACCTCGTTTCCTTTCATGGGTACGAAATTGCCAAATTTTAGTACAACCACGTGTTTGGTTTTGGCTCAATTTATCCCCTTGGATGCGGTCCTATTACCTTATATGGTTATATGGTCATGTATATATTGGTCCATTTCCTATTATAAGACATGGGTACATTGATGCACCCCGGGAGGGGGATTCGCTATCATAGTGCATGCCTCAACATGTATCATGATAAATTTGGATGGTCCATCTTGTTCCCTTTCATGGGTAAAAATTGCTAAAATATAAACATAAGCAATATGTTGTACCATGTGTTTGGTTTTTCGCCCAATTTCTCCCCTTTGATGAGGTTCTATTACCTTATATGGTTATATGGTCATGTATATGGGTTCATTTCCTATCATAAGACATGGGTACATTGACGCACCCTTTAAAAATTTGGGAGGGGTATCTTGGCTCATCCACTCGGTTTTAGAAATTGTTTAATATAAGCATTTGGTATCATAGTACAGGACTTCAATATGTACCACTATAAATTTGGATGGTCCACATCGTTCCCTTTCATGGGTAAAGAACTACCAAAAATCAAATTTCGGAAGTTATAGACCCCTATTTAGCACGTTATATGGTTTATTACCTTCATATATTTATGTTCCCTTTTAAATTTGGGAATTATCAAATAACAAAATTCGGTAAACGTTTTCTAGGACCCATTGGTATTCCTCTTATGACCAAATATTCAAAATTTAAAGGTTATTGACCGGCTTTATTATTGAATAAGTACAGGATTTATTACTTTTTCATAAGACACAGGTGTATTTGTGTACCAATCTTAAATTTTGGGAGGGGGTACATTTCTTATTGTCATATCAATAATTGGTAATTGGATAGTATCTCATTCATTGGGTAAATCATTGTCAAATATGAGTATGATCACGTGATCAGTTATTAACCTATGATGGGATTAGGAGTCCAGAACATTGGTACATTGAAACTTTGTAGGATAATTTGAGAATGCGTCATTGGTTTTGATTATTCCCGCCAAATATAAACGTAAGCAAGACGTTGTACCACGTGATTGTCCTTGATGAGGTAGTGTACAGGGATTCATTTCCTTTGCTGTGGTACTTCTTAAGTTTGAGTACACACACTTTTAGAAAACAGTTGGTTCTACTCAGGTAAACAATTGACGGACATTATTGACCTTATTGAACATATAATGATATGATTAATTCTAAGACTTAGGTATATCAAGAGAAGTATTCTTTAAATTTGGGAATGGTGATAAACAGAATTTTAACATAAGGCGCGAAATTTGAAACAATACATTGAACTTTAGTCACAGCTCATAGTCTAAGATCATTGGTGGTGATTGATTTGAAATCTGATAGCTAACCTTATTGAATCTTATGACTCATAGACGAAAGGCAATACATACTACAACAGTTTAAAATTTAATCATAAGGTGATGTAATCTGACACTAGCAAAGTTATTGTTAATGCAATTTGGTTGGATGATCACTATCTTTCCTGCAATCTGATTGGTTGATCACTATCTTTCGTGCAATCTGATTGGTTGATGATTTTCAAATCTTTGCTGTATTCAGTTTTAAGTTTTGTTTAACATTTAAAAATCTTGGTTTCGTTCAACATTTTGCACTCACTTATAAATATGATCAAAACCGTTTATTTGTTAATCGAATAGTTAAAAACCGGATAAAGTTTGACGGTTAACCGTGAAACGTAAAATTTTTTGAAACTTTTTGTTTGAAAATTCTTGCTTTCAAATTTTTGTTTGAATTTTTTGTTTCAAAATTTTGTTTAAAATTTTTGTTTAAAAATTTTTTTGTTTAAAAATTTTTCGTTTGAAATTTTTTAAAATTTTTTCGTTTCATAATTTTGTTTAAAATTTTTTGTTTGAAATTTTTCGTTTCCAAATTTTTTGTTTGAAATTTTTTGTTTCAAAATTTTTAAAATTTTTTTCGCTTCAAAATTTTGTTTGAATTTTTTTCGTTTGAAATTTTTTGTTTGAATTTTTTTTTCGTTTCAAAATTTTGTTTCAAAGATTTTTTGTTCTAAATTTTTGTTTCAAAGTTTGGTTTGACATTTTTAAAAGTTTGTGCACTCATTAGTAAAGAACCGGAACTGTTTAGAGCAAAAACCTCTGGCAACATTGTGGTGCAATAGTACACGTCAGAATATGGGTTTGTACTTGAAATGAAAAAACACAATTCATTGAAATGGATCATTTTATTACACTCCACATACATCCATACCAGATAGTGGTTCTGGATATTGTCGATACAATGTATTTTGAACTTCGTGCACTAGTTTGTCTTTAGCGTATAATTTTAATTCCAGTTGAAGTCTTTTAAGGTCTAATGCAATATCAATTGGTGGAAACTCAATGTCCATTTGATCACAAATAAACTGTTTATCAATACAGGTATGCACCCACGAACGATGTTGACAACCATCACAATATCTAGATACATGTTGTACAATATGCATAACACATTTTTCAAAATAGTACTTTTTCAGGAATATACTTGTTTTGTTGCACACTTCCACTGCATGTTTCACACACGGAAATACGCTGATAAATTTGTTCCATTCCGTTTGCGTTAGATACACCATGTTGCGAGGGACATGGAATGTACTCTTTTTACGTAACAGCACCATCTTTTCGAGGACTGTTTGCAGCACCACTTCATGATTTGAGCCTAATGATTTGACTATGGTCACATTTAGCTCATCGTTCATTTGGTCGATTCGTGCCATTCTTCACAGCTCAGTTGTACACCAAATTGTTCTGCTTTACCCAATCGAATCACAGGTTCAAATGTTCTAGCACTGATACCAATCATCACATGTTTTGTTTGAAATATATTTATTGGATAATAGCTTGCGAAGATGAACTCTTTATCGTTAGAAGTACACATCTTTCCTCCTGAAAAGCACTTGCTCAAATGATTTCGTGGGATGACACTGTATTTGCTGGTTTATAGTTATTGCTGACGTCATTGGTAACGAATGTGCTGACGTTTGAATTCATGATTTCATCACAGTTGCTGACGTCATGCCGACCAACCAAATTCATACAACTATGTCTAATGTGCTGATTCATGATTTCATCACAATGGCTGACGAATCTGGCTGTGTACTAAATTCAAGTTGATGGCTTCGACCCAAGAATCCTTTGTAACATAAAGATACAGATCCAGTATTTAAGAAACGTAACAGTTCTTCTTGTTTTGATGCTTCCATGGGTAAATATCTTGCTGGTAAAATTATATTCTTATCATTTTCAAGCTTCACTACGATTCTTAATCCAAACTTTGTAGGGATCATTTGGCTAGCTAAGATTCTATAAGGTACATTCTGTTGTAAATCAGTAATCTTGGTAAATGATTTCATCACATCACGCGTGTTTAGAAACTGCAGACAAGTAGCCATGATGATGTTATCATGAATACTAACTCGAACGATACTTATATACGATGAAAAACTGATGACGTTGCATTATCATGTTCTGACGTGTACTATTGCACCACAATGTTGCCAGAGGTTTTTGTTCTAAACAGTTCCAGTTCTTTACTAATAAGTGCACAAACTTTTAAAAATGTCAAACCAAACTTTGAAACAAAAATTTAGAACAAAAAATCTTTGAAACAAAATTTTGAAACGAAAAAAAATTCAAACAAAAAATTTCAAACGAAAAAAATTCAAACAAAATTTTGAAGCGAAAAAAATTTTAAACAAAATTTTGAAACAAAAAATTTCAAACAAAAAATTTGGAAACGAAAAATTTCGAACAAAAAAATTTTAAACAAAATTTTGAAACGAAAAAATTTTAAAAAATTTCAAAAGAAAAATTTTTAAACAAAAAAAATTTTTAAACAAAAATTTTAAACAAAATTTTGAAACAAAAAATTCAAACAAAAATTTGAAAGCAAGAATTTTCAAACAAAAAGTTTCAAAAAATTTTACGTTTCACGGTTAACCGTCAAACTTTATCCGGTTTTTAACTATTCGATTAACAAATAAACGGTTTTGATCATATTTATCAGTGAGTGCAAAATGTTGAACGAAACCAAGATTTTTAAATGTTAAACAAAACTTAAAACTGAATACAGCAAAGATTTGAAAATCATCAACCAATCAGATTGCACGAAAGATAGTGATCAACCAATCAGATTGCAGGAAAGATAGTGATCATCCAACCAAATTGCATTAACAATAACTTTGCTAGTGTCAGATTACATCACCTTATGATTAAATTTTAAACTGTTGTAGTATGTATTGCCTTTCGTCTATGAGTCATAAGATTCAATAAGGTTAGCTATCAGATTTCAAATCAATCACCACCAATGATCTTAGACTATGAGCTGTGACTAAAGTTCAATGTATTGTTTCAAATTTCGCGCCTTATGTTAAAATTCTGTTTATCACCATTCCCAAATTTAAAGAATACTTCTCTTGATATACCTAAGTCTTAGAATTAATCATATCATTATATGTTCAATAAGGTCAATAATGTCCGTCAATTGTTTACCTGAGTAGAACCAACTGTTTTCTAAAAGTGTGTGTACTCAAACTTAAGAAGTACCACAGCAAAGGAAATGAATCCCTGTACACTACCTCATCAAGGACAATCACGTGGTACAACGTCTTGCTTACGTTTATATTTGGCGGGAATAATCAAAACCAATGACGCATTCTCAAATTATCCTACAAAGTTTCAATGTACCAATGTTCTGGACTCCTAATCCCATCATAGGTTAATAACTGATCACGTGATCATACTCATATTTGACAATGATTTACCCAATGAATGAGATACTATCCAATTACCAATTATTGATATGACAATAAGAAATGTACCCCCTCCCAAAATTTAAGATTGGTACACAAATACACCTGTGTCTTATGAAAAAGTAATAAATCCTGTACTTATTCAATAATAAAGCCGGTCAATAACCTTTAAATTTTGAATATTTGGTCATAAGAGGAATACCAATGGGTCCTAGAAAACGTTTACCGAATTTTGTTATTTGATAATTCCCAAATTTAAAAGGGAACATAAATATATGAAGGTAATAAACCATATAACGTGCTAAATAGGGGTCTATAACTTCCGAAATTTGATTTTTGGTAGTTCTTTACCCATGAAAGGGAACGATGTGGACCATCCAAATTTATAGTGGTACATATTGAAGTCCTGTACTATGATACCAAATGCTTATATTAAACAATTTCTAAAACCGAGTGGATGAGCCAAGATACCCCTCCCAAATTTTTAAAGGGTGCGTCAATGTACCCATGTCTTATGATAGGAAATGAACCCATATACATGACCATATAACCATATAAGGTAATAGAACCTCATCAAAGGGGAGAAATTGGGCGAAAAACCAAACACATGGTACAACATATTGCTTATGTTTATATTTTAGCAATTTTTACCCATGAAAGGGAACAAGATGGACCATCCAAATTTATCATGATACATGTTGAGGCATGCACTATGATAGCGAATCCCCCTCCCGGGGTGCATCAATGTACCCATGTCTTATAATAGGAAATGGACCAATATATACATGACCATATAACCATATAAGGTAATAGGACCGCATCCAAGGGGATAAATTGAGCCAAAACCAAACACGTGGTTGTACTAAAATTTGGCAATTTCGTACCCATGAAAGGAAACGAGGTGAACCACCAAAATTTATAGTAATTTATATTAGGGTCCTATACTATAATACCAAACATATAAAAGGGACAATTTCCAAAATGAAAGGGGTGGGCCAAAGTACCCCTCCCGGGTGCACAAATGTACCTATGTCTTATGATAGGAAATGAATCCCCATACGTGACCATATAACATATAAGGTAATAGGACCTCATCCAATGGAATAAACTAGGTAAAAAACGAAACACGTGGTACAACGTATTGCTTACGTTTATATTTTGGCAATTTTGTACCCCTAAAAGGGAACGAGGTTATAGTAATATATATTAGGGTCCTATACTATTATACCAAATGTTTAAATTGGGCAATTTCCAAAATTAAAGGGTGGGCCAAGGTACCCCTCCCAAATTTTTCAAGGGGTGCATTAATATATCCATGTCTTATGAAAGGTAATGAACCCCTGTATACGCCCATATAACGATATAAGATAATAACACCTCATCAAAGGTGATAAATTAGGTCAAAAGACCAAACACGTGGTTGTACTAAAATTTGGCAATTGTGTACCCGTGAAAGGGAACGAGGTGGACCACCCAAATTTATAGTGATACATAATAGGGTTCTATACTATTATACCAAATGTTTAAATTGGGCAATTTCCAAAATTTAAGGGGTGGGCCAAGGTACCCCTCCCAAATTTTTCAAGGGGTGCACCAATATACACATGTTTTATGAAAGGTAATGAACCCCTGTATACGCCCATATAACCATATAGGATAATAACACCTCATCAAACGCGATAAATTAGGTGAAAAGACCAAACACGTGGTTGTACTAAAATTTGGTAATTTTGTACCCATGAAAGGGAACAAGGTGGACCACCCAAATTTATAGTGATACATACTAGGGTTCTATACTATTATACCAAATGTTTAAATTGGACAATTTCTAAAAATGAAGGGGTGGGCCAAGGTACCCCTCCCAAATTTTTCAAGGGGTGCATTAATATACCCATGTCTTATGAAAGGTAATGGACCCCTGTATACGCCCATATAACCATATAGGGTAATAACACTTCATCAAAGGGATAACTTAGGTCGAAACCAAACACGTGGTACAACGTATTACTTACGTTTATATTTTGGCAATTGTGTACCCCTAGAAGGGAACGAGGTGGACCACCCAAATTTATCATAATACATATTAGGGTCCTGTACTATAATACCCAATGTTTAAATTGGTCAATTTCCAAAATTTAAGGGGTGGGCCAAGGTACCCCTCCCAAATTTTTAAAGGGGTGCATTAATATACCCATGTCTTATGAAAGGTAATGGACCCCTGTATACGCCCATATAACCATATAGGGTAATAACACCTCATCAAAGGGGATAAATTAGGTCAAAAAACCCCGAAATTTGAATTTTTGGCAATTTTTTACCCATGAAAGGGAACGACATAGACACCCAATACTGATAGAGGTACATACTATGGTCCTAAGCTACCATACCAAATTTTTAGATTTGGCAATTTCCAAAATTTAAGGGGGGTGGTCCTATGTACCCCTGCCAAAATTTAGGGGGTGGGCCATGGTACCCCTGCCAAAATTTAGAGGGGGTGGTCCTATGTACCCCTAGGTCATTGACCCCGGGCCAAGGTCATTGACCTTTCACCCCGGTCATGAAAGAGAGTGAGGATGAGTCATTCGGGCCAACGTCGGGGACTACTACTAACGTTTGTATGTGGTACAATACGCTAAATCTACGACGAAGTACCGCTTGTTCATTTCTTTCGTTAAAATCCGTCTCGTTGAATGCGATTAAAATAAACTTTGGTGAACATTTTCTGTAGAACTGACAATAAACTAATTGGTCTGTAGTTTTCGACGCGTTCTTTGTCCCCTTTTTGTACAATAAAATGATAAGAGCATTATTCCAACTTGACGGTACTTCTCTCTTCCGCAGGTACATCTGGTAAGTTTTCGTTCCATCTTTTTACCTCCCATGTCCATGTCCACTTCCTCTGGAAAGGTTTCTTGAAAAAATATATTGAAAATGAACAGTCTGTTGGCTTCTGAGTTAATGAATTATAGCATTGATACAAATTATGTAATAGGCTATGCAGCTCTTAGCTTGCGTTACCACCGTCAGTAGTTTCGCAACCCAGAACACACCACGAGGAGGTGGCTGCATGACGTGTTCCACCCATGCCCTCCCATCCACCCAACCTTTTGGGCATGCGCATTTGGGACTACATTTTCAAAGAATTACTCAAAGCTCTATTGATTGCTGTTACTATACAATAGTCAAACTGAAATTGAATGTAGTAATATATATAGGCCTACAAATTAAAAGAATGAATAGGTGCATAGATTGGGAGTTTTAAACGTAACGTAAAAATTGAAGAATTCGCATTGTATAACCCAATGTATTTTGGAACAGCGGCTGCAGTCAATCTTGTAAAGTGATTGACAGATCTGCAAATCATTGCACTTGGCTTTTTTTGTTCTTCCTCTGAGATTTCATTTCTATTGCTGCAGTGATATATGGTGGATTACGAATGGTCATATTTCTTAGTTTCCTTGGATCTACTAACTCGGGGAGGAGACAGTTCATATAAATTTCTCAAGTTTTGGAAGCACGTTTTGTTCCCAAAACTTGTCATCAAGCACAATCTTTTCCGTTCTTGTTCCTCTTGGTGTCCAAATAGCATAATTGCAGTAGTCTTTTCTGGTAACGTGTAACTCGCCTTGCACTTGGAAGAAGTGATCACGGTTTTTGTTTATGCCCAAGATATTACCATTCTTCGCTTTCCATATTGTAGTTTTTCCTTGTTTTATAATTTCATCTGGTGTAATTTCTCTGGCTGATGATGGACACTTTATTTCTACTCATCCATTGTCTGCTATAAGTCCATCCGGAGTTGCTCCAAGATAAGGGATCTCAGGATCAAAATGAACAACCCACAATCTTCGATAGCTACTTTGCACATCTGTTCAACCACTACTTTTGCCTTCGCTTCATTATCTCGCCCATATGCCATATGGTCGTTGTCGAATTTAGAATATAACATGACCCTAACAATTCTTCCGCAACTTGTTGTTGGTTGTACCTTACATACTCTTCCAAAATTTGACGTTGTCAAGAGTTTCCTTCGATATTCAATCGATTCACCACTTTCCCGTTGATGTTTCAATTAGTCTTCTTTCTGCATCCGATTTTCGGAGTTCCTGCATGAAAGCTTCTTTTTCAGATTCAAATTGATCTGGAGAGAGATCAGGTCTTTGCACGTTAGGACCGTAGTCTGGATCAGGCTTGTCCTTTCCACGAAAGAGTGATTTACATCATCTTTTCTTTGGAGCACGATGCAGTCGTTGTAACTCCGACTTTCTTTTCCTTCGCATTTCAGTGCTTTTAGCCGCATTCCCTGCACTTTATTTGTACATTTGTTTATGTAGTTTATAAAAGGCCATACTTGTATTGTGCCTAACATCATCTCCAGCGCATCTCCCTGCATATGAACGACCTGCAGAAAAACTAATCCTCTTGCCTCCAATAAATTTTGCCACTGCAGCATTATAGTGTTCCACACGGTTGCTGTCAACATAATGTATAAAACTTTTACAGTTCAAACATAGGTTCCGCACAACTTCTCTGATCTTTTCTAGTAGTCCATGGCTTGCCAAATCAGGAATAATATTTATGTCATCTTTGACGCCGTCTTGTTTGCAAAAATATGTTGCGCAGTTCCTGTGATTACCGAATATATGTTCAGTTAAATTTAAGATGCCTTTTCTTAAATTTTCTACCTTTTCATGGAACTCAAAGTTTGTACTTTTATGATGTTTGACGGCACTAACTACTGCTTTTCTAAATCGTAAAATCCTGTCTCCTAACATTTTTCTCAGCACAACATTTTCCTTTTTCTTGTCGCTTGTAGTGGCTATGTCTCTAAGTTTGTTGCAAAAGTTACGAAGCAAGTGACTGCGGCACTCAATTTTTTCAACTGTCAAATGTTTGTACGGGCGAGCATCTAAATTTTTTTTTATATACACTGCTGTCACCATCCGCAATAAGTTTATTGTAGCGTACTCCATACATTTCTTCACTTCTACAAAATCTGTCAACTATTACGACTGCTTCCATGCCACTTGAACTTTGATTGCTACTCCAGTTCTTGAAACACGTATGTTTCTTCGGTAAAATCTTGGGCTGCTCCTCGAGTGCAAGTGTAACTATTTTTATGCCGATATAGACAACCTTTCCAGTTTCATAACCGACAACAGCTCCCAGAAAAAATAAATAAATGAAGTAATGAATTTATGAATAAACAGCCTTTATGTGCTGAAGCAAATATATTTTTGTTTTTTAAAGTTTGAATTCAGAAAGTAAATCTGTTGACCAATATTTTCAAAATAGTTTTATTAAAACAAGAAAGAAAAAAAAGAAACTCACCTATCTACTTAACCATTTTTGTCGCTTAAAGCACAGGAAGTCTATATCATCTCCTAGTACGTCTATTTTATATCCATATATGCATATTGCATATGAAATGAACGTCTAATAGACGTACAGAAAGTGGAAGTTTCGAATCCAGTGAACATCGATAATGTTTATTACTAAAATACAGTTGACGAGTCTAGCACGCATAAAGGAAATTAAACTTTAATATGAGTCTTAATAAATAATACCTCTTCTATTCGTATTTAGTGTCGCCAACTACAGAGCACACCACATTTATTGTTCAACTATACATTCACAAAATAGTTACCGGTATTTCATTAACAACGAACATTCAACCACTTTGATTTAGAATGTTTCAAGCATCCCAGACAGCACACGGATATCCAGTGGACGTCTACATGTAGACCAGTGGCTGTCGGAAAGACGTAAAATGTGCATCCCTGCACCAGAGATGGCGTGGGTCAATAAAAACTTGACCCACTGACCCACCCCATCGTGATCCACGATCCACCGTGACCCACTTTGACCCATCCACGATGAACCACTCTGACCAACTTCGACCCACCAAAACCCATCAACTCTGACCCATGATCCGCGCCTTCCTCTCCATTGACTAAAAAGTTTACACTTGTAATAAAACAAGGCTGTGAAATAATCATAAATCGGAGTTTGAATTTCTACGGTCAATCTCTCAAGCACCGCTCTGTTACAAACAGGTGGATCAGACCTTTACGATATACAATGGTAAAGTGTTTGTTATGGGCCAAATTGCGATGAATTTAAATTTATTTACCATATATAACTGTTTCCTTGTTGACTTACAGATACGTTTCAGTGAAAAATACCATGAAATTTGAAAGACTCAAATCAAAATAACCTAAACAACATTATATATATATATATATATATATATATATATATATATATATATATATATATATATATATATATATATATATATATATATATATATATTTCAACTGCCTCTCGAAAGCCAAGTAGTAAGTCCTATTGGTATTATTGCAATTATAAATATCAATATCCAAAAGTAGTTGAAGTTCTTTTTTCACTTAGATATACTCCTCTCAGGTAAGTAAATAAAAGCAAATGTAAAAAAAAAAAAAAAAAAAAAAAAGCCTTGAAAGTAAAACGTAGACAAATTCACAAGTGTTCAGAAGATGCTATCTATAGTGCACTAAGTAGAATGGATCGGTGACTCAAGAGTGAATCAGTTGGTCAGAGTAGGTCACAGTGGTTGGTGGGTCGCAGTGCGTCATGCCTGTTGACCCACGACCCACTCACAAATCTTGACCCATTTAATCCACTGACCCACTCCATCTCTGCCGTGTACCTACAATGTCCATCCATATAAACATGATGAGTGTAAATCTCTAGAAAAAACTTATCAGGATGGGCTGCCGCCTGGTAGCCTTACGAAATAAATGATATCAGTACAAAAATCCTTCAGGGTAAAGGGAAGAGTGGCGTAAGAATTATACTCAAAAAAGAAGTTACATCAATTTTGCGAGTTTTTAACTATGGAGCAAGAGAGGATACTAAGTTTTTAATTTTATTACAAAGGAAACACTTCCGAGATTGTGACACAAAGAAAGTCACTTGCAAAATGAATATCACTTTTTTGTGAGTATAATTCTTGCGTTACCCTTTCCTTTAACCCGAAGGGGTTATTGTACTGATTTGGAGAGTTCAATAATAATACACTGAATTTTGAAACTTACCACTCCAGATAGTGAATTATAATTCTTTCTATACGATCGTTTTCCCCAACTTCCATCGGCAACAACAGTTATAAGAGTTGTGCCATCGGTATCCACATTATTCTTCTCTCGTGCTATTTTCGCTTCCTCTTCTGCAGCAAGTTTCATTTCATTCTCTGCTGTCTTCTCCCAGGCTTCACACACAACATCATGATACTTTTTAAAAGTTTTTGAAAACATACACGGTACATTCATTGCTGATAGTACTTCCTCCAATTGTGCATGTCCACCACCTGTTGATATAGTTCTCGCAACAGCCGTAGTGTTCACATCCATACTACTTTCATCATTCCTTTCAGTTGAAATTGGAATTTCTAAATTGCACATAGAACTCTTGAAAATAAGAGTGCTTTCCAATCCTATTCACTTCTCTCGTACTAGTTTCATATTTTGGAAAGTGCAACCAATTTGACTGTGATTGTCTAATCTTTTCATAGCTTCTAGGAAATGCTGAATATCTATGATCCTTCGACCAGATAAAATACAGTCAGTTTTACTTTTCACTTCATTGTTGCACGCTTCATTTCCTACTTCTTTCGTTGCAGGCACCGACCTAAAATAAATCACTTTATTTTGTGTTGCTAAATAATTAATTACTTTATACTTATGCGATATTTAAACTTACTTTCAAAGTATAATTGAAAAGACTTTTTAATGACACAGGGAATTATCCGTCTACGACAGATCATTCTGGTTTTCTAAACGCCATGATGCAAAAAATGACCAAAAAGCCAAATATGTGCTGTTATGTCCATGAAACTATGAATCGATTTATACATAAGTGAGCCGTAGTATGAACATGTGCTATTGCTAAGCTTCAGTTGCTACCGTCCTTTTTGGATGACTTATAACTAACTGCCTAGCTTATGGAACTCAAGTTTATAAATGTGTGATTGGTGTGTCTTGCCTGTGAAGTATGACTGTGAAATGTGAACGTCGAATGTCAAACAAATCAGAAATTTAGAGTTAAGCAAAGAGCAGTGGGCAGACACATGCTAGAAATAACTATGAGGAACAGGAAGAAAAGTCAATAAATGTTATCTCAGACAAAGGTAAAAGATATGTTCAGGACTGTGAAGATGGATCACATAGGTAGACAAACAGATGAAAGTTGTATGACGATTGTTCTGTATTGGATGCCCTGAGAAAATAAACGACCTACAAGATGGCCAAGATGGATAGATAAAATCAAGTGTTTTCAGGAGCTATGTGGATAAGGGCAGATGCTGAGCGATATTGGAAGGAGCAAAATGGGGAAAACCTTCATCCAGTAATGGATTAAAAATCATTTTTAATCTAAACAAATTATTTTTACATGCTTTTCTTTAGTTCACAATGCTTCGTGGTGTTATCAATGGAACGTTAATTGAACTTATTTCCTGACTCATAGAATTAAGAAGCTTTTGCAGAGCGACGTAAGTCCGGTGAAAATACAATATTCCGTTGTTACTTTCATATATTGCAATATATTTATTTATTTTAAAATTAGACTTTAATATGTTTTTATTTTCAACTTCTTTATTCTAAAATAAATACTAGCCTGCAATCAGCCCTGGTTTTCCTGGTTGCATACCACTATAGGATTTGGAAAATGTATCCATAGAAAAAATGATAAAAACACATTTTATAGCCATTCTTTTTTAATCAATTAGCACTAAAAAGTAAGTAAAAAAAGTTTATGCACGACTAATAAAAGAATGGTACGCGTCATTTTAAGAATTTATAAAGTAACATTATATGAGAGCGCGTCTCATTCTTTTCTTTTTATCCATGCATAAACAATTTTTTTTTTTTTTTTTTTTACTTTTTAGTGTGATTTGATTAAAAAAATAATGCTTTTAAAAGATTCATTTCTATCTTTTTTATTATTGTTAATGTTTGCATCCTTTGCATGTGGTGTGTTTATTTTGGTAAGGTACATATGGTGCATTTCTATATTACTACCGTATATTATAAAATTTATAATAATAATTAATAATATGTCTTACCTTTTCTCTTGCATGTATTTTCTCAAACCGGGATGGAGTTTCCTTTCTTTCTTGGAGTAGATAAACGAAATCATTTCTGGTTTGGTTTGTCCTTCACAAATCTTTGTCGAAAGTTCGGCATTGTCGCTTCAAGCACAAATCACTCCTTCTCACAGAAACCATCCAAATATACACTGAACTGCTAAAACAGAAACCATCAACTAAAGAGATCATAAATTTTGCCATTCCCCGTGTTCGAAGTTCCGGTTCTTGACAATGATTTCCTTCCTCCCCACCCCTGTTAAGAAGTCCAAAGTGTGTTTTTAAAAGGACTGGCTCCCGCTGAGAAGGAAAGTGGGATAAGGAATGACTATAGTGCCATCTACCAGTTAAACGGCCAAGTACGAGAAAAAATCTTTGAGTTTTACGTCCCACGGTTATGCCGGTTAGGCTAAAGGAGACGGTGATGATGAATAATGAATGAAATGGTGGAATGAAGAAAGTGGGAGGAAACGGGAGAACCCCGAGAAAACCCACACACACGGTGTTTGTCCACCACAAAGTTCACATGGCGGGGGCTGGGATTGAACCCGAGACCCCAAGCACCAGAGGTGAACGCTCTACCACTGAGCCACCGCGGCCCCGTCCAAGTACGAGAATGCGAAAAAATCTGATTTCTAATTTCTGTAAATTCAGTGATGAAGGATATAATTTCTCATCGATTGTGTAATGGATGTCTTTGAAAATAGCGAAAAAATAGCACAGCAGCGCGCAAATACAAAGATAGTGTTCCATTCTCAAAAAAGTCCGAAGATTTTAGCTCTTTTCCTTACTGTAATAAAATAGAAAAAGTTTTCCTCTAATTTTGCTAATTTTCTTATGGAAATTTGGATTATAATTATCTGTATTTATAAGAAAACAATACAACGTAACAGTGTTCAAATTGTACCTTTAAACTGAGATGCATCATATTGAGTGAGCTATTGAGGCATTTTTGCGAAAGAACGATATGAAACCATGATTTGCCTAAAAAATGTTTGAAATCACATGTTAAATTGAACACCAATATTCCGGCCGCTGTGGCTCACTCCTTCTCCCTCTTAAGGAAGTATTTTATATTCTATTATTTTATTGTATTGTATTATAAAAATAGCTAGGAAATGAAATTTGAAATGCAACTGAGCAGAGCAAGCTTCTCGGCAAAGCGTGCAATATTAAAATTGTTAGTATGTACACTCATGTCCAAAATTATTGTCGCATGTCTATAAATATGTTGTTCTAGGAATATAATTTGATAACGAATTCGCCCGGCATTTCTTATAATGTTAGTATGTGTATAATCGGCAAGAACATGTATGTGTCAAATTTCATGTCAAAAGATCAGTAAATAAGAACATTAAAACGAGAATAAAACTTTCTTGCCCATTTAACAACATTTTGTTTTACTCATTCTAATTTTCGTATTTATAATTCTTTTCCTATGAAATTTACCACAAATATACATTTCCCGATTATACACATAGTATCAGTATTAAAAGTACCCTGCTAAATCAAAATCAAATTATATTCTTACAAGAAGACAGTTATAGATATGTGACGATCATTTTGGACATGAGTGTACATCTTACCATACAAACACTACATTAATGATCCCTATGAATGTGTAAAGTTTCCGGCATAAGATACAGGGTCAAATGTGAGAATCTGCTTCTTCGGTTATGAACATTCGTGAATACGTTTTTATTAAAATCCAAATGTAAGAACTTCCCCTATATCACCATGAGAAGTTTAGTGAATATTACTCAACGGGAAACGCAATCTCTAAATATGCGTATAGTATAGTACAAAGGACTCTGCTTGCTCAGCATAGTAAAGCCATTACTTTAGGATTTAGAATTTTAGATATCTGGGCTTTCGGCATCTAAGGCCATAAGAATTAATCAATTGCTTTAAGTGTCATTTTGTGTTCAGTAACCCAAAACACAAAGAAATTACATTCATTTCACCGAAACATCCAACTTTTGAAAAACTGTTGACCATGGTTAAATATAATGTTAACACATTCGAGTCGAAGCCCGTTCCTGCGATGTTTTTCCCTCAAGTCGGCGAGTTTTGCGATATTTTCGATTTTCATAAAAAATAGTGTAAAAACGCTAGAGTAATGAAATATTTATTTATTTATTTATTTAAATATGAACTTAGTACTACAGAATAAAACATTATCAACCTGTTTTCTCATTTTTATGTTCCTTTTTATATTTTTTAATAAATGTACCTTTTTCAACTCTAAAAAAAAAAAGCAATATGATTAATTATAAGTATGCACATATGATCTTTTTGGCGCACTACAGCCCTTCAAATGTTACAAACCATCAATACAAACATTAGATACTTTGAAATGGCAGAAAGGTATAAGTGTAAAGCAAAAATATAGTGCATGGCTGATTATTTCTATTTTTCGCCTGGAGTCGCCCTTTTGACGTTTGTCCTTTCTGCATTCGCTCTTCTGTCGCGCTACCATTGCGAGAAAATGTATAAGAATATAAATAAATAAATAAATACGATTGTTGCACGTAAGAAAATATTACAAAGAGAGACCCCCACCCAATCACATAAGTGCTTATTGTTACATAATCAGTCATTACAAACTAAAAGGAAAAAAACTGAACTTCGCTGCTATAGAAGCGCCGCCAACATAATCTGGGTCAATGTCTGAATCATCAATTACAGATTCAGAATCAACAGCAAACTCATCAGACATGTGCCGTATTTCTTCTTCGGATAAATCCCCCATTTTGAGTCAAAAATGCATATAAACCGCGAAAGCAATGACTCATAGCCCACTACTGGAGAAGCCAGAATGCTACTAAACACGCAGAACGCGGGTAAAGTATGCTACTTGTTATCGGTCTAACTCGCTCTGCACCGGATGCATTGACACCTGGATTTTTTTACAAGTACTAAAAGGATTACAAAGTATACATAATAAGTCTGAAGTCGTCTACGGATAGCCATCCAATGTTCAATTAACGGAAATTTCAGCACGTCGTCGAGACGTAATCCGTCCACTGAGGAAAGAAAAAACATCACAGCTACGTGACGTGTTGAGACTCGAATGTGTTAAATACTTTATCAGCATGGTAATATACACTTTATGGAAAAATTGTCTTAAATAACAAAAGCTCTTTCTTTGAAAACAATGTGACATATATACCTTAGATATTCACTCCAATGGATCTATATTAAATTATCTCTACTGAAAATATTTAGTTTTATTTTTAACACACACACATTCACATTAGATATCACATACACTGTTACAAAACACTGTCAATTTCTGTGAGTTTCCTAATTGTCACTGAAGCTAGTCCAGCGATAATTTACATTCTTACAAGTTTTACAAGAACACGGGAACTGTATAAGATGGTCCTCCTTCAAATGTTTATCCAAATCGGCACTAGACATGAAAGTTTTACTAGGCCTACAGCTATCGCACGCGTACCGCAACTGTCCCATATGAATGCGCAAATGAATATCTAAATTATAGTCATACAAGTATTTATTACACTTGGTGCACCAATACTTTTTTCTATTTGTTGTCCCAGATTCATACTGTACATTATTCTCCAATATTATGGTAGCTGCCTCATCACAATTCTTTTTCGTAAAAATCCTTAAATTACGTCGTGATTTTTGCATCTTCGATCTTTCTTGCTGTTCGGGAAAATTAAACGTGGTCATATTATCTTCCACACGTTGAGCAGATACTTTTGTTCTAGAAAAATAAGATAAAATCCAAGTGTTAAATTTGTTTACTTATATTGTACACTCCTAGTCACAAAAACCTACATTTTACAGTTTAAATATTAAAGATTGGATGTAGATCCTTTCCAGTTCTCATAGATCTGCCTCCACAGAAAAAAGTGCATTCTCTCTACATCCTGTCACAGAGAGCAAAAAATTAAATCTTTCAATTTAAATGTCCAACTATTATGCCTATCACGTAAGGGAGACGGATAATTAGTTTATGTGGTGGAAGAATTGATGAAATGAAATTGTAAATAGAAACGGGAGTATTCCACTACAAACTTACTTAGCCGGGGATCGAATCAAGAACCGGACCCTACATACTGTACCACCGTGCCTTCCGCGTCACAGAGAACACCATGCATATTATGTAAGAGGAGTAAACATCTGAATACTTCTAGCATAGAAATACATAATTAGAATAAAGAACAGCCATCATAATAATTGACACAGAGATGATTAAAGTTAAAAATTGACATAGTGGGTGATACACAATCTAAGCCTGTACAATATGCAAGATGTCAAGACAGTAACAGAAAAAAAAAAATACTACGTCTGAAAATAGCATTGTTCAAAATATGATGAAACAAGATTCACTGGACCATATTTCGCGTTTCCGATCATAGGGCTTCATACCTATATTCATTATAAGTTACCATTGTAATGAATTATGAAAAAAATAACAATGAACAAGTTCAAATGAAGTCTAATGCACGTAGTTTTTTTATATTAATGAAAAATCGGTTCACCCATTAAGAGTAAAGGCTAACGTTTGGATAAATTTATTTCCGAAAATATACAGATTAGTATCGCAACAGGAAAATATTACAAAACAATTAGAAGTACAAGGTGAGTCAAAAGTTCCTTACCATCCCTTATGAAATCAAAGCGAATGTAGACAGCCGGAATTGGTAATTGTAGGGACACGTTAGGGTGAGGTGGAAACCTTTATGGTGCGTGTCAGGTGAACGACCGCTTTCTATATTATATAAGAATGTTAAATATAAATTAAATAAGCCGTGTAATGGCATACATAAGTGTGTATGTTGTTTATTTGACGGCAGCTATTTGTCATAGGGAAGTTACTTCTCAATATTCTCATTACAGCATGAGATTTACGTTCTTAAAGATAGTATTATAATAGCTAAATATGAGACATTTCCATTAGGTGTTTATTTAATTCACTGCTAAAGTTGTGTACTTTCTATGCACTATATTCGTCTAATGCACGATCACACTTACGCAGAATAAAATGCAATATTTATTGTAAATTTGAGTAAAGCGGTTTGTTCTACTCTTTTGAAATTTTAGCATTTCTCCTCATACTTCATGCCGAGAGACTGGAACATACGTTACTATATCCCGTTAAACATTTCCAACCAGAGGTTTTGTGACGTATCTTGTATAACAACCAGCGGTGAATAAATAGGTAGCATCAGGAAGTCATTAATTCGATTTCAGAATTCCAGAATGTCAAAATTTCGGAATTTGGGAATTTCCCAATTGTAGAAAGTGAAAATCTCATAATCAAAAATATGAAACATGATATACAAGCTTGACAAGGATTTGGGAAATATATAGTATAAATCCACACTTTCACTAATCAAGTAAAATCCACACTTTCACTAATCAAGTAAAATCCACACTTTCACTAATCAAGTAATAGAAGTAAATCTCAATATTTTCATTGCCATTTGTTGTTTAACTGTATTCAAACATTTGCTACATCGAAACTCCGGAATTTCAGAATATTTCAACTTCAATATATTTTCAAGGATATGAGTATCATTGTCATCGAACACCGGAAATTCAAAGTCATGTTTCTTCAGAATGGGTCTGTGTCTACATGTTACATCACTAGTAGAGCGCGGGATTCCCAATCGTCATGTCTTGAGTTCAAATCCAACGGAGGCTTCCCCTTTATTAGTAGAATTGTACAAAAATATGATGCAAGGAGTGGTTGCTAACAAAGATTTTCAGAAAAGTTTAGGTAGCCCTAAAAATGGTTGTTGTGGGAGTTGGGATGGGGACACCGATACTGCGTCCAAGACCCTTCTCCATTTATTACTCGTGCCATTCTTTTGGGCATAGAATCTATTAGATGGCCGAAAAATCTATCTCCTTCCTCTACTTCCAGCCATCCTTGGAAACAAGGCACCACATGTCATCCTGAGTTCCTGGTGGCTCTGCTTCAGGCCAACTGTCCCT
This sequence comes from Thermobia domestica, assembly GCF_964235325.1. NCBI lineage: Eukaryota > Metazoa > Arthropoda > Insecta > Zygentoma > Lepismatidae > Thermobia > Thermobia domestica. The sequence continues at coordinate 232,564,132 of NC_137454.1, read as the reverse complement.
CAGAGTACGCTTCACCTACGATTCCTGTGTAGGGCCGTATAATTCAATTGATAGAACTTGACTCTTGTGACAGTTGCTTTCCTGTTTTTTCCTTCCTGCACGTGGTCACAACAATCAGCCAAGAATGACTGTTTCTATAGCAACAGCACGTTCAGCCAATTATAGTGGATCATTTCTCTCGCTCTGCAGTGATAAACATTCCACCCTCTCCGCACGTTGCCAGTTTGAATATAAACAAACGCACATTGTTTTAGTCGAGTATCGACTTGAGTAGTGGACCTACTGGTTATTGAGAGCATTCTTTTTGTTCTCTTTTGTCATTTAATTCTTAAAAAGGAGACTTTTTCGTGTTTCAATACCCGACGCAAAAGCTGGCAACGCAGCCCTGAGCACAACGTGCGCGCAGAGAGCTGTCACAAGGGACAAGTAGTATCAACTGCACTGTAGTAGATCAATAGCAAAGCACACCTCTTGTGTTATGGATCGTCGGTTTAATCCCTGTTCATGCCATGTGGACTTTGTGGTAGATAAACACTGTGAGCGTGGATTTCCTCAAGGTTCTCTCGTTTCCTACCACTCTCTTCATTTCACCAATTCATTCTTTTATCATCTGTCCGACCTGAGCCAAAGTTGCCTTAAGGCTTACAAATTAAATTCAAATTTAATGATTCTGATCACGTGTAAATGGTTCGGTAGTCTTAAAATTAGAGATGCAAGAGCTTGGAAAAAAACCGGCTTTTTTGAAAAAAAAACTCGGTTTTTTCTGCTTCGCTTTTTTGTTTGGGAAATTTTGGGCTTTTTTGAAAATTTTGCTTTAAACTGATAAAGCACACTTTGTTTCGCTTCTCTACAACAAGAAAACTCATTTAATTAGTGGTTGATGCAGATAATAATATGAAACCTCGAAAATAAACCATAAATTTCAAAAAGATTTTTTTAAAATTCTTAACATATTTACATTATGAATTCCAAAGGATTAACCAATATATGTAACAATATTTTAACCTCTTATATACAATAAGTACTTTTAAAAAATGATACACAAATAACTAGCAAAATTGTATGTAGCATTTTTACTTCAAAATATCACACATCCTCTTTTTGAAGCAAAATAAAGAAAAACATGAGATAAATCTGCACATCAAGAGCTTCGTTCCGGGTGGTTCTGTATATTCTTGAAATTTTTCAGTGAACTTTTAACTTTCATATACATTGTATGAATATTTCGAACAAATTTTTCATTCATTGATCACATACTAATAATCTGTTACCACTTATAAGGTGCTTCAGATCTGCAAAATCGGTAAAGCTCCAAATTCTGTAATGCACTGACTGTTCCTTAAGCTTGTTCAGAATCGGGAAACTATCGAATTTTCTGTTCATGGATCATATACGTAATAGACGGTTCATCTGAGCGTATGGTTTCCTAGGCTGTAGAATATATAACCACCATTACGGTTTACCCAGTCCTGAAGGTTTCTGAACTTTTAACAAGAAAATTCAACATATCGTTGACTTTTTTCTTTCTTTTTTCTTTTTCAAAAAAGAAAAACTATGGAATACATTTAAAAAGAGTGGAAGAATCAATCACTGTTCCAATTCACAAGAAAGACGACAAAATTGATTGTAATTATTATTGAGGTATTACTCTTAACATTTTATTAGTAAGATTGACCCCATACGCAGATGAAATTATTGGAGATTATCAGTGTGGATTTAGTCGAAATCGACCAGATATTTACCATTTGGCAAATACTCGAAAAGAAATGGGAATATATGACCCAGTACATCAACTGTTTATTGATTTTAGAAAGGCTTACAACTCGGTTAGGAGGGAAACATTGTACAACATTCTTTCAGAATTTGGAATATCGAAAAAGCTAGATTTATTAAGTGTTGAAATGAATCCCAGAGTAAAGTTCGAGTAGAAAAATGCGAGCTTCCACGTCGAGATTGGCCTGAGACAAGGATATGTGTTATCGCCGTTATTATTCAGCTTTGTTCCGGAGTACGCTATAAGAAAAATCAAAGACAGGAACCAGGGCCTAGAGTTGAATGGTATTCACCAGGTTATGGTGTATGCTGATGATGTAAATCTGATATGAGAACAATCGAAAGAAATTCAGAGGCCATGTGCTTGCAGGAACATGAGTAAATGCAGAGAAATCTAAATACAAGGAAGTTTACAAGGATCGTAATAGGCAAATTATGAATGCGTTAAAATATCAATTAATACTTTCGACACAGTGGATACTTTCAAATATATTGGATCAGTATTACCAGACCAAAATCATACCTACAAAGAAATTAAATGTCAACTGAAATCAGGAAATTCTTGTTATTATTCAGTTCAAAATATTTTGTCGTCGCGAATTCTGTCGAGGAATTTAAAGCTTAAAATATATAAAATGATAATCATGCCTGTTAAACTGTATGGTTGTGAAACATGGTCGTTTACGCTTAGGGAAGAACGCAGACTGAAATTATTTGAGAATAAAATTCTGAGACGAATATTTGGACCCAAAAGGAACGAAAATGGGGAATGGCGGAAACTTCATAAGGAGGAACTACATAATTTATACGGTTTAGCAAACATCGTTAGAGTCAAGTCTAGGAGGCTCAGGTGGGCAGGTCATGTAGCCAGAATGAAAGAAAGTAGGAACGTTTTCAAAGTTTTAACTGGAAATCCAATCGGGAAACGTCCATTAGGAAAACCTAGGCCCAGATGGGAGGACAATATTAAGATGGATCTAGCAGAAATATGAATACAGAGTAGAAACTGGATTGAATCGGATAAGGACAGAAGTCAATGGAGAGCTTGTGTGGCCATAGAGAAAGAGAGAGAATACATTTAAGTTAAGCACAGCTGCACAACAAACATGAGTGAGTGGTTAGCTTTCGCGATTCTTTCGTGAAGTCTGGAATTCAACCCCGCATTCGACCATTCTGACAAAAGTTTCTCTTAATTCCATCTGTGAATGTAGAGATAGTGCATGTACTGAGATTCCTGGCCGACTTCCTTTCTAATCGTTTTTAAATCTTTGTTATTAATAATTACCAGCAGTGATGGATTTGCGAAGAGGGTTAGGGTGGGGATGTCTTTCGGATTGAAGCCTCTACTCCGAAATTTCTAAAACAAACTAAATATTAGTTTTGCCTTTACTCGTAAACTTCAAGCTGTCCTCAAATAAAAAAAAAGGAATTTTTAGAAAAACTAAGCATTAATAAGAAAAGCCCCTCCCAAAATACTTTTCTAAATCCGCCACTGGTTATCAGTATAAAATGGTCTTCAAGGTTATATCTGGAAGATTATAGCTGAATATACAAACGAAACGAAATATTTGTAATGCCTGTACTCATAAACTTAAGCTCCTCTTAAATAAAAGTTGGGAATTTTTAGAAAAACCAAACATTATTCAGAAAAACCCCTCCCAAATTTTTTTCTAACTCCGATACTGATTATTTCTATCAAATGGTATTTAAGGTTGTGTCCGGAAGATTGATAAATCATTGCACAGTTACAGTATAACGGAAATGCGGAAGTACGCTCTGACAGATATGTTGGGAGATTGGAAAGACGTGTTAATTGAAATAATACTTACCAGATCATTGCAATGTAAAATTGTTGTTAAAAGGAGAAAGAGAAGGATATATAATGTGCTTGTTTATATTGTAGTTTTTGAAGCTTTTACAGTTATAAAATGTATTGGCTCTTATATTTAAATTTTATACATATGTTATAATTTATATCAGTATATATGAGAATACTAAGTGATATTAAAGTGCACTGGTATTAGCTAATTGGTGTTAAATTACTGGTGCTCATTATTTATATAGGATAAAGTTTAGATGTCGTTAGGCTTAAAATATAAGCTACTTATATAAGTAGATGCAACTGCATAAGTAATATTTAGAAGAAACAGTTACTCATGAAATTTTCAACATGTTAACAAATTGGCAAACCCCGGGAGGATGTTAGGGTTTGTAAAGCAGTTAGTAATTTTATCGGACAAAGTGTTCGTTTTTAAAAGAAACAATTGAAGAGCGTAATTATGTTTATGTAGAATTATCGGTTGTGATGGATATGTTATGTTGATGAATTGAGTATACAGTGGTTGTAATATTGGTAATAGTTTTTGTGGAAGTGTATATAGGTGGAAAATATATTGATTATTGAAGTTTGTGGAATTGTAAAGACTCTTTAAATAAAAGGGACAGGTCTAGTATAAGAGGTTAACTGTCCAGATAACAAGAATTAGTAGTAAAGAGTTTTTTAATGTCCCTAATAGATTGAGGAAATGGTACGAAACATTGTCTTGCAGAGACCGGGGGAAGATGTTGGGAGATTGGAAAGACGTGTTAATTGAAATAATACTTACCAGATCATTGCAACGTAAAATTGTTGTTAAAAGAAGAAAGAGAAGGATATATAATGTGCTTGTTTATATTGTAGTTTTTGAAGCTTTTACAATTATAAAATGTATTGGCTCTTATATTTAAATTTTATACATATGTTATAATTTATATCAGTATATATGAGAATACTAAGTGATATTAAAGTGCACTGGTATTAGCTAATTGGTGTTAAATTACTGGTGCTCATTATTTATATAGAATAAAGTTTAGATGTCGTTAGGCTTAAAATATAAGCTACCGATATAAATAGATGCAACTGCATTAAGTAATATTTAGAAGAAACAGTTACTCATGAAATTTTCAACATGTTAACAAGATATATTGAAAAACGTACGCTCTGATGGATATATTGAAAAACATTAGTTTAATTATGTGATAGAAGTTAGCGTACTAAGCTCTAAGAAGTGAAACACGGATGACTAAAAAGAAATGATCTAGAAAAAAAAAATTCGATAATTCAGAAGTTAAAATAAAGTTAAATAGCTTCTAAAATTACCCTCAAATACTACGTACTTCATGTTTACTTTAATTCATAAACCACGTGCTCCATCCATCATGATGGTGAATTCCAGAGCGAAATATGGCATTTAGGTTATGGAATCTTATTTAACTTTAGAGTATACTATAAGAAAGCTATTTAAACACAAAAATCATGAAAATGAAAAAAGCCAAAATTTCCAAAATTCTCGTTTTTTCCCCCCCAAAAAGCAGGCTTTTTATGTGCAAAAACCCATAGATTCAAAAAAGCCGGCTTTTTTGCATCTCTACTTAAAATTGCATGGTTCTGTGTCACTGAAACAAATATGGAACGAACTTATAACTATCCACTCGAAAATCCTTAAAGTTACCTTCAATAAATCGCATATACATTAAAAAGTCAAAATGTACTATTCTCACCCTGTGGTCTAGTGGCTAACGTCTCGGAATTGACATTATCTGCTGCTCATCATCTAGAATGACGTTTTCCAAGATGATACCTTAACTACACACACAGCACAAAATGCTCCAGGAATATCCCGTTTAGATCCGGCGTTGATATCCGAGATTTGATGTAAAACCGAGCGAACTCTATTTTGTTTTGCGGCACCCCTAACGCTCTTACTTGTTTCCAGGCTCACAAGTAATCCTGAGGAATTATCACAACTTCTTAGAGAGAAAGTCTAGAAAGAGTACAATCCTCAAGAGATTTCTGCTAGTTTGTGTCAATAGCCTTCAGAACTTCTTCCATGGTAGAAAAACTACACCACAAGAATTCTCAACGGTATGCTTATGTCAGACCAGCATACTGATAATTTCTTTAGATTCGTGGCTCTGATCGATCAACAACACACTCTAATTCGCCACGGCACTCAAGTTGATAATTAGTGAAATAAACGTACTTCTGCATATAGGGAAAAACGGCTGATTATCCAGTACGGATACTTTCAATTTGAATTAGACAGCGAAACAAATCAATGCTTGGCGAATAATGGGATGATGATAGATGTTCTGGCCAGGGGGAGTTTTGAGTTTCTAAGTTTGGGATCATCAGTTTAACGTGGAAACACTTGTGTCCCTACCAGATACCGAACCCAACACCTTTTGGACAATTAATATTTTGGAACAATACAGCTGATATCTTCTGTGTTTTGGTTTAATGTAAGACATGACTGTCTCACTACCTTAATTTATAATTCCACTTTTAATATCATCACTTTGAAACTGGTAGGACTTTTCTGTTTGCTTAGCTTTCTTCATTTTAAGAATCCTAGCACCTAATTGAAAGACAGAGACTGACTTGAGATCTGGGTTCAGTGACCTTGATTATCGATTAAAATCTGGTACAGTTTATTCAGTTCTTTCATTAAGAGTTCAGTTTATTCATTAAGGACTAACGATCACATGGTCAACTCTGCAATGAAAGCAGTTAGAGAAAAACTATTTCAGATTTTTTTTCAGTGATTCCATTTATTCGGAAGTTTCAATTCTTATGACTTTAATGATGGTATATATAAAGAAATAACGTTGAAGTAGCGAAGAGAGGCTCTAGGTTACCCAAATTATATAGTTCTTGCGCTCTTTTACACTAAACGTGGGATCGCATTCAAACCTCGCAGGGGCCTTAATTTAACGGAGTGGTTCTCAGCTAAGTTTACCAGAATCTGCAGTTGTTGTTCTCAGAAACTCACATATTCGTTAAACAGTCAATAATGTAATTAATTAATTAAGGTGTGAGGAGCTTGGTGGTAATACCAGATGTTTATGTATACTCGTACAATTCACATATAAACTCTACGAGAGTGTAATATGGAGTTAACATTGACTGCACCAAAGAACTTAAATGTAGAAGGGATATCTATAGCTAAGATATCAGAAGATAAAGAAATCTACCACCTGTGCTGACTAAGAATTTCCTTTTGTAATAAAAAAAAAAATGGCAATTAAACTTTGTCTTACTTCTACATTATCGATAGTTATTTTTCAAATGAAAAGTTTCATTTATGCTTGTCGTTTATCTGAATTCTACTTCAATTGTTCTGATAATTTTCTTTACAAAGACGGACATATAATTTTACGTATTCAACAGATTTTACTAATGTGCGCACATACACATTACTTTACTACCAGTGAATATATACTAGTCCAAATGCCTGTTCTTCGCACGGGGAGAAAGGTTTATGGGAAATATCTGAATCCCTTTCCCTTTAGAATATTTATTTCAAAAAATTGTGTAATGCTAGAAGTACAGAAGATACTCTGTTTTTCACATAAATATTTAAAAACCAATCCCCACAGAACCTCTTTAATCAAATTGATATAAATAAATAAATAAATAAATAAATAAATAAATAAAACAGCTTGAGGTGAGTACTTCTGTCTTTTAAAAGTCATTTCAAACGAGTCAGAAGTTTTCCCGCCCGAAAACTATGAATTCGACATAAATTTTGTCATTTTTGATATGTTATTTTTCACCTCCCCCTCTGCCGATAAACTTGGACTAAACGACATTGGAAACGTCACTGTTCATTTCAGCGACCCTAAATACTAAGGATTACACACTATCAGTCGTTTTACGTTATTTTTACATGTCACTCCTTCCAACTCCCACCTCTTGGGGTGTCTCATTCCCACAGTTTTTTTTTTCCAGGTTGAACATCATTTCCCGTTCTGCGTCTGCTTACTCATTTAAAAGATTCAATGCCAAAGAAAAAGCTTGAATTTAAGCAAAATATATTAGGATTCCAGTTCTTCATTGCCATTCTGTATGAGAAATGTGTTCCGTCCGCATTTATTCATATAATATAAAAGGCAAACTATATAATACAATTGGTTTGGTTTAGATAGAATTTTTATTTAAATAGAGCTTAATTTTGAGTGAGTGTTTTATTGTCAGCGCATCAGTTGTTCGTAAAGTTAAAACTTACATTGAGGCAATACTCAAAACTACAAATATAATTACCTGGAAGAAAAGATAGAAACAATGTACTCCCAGGAACGCCTAAAGTAACAATCTTAAAGGTGCTAAATAATTAGTGACAATGTCACTATACATCACACGTAAAATACGGCAGCTTGTGAAAAAGTTTCGCTTCCCGAATTCAAAACTATATTAAGCCGAAGAGTTGAATGCAGATCATCCATTGCATACAGAATACACTGCTTTCGACAACACACTATTTACGAAGATATTTATTCAAGCATTCACGAGAGGACATATTTGCAACATGACACGAATGTAACTAATAAATTTTCAAACTATATTTCTGAGTTACTACATTCCCCCGTTCCGAAATTGAAAGCAGAGACGGACCAAGGGCAAGGTAACCTGGACGACTGCCAAGGCGCCTAAACGAGCCTCAAAAAGTAAGTTTTATAGCGTGTTTTCCATTGACTTTTTGGTTTATATTCTTGTAAAGTAGCGTCAATTACATCATCATTTTCCATTTTACCATGAAAGCAAAAAGTTTCATACTACTAGGGGGAGGGGGCTGTATCGACAAATGGAGACATAGTATGTAGAAGAAAGCGTGGAGGGCGAGTTGGTATTGTTTTTAGCAGGCCATGTTCTTTGAGAATTTGTCCCAGGCAATGAATACTGTTCGATTTTATATGTTACTCTTATAAAGTAGTAGTGGAAGGGGAACAGTATATACAGCACTTACTTTTCATTTCTTAGAAACGACACCGCCGCGCCAAACTGTCGGCCTTTGTTGAAAGCAGTGTCTAGGAGATGTTATTGTTCGCTATGTACAGTTCTTGATAAATCATTCATTTCGACAGTATTTGTGAAATCGAATATAACTATACCAATCTACAACAACACAGGAAAGAGAAGTGGCACCACAAAAAAAAAAAAGAAGAAGAAGAAAAGCGACCCCCTTTGAATCCTTCCTCTCGCCGCGTAAAACACGTTCAATATATGTGAAATGTATTTATTGGTGTTTCACGTTATTAGAATAGATTGTTACATAGTTGAATATATGTAGAATGACTCCTGATGTTATTGATATAACAAAACAATTCACAATATAGCAGTAATCATGTCACCAAATTAGTAGTATTCAACAAATGCTGCTCGATATTATTTTTTCCCATACATATCGGTACATAAATAATAATAATATAATAATAAACACAATGTAATTGATACCATGTGTATATTTTTAAGCACTAAATATATTATGTATTTGAGTATTATTTTTTCTTTCTGAATGCCTTTAAAATATTAAAATCGCTGTAATAAAATGTAAAATATAGGCTAGGACTAGGGAGGTGCCGAAAAGTCTCTTTTCCCAGGTGAAAATTTTGCCTTGACCCGCCCCTGATAGAATGCATATAAAATTTATATTCATGGTTCACTACAATACTTACTGTTTATCTGCAGAACTTTCCGGAAATATTTCTTTAGTTTCTGTACAATTTTCAAACGCTGAATCGCCATCGACATTCAGCAAAGGATCTTGTTCCACTTCCGAATTCACTTTTTCTTCAGATAAACTAGAAGTATGTTTTAAACTGGGATCGTAAGTTGGGCTGTCTAAACTTGTCAAGATGGAATCCTCCTCAGTGATAACGTCCTCTTCAAACGATTCTTGCTTAATTTCACATTTAACTATATCTGAGTCTACAATGCCGCAAGCGACATCAAACTTACGTTCTTTCTTTACACCAATTTCACCCGATTCTTTGACTGGAATCCTATCACATTCATTGACACTGGCTTCTGATGGCTGTCCCAAAGGATTATTTGAACCTAAATTTGCAGCGTCCTCAGGAAGTAATTCATTTTCATTCATTTCTCTCTTAACATTTACAAACTCTACAGGTTCAGTCTTGATCACCGTCATGTCGATAGAATTATCTGTCAAAGAAAAATTTATAAATTTATTACATGATTTGTTTGACAAATCAGAAATTATCCTCAAAATATTTCAATATTCAAAAAGTATTTTAGTTTTATCTTGTATTTACAGTGAAACCTCCCTTAACGGACACCTCTATAATATGAGCAGATTTTTTGGTCGGACAGATTTAACCCTTTTCCGACTATCGGAACTTTTTAAGTCCAATTATCTCTCCTGTCTGTGTTATAATGTCAAAGCCCATCCCCTCAGCATTATTGAGCAACAACACAAGAAAAATATATTTTTATATAGTCTAATGTACCCTCAATTTACTATAATTTACTTCAATATCAAATTATAGTAAGAAAAATTATTCCGTCGGAAAAGGGTTAAAATGTAAGTAATAAGTAAAATAGAATATTTACCTGAGTACGTCTTGTTTTATTTTTTTATCCGAATTTTCGGTAACTCTTAGCTGTTGCCTCTTGCAAGGGATCAAAATTTTTCGATGAAAAACCAGATTCCACCTACTTACATTTAAGATGCGAAAAATAGTGGGAGATTTAAGCTTAAGATCATCATAATCTCATCTTGTTAATAATAATAATAATAATAATAATAATACATGTAACTAGGTGGAATTCCGTTTCATCGAATTTTCGACTCTTGCTTGCAAAAAGTAACAGCGAAGAGTTACCGAAAATTAGGCAAGCAAGTAAAGCAAGACGTACTCGGAAAAATGTTTTATTTTACTTATTATTATACATTAATATTAAAGTACGTAAATGAAAATGAGTACGTTATCGTTTTATAAATATATACGTATTATAATGTAACGCATCCTGCCTTTTACGGACACATACAGTCTTCTTTTCCTCCTTCAACCCCCCTCCTGACTTTCATAAAGGACAGGTATTATTCAGATCATAATTTGAAAATAAATATTATGACACAGTACTGCGACCGGGAAATCCCTATACATAAAATGTCTTTTACATAAACCAATAGCCTGGTGAATCACCACACGGAAGTTACAAACTAAGGTTGAAATTTTTTCTTTCTCTTTCTACAATATATTTTCACCAGGAAGTCTTTATTGCCTTACTTTTACTTTTAATATATATATATATTTTTAATACGGAGATATGACGCACTTGAGAAGAAAATTAAGACACATGCAGCACATTTTTCATATAACTAATGTGTTTAATATACACTTCATACATTTACCATATGACCTATGAGCAATCTAAATTTATGTAATCCCTTCGTAACGGCCACCTCTTATTTAAGGACAAATAGTCATGTTTCATCGGTGTTCATTATTCAGAGGTTTCACTGTATTTATTAATCAAATTACAGATATTCCTACTAGAACCATTTTGCACTCGAAATATAAACAATGAAACATCAAAAGAAGTCGGCCAAAATTTGTATATTTAAATGTTCTATACCAACATTCGCGTGAAGAGACCGAGGAAAATCCTGGAAATATAGTCAGATTGGTCAACCATTTAGAATCGAAAATCATGGAACTATTAATTATGCAAACGACGCTATTCTTCACTTATTAATCCAGATTCAGATATGAAGATATTGTACTTTGGAAACAAATATTATACGCCTTTTAGTATATAATACGTATTCGCCTTTTAGAAATGGCCGGCCGAAGAATTCGAATCCAGGACATCTAGTTTGCGATAGTGAAAATGTTAATCAATCACATCTATCTCATGTATTCTAAGGTAATATATTTAAATTAATAGTCATTATTACTATTATCTTTTTATTCATTTATTTTACCCTCCTGATAACATCAGTTTGACTCTATCACTTCTCCAACTTTACCCATGAAGAAAATGAGTGAACTACTTATCTTCAAATGCCCTTGCAACTTTGAAAGCAATAGATAGAAAGAGACTGAAACTTAGTACGATGCAAATATCAATACAAGAACATTGTTTCACATATTCTGCAGCATCGCCCGATTAACAGTGTTGCAACCCAACATAAAAGCTATATCTTTCAAACGACACTACGTGAGATTATTTATACGTATTTCAGTTCTACGTATTAAACGAAAACTTACTTATTACTTACGAAAACCATATTTACTATTCATTCTAAAGAATTTCCGTCTTCCCCTACAAGTAAGAGACCATACAACTAAAGGAGAGAAAAGAATTTGAATTGATGCGACTGCTAGTAAGTCGCCACGTGATGGGTGAGAGGAGGGATACTCAGTCGAAAAGGTTCTTGTATTCTCAGAAACAAAGGGACCAAGCCTCTCTTCTCATCACTCTTGCAAAATATCCTAGCTACGGCAATGGTGAAAGGACAGAGTCGCCAGCTACTCCGAGTAATTAGGTTATCTAATACGACATTTGTGTATATATCATGTAGGTATCATTAGAAACAAAAAAAAAAGAAAAGAAAAGAAAAGAAAAAGAAAGAAAGATTCAAGCGATGCGAAAGAATAGACAAAAGAATTGAACACAGAATGTGACCACAAAAAAAAAAAAAAAAATCCTTAAGTAAACGAACAGGAAAGAAAATATGTCTTACCTGAATTCTCAAAAGTTGAGTCGCTTTTGTGCTCAATCTTTTTTCTAGAATACGTTTTAACATTTGCAGTCCTTTTAACTTGGAGGTACGAAGAACCTGCGTGCGTACTCGGTAAATCAGCAGTTCCTGTATTATTGTAGAGGGAATTGGATGGCCGAGGCCTCTTGAAACAAGATTTATCCACTGATACAAAATAACTTTTGCCTGGCTTTGTTGGGTTACTGACTTCACATAACAACAGTGGCGTCTTTACAGTTTTTTTACACTTGGTTGAGTCTGTACCCTGAAAGGACATTTTTCTTGTAGTCTTTGTATATCATTTGGTTTAGTGTCAACTCATCATCATGTAATTTGATCTATTGGTTACAGTAACAGTTTTCACAGTCGTCGCATCCAGATAACAAACCTGTTAACAAAATAAAAACATAACTTGAACTAAATCTGAGTCATGAAGCCCGACACTAGCAAAAATTATACTACGTAACAGCCGAATTGACGTAAATGAATGAACCTGCAATGCACTGTTGCCAAACCTCTTGTGAGAAATTTGTTCTGCTGGAGGTTTTAAATGTTGACAGTGCACCGAATCAGATTTCCACATCACCGCATTGGCAAGATCGCTGTAAGCAAATGCGTCGACGTGAAAGCAGCGTCCAAGTCATACATCAATTCGACTGCCGCTAACAACAGGACCCAGTATTTTAACTAAGTTCAGTACCTGAATCACCTTTGATTTATAAGGAAACTTATTTTATTGTTTTCTCTGAAATGAGCTGGAATTTCTTGTGATGTCTTTTGACTGATTTCTTCTTCAAGTATAGTGCAACGTCTGAATAAATAAATTTTAGTTATGTACCTTACTATAATTAGACGCTCACGCGCAACGTTCTAATGAAGATGATGCCAGGTATTATGGGAGCGTAGAAATTATTGGACATGATTTTAAAAAATATACGCAAAGTACTTCAATTAATTATTTACTCAGACATCGATTACAGTGTATACAATGAGGACTTTAACACTCTAGTTAAATGTCTTTACTCTTTCAAAATGAATTTGCTTAATACATAATTTAATATTACTGAAATTAGATGTGTTTATTAAATATTAAAACAAGTAGCAGTGCCACATGCACATCACGTGAAGGGGTTTGGTTTGTATGACATGGTATGTTCTCAATGAATTTTGAAACCAGAAGTTGTATTAGATTTCTAGCACTTCCAACTTTAGAAGAGATATCAGAGTAGAGATGGAATATATTCTTGGAATGCCTAGTGACTGTAAAAAAAATCACTTCTCCCTATCTATTACGATTTTTATTCCACAGGATTATCCTAAATGACTCATCGGGTTTCAAAGTGCTGTTTATTTACAAGTATACAACATACAAAGACGGGAGATAATTATATATATATATATATATATATATATATATATATATATATATGCATGGAAAGATAGATACATTCACCAAATTTAAAAAGCCCGTCTCGTGGCTCATTTGCAGGCTAGATAGCACACCTATGATGGCAATCTACAAGATGGCGGCAATGCAGCAGAAGAGTTTTTGTATTTTAGAATAGGCGAAGTGTTCGTCGATTAGGAGCGTTCAGCGTGCACTCGTACGCATCTGGTCCCCAGAGCATTTTGCGTTGGTTTCGTGATGCTGATTGTCTGTGTAAAGGCAAAAGCACGGGGCGGCCGCGTATCTCAGAGGAAATCGTAGAGCACGTGAGACAGAGCTATATGCCTCCTTCCCCCAGGTCACCAGATCCCACGCCATGTGATTTCTTCCTATGAGGTTCTGTTAAGGACAAAGTTTATGTACTCCCAATGCAAACAACATTGCAAAAACTATAGTAATGTATCACTGCTGCTGTGACGGGCATTGATGGAAACATGCTAGTGAATGTGCGGACGGAACTGGATTACCGTTTAGATGTGTGCCGGGACCAAAGCCCCATACATTGAACATTTGCAGAATACATCAGACACTTGATGCGTGTATCTATCTTTCCATGTATCGCCCGTCTTTGTACGTCGTATACTTGTAAACAAACAGTGCTTTCAAACCTGATGAATCATTTAAGCTGTATAGCGATCAAAGTTAAAACCGGAAGTGGTTGATTTCTGCCACTTCTAGTTTGAACAGTGTATTAAAAGAGAAGACGGTACCTATTCTTAGAATGGTAGATCGATTCAAAAAAAAAAAAAATAGCTTCTTACGATTTCTCATCCTTTTTGCTCTATACAGATCAGGTTTTGAAACCGGAAGTTGTAGTGCTTTCTGTCACTTCCCGTTTTAGCTGAGAGTTAAGGATGCAAATCAAATTTACTTTTGGAACGCTTAATCGATTGCAGGATACCACTTCTCGCTATCTATTATCGTTTTTGGTATATAATATCTGTTTATGGATCAATGTAAATTTCTACCACTTCCAGTTTGGATATCACTCCATCAGTGAACTCGATTCTGAACTTCTGACCCAACACATCCTGGCTAAACTTTTTTTTTTAAATTTTCCTTCTTATGGACGGACGGACCGACGTAAGGACAGATAGAATAAATATATAAAGGATTTTTTGGTCAACCGATTTCCTTAAAAATTATTTTCATGAAGCTTAATAGACCTGAAGAAGGCAATAAATCAAAACAATTAAAATAAAATTCCAGTTCATTTCAGAAAAAAAAAAAAAGATACATAATTTCCCATACAAATCAATGGCTACGAAATATAGAAATGGTGCATATACGCAACCAGTTGATACCTCCCGACATGTCAGGTATCATGTTGTAAAATTTGGATTACCCTATATAATATAAAAATTAGGACTGTAAGTAGAAGTGTATTTTCTGGTGTAATTTTTAATTGGGTCGTATTTAGTGCCAAGAAAAAAAAATGGTGTATCTTGGTTAGGTTAGGTTACGTCGTGAATTGTATAGTATATTAATTTTGCTCATCTTATTGTTGTCGAGATTTATCAGCCAATCCCCGTAATCTTCTTTGTAAGCAAGATGTCTTGTACAGCAGCATCCATAGTGGATGACAGTTTTTATCGTTGTGAACATTTTTCGGCGAAATGTGAAAATTTTGGATTATCTGAATGAAAAATTAGTTTAGAAAAAGGGTCAAAGTTGTGAACGTTGAAATTGGTTATAAAAAACATAAAAAGGACGAGTGAAGGAACGAAATAAGGATAAAATAGGAAAGGTGGTGCTTCGACGCTATAGACATTATGATGAAATAACATTTTTGTGGTGACTGTGTGATCCTTTGATATAGAATTCTTTTTTGAGAGGGGGCCGCGGTGGCTCAGTGGTAGAGCGTTCACCTCTGGTACTTGGGGTCCCGGGTTCTATCCCAGCCCCCGCCAAGTGAACTTTGTGGTGGACAAACACTGTGTGCGTGGGTTCTCCCGTTTCCTCCCACTTTCTTCATTCCACCATTTCATTCATTACTCATCATCACCGTCTCCTTTAGCCTAACCGGCATAACCGTGGGACGTAAAACTCAAAGATTTCATTTTTTTTTTCTTTTTTGAGACTACTAATTCGTTCGTGTCAAAGCGAATGGTAGAAAATTAAAAAGTTTCGGAATATATATCTATCGAAGAATTAGAAAGAAGAACAGTGGCATATAAGAAATATAGCGGAAGGGAAATATGTTAATGCCTGCGAGTGGAAGTGAGGCCCTACTGTCAAGGTTCGATGTCAAGCGGGAGAATTGAACCCAGACCTTTCTTTTAGTGTGTGATTAGTTCCATAATCCTTCACTCTATGTCGTGAGTATGGTGATTGTTTTGAAAGTGTAAAAACTAGGTTAGTGAACAAAGTCATTCTCTTCTATAATACAGTTTACGATTAAGTAGTGAAAATGTTAGCGATGGTATCTAATTACAATATGTCTGAGTAATTTCTTTGTTCCCTATAGAGCTGCTTTTCCGGGCACGCACATGTAAACAAAAAGCTTCTCTTTGGAAAAGGACGTATCCAAAATTACGTATCATGTACGATTTTAGTAGTATCTTTTGTCTCAATATGCGATGTAGAGGGTAAATAAATCCATATAGAAAATTCCTATACCACACTTCAGGCTTGCATAACATTAATTAATTAAAAAAAAAAAAAAGAAAGAAAAGAAATACGTACCAAATTAACCATGTAGTACCGTAATCATACATACTATAAATAAAAATGAGAATTTGGTAGTAACGTGTTCTGAAATGCTATAGTTCATTTTCTTTCATTATTATTATTTTTATACATTATCAAAAGAAATGGAAAGATATGTAGATGTGTGTACAGTTGCACCAGTTCACTGATGGTACGGGGCTCGCATCCCGTCTCTGATATTCATTCGATTTTTTTTTTCTTTTTTTCTTTTAATCAAAGTTTTGCTGTTCACCTTAAAAAGAATTTTAAAAGCTAAATTAGTGAAAGTAATAGGACCTAGCCAGAGTAAATATGCCCGTTCACTTTTTCCAAGACGTCCTCACTAGCTAATATGTGTTGATATACATATATATATATATAATGTGATTTTTTTCTTCTGTTTATGTATGTACTTGTGTGTAGATTAAGTTAGGGCAAGAGTATAATGTTGATGTGTGTTGACATGTAGTAATTACTTGTGGAGCAGTTGAATATTCCTGCTTCATGACTAATTAATTCGTAATGAGTAAAATATAATTTGTTTAAAAGGTATGTGCAGCACACTAAATTTAAGGAGCAATTCCCTGCATTGCAAATATATGCTGAAAGCTTGTTGTTAATGCCTAATAATTCGTAATGAAAATAAGTAGCGGTGACGATGTAGTGGCAAAGTTGAATTGTAAAATTTTAAGTAAACATTTGTGGTAATGAATACTTTGATTTTTACGGTAAAGAAATACGTTTGTCACATTTAATACATTAAATGTAATGCCAAGAGAGAAGGTGAACATGCAGTATATAATAACCAAAGACATGTACACATATATATATATAGATATAGATATATAGATATATATATATATATAGATAGATAGATAGATAGATATAGATATATTCTTAAAATACCAATTAAATTATTAACAATCAAAACCCCTTCTTTCTTTATTTCAAACAAATACAGAGAAAACCCAGTAATTTAGGGAATTCTAGATACGTTTGAACAGAAGTGGTACAAGGGTCGATTCAGTAAACAAGGATTTGTAATGATTACAGAGAAAAGGTTGACAGAAAGTGAAATGCTATAGATAACGTTTCAGGAAAACCAAAAGTAGACATAACAACCTTTCCAAATTCTTTCTTTCTTTCTTTTCGGTCGTTGCGCAGAAATATTCAAAATTTTCACACATTACCCCTTTTGAGTTCAGCGTTCCCACATGATAGTGGAGTGTATGAATGTTTTGTGGGTTGCCAGGCGCACTTCTGTGGAGGGCCAAACAGACTTGTGACTGATTAAACTTGCAATGCATTTGGGCACACCTCAATTCAGGGAAGGTGAACGTCATACAATACACAAGTCAGATGAATAATTACATTTTTATTTATTTACTTATTTGGGTAGTTACACTGTTAAGAATGGCGTCTTTACCTTTTCTTGTCCTCACGAGTCACTGGAAATTCTCCGATCTGCTTTGGAATTTTACCACCAGGAAGCACAATAATAATACCTTCAAATGTATAGGTAACTACTGTTTACCTTTTTTCTTTTTCTTAAAAAAAAAATGCAGTGAAAATGCTTCACAACATATCTTTTAATTTCTTCCAAACAAATAAAAAAGTTTACCAAAATGATCTTTAAATAAATGTTTATTCTTTTTCCAAATGTTCACAAAAATCATTAGAAGTAAACAAATTTTAAATAATAAAAAAAAAAGACTCAGGGAATCTGAATAAATCATTTTTTAAATAGGTTTTCCGGATACAAAACTTAATTTTATATACTTTTCCACGCAAGTAGGCATGCTAATCTGATAATCCAATCTCAACCCTAAACACTACCTCAATTATACTTGACCTATAGCAATAAAAAGATCGTAACAAATGTGACAAACTGTAATCATAAATATGTGCTGATGCATGTTATAGGGTGCATATTTTAAATATGACATTCTTATCTTTTATTTTAAGTTAGGTAATTTATTTAGACTGTTTCAATGTACTATGCCACTTTCTTTAGATACTTCTTAAAATTGCTAATCTGAACATATTGTTACAATCCCTCTCCCTTTGGAACTATTCTAGAACAACCAGTGAAACAGTAATCCTCAGCGAGGAGAATTCTAACAATACACCCAGTATAGCAAGTATAAAAAGTTACTGAAGAAAGTGGCAAGGCACATTGAAGCAGCCTGAACAAATCACCCAACCTGAGATGTAAGGTACAGAACGTCAAATGTAACGGTAAAATTATTGGAATAACACTTTCTAACTTAAGAACTGTTAAATCTAGACAATAAAATCTAGTTAAGAAAATGTGCATGTGCAGTAACACAAACATACAATGCGCGAAACAAAAGCACCTTGGTAAGTGCTTTAAAACAAGAAAGTCAGTTGAATTTTTAATCTATCTTTACAATTCGTTTTAGTCAAGCACGGGAAACAATCTACTCTTTAATAACTTACGGTATGCCCTTAATGCTAAAGGGAATGCGTCATTAATTCAAATTCATCACAAACACTCACACGGCTCGAGGTCAAACAAGAAACTCATATAAACACAACATCTGAAAGCTCTATTAAACTCATGCTGAGATAAGTAACTCCCAGCCTTAACGTCTTCTAAACACACAAGGATATGAGATTGCTCAAGTTGAAGATCTACAAAGATATTACTTAAAGTAGTGGATACAAATCCATGTAAATTTTATACGTGTTTATTTGAATTAAATTATATTGCCTTCTTATGGTGGTAGATATGCTCTCACTGCTCGCCTATTATCTAAATGCTTCATAAGTATGTATGACAGTACTTCTTTTCATTATTTTGTTCAAGCTGATTTATGACGCTATAAAATTATGATGAAATTAAATTAAATGAAAAAATAATTGAAGTAGCAAAAAAAAAAAAAAAAAAAAGCACAACATTAAACCCACATGATCCTTTACACCACCTTGTGGCCTCCGATCTCTGAATATGAGATTAACATTCATTTTGGATTGTTGTGTATCCATATTCATCTTCCTCTCTTTCTCCTACACTAAATAGATTTTCATGAAACAAAATGTATTTTAATTTTTACAATAGTAGGTATCTAACTATACTGTTATGTGAAGTAGGGTACGCTATTCTTATTTCGCAACCATGAAAACAAAAAACTAGTGGAACTAAGATGACCTAGATCGAACACCAGACTTCTTGCACCAAAGGTAAGCGCTCTACCACTGAGCCACTGTGGCCTAGAATGGAGATAATATTTAGAACGTACTGTGAGTGTGAAATAAAATAACACAAAACAATGCCTTTGAGGAAGAAGTAAAAGATATTTTAGAGGTTGTACAATAAAGAGTTAAGGAAAGTATTCTACTTATCAAATGTTTTTTGCACGGAGGAGTGTGGACATTACAGAAAAGGAATAAAAACTACCGAAAACATTCGAAATGTGAGTGTTGAGAAAATGGGTTAGATGGAACGAAAAATCAATCAGGAAACGTTAATCAAGCTTGAGGGGGGGAAACAGTAGTGCCAGAAATACTAAAAAGGGTAAAGTAAACTGACCAGTACACAGTACTCTACGAGATGTGACAAACGTTATGGTGAAATAAAAACAGATGAAGAAGGGACTTGGAATTTATATAGACAATACTGGAGAGTGCTTTTCTTGTGTGAAAGTGAAGATTAGCTGCAGATTGT
Organism: Thermobia domestica; assembly: GCF_964235325.1. Classification (NCBI taxonomy): domain Eukaryota; kingdom Metazoa; phylum Arthropoda; class Insecta; order Zygentoma; family Lepismatidae; genus Thermobia; species Thermobia domestica. The sequence goes on along the minus strand of NC_137454.1, from coordinate 232,543,986 downwards.
CATGTGTGGAACCTTCTAATTTTGATACAAGTGAAAGCAAAACACTTATGATGATGACACTCGGTTCTGTTACAGCTGTTAATTTATAACAGGGGTGGTCAACGCGTCGACTACGATCTATTAGCCGAGCGTGAGAGGTAGCCCACTGTGATCTGTGTCATATTGCACGTATTAATTACTGTATTGTTTTATGATTCCTTTTAGCGGGCTAAAGAACAGAAAATTTTCAGCAACTGACTTCTAGCGGACTAGTTGACAATCACCCACCAAAGAGTCAGGATCTAGCGTACACGCAAATTCTCTGGAGCGCTCTAGAATATCTTTCGTATGACAACATTGACACACCTCAAAAATTCGTGATCGTAAGTCTGATACGAGTTGCTGAGACTATATAGATTGAATAAAAATAGTAGTAACATTGTTCTCGCGTCAGAAGGCTGTGTATCAACACTATAGTAGTTCCGCACACAATAAAGGAATGTGAGACGATGAAGTGTGGCGAGCAGTAACGACTGTATGTTATTCAGTCAAAAGAAAGCAGTAGCGCCGTAAAGTAATAAAGGAAAGCGGAAGCGTCATAATAATATGTCTCCGAAAAGATTAACAACGTACGTGGACCAAGATTGTAGTGGTACGTGGGCGCAGTGCACAACAATGTTAATCAATATTCGTGACGACCTCTTAGCCAAAATGAAAGAATCACCTTACGGGAAACACTACAACACAAGAGAAGCCATCATCAGTGCCATAGAATAACATTGTGAGCCATCGACAAAGACTGCTGCGCTAATGGTGTACGACGCCTTCCAGCAGAAGGTGATAGAAATGGGGGGTTATGTTTAGCAGAAGGGGTCCAGAAGCACGTTAAAAACACAAATTTTACAGGAGAAATAGATGATCAGGGTGTCTACTAAAATTCCAAAATGAAATTTCGTGACTTTTTCGTAACTTTTTATTTACCAAATCATAAAATTTCCTAACATTTTCAAGAGCAAATTTGGGTGTGAATTAGGCCGAATTTTCATCCATGCGATAGAAACGTAGTCTGGTTGCGATTTGGTAACGTCTCAAGCCGACCATAGACATTTTTGGTGGTGAACCTTGACGTTTTATAGAAAACTTTTCAATCTGTACTTACATGTACTGAAAAAAATCGTGACCCAAACGGTAAATTTCGTGACTTTCATGCCCGTTTTCTAATTTCGTGACCGATAGACACCCCGATCATGCAAGTACTTAGACCTAACATAACGTAACCTAACCTAACCAAAGCTAACCTGAACTAACCTAATATAAGCAGAAATTAGTGAAATTATATCATTCTTTTAGAAAATTATGCTGGATGCCTACACTAAATAATCTAACCTAAACTAACCTAACCTAACCGAAACTAATCTAAACTAACCTAATGTGAACAGAAATTACCTAAATTGTAACATTTTTTAGAAACAATTGCTGGACTCCTTCTGCTAAGCATTAGCCGAAATGGGAACTCATGACATTGAAGGAGTGTAACTGATGTTCTGTGCATAAAGCCAGGTATGAATTATAACAATGTCACCACTGCTTTTTATCCATCCCTTGTATAAATGCAGGCGGAAAATTACGTGTCAATTAATTGTACCACAAGCAATAGCTCTCACTTCACTAAGGGCACCAGGAAAGCATGTTACTAGACTAATATAGACAACTTAATACAAGGGTTTATACTGAGGCAAGTAGACTAACAATGATTTTTGAATTTAAATTTCTCTCTCAAATCTAAACAGGCTGACCACGCCCGATTTAATACAACAGCAAATATTAGGTCAGAGGCAGGGACATGAAAACTTTCCTATGAATGGAAGGGCAGGTAAGAGTTAGAAGGTTACTAGGTAATCTCCTTCCAAAGAAAATTATTTCAGCTTTTTTAAAAAAAAAAAAATCATAAAAAGAGCAAATAAACATCAAATAGATCACTGGCCTAATATTTTCGTAACAAATGTTTTACTAAATGTTCCCAGTTAGGAATACAGAAGCAGACGTACGAGAAGGTGCAGAATCTTACTACATAATTATATATAACTATATTGAAGAAAATCTAGCTATTAAATATTTACGACACCCATGGATTACTGAATTTGAGAACACAGTATAGAAAATATCGGAAAGTAGTGAAAATCAACAAGCGTATAGCATTGCGAATCGGGCAAGTCTTTACTTTGAGTAGAACATTCACTGGAACCTAACTTACCTTAATGGTCTAACTAAAGTCTTACCGGGTAGCCTAACCTAAAATTCTTTAATGCTTTCATTGCTTTTTCTGTAGATTTGAAACTGGAGGGGCATCTCTAAACTTACGCCGCAGCGAGGCTATATGAGATGTTGACCTAATACAGCTTAACGTGGAATCCGAACATGAGCTCCTGCCAGGGGGTCCAGAAAGGAAAAAAAATCAACCAAACTAAGCTAAGCTTAACTAACCTTACATACTGTATTTTTCCTTGCCCTACCTTAACACGCCACTGCTAGCTTTTAATTTGTTGATAAAATGTACATATAAAAAAAAATAACATTATATACAACCAGACACCTTCTGTAACTTCCTATAGCTCTTAAAATTATTTCACATTAGTAACCCAACACTTTTTTTTTTCCAATTTGTATGTGAAAATGCGAATGAAGGGACCAATCACATATCTTCGTATAGTGAAGGCATTGGTTTTCCACAATCCTCGTTACATATATAACCATCGTTACGCACCTGCTCCCTACGAACGCATCCCCTTGGGTTCCCTGCCGCACTCCTGCCCTGCCCTGTTTGATAGCATTCCTGCTTTCTAGTGGCCACCTAGCACAGGTTGGTTGGTTTTACACGATTTTTGAAAGTAAATGTGCACCAGGGAATACAAATCACACTTCAAAAATGATTGCTGAAGGTACAAAAAGTAATGCAGAAAGAAAGAAGTATATATTTCATGAATTGTAAAGTTTCAAATAAATAAAAACAGACCCTATTTTATGTTCTGGAAATAAGGTGGCCTTTGATTTGACTGTAAATTAACAAATCTTGGCACTCATGTTGTTAGGTACATACCTCACTGCGTTTGAGTTTCTCAGGGTGTGAAAACCTACCATAACTGTTTTAAGTAAAATACAGGTAAGTACCTGAATTGGGAAACAGATAATCTCTTCTGTACTGTTTTTATACCTACTTACCTCTGCTTTAAAACAGCTGTTGATTTGTAAATATGGTGCTTTAAACTTAATCCGCGCTGTTAAATATACTTTTCCTAGTTAACAGAATCATAATTCATACGATACTGCATTCGATACCCATCTTTTTTTTGCATTTGTATCATAGGACAGACAAATCACTAACTCACATCGGTGAAACTTCAATTCACTTACAATTCCATTCATTATTTTCGGGTTAAATTCCAAAGTTGGGCGTCCGTTTCCAGCAAAATTTTTAAAATTTACAGGAAAGATATGGATAATTTGATCTTTTGTGTGCTTAATAATATATAAGTCTCTCGAAAAATCTGTTTATTTGTTATATATATGCGGCTATAAACATGGGACTATACGGTGAGCGGAGGGAACTACTTGGCGCAAGGTAACCAAACAGTTGCATTGTGGGAAAGAAACGAGCATTTATGTTATCAACATGGCGAATGTACAAGGGCAATGAACTAACAGTTTTAACATTTGTGAAGCAATACTTGATAACGAGCAAAATCTTTTAAAAGTTTGTGAAGAGCATGGATTAATGAACCTAATAACAAATTACACAAAGTGTGCAGAGGAGATAACAGCGAAAAAACGTGGCGAAAGCGGACGCCCAACTTTGGAATAAATGCCTTATTTTCCATATACATGAACACAGGAAGTTACAACCAAGATTCGTTACAACCAACCATCAAGTAGATTACGGCCTTCATTTGTCAAAACTCAAAATAAATTTTCGAATACAGAAGCACTAACGTTCATCACGTCTTTGTCGCAAATTAATATCTAAAAATTTTATGGCATAAATCTTAATTCATTCAATTATTCCAATTATTGAATTTCAATTACTTTACATATTTTTATTTACTGATCCACTTTCTTCTGGCAATACTGAAGTGGACGAAGGAAACAAGTGTCGAAGCGAAAAGCGTAAACATAAGAAAATGGCTAAACCTCCGGTGGATATGGAGCTGAAAAAGGTATATTTAATGTTATATTGTCGTAAAATATATGTTATTAATACTGTCTGTGTAAACCTAATGAAATGAACAACAAGTATATTTGCTTTAGTTTATGAAGTTGTATTGTGTAAAATGTCTTTTAACAAATTTATTTGGCCCGCATGGTGTATAGTTTGATTTATTATAACAGTTATGTTGTTTGTAAAATATTGTCATTTTACCACAGTAAGGGCTTTAATAGGATAAAAAAAAAAAAATATCGCGTAGAGTGGAAGATACAAGAAAAGAGGTATAGAATTACAATAGGAGTACAAATATAAATTCATGCATATGTGTAGGCCTATATAGCCTTTTTCAGAAATGTTCTTTTAGTAACATAGTGGTAAAAAATACACCACCACCAAATGTTTGAATCAAATATTTCGCTGTATAGCATTTACCATAAGATTGACCGCAAAACTGGTTATTTCATCGGAAAGACCAAATCATGTTATTGCAAGAAACAAGAACGGCATGTTACAAGTTCCGATAAATCCAGTTGTGCAAAATCTGTACTAAGTGGAAGAAACCAAATAAACCTAGTCTATCCTATTCATAAGTAATTATTGTCATTTGAAAAAAAAACGGCTTAACGGAATAAGTATCGTTACTAGAATTATCCATATTAGATTAATTCTAGTTGCGGAGGACCAATACAAACTATAAAGGTAACCACAACGTAATGTAACCTAACGTAACCAAAATTAAGCTATAGTTACTTTAAAAAAAAAAAAAAAAAAAGTATAAATTCTTAGAAAAAATCCTGGCTCCCCGTAATTAGAATTTATCCCCCATATTGTTACAATAGATTTTCTTTTCTCAATTTCATCGAAATTAATCATATTTTAATCGGATTAATTGCGGTGAGTAGGTCCAGAAATATATAACCGGATGGCATTTAGTATCTCCCTCAACTCGTTTTGAGAGAAGAATCCTGACATCAAATCAAGCAGAAAAGTTCCGGTAAAAATGGTATTCCGCTTCGTTTTTGAGTTACAGGGTTTCCAACTCGGGACCCAAAATCGGCTCGCGACAATGGAAAATAAAATGTATATATTTCGCGTTAAAGTTATGATGAAATTCAGAAAGTTGATTTGTATCAATATGATTATTTTTACGTAGGTAAGAGCGCTGAAGTTCAGTTGGCAGCGTTGTCAACTTGGTAGAACTTTTATTTGTTTCCAAATGACAATACGTAGTTTTTATTTGATATTTAGTATTTACTAATGATTGTAAACATCACGTGAAACAAAATTTTCCCCACATCACCACAGTTTTGGAAAACTTACATGTGTTTCATTAAAAAGTTTTATCTCGTGTGTTATTGATAGTTTCCAACATTGAGTGTGAATTTTTATTGATGCTTACCATCATTAGTAAAACTGCATCTGTGTAAGTTATAATAATAATTTCTTCTTTTTATTATTGCAGAATCTCTCGTAACTCTACACATCAAGTTCGAACTTGTTCAAGAAGTTCTGCTGCAACTACGCAACAGTTTGATACGTGATTCGGTGTCGTGAACATCGCCCTAGTGTTCTCTGGAAGCATCAAAATTGTTATCACTTGTAATATGACATTGTAGTGCACTAATTACAGTGTTTGTATGAATAGCAATGGAGAAGTCCTATTACCGTAAGGACCCTATTAAATGCTAAAAGACATAAGAGGATTGTGTACAGAAAGAATTCGCGGCAAAAACTTTATCTTGTGGTAAAATATATAGATTGCACACAGCGTGTCTGCCCATCATAGTTTTTAGGGAAGGATGATTATTTGTGTAAAAGGTGCTTTGAATATTTTACCGTGAAGAACATAAGTTTGTGTGATATTGATGACTATGGAAGAAAGTGTAAAGATGAAATTATGCACTAGCAAGACGAAGAATTTGTTCCTCTGAATGAAAATTTGGAAACCCTTAACCAGACAGTTAACGTACTAAACATGAACGTGTCGCGCCATTAAAACTGCCGTTATCGGTGAAATCTAGACTCGGTGAAGGATTCATCTCTCAAAATTTTGATGCTGCCTTTCAAGTCGCCTTTTGTACAGTACACAAACGATAATCCTCCCCTAATAATGAGTTTGGGCAGACACGTTGTACGCAATCTTCTTATGCCTTTTGGCATAATCAACACATTTAATACGGTCCTTACTGTAATAGGACTTCTCTATTGTTATTCACACAAATACTACAATGTGCACTACACAATTTCACGTTATCAGTATTAAAATTTTTGATGCTTCCAGAGAACACTAGGACGATGTTCACGATACGGAAACATTTAACAAACTGTTTCGTGGTTGCAGCAGAACTTCTTGAACAAGTCCGAACTTGATGTGTAGAGTTACGAGAGGTTCTGCAATAATAAAAGAGAAACTATTATTATTATTATTATTATTATTATTATTATTACAACTTACACAGACGTAGTTTTATTCGACATCTGGTTTTACTAATGATGGTAAGCATCAATAAAAATTCACACTCAATGTTGCAAGCTATCAATAACACACGAGATAAAACTTTTTAATGAAACACATGTAAGTTTTCCAAAACTGTGGTGATGTGGGGGAAATTTTGTTTCATGTGATGTTTACAATCATTAGTGAATACTAAATATCAAATAAAAGTTCTACCAAGTTGACAACGCTGCCAACTGAACTTCAGCGCTCTTACCTACATGAAAATCATCATATTGATACAAATCAACTTTCTGAATTTCATCATAACTTTAATGCGAAATATATATTTTATTTTCCATTGTCGCGAACCGCGGAATACTATGTTCACCGGAACTTTTCTACATGATTTGGTGTCAGGATTCTTCTCTCAAAATTTTCATACTGTCTTTCAAATCGCCTTGTGTACAGGACCTAAATGCCCATAGGACAGTGGCGGCTCGTACTTTGAATTTTGTGCACAATGGATGACCTCTCCTTTTTCATTATTTTTATTTTTATTATTATTATTATTATTAATAATAATAATAATAATAATAATAATAATAGTTAGTATAAATCAGGGGCGGATCCATTACGACTTCTAGGGAGGGCGGTGGGTTGTAATACTGCTACTTAGAGCTACTTTTAAAAGCTTCAAACTCTGGGATGGGTTTTATTTATATTGTAATGTTTGGTAGAGTCAAATGATAGACCGGGTGTCTTTTCCCCTTCACCAAGTTTTATTACAAATATAATAAGTACAAGTGTCTTTAATTCAATGTCTCTTCCTAAATGACCAAGTGAAGGAAAGATGTTTTGCCGGGTGCCCCTTCCACTCAAGGCAGTTTCCAGAACACTTTGGCAGGTTGTTGGTTAGGCTTGGATTATAAGTTTAAGATGGATCCCTAGCCCAGTGCGGCATAGGGTAAGGAAGAGGTGCTCCTAGTCCACAGCGACATAGGAAGGTAAAGGTTAGGCGATCAGTTGGTCGACTGATACTGGGTCCCTCAGTGATCCTCCTTTTATTTGTCCTCCTCGGGTCCTTCCGTGAGGTCCGTCTGCTTTCGGTGTTCCTCGGTCTTCCGTGTTGATTTGCTGTCTGCTATGTTGTTTATAAATAATAGCACGTGTTGAGTTAACACGTGCGTCTGTTGTGATGTGGGGATCCTTGCAATATATAAAATAAAAGAAAAGTTTCCTCTTCTGTGGAGGGCAATCACCCCCTGGCTCCGCCACTGGTATAAATAATAATAGCGATTTTTTCATGGCATGCTTCAAGCATGCAATGGAGAAGCTCATTTTGTATGATTTTTGACGTACTCTTGAAAATTGTTGTGCTTTCTAAATGACTCTTGAGAGCGCTGTCAAGTTCTGCACCGAAATTAATTAATCTACGGAATACGCCTCGATTTGAAGAAGAGTCTGTTTTTCATCATGTCCTCTTGAAGCCAATTCGAAGGTGCCACGAAACCAAATGCAATTGATGATTACATTGAGCACGTACCTGTTTTGCGTCACTTTTTGATTGTGATTCTCAATGAACCGCCTATAACCAGCATCTAGTTAAGCACCAATATTCACACTTCCCAACACAGTGCGATTAGAAGGTGTCTTATATGAGCTGACGAATTTTCATGTTTTTCATTTGTTTATTTATTTTGTCGTCCAGATGTTGGATATCCGCACCTTTTTTTACTCCATGTATCTTCTCCCGCCCCGAACAACAAACAGGGAAAACAAATCGAAGCATTTTTAATTTCACATTCACATAACCACTTATGCTGTTCGTACAAGTTGAGATTAAACTTCCTTGTAAATGTTCGTTTCTGACTTCTAATTACTTGCGTTATATTGAGAGTCGGAATCGGTCTTCCGATGTCTTTCACAAGTATGTTTGCTTCTGAAGTTCTTTTCGAAAACGGCTAATTCAACAGAGACGTTACAGAATTCATTGCTACTGCATTGCTAGAATAGTTTACATATGTCAGGGACAGATACGTAATTATGCAATTACAGCAACAATATTCCAATGAACAACAAAGACCGGCACATATACACACACAAACATACAACACCACAAAGTTCGCTACCCGCTTTAAAATCTCACCCCTTCCCCAATTAACGCTCTTATTCTAAAAATTGCCCTCGAATTTTCTCATTCACCCATACACACATGAAAAGGAAAACATTGTATCAATGCTACCAAATTTCTACTCATTCAGATACGAGTGTATTAAATATCGACACTTTCAATTTGTCTTCACTCTTCGCGGGGTCGCCTTTAATGTCTCCATAGCTGCCTTGACGTTACTTGGTTGACAGAACCAATAATTATGACCACTTGGCAATCTCGCATTTAGGCAAGGCGCAAGTTTTCTCTCTCTCTCTCTCTTTACTTGGTTACAGTATGCAACATTGTCACAAAGGAACAGACTATTCCCCTTCAGGCGAGAACCGTGTCAACCAATACTACAGGGGGAGAGACGGTGGAGAAGTTCCAGTTCCAAAGCATTAGGTTTTGGAAAAGCTGTTTTTGTTTGGTAGATATGTTTGCAAAAGATCTGCAAGCATATGGAACCTTATGAGGCAGTGCACGGCGTGATAACCCCCCTCTTGCTGCGCAACCCCGCAGCAACCCAGAAGCTGTTAAGCTGGGGAGTTTGGCAAACTCTCAAGCAGAAAGGAACTAGCAAGCCCCGTTTCAAACGCACTTGTTTAAAAAGAAATGATCTTGAAAAAAAAACGAAAAGTGATTTAGCACAAATAAAAATTAAAAATATTGGAAGGAGGTTTGTACAAACATGCAAACATTAAGAGAAACCGCCGCTGCCATAGGAAATATTTAAATTCCTAGTAAAAAAAATCGAAATTTCAGTAATTAATTGCAAACGTTAGGGGTTGCAGCCGCATGAACGGTTAACGGATATTAGATACTTAGGTACTTCTTCAATAGTTGTAAAAAATTCAGATTTTTAAATGCTGAGGTTTTTGAGAAAATGGCAGTTCAGCTTTTCATCATACTATAACGTAGGATATGTAATAATGAGAGACGTAAGTCCTTTACATGTTCAAGAGACCTTATCGAGTAGATTTCGATGCTAGAAGCAGATGTTTAAAATATGGCTCTTAAGGACAGAAACAAAAATGTTTGAAGTTAGCAAAATTTTCACCAAAGTTGACAACATTGCGAGTGAATTGTTGCGATTCGTATTGGACCAACACACGAATTTTGCCCCTCCACAGAAACACACTACTTTATATTCTTCCTACTTTTGCGATTATGTTACTAAGTACACTCGTTTCTCTACAATATATATATATTTTTTTTAATTTGTCATAATTTTCAGTTTTCTGAGAGGAGAATTTTTTTTTTTCAGGAAAAAGAAAAAAATACCAGTCTAATAGTTTTGTATGTAGTTTCTCATTTTAAAAAATAAACTAAATTTGAGACAGTCGTGTCGACCACCCTGGACGATTTGAAATGGAATCACTCGTATTTGGATGTTAAAATATTTCCGAATCACTAATCAATTCAAAATGTGGAAGTTTTATACCGGATTACGATTAGAAATTAGATTTCTGGGCTTCTGGTCAGCTATAGCCATGTTAGCCCGTCACGTATGAGGTATGACGTCTCTCGGTGATCACCCTACTGTTAGAATTGGGGAGTAAGAGAGGAATGAGGAAGGAAAGGAGCGTTCTGAGACTATGATATTAGGTATTATTCCTACATTTAGCTTGTGTGAATGAGCAATAACCAGGTTAACTGACATGAAAAAGCTGTTACATTTTATCGAGTGAGTGTCATAACCGGCAATCGAACCCGGGACTCTCGCACCAAAGGCGAGAGCGTCAGCGACTATGCTACACGGGACTACATGAAGCTGCCTCTAATACTGGAAAGTACGTATTTGAAGCATATTATTTTTAGGAAAAAGAACCCATTACTAAATACGGGTAAGGGGAAACATTAAAAAACACTGGGATCCTATTATTACTAATTACATTAACAAAAACAAATTTTAGGACATCAAAGTACTTTATTACAATTCGTGTAAATGTACAGAAATCACAAAATTCACAATTTATGGATTGTAATAATTACTTTATTGGCATAATGTTTGATCTGGCCACTTTACACCTAGGTATTTGAAGCACTTATCGGTTGATAAACATAATGAAGATTAGTATAAGAAGATAGCATGGAGTGACTCCTTTAAAAAAAAAAAAAAAGGTTTAATGTATTAATGTACTAATAGGTTAAGAACTCGTAACTAATAACGTAAGTAAACTGGTTGTGGATATCTCATATAAGGACGCTGTAATAATAATATTTTTTTCCCAACTTACCACTGTTAGTTGCAATAGCTATGTAAAGATCTGGATATAAAAATAATTGAAGCCCTCTCCCCTGACGAAAATTAACCACTAGAGTAATTGAAATGCAGGATTAGAATCACGCACTGAAACAGCTTTACAAGTGAGTCATTACTGCCGCACATGGCGGTCCCAAAATATGTATTATTACTGCAGGTGATAAATTAGAGAGAAAAACGGAGTTAAATTCTGGATTATATTTGTGTATTGACGCGATATTAGGTAAACATGCAATAGAGCATAATATGACTGTGTTTCAAACCCGCTGTTTTATTAACTAACCTAGGACGTGTATGCTGCAGTAATGAAGGGATATACAGAAATGTAGAGTGCAAACTAACAAAAGAAGGGGGGGGGGCGTTGCATCTGAACCAAATGTGGAGAAATGGGGCAAAATGTTGGGTACGGTTCCATTTTATAGGGACATAAATTTGTAATCTCCACGTAAAAAATATGTTATTCATTTCGAAATAGGATTGTACAAGTAATCAAAATATACCGAGTATTACCTCAGAAGTACGAAATGGAAAGTGTGCTCTTTATCACATAGTACTGCATAATAAAGACATGATGAAGTAATATGCTGTGTAAAGGCATTGTACAAAATGATCATAAAGGAAAGTGCCGCAAGTCTGTGCCACACATGCCTAGTTCTATGTATATAAAGTATTATATGTTCTATGCCATATAAAGTATTTTCTCACTATCCTCGTTCATGCGTAAACCCACCGTTGCTGATGCCCCTGTTCCCTACGGACACATCCACTCGCTGCCACTTGCGCTCCTGTCGTGACTCGGTCAGATACCATTCGTGCTTCTCTTTACTTAGCACAAGTTTGTGTTTTTAAGTTAATTCGTATTTTATGCACTCCAGTTTTTATGCCATATGTACACGCAATTTAGGTATAATCAATCCTCCTGAGATCAGTTTCCACCCATTGTTGCAACTTTTTTCCTCAGAAATACTTTCTAAGACAGTAAGAGTGCATTTACTGTTAAGAAGAATTCATATTTCATGAACGGAAGTGTAGGAAAAAAGTTTTTTCGCATGCGTAATTTTTGATAAGCAGGGACCTGTATTTGAAAGGGGTTCCACCACCAATCCTCCCTCGAAAGGTTTATTTACACAATACTGTAGTAGGTGGTGTTATTTCTGAATAGTGTGTATTTGGCAACACTTAACAATTGGAAGGTACTAATTTTGTGCAATAATATAATATGAATGAATACATGTCAAGTGAAAAGCAGAGGAAGCATTAAAATAATTATTTGTGATTAACAATTAAGAGTGACGACAGAAATGAGATAGAAGTAATTCTAGGTAAAGTATATTAAAATAATAACTACCTAATAGTAATACAACGCTGAAAATAGGTTGATGTAGGTCTAATCCGGGGAAATCATCTGCCTATCATTATTATTTATATATTTGTTTACGATATAATGAATAATGAAAAACAAATACACATGTTTACTTATTTGTTCCTCTGTGTGGTACATAGAGAGACTGGTAATTTCCATCATTTACTTGTAATTTCAGAATAGCCTTCACATGCTTATTTTGTATCCTGAAGTTTTACCGTTAACATAATCCAACTCAGTTGTTTACTTCAATCAGCAATTAGCATTCTGTAGTTTCAACAACCTTCATCACTGTTTTACCTCGCGCCCCTTTCTAATCTGCTTGGACAGAGCACAGAAAACTGTAACAGACCGGGGAGAAATCTCTACATTACATACGCTTTCGCTTGAATGTCGTCTCAAAGCAGAACAACAGGCGACGGTGTGACAAAAAAGCAGATATCGCAGAAAGAAAATGTGGGCTGCAGAAAGATTGGCTAACCTCTGGACACAGATTAGTGCCTCAGGGAGGTGTCTACTCTAGTTAAAAATTACGGTTGCAGGAAGATTTTCGTCTCCATAAATAAAACGCGATTGAGAACAATTCAGCGTTCGATAGTCATGGTAATATACCGATAAACGTGAGAAGCACGAAAGGGAAGAGTAGTCGATACGTACAGTCGCCAGTGCTACAGTACATGCAGCCGAGTGGAGACCGTACATGTAGCCGAGTGGACTCAGCTTGGTAACACTGCCGTCGTGGTTATAACGTGATTGTGATACTTAGAAAATTATTACTTCAGGACGATTTGTGAAAGCTGAGAGTCTTACGACTAACAGCCCTGAAGCCAGTGATTTTTTGTTTGAATAGCTTGATACAACTGATGTGTTGGCTTACATCCAGATAAATGGATCACCTCTGATTGCGAGGGAAATATGAAATTTTTGAAAATAGTTTTGTCAGAAATACCACAACCATTTTAAGCATATTTCGGAAGACAAAATATTGTCTTAAGAGGTGACATTCAGAGTTGTAAGGAAGATTCACGGAGACTTAAATGATTTATTGCCATGTTTTAAGATGTAAAAATAGAAAGAAAAAAGTAGATACCTGTAATTCTCTTTGAGTAAATATGTGTAGGTTGATTGATTACATATTCAGTTGTTACATAGCCCTATAAACTTCCTGTATATTTCTCCATAAACAAAAAGCTTATAAGTAAGTAAAGTATAGAAAAATAGAAATGTAAAAACCTAAAACGTTCTTCTTTAGGCCTTGAATGTACGACATGAGGCTTGATTGCATTGTTCATATTTTTCTGTTTGTACTGCTCCTCGACTTAGGCGACCCTGCGCTCAAGGTGCGGCGTGCCTACACCAAAGACGGGAAAGAGAATAAAAGTGCGAAATATGTTCTTTTTCAAGATGTAGAGATAGAGACGAAAAGCAAATCTATTAAAAAAAAGGTTTTTTGTAAGATTTTGTCCAGTTTATCCTTCATAGCTGTTAGGAAGTGTGGCACCTTGCAATTTCTCCATGTGCTACGAGTCTTACTTGAATACCTTTACAAATTTTATGGTATTTTATTTCAGCAGAATTAGAATATTAGCGTGAACATTTACTCTTCTACTAAATCCAATGTTTGAGAATGAATTACTTTCTAATATGGCGGGATATTAAACTCTCTCCAAAACTTCCCGTCAAACTTCGATTGATTATTGTTAAAATGCCAGGTGAAATTAAGAATATTAGTGAAAAGTGAGAATTAATGAACTTTCTATACAGTTTTTCTTTCGACATCTGATCCATCAACATTCACTCCCCTCCTATTTTTAGTCGGCATCCCTTTGTAGTAGAAGCCTCAGTTCACTTGTACCACCTTTCCAGCATTTTTCTTTTTCCCCTCTGTACTTTAAAGACAGTTTGCCATACATGATTGTGTTCTGCTAAGTACATCAAAAAGCCAGTTGATTTTGATAGAAATTTGTTACTGAATGAGGTAAATTTTGTAGTGAAAAATAAATAAACGACACCAAAGAAGAGTTATAATACAATCTTACTGATAAGAAATATACATATTAGTTTCTTTCTTTCTTTCTTTACATAGTAGAAGCGTAGCGCGGTTTCACTCTACCCTTCAAGAATTAATTTATATACTTCCAATAACAGGATTTATTAACTAAAATTCACTTACCAAAAACATCAGATTACAAACTTCACTGTGAAAGTTTCAGCAAAGAGTTATTGCCTCCCACAGCCAAAACGTTCGCTTAAGCTTTGTATTCTGGGTGTTTGATTGGTAATTACCTTTTAGTTAATATACAATATATATCATGCCAAGTCATTATACATAAGAAATATTTCAAATGCTTGTAAATATCGAAAGCTATATTTAGAGCAAAAAAATTTTGTTGAAAAGCCCGTTTTTGTAAAGTTGGAACACGTTGTTGACAAGTGCTAGGTTCGATTTTTGATACTAAAGTAGATAGCTTAAATATTTTCCCAAAATGAAAAGAAAGAAAAAAATCGCAGTGTAGATTCCATTTCTAGCTCTGTCAGGTTTCTTTGAGTTTATTATTATTATTTATTTATTTGTTTATAATAAAGAGAAAATTAATATAAAAATGTTTTACTTCCATCGTTCATACGTAGTGTGATAGTTCCCTGCGAATTATGGCGAAAATATGTCCTTGGAAATAGGTGGATAACCAGAAAAACATAAGATTGTATGTAGATCTAATTCACTCACTCAGTCTAAAGAAAACATAAGGAATTTTGAAATGCAAAGGAAGAGCTAGTTTCATTTTTATTTTGTAGTGCTATATTTTTTATCCATGCGTTTTGATATCATTTATTGATTTAATTGTTTAGGCCTTCGCCGAACTTCAGATAAAAATGCTTGAAACGACGCAGAAGCTGAAGATATCTGATGCTCAAATAGAAGGATTGAAGAGGAATATTCAGCATG
The DNA here is from genome assembly GCF_964235325.1 of Thermobia domestica. Classification (NCBI taxonomy): domain Eukaryota; kingdom Metazoa; phylum Arthropoda; class Insecta; order Zygentoma; family Lepismatidae; genus Thermobia; species Thermobia domestica. The sequence continues at coordinate 232,528,644 of NC_137454.1, read as the reverse complement.
CACAATTAACAGACAAGGAAATAGCTGTAAGTAGTTTGCAATATTAAGAGCATTCTAGATAACAGTCAAAGTAAGGAGATAACGCATAGAGTTCCAAAAGTTTGATCTTCGCAATTTAATTAGTTTTCTGCAAATCATATGACCGAATTCCCGCTGGAAAAAAAAAGCAAAATGATGTTATGTGTACACCCTTAGCATATCTCTTTGATTCGTAGTGGGAGAGCATCGAACGCATTACAGTGAGATCCAGTTTGAACTAGGTTTTGTTCTTCACTAAGTCCTCGCTGCTGATGAAGGATTTATATACCAAATTAAAGCCTATAGTATTTCTCTCGACTCATATTGGTGATTTCTGCCATACAATTATCCCCCTACAGCTTACAGCTTTCTAATTAGAAAATCCAGTCGAGACTTTATTAGTAGTCTGTCTTTGTCTGCCCTGAGTTGCGTATTTAATATGGTATAAGGTACTTAGGAGGTTTGTTCGTAACTGTGTAAAACTCATTTACGTATGCGTAAATCCCGATGCTAACGCTCTCGCCTTTGATACAAGCAGGGTGGATTGATTTAAATCAGTCTGATTTAAATCACGATTTAAATCAAGATTTAAATCACTTGAGTTTTTTAATAAAAATCGTTGATTTAAATCAAATTCCGAAATAAATTAATTTAAAGTGAAAATAAGTAAAATCCCGTTTCTGTTCTGTTATTTCGATTATGGAAGTTTATAATCATAATACAATGAGACTCAAATGTACAGTATAGTATGAAAACTAGTGTCATGCAGAGGATGATTAGGGAAAATCCCGTTTTGAACAGGTAACGGAGCAATTCTGCTTCCTTCTTTTCGTAACATTGGGTTGGGGTTTTAAAATAGTTAACTATTCCAACGGGGAAATCACCATCGACATTTAAGACGAAAATTCTTTTTTGTGAGTGTCTGTTTGTTTGTTCCCAGATAATAGGGCGTATTTAGTTATGTATTTCATGCCGCAAGCTAGTTCTGAGCTTTTAAAAATAGGCCCCTTCCAAATATCAGTAACTTTTGTGAAAAAAAGTGTCATTTTGATAAACGTTGCTGTACTTATCCTAATGCTTAACCTTTTAAGTTATATCACCTATTTTTAGGTGATAGGGTAGAATCTTCATTATTCATTATAAAAGTACCAATAAAGCTTTTTACTTCATTTTCTTCAAGACTGAAGGCATTTTAGAACACGTTACATATGCTTTCACGCTTTTCTACGTTGAGGCATAGTGTGTGATGACGTCATAAATTTAAAAAAGATATTTTTTGTTATGCGTATTATTTTTTGGCGGGTTACATTTTGCATTCATAAGACTGAAATCTGCACACTCTGCATGGAAACAGCGGGGTCCAGAGGGGTAAAAATGTTTAGAAAAAGGATATTTTTAACAAAAAATAGCTTTTTTCGTAATTTTCCCGTCTCAGATGGAGACATATGAATGGTACCGTTCGAAAGGTTGTTCTATTCTGAAGAAAATGATGTACGTACTATGCTCCTAGGATAAATAGGGATGTCTCAGGAAACTGTTACCTGAGATCCTGTTTTATACGGGAATCTGGAGTATTTGAGGAATATTATTTTTCGCTAGCTTACTTTTGCACCTACAAGATTGAAATTTTGCACATTTACTCAGTGGACCCCTCAGTATTTTTCAGATTTGTTTCAGATCTCTGCCTCAAAACAGGGGGAGGGGTCCACAGAGGTAAAAAAAATTAAAAAAGAAGATATTTTTAACAGATTTTTTTTTTTTTTTTCGTGATTTACCCGCCCCAGATACATGATGAAGACATTTGAAGAGTATCATTTGAAAATTTGTTTTATTCTGAAGAAAATAATGTACAAATCATGATCTAGGATAAATAGGAATGTTTGAGGAAAGTTTAATATTACATCCGGGTCATCTGGGGCATTGTGGGATGTTCTTAGCTTAATAGTTTCCTCACCCTTACTACTCAAGATAGAAGCTTGAAATTTTGTACATACATTTAGTACCGGTACTCCCCTTAGTATTTCCCAGTTGATTTTGAGATCTGTGCGTTAACACAGGGCAATCCAGAGGGGATCAAAATTTAAAAAAAAAAAATGCCGATTAGTCTCAAAATTTCCCGCTTCAAGGACGTGATAGGGAAATGTGAATGTTGCCGTTTCAAAAGCTGTTCTATTCTAAAGAGAGTGATGTATGTACCATGATCCTAGGATAAATAGGGATGATGCTGTAGCTGCTTGACTGAAAGTCTATAATTTACCTTTAAAATGAGCCATAATTTAAAAGGGGTAAGATACATTGTTTGGGATTGATATAAGTTAACGATTTGGGATAATTCAAAATTCAACCCCAATACTTTCACTTAAATGGCATAATTAGCGTTTAATACTAATTCTTAATGCTTTTTCTTAAGTTCGCGACTTGTATTATACGAGGAGAAAGATTTGATTTAAATCAAAAAAATCGATTTAAATTAAAAAAAAATCAGCAAAAATGTTTTTTTTTTTTTTTTTGTTAAAAATCATGATTTTTTTCCACCCTGGATACAAGTGTTCCAGGGTTCAATTCTCTTAGGACACTCCGTCGAGAAGCTGTCACAGCTTCTCAGGCCAGCTATGCTGAATGAGGTTTTCTCATCCACACAAGGCAGATGCTGGAATAGTACCTACGAGGGTGGGCTGATAAGTTCTCGGCCCGACCCAGAAGGACTTGAGCTGCAGGCATGAAAGTGTGAGGCTATTCAATATAGTCCTCTCGAAGGTCAACACACTTCGCACTTCGATGCTGCAACTTCTCCAACCCCTTCAAAAAAAAACCTCAAGGTCTGCAAAAAAACTGCTCCGCAGCTGTTATCACCTCTTCATCACTGTGAAATTTCTGTCCTTTCAGTGCTGTTTTGAGTTTTGGAAACAGATAATAATCATAAGGGGCAAGATCTGGCGAGTAAGGTGGGTGGTCAATGCACTGAAACCCTAGGTCCGTCAGAGAATTCATTGTTCTGCCAGCCTTGTGGACGGGAGCATAGTCCTGCAAGAACAAGACATCTCGTGTCAACTTTCCCCGGTGCTTTTCTTTAATAGCGTCCTTTACCTTAGCCAGCAGACTGCAGTTACGGTTTGGCCCTTTGGAAGTTAGTCTGAGAGCAAAACACCATCCTTATCACAGAATATTGAGGCAAGCACCTTTCCTGCGGACTTTTGTGCTTTGAATTTTTTGGGCCTTGTTGATCCTGAGTGGCACCACTCGCATGAATGCTGTTTAGTTTCCGGATCAAAGTAATGCAACCACGTTTCATCCTGGGTAACAAGCCGATTCAAAAAATCGTCAATGGAGTTAGAAATGCCGTAAAATCACCTGCGATGATCTCACACTTTCGCGTTTTTGATCCGCGTTCAAACATTTCGGAATCCATTTCGCAGAAAGCTTGCGCATGTCCAGCCGATCATGGATTATTGACCCAACATGACATATTCTTTGGATATGTGCACTTTGTCAGCTATCTCCTGAAGCGAAATCCGTCTGTTGCTCAAAATCAGGTCATGAATCTGGTCCACTTTTTCCGGACTGACACTGACACTGGCCTGCCACACCTGTCACAATCTTCTGTTGAAAATTCACCACGCTTGAAGTTCGCACACCATTTCTTCACAGTGAAGTATGAAGGGCACTGTCTACCCAATGTGTCTAGCATGCAACTATGTATTTCCTTGATCGACTTCTGTTGCAGGAAGAAGAACTTCATTACACCTCGCAACTTCTCTTTGGTGAATTTGACATCTGGCTCCGCCATGGTTCATTCAATTACCTGTAAAATAAAAACCGTTCGTAGTAGAATTGTGAAATTTGGTACTTAAACATATAAAAGATCAACATTTCACATGACATCAATTACATCAGGGTAGTACATTCGGAAGGGGGTCGGGCCGAAAACTTATCAGCCGACCCTCGTAACACATACAGGTCCCAGATCGATTACTTTCTTCCCTCTTTTCCGTATAATGTGCTCGCTGAGGGAACATCATCCCTCATACGGGATGGGCTTAACGCCATAGATGCCGGTAATATCCAGAAATATATATATATATAAATAAATAAATGCGTCAACCTCGACTGGCTTTAGAGTGTATGTAATGAATTTATAGCGAGAAGTGACTGAAATATAATCACAACACTGAAAAGTACAACATCGCGTTATCAGGTAGGAAAGAGAATGGTAGGGACAAAACGAAAGAACAAAGGAAAAACTGAATAACTTTTAGTTGAGTGCCATGTTGGAAAGCGTGGTCACCATAGTGTTTCCAGGTTTAAACTTGAGAGAATAGTGGAGGAAGATAAAATTGTAATAGGAACAGATGAGTTGGTAAGAATACAGGAGTGGGAAGGAGTAATGAATGAAGAGAATTTTATCTATGTATAATCACGTAAAATAATAGAAAAGAACTAGAATGCAAAAGACGAATTCGGTAAAGTATGACGTTCAAATGAAAGGACATTTTCCAGAATTACATAGGTAGCCTACTTTATACATTTTTTAGACTTCCAAACTATGCTATTCATAAGTCTTACAGAACGACTATGCTCGCTTGTTGACAGTTGCCAGAGCAATAAGCGGTGAGAGATATCAAAAAGCTTATTTTAGGACTATTCAGCGTTCCAAAAGCAGGATTCGTCGGCTTCGTTAATGCTGTAGTCAAACCGGAGTTAGTAGAAATCAATCATTTCCGGTTTCAACGTTGATTGCCAAAGAACAAAAGCAGTAATAGATAATAACAAACAGTTTTTTTTTTTTTTCAATCAATTCATCGTCTGACGAAAAGATATTATCGTTACCTGCATCTCTGTACTAAAACCGGAAGTGAAGACATCAACTACCATTTGTGATCTTAATATTAAGCCCCATAGGGCGAGAACAGCAAGAAAGAGCGAGGTTTTTTTTTAAAAAAGCATCCGAATAACAGGTCCTATCTTTGATCTTGATCCTTTATTGCACCCAGAAGTTATGAAACAACTACTTCCATTTTCAGTACTGAATTCACATAGAATGGAAATCTTCCGTTGTTTGACACTGTGAAACGAAGCTCGATTGTCTTTTGTTCCATCTTCTTATCTGTTAAATTTGTTTAGCGAAAGCGCTTAAGTGTACCTTGTTCAGTGCAGGCACGTAGTCAGGATTTCGTGAAGGGAAGGTGGGGGGGTCCGAAACATGAAATACTGTGGTCATCACACAAGGGGCTCTATCATTCTAATCTACTGTACTGAAACATATATTGGTTCGTTTAACCAGGATTTCCTAACGGGGGAAGGGAAGGGGGCGTGACATGAAATTCTGAAGGAGCAAGAGCTCTGTCAACCTAAACTACTTTACTATCAACATATATTAGTTTGTTACGACAATAAAATGAAGATATGTTGGTAAGTATTTTAATAATAAACTATGAAGAAATCTCGAGTAAAATAATTTTAAAATATATTGAAAAAGATTTTACAATATTTACGTCCTTCCTCTGTTCATTCAAATATAACAATTTTCCTTTCATTATGATCTCAACTATTAAAAAAAAAAATACATATTCACTACAGGTACTCAATAATATCATGAAAAATATTTTACAATATCTGCGTTCCTCTCTCTGTTGAATCAAAGGTTAACAGAACTTTCTTTCCATAAAATTTTTTGTTTTTAATATTCCATCAACTACCGTCTGTTTCAAATGATAGGTTAAAGGAGAAATAGAAAGTTGTTTTTGAAATAACATATTTGATACTGGAAGAATGCGATGACGAAAATTATGCTAAAAAATGTCTACGGTGTTACACAAAGGCACAATGCTTTTGGAAACTTGAAATCTCAATGACTAGTAGCAGCAATTCTGAGAATTCCGCAACTTTTCTAGAAATTTCAAATTCCCTGACTTTTCCAGGATATCTCGCTTACCTCGCCACCATGTATTGCAAATAATACAAATCTCCTCATAAGAAAGAGTAACCAAAAGCTTCCTGTAGTTTTTATTTTTAACGCCGATGCTTCTTTTTCTCATTTCATTTTGTTTTATCTTCCTTTATTTTTTCATTTCTGGTCTCGAAGGGGAAGGTCTGGACCCCCCCTGGCTACGTGCCTGTTCAGTGATAGGGGATAGTATTCTTTTGACTATATTTTGAAGGAGAAAAAATAATGGAAACACAAGAAGAAAGAAAGATCAAAGAACACATTACATTTTTCCGGATAGCAGCGTCTGAAGTAGTGTGCTCGAATGTTGTATATAGCTAGTGGACGGGAATCCAACAGCTAATTTCTAATCTTATCTATTACATACCTCACGAAAAATTAAGGAAGTTAGGAGAAACGATTTAAGGAAGGAAGAGGATTCAAGAGATTTATTTACTTAAAATGGTTGATGAAATACATATCGAAAGACTAAAGAATCCTATGTTGTAATAATTGATTTACAAAATCTTTTTTATCAGGTAAACTGGGATATTTTCATGGAAGTGTAAAGAAAGTTGGAATGTTGGAAAGATCAAAGGTCAGAAGCTCACATGTGTCTTTAGTATCTTGTGCTATAATAATGGTATGACGGATTTCGAATTAAAGTGAACAAAGATATAAGAGTTTGAAAATTTGATTGTTTTGTTTTCAAAAGCATTTATTCCAAAAAAGAAAAAAAAAAAAAAAAAAAAAGCTTAGGTAAGTGCCGCATCCAATTTCATCGGTGGCTTTGATGTGAAGATTATAATGCCGCTTACAGCAACTTGATACCGCAAACCGTTCTGGAGGCATGGTAAAAAGTGGTAAAATTTGCAACGAGAACTTCTTGTAATCAAACCTACGAAAAAGTAGTTTTGTAACGTCATAGAAAGAACATAAATCAAATAATGTTTTAAAAAGTTCCACAAATACGGCATTCAGATATTTATGTTTATTGAAACCCATCTACATAATTGGATGTGATTCTTGTCTAAACAGTTTTTGATAGTGAAGTCTTTTGAAGAAAGTCATATTTTTAAATCTTGCAACCTTGTTTGTACTTGCTCAAAATACGATGTTCATAGTATTCAACACTAAGGTACTTCGGATGTGCTTTACCCGTCCGTTTCACTTGTGCAATTACTATTGTAGAACCCAAAAATTTGGTTGTTCAGCGTCCTTAGTTTGTAGCACTGCATAATAACTGTAGAATTGTAAGTTTTCATTTGACGTGTAGATTTGAAAAAAGCAATAATCTGACATAGTGCCATTTGAAAAACTACAACTTTATCTTGAGTTAGCAACACTGTTAACCTGGTCTGTCGATATTTGCATGATGTAAACTTTCAGCGTTTTGTATGTATTGGTTCGAAAGTTATAAGGGCATATCAAGATTAAATGGTCTGTCAGTTTTCTCTTCTTGAAATGTAAAATCTGGAACGACCATTGCCTTCATTTCATTCAAACGAACTGAAAATACTTTTCAATAATAAATTTTAAAAATATACAAATGAAAAAATAAAAATAGAGTTTTTAGCACATCACAGGATTATGCTCCGAGGCTAAGAGAGACGATGATAATAACGTTACTGATAGAATGAAAAAGTGGGAGAAAGCGGGAAACCCTGAGAAAACGCACACACCATGGTGTTTACCCATAAGAAGGCCACACAATTTAGTTTTATAACGTACATTAACACAAAACAGTCGTAAGGGCTGCAATATTTCCATAACCCAAAGAGGAGGTGCATGTATACGCCGTGATCGACCCTAACAAGCTCAAGAGATAGTATGACAAATGGAGTACTTAACATAGACGCCGCCACTCCGTCAGTATCTTCAGTCAGTGCTTAATAGCAGTGACGATTGAGTGCTGATACGTGAACTGTTACTGGATGAGTTCGAAATCGGATGGACATGCGGCAGAAACCCAAAACATTTGGCATGCGAAAAAGGAATGACGGAGTAAAGCACAGCACAGGAGCTTGTTGCTTCCAAAAATTTCGTAAAAGTTGTAAAAATGTCAATGATTAGTCAAGGTCCGGCCGTCCCAGGGTAACAGATTCTGAGATAATACGACACACTGTTTAGGAAAATCTTTTCAAATGTCGCTGATTTCGAAAAATACATACACATTGATTAACAGTCAGTAGTGTAGTCACGAGGTAGGGAACAAAAGGGGTCGCGCTCCCTAAACGATCTCCTGTCGCTCCTCCTCGTTCCCAAATAGAGTTCGTCTGTTATGTGTTTATGAAATTTATTTAATGGTTATAGTAAATGAAGAATGTTTATAACAGAAATTATTTTTTAAAAAAAGTCAAACCATGTCAACACGTTGAAAGAATTAATTGAAATTAATCATCCATTTTGCTACTATCTTTTGCTTAAGTGTCTAAGTTTGAGTTTAATCATCGAAGTTTCTTAATTACATCCATATAAATGCAATAAATGAACGTTATTTTATTTTATTATGAAATGTTTAGTGGTACATTTTCTACAACATGTGATTCTAACTTCATACGGTTAAAATCCCAAGCATCAATAAGAGAGCAAAATAAATTATAGTAATAATATGTATTACTATGTTTGGTGTGTTACTTTCATATTCTGAAAGAATACTTTTGGTTTGCTTTCAATATATAACAAGCCCAGCTGCCCTGAAACAAATCATGGGCCTCTTTGAGCAACATTCTGGCTATACCCCTGCTGAAAATACTGTTTCCGACAATAGATTCGTCATCGGAGCATAAGAAAACAGTATTACTATTATTATAAGAATTACAAAATTGTAAACAAAGTGTTCGGTAATATAATGAACATTCAATTAATAGTGTTAGTATCAGTTTTCGGTTTTGAAAGTGTCTCGAATCAAGTGAAACGTCGAACATTTTATGTACGAAGAACGAATAAATGTTGTTCGATATTTTATGCTAGTTTTAATTGTAGTGTAAACTTGTAAGAATTGTAATTGTTAACTGTTGGTTTCTTTCAATTCATACCAGGCGTTACCACCAGAAACGAAGACTTACGAAAGTGTTGGACGAATGTTCTTATTAACAGATAGTGAAGAAGTGAGGAAAAACCTTAGTAAAAGGGTAAAAACTTGCGAAGAAAAGATTAAAACACTAGAGGTAAGCTTTTAGGCACATTCAAGTTTTTTATTTATTGGAGATTGTGGTCAATGTATTACTATTGTACTACTCATGACATTTTAACCAAATACAAGATTCCATACTGTAATTATTACTGGACTACCTGTAAATCGTAGTTCTCTTCCTAAGTTTTCTATATCCAATTCTCGTCTTCAAATACTGTATTATAATTTTCTTCAGTCTTTCTATATGTTTTATATGTATATATATATAAAGGTGTGATTAAAAAGTACGGTGAATGTAGTTGCACAGTGCCATCTATCGATGTTGTATCCATTTCAACTAGTAAGCCCGGTAGCCTAAACCTTTGATATAGTCAATGTCAAGTTTGAATTAGTTGTGACATGTTAGTTGGCTTCCAGATGCAAAAGAGTGAGGACGTGTTAAGAGTGTCTGTCGCGCGCCAAATTTTGTTCTAAGCTGCAAAAAAGTGCCAAAGAAATGTCAAAATCAGGTATGGTGATGAAGCGGTGGCGAGAGTCGGTTGAAAACGAGCAACAATCGAGACGTCCTTCGACATCAAAAACAGATAAAAACCTGCAAAAAGTGGCACAAATGATTTGTTCAAACAGGCGAATGACTATTTGAGAGCTTTCCGAAGAACTGAACATCTCGTATGGATCCGTGAAAAGCATTTTAACCTCCGATTAAATGGGTAAATGACTTCCTTCTTCACCACAAAAACGCGCCGTGCCATACCTTGTTTTTGATCCGCGAGTTTTGGGCCGGAAAAGTACTCCTGTCTGTCCACATTTGCTTTGCTTTCCAGATGTAGCACCATGCTTAGGGCTTGAAAAATCCACTCGCCTGCTTCCAGTGGCAAGTACTTTTTTGCATTTGGTGAGTAAAGTCCGACCAGTCAAAAACGTAAATAACAGATGTTACTCTGTTTATATATATATATATTTGTAAAAGACATGCCAATGAACAAAACAAAAATTTTATTGCTATTATCATTATATTGCGAGCAGTGATAATGATTAGAAATAATGTAAGTAAAAGGCTAATAGTCACCGCAAGACTATGTTTACTGTGTCGCAAAGTGATTTTTGTTTACTTTGTTTACTAAACACTGTTACTGCAAAATACTGTAGCTAGTTTTGTGGGCAAGTACATGTTCAAGATTTTTCAAACCTTGGCCATGCGACTTCTGGTTCTTCCTAAAAATTCAAACCGTGCTTAAAGGAAAACGTTTTAACACTATCCCTGACATTAAGAGGGCCACCACAGAGCAACTGAACGCCCTTCTAAAAGAAGCCTTCCAGAAATAGTTCCAGTCATGAATTCAGTGTTGGGTTAAATGCATTTCTATTCAAGGGCATTACTTTAAAGGAGATAAAATCAAATTCCATGTAAGCTTATTACTTTGTTTCTAATAAAATTATTCACTATATTCTTTTTTTTAATCACACCTCCTTTATAAAAGGACAGAATTAGTTCCCATTTGTATAGGTGTAAGTTTTGTATGGAAGACTGAAATACGTACTCTAGTTCTCTGATCATTTATTTTGTTTTTCGGAACCTCCAATTTTTCCTGCTATATATTTGGTTTCTTAAACAGGAAATTATTTCTATAGTGAGTTGTATAATGCAGAAGCAAGATTAGCATAATACACACTAAATGTGATTACATTTCTTTTACAGAATTCCCCTCCTGTTTCTTTCGTTCTTTTCTTTATTTTTCTTTCTTGTTTTTTTCATAAGATTAACTTTTGCAGTAATTTCATGTTACTTCAAGCAGAGCTAATTTCTACGAGAATGAATTATATTATTACGATTTAATTATTATTATTATTATTACAATATGCTAACTTGGTCAGCAATTTTAAGACATCTCAGTTTAAATTCTAATTCAGCCAAACTACTTGTACTTCCATACTTTCGGCTTTCTCCTGTAACTTTGTTCACAGAGGATTGAAAAAGATAGGAGTAAAATAAATAAAATCTGGTGAAGACAGTAAAGAAGACCACGTGGAATTTACACATATGAATGAATCTAATGCTCTTAGTTAAAGTGGTCAGTATTTACTTTCACTCAAGGCCGGATCTAGGAGGAGCGATCGCCCACCCCTACACCAGAAGAGGAAACTTTTATTTTATATATAGATAAAACTCATCCCAGAGTTTGGAGCTCTTAAAGTAGCTCTAAGTAGCAGTATTACAACCTACCGCTCCCTCTCCACCCCCCACCCCCAGAAGTCCATCCTGGATCCGCCCCTGCTTTCACTAGTCACCCCTTTCATACCCAAGTATGAGGTTTGAACCTATTGTGAAGTTCAACCAAAAATCTGTTAACCTCAGCACTTTTTTTCATGCATGACCACTCTTATCCATGAAGATGTTAACAAATATACTTCATTAACAAACTCAGCTGAGATAATCGTTTTAGTTATATATAGGAAAAAAAAAATCGCTTTCATTCACGAGTTATATCGTATGGAGTAACAGACGGACGTACCAACATTACAATCTTATAAGCCCCATTAGCGTGATTTCAATAATATATCAAGCAAATAGTCAGGAAGAGACTCAAGGGAAAAGCCGTGAAGACACATTTTCAGTTGCTGATGATTTTTATTCGTTAAATGTTGGTAGGTTGGCAGGAAATGTTACAAAAGAATGCACATGCTGATGCAGCCTGAAGTTAGTGATAGATACTTTGTGGGTTGCTAACCTTAACAAGAGGTTGTCAAGATAAACACGTTGTAATGAAGATAGAATATATGTCGTAAGACAAAGATTAGAAAGATTATAATAATATATAAATTTGTAAGATTCCAAAGGTGAATATTGTTAAAAAGATTAAAGTAAAGAACAAAAGTATGATTTAAAGTAAGAATAAAGATTCCAGATTTACATAATAGTGAACATATGTGTTTTGATTACTGGTACATTGCGATTCAGGTTAGTGTAAGATAAAGAATAATCAAGCTATCAACACTATTAAATTCCTCTAGAAAAGTAACACCTTATTTATTCTTTATTATAAAGTAACAGTGGCGCAGTGGACTTCAAAGAATTCTATGCTCTCGATTTTGTAAATACAGAAGATGGTAGACATAAAAGTTAAAAGGTGAATTGCACAGGGACTTCAACAGCGAGATCAGGAAATAACTTATTAATAAAGGAAATATGTATGTTCAAATGACAACTAAAGTGCAAGCTGGCAGATACAACGACTGAACAGATATATAATGACCATCTAAGTACATCGTCAAGCACCAGTGAAATGTGTAGGTCGTGTACAAGATGTAAAAAAAAGTTCACAAAAATAAGGATTGTCCAGCTAAATCCAAACAATATTTTAGGTGCCTGTTTATAGGTCATTATGCGAGAGCATGTTTGGCAAAGAGGTTGAACCCCAAGTTTGAGTGGAAACATACAAGCAAGTACTCGAAAGTTCAAAGGTTGCTCAGGAAGCTCAGGAAAAACTTAGACCTAATCTAACCAAGTTAAACGCAGACATCACTAAACGAGATCCAGTCAGCAATCAAGTTGTACTTTCAGTAGTCAAAGCACACTCTAGACAAAAACCTACTAATGTGATATGTTGTCATCAGCAAATTTGAGAAGTGACCAAATGGAAGAAGCGGAGAAGATGGAGGAGAAAGCACGGGAAGCTAAGCAGGACGGTGAAAAAGTTGAAGCGGAGATTGCTAGGAGGAAGATTAGATTAAGTAAGTCAGTTCGGGAAAATAACTCTAAAGAACAGAATATTAATGCCCAGATTTATGAAGCATTTGGGAAAGTGGCACTCAGAAGATACATCTAGGAGAAAGGATTAGAATCAGTCAAAAGGTTCCATTAAGAGTTCTCGTTTAATTTTAATATAAAAAAAATGTAAAGGGGTAAAGTTTTGGCAGAAAGTGTTACGAGAAACCGTACATGCCGTATAGCCTAAGGTTAGTAGTCTGTGGTTATCAAGAGAAAAACTAGGTGTTGCCAAGATAAACAAGATTTAACGAAGATTCTGATCATATCTCGTTAGGACAAAGAGTAGAAACAATAATTAATTATATGAATATGCAATTTTCAAAGAGAAGTATGTTAAGAAGTATTAAGAATGAAAGTACGAATCCAAGTTTGAATTTGATTTGTTGATTTGTATGTAGTGAACACAGAAGCTCTAATTACTTAAGCTATACTATTCCAGATAGTTTAAATCTACTAATACTAGCCAAATTCTCCTTTCATATTTATAAAGTAACATTAAGATCACACTACCACTTGACAAATGAAAAAGCAGCAATTGACAAAATACATCTCCATTGCTTTTCACCGATGAGTCCATTTCTTTATATAGACTTGATGTTTTTATTATAATCACCCAAGTGGGATGTACGACATTGTAATGATATAAGTCTTTACTCCAAACGATAATTCTTGAATGGAAATGAATATTTGAGTTCTGTTTTTCACAATAGATAGCTAGAACGATTATCTCGGCCAAGTTAGTTAATAGAATTAATCCGCTTACATTTTCACGGGTAACAGTGCCTATCCATATGCCATTTTCTACTATTGAACCAAAGGTAGTAGAAGTTACTTCTCTCACAGCCAGATGGCAGCAAACATCCTCCAGCGGTTGGCATCTACCGTAAATAATAAGAAAATTCTAGTGCGTGATTTCCTTTACTGTCTATTAGAGTTTATATATTTTACTCTTATTTTTATCCTCCCTGAACAAGGCTCCACGGGAGAGCCGAAAGCTTGAAAGTACAATTAATTTTAAGAAATCAGAATTTCAAGCAAGAAATATTATTTTTCTTTGTTTAAGTAGTTTTCGTTGAAGTGTAATATCGTGAATTCGATCCTAGATCGTACCATATATGTTATACATAAATACCGGGACCGGGACTGTGCTCAGTATACTCCAGAAGCTATTAGTACTAAAGCAAAAAGAAGAAAGGAAGTCTGTGCTTACCACTGTGTCCCATTTGTTTTTAATTGGCTATCTCAATGGAGTATAATGGAGTAATGTTTCTGTAGATAGTTTAGAGGAATTAATATACATATACATACATAATCACTTGCCAAGATCTTCAAGATATTTATTTACCAGTGCAGAATTGATGTACGAATTGTCCAAAAGTGTGAAAACACCATAATAAGTAGTAAACACTGCAAAATATAACCAAAGTAACAATGTAGGTAGAGAGTATGGATGGAGGAAAATGATTGAAGACGTATCACAATGACGTCCGTCATCTGGAATTTTACGCAAGTGTCTTACCGTAAAAGAAAACTATGGCATGTGATGTTTCATTTTAATAGCAATTTTTCGTAGCAATCTAATGGCATTGCGATCTTTTTTCTAGTTCTAATCATTACGAAATTATGATTGTTTCTTTGTGTATATTATTGCAGGGGACTTAATGGCTGTACATGGCTTTGACGCATACGGAGCGCATTGAGATTGTGCTAATCTCTGAAGAACGAAGCACCAAAGTGTTTACAGATGATTTTAACCGCCGTCACCCGGAAAGGGCTCTGATCAGCAATGTTACCATGTTCAAAGTACTAAAGAAATTCCAAGAAATCGTCTCTCTGTCAGATCGACCCAAGACCGGTAGACCACGCACGCTACAGACGATGCAACATCTGTGGCAGTATTGATATCATTCCAAGAGTAGTGTAGCTCATGAAAGTGGTGATAGTCACACCTCAGTCATGCACATTATGTCAGTAAATAAGTAACACCCTTATAAGCTACAAGTTCACCAACATCTTACAGAAGATGATCGAGATCGTCGTCTGGAATTTGCTGAATGGAGCACAAAATAGCTGCTACAAAACTCTATATTCACCTCTTGACTTATTGTTTAGTGATGAAGCAAACTTTTATGTGTCCGGCAAGGTTAATAAACAGAACGTGCGATACTAATCATGTAGTAGTAATCCCTGTTGCTTTGACATATCTGCAAGTGTTTCCGGTAAGTCGACTGTGTGGTGTGGCGTGTGGGGGACTCGCGTTGTGGATCCATTCTTCATCGACGGACCATAACTGCGATGGGTTATCGACGCATGTTAGAAGACCTCTTCATCACTGCTGTCGTAAGATGGATCATTCCCTATGTTTTTTTCAGTACGATGGCGCCTCAGCTCTTCACAATATCTGTCCGTGAGTACTTTGATCAGCAGTTTCCTAATACATAGATTGGTCAGTGAGATATTGTGGAATCCCCCCCCCCCTTTTGTTTCCCTGGCCTGGTCCTTCTAGACTACAACCTATGGAGCCATATGAAGTCAGATTGGTCAGTGAAATATTGTGGAATCCCCCCCCCCTTTGTTTCCTTGGGCTGGTCCCTCTAGACTACAACCTATGGAGCCATATGAAGTCAGTTGAGTATGCGGTGAAAATCAGGGATGTTCTGCATCTCAAGGATCGAATTATGGACATTTTGTACATTTCTGCGAAAACGTGCTAATAAAATAACATATACTGGGATTTCCATTTAAGACCATTCCGTAAAATTCAAGATGGCGGACGTCATTGTGATGTGTCCTCAAACATTTTCTCCCATTCCCTACCTACATTGCTACTTTGGTTATATTTTGCAGCGTTTACCACATATTTAGGATGTTTCCACAATTTTGGACCAACCTGGGTCACAGAAATTTTGCATGTGTCGGGAATATCATTCAAGCAGCAATTTACATTAAGAAACTGTCAGGGGATTTTGCACTTCTAATTTTGCGGCTAATTGGATTCGAAAAAGGCAGATGTCAGCAAAACAGTTTTCAGGCGAAAAGTAGACGGAATACAGTGATAATACAGACTTACTTCTTTTTCACTGTTACAAAATTTGTCATTTGCAAACTTAGACATATTAGTTGGCATCAAGAACAGTCTCTTACAGAAAAGACAATAGGGAATTGGCAGGCCTTTGCTACAGTAAACCAAAGGTTAAGCAACCACTCATTTACTGTTGCTATTTAAAATGTTCAAAAACGTAGCAAATAAATAAAATTCAAAATACAACAACAATTACAAGTGATCAAAGAAACAGAAGATAGCGAGAATAATCAATTTTACAGTGACACAAACAGTGTATAGTGGCACGCAATTGCACCAGTAATCATAAACGACTGACAACATCTTAACTAAAACCAACTTAAACTACAATGTAAAATGCAAATAGTAGCACATTGGTATTATTGTACCATATGCTACTGACACTGTGATACTCAATACTACTTTTCCCAAGTAATGCACAATACTGGAGTGGATTGTGACAGTTACATCTACCGCTGTTGGCAAAATTTATGATGCGGTCCTCGATTAAAAAAGCGGGGGAGGGGGAGTCAGCACCGGATAGCTGAAAACTTACAAGTTTCGTTATTATAGTGGCTTGTGTCATTAATACGATTCGTTTTGATGTGAGACTTGTGGTTTGTTTGGTATACACAGCGATAATGAAACAATTAGGTGTGAATTGAATTTAACTGGCTATTTGTATAGTGTCTCCCAAATTATTGAAACAAGTAAATGTTGAAGAGCCAACAGGTTAGTACCAATTTTAAATGACCTCTAGTGCGAAAACTAATAAAATTACATCACCAAAGCTCGGGTAGAGGTATGTTTATTGCCTCTAAAGGCTAGGTGCCCATTAATATTTTAATATGGTAAAGGACCTCGCACTTTTCTTATGGAAAGTGGCTTTCGGCTAATGTTGTTGAAACTTCGCTGGTTGATAGTTCTTAACATGTGGATCAAAAGTCTCAATGGGCACAAAGACCGAAATCCACTCCTTCCCCCCAAAAAACCGCCTCCAAGTAGCTGGGGGGGAGGGATTGAACTGATTTCAGCATGTAAAACAATTTGTTGTTTTAATCAACTCAACAAGGACCCCAAACAACCACACGTTAGACTATCAAACTACCCCACTTGACACCGCCCTTTGCCCCCCACATACCCCCCCCACCACGAATTACCTTACGGATGTTCCATATTACTGTAGTTTATAGTTGCGCGTATGTGTTGAAATACCTACAGTTTTGGTCTCACCGACGATATAATGGGTTTCACGTATAGCTGATTACGAATCTGAGGTGAGAGTTCTAGAATTCAAGATGGAGGATCAATATGGCGGACCAAAAACACGAAACTTCTGAATGTAGCCACAAATAGCTGTTTACTAGGATATTTTGGGTCGTTGGTTACGAATCTGAGGTCAAAATTCTTGAATTCAAGATTGCAGATCCAATATGGTGGATAAAAACGTCGAAGCCACAAATCGTAGTAGACTAGAGTGTTTTTAGATCGCTGTTTAAGTACGCAACATTCCTTGATACTTCAGCCACCATGTAGAATTATTCTGCACCCTTGCCCTTTACCAAAACCCACCACAGATATCTTAATGCTGAACGGTGTTAAAATAATTCATCAATTATCTGTTCATTATTTTCATCATTTTGGTTTGCAGCATCTAATGTGGTACTTAGCAATGAGTCATCGGGATATCTAATATTCTGTAAATGTCGTGCATGGCCTAAATACCACAAGACACTTGCAACGTGTGCGCATGTACCTAATGTACGAGCACCGCTTTGACATGTACAGTAGTAACTTTGAATAACATTTTGATCATAATCCTGGTCATCTTCATCATTGGCTACATATGCTATGAAACTTGATGCTTAGTTGCATTGCGGAACCTTGAGTAGAGACGTATGCGCAGGAATCCCGGTTCAGTTACGTTTTCGTCAAGCTGGATTGCTCATCGTTATCTCGTATTAGTCGAGAAGTATACGCATCTTCTGTTGATAGTTGTCTTTCACGTGGTACTAAGAGTGCGGGCATTCTATGATCAATTCCTAAATATTCCAGTAAAGGAATTGCATCGCGGTATCCTCTGTCTACTGACACAATGTCACCATTTTGGAACCAGTTTGCTAAAGCACCTGCATCTTTTTGAAATTCTTCGCGAAGTATTTCTGCATCATTATTGTGCGAGTCAGCAAAATATGGCCCAAAAATAGATTAAAACCATCTGGTGCTACTATAAGAGTAGGTTTTAATAGATGGCGTTGTTTATGAAGAGAGTATGACTGTCGCAATACCCGAAAGTTCGAACTTTTGTGAATGTAGCCAATGATGAAGATGACCAGGATTATGATCAAAATATTCAAGGTTACTACTGTACATGTCAAAGCGGTGCTCGTACATTAGGTACATGTGCGCACGTTGCAAGTGTCTTGTGGTATTTAGGCCATGCACGACATTTACAGAATATTAGATATCCCGATGACTCATTGCTAAGTACCACATTAGATGCTGCAAACCAAAATGATGAAAATAATGAACAGATAATTGATGAATTATTTTAACACCGTTCAGCATTAAGATATCTGTGGTGGGTTTTGGTAAAGGGCAAGGGTGCAGAATAATTCTACATGGTGGCTGAAGTATCAAGGAATGTTGCGTACTTAAACAGCGATCTAAAAACACTCTAGTCTACTACGATTTGTGGCTTCGACGTTTTTATCCACCATATTGGATCTGCAATCTTGAATTCAAGAATTTTGACCTCAGATTCGTAACCAACGACCCAAAATATCCTAGTAAACAGCTATTTGTGGCTACATTCAGAAGTTTCGTGTTTTTGGTCCGCCATATTGATCCTCCATCTTGAATTCTAGAACTCTCACCTCAGATTCGTAATCAGCTATACGTGAAACCCATTATATCGTCGGTGAGACCAAAACTGTAAGTATTTCAACACATACGCGCAACTATAAACTACAGTAATATGGAACATCCGTAAGGTAATTCGTGGTGGGGGGGATATGTGGGGGGCAAAGGGCGGTGTCAAGTGGGGTAGTTTGATAGTCTAACATGTGGTTGTTTGGGGTCCTTGTTGAGTTGATTAAAACAACAAATTGTTTTACATGCTGAAATCAGTTCAATCCCCCCCCCCCCAGCTACTTGGAGGCGGTTTTTTGGGGGGAAGGAGTGGATTTCGGTCTTTGTGCCCATTGAGACTTTTGATCCACATGTTAAGAACTATCAACCAGCGAAGTTTCAACAACATTAGCCGAAAGCCACTTTCCATAAGAAAAGTGTGAGGTCCTTTATTATCCAAAATTACGAATGGTAGGGATTGTCAGATATTCAAACAAAATAGTTGTAATTATTTGGAATTAATGGGGAGCATTTGGTGAGTTTGCGAACTTTACTGGATGAACTTATGTACAACCTTTGTAGTGAGGTTACTTGTTTATTCGTAATAGAAATTTGTTTGTCAAACTGTGTATGGCGACAGCTCTTGCACTCGTAACGTAGTTTCCGCCGGATTTGGACTAGAGTTCGCTGAGTTGGGTCAAGGTAAAAGTGTATGGCTAGTTACCGTAAGTGCAGTAATGCTACACGAGAATAAACCTTTTACAACTCTCCTTTTCTTGAAGCAGTTTCGTGGCTGTTTTATACACTCAGGATCCTTTGAGTATCAATTTGCCTTGACTAGCATAAATGATAAATCATGACAACTCTAAAAGTTCACTGCACCGTCCCCTTTCACATGACAAATGTTTTGGGTTTCTGCCGCAGTGTTATGTTCGAGTTCGAACTAATACAGTAACAGTTAACGTATCAGACGTTGTTGAGCACCCATATAACTGCCACTAAAAACTATTTGCAGATGCTGACGAAGTAGCAGCGTCCATGTTAAATATTACATTTGCCAAGCTACCTCTTGGGCCAGCTTGAGCTTGTACGTACGATCAATTACGGCATATATACGGGCCTGCTATTTTGGTTGTGGAAATATTCCAAGACATATGACTTGCGCTTGTACTGTCTACTGCCTAGAGTGGACATTGAGAATTTGTCTGGGCAGGCAAGTTTGAATGAAAGTAAGATTAGACAGATTCAGAAAAGGTAATTGCTTTAACCCATTTAAACCCAAATTATTTTTTTTTTATCGAATTTAATCTTGGTTCCTGCCAGATTGGTAGAAATAAAGGTAAATAATATATTTAAATACATTATGGTTCACGAAAATGTCATGGACCCCTAATTTGGTAATGTTCCATTTTTGGAACAACGGGCCTGAAAGGGTACAGGTTTCTGAAAGAAAATATTTCAATTTAGCCAGGCTAAAGTACTATTTCGTTAAGATTTTAGGATACAGATTTTACAATAATTTGCAATATTCATTACATACAAAGTATACAAATATTGAAACATGTTAATATTATGCATATCCATATAATAACAGATTTTTTTCATTATAATTATTTTCCAATACATCACATTCTTACTACTGATGGAGGTAAAAGAAGCACTTCCATGTTGTGTTGCTTTCACAGTCCACATCTTGATTGTCTTTCTGATTTTACAATGAAATGTCCTTCTTTGTCATATCCCACTTCATTTATTGCTTCTTTGTTGACTGGTCGCAATAGGTCTCCCAACAATTGCACGTTGTTGGGATTACTTTTGTTATGCGACTTTGCAGAACGCTGACTTTCATTACATGTACTAGTTTTCGGAGCTTCATCATCCAACAAACTCAAATATAAATTCATTTCTCAGCTGGCCGCTTTGCATTACTGTAAAAGAAGCTTCTCCCTTAGCGGGCAACTAATTTCTAGATAGCTTCTCTATATCTGTTTTTCTTCTTCCGAGAACTCTTCATTTTCTGGTGGTGTAATGACAATATCTCCAGCAAGACTATCTTCTCCGTTAGCAAGTATATTGATAATTTCGTCAACAGTCAATCTGAAATAGGGAGGGAGGATTTAGATTTCTGGGCATCTGTGGCCATGTTAGCCCGTCACGTTTGACACTCGGCGAGAACACTCTCCAGGGAAAGGAAAAGAAGCAAGTGTTGGGGAAGGAAGGAAGCGGCCTGGGACATATATGTTAGGTACCACCCCGGCATTTGCTTGGTGTGAACGAGGAAAACCCAGGAGAACCTCATTCAGGATGGCTGGTCTGAAAAGCTTCTTACACTTTTTCGACCGAGGGCCCGCAACATGAATCGAACCCGGGACCGCTCGCACTCTATCTGAAATAAAACAGTATTTCTAGAAATAAATAAAATCCATATGAAGTTGTGAAATACACATTTAAAATATAAAACAACAAAATATTTATTTATTTACAAGCTACCAGATACAGCTCAAAGGCCATTTTACACTGGAGTGATCAACATAATGATAACATTGGGGAAGGAAGTGAAAGGAAGGCGGCCAGGGCCTGTAAAATTGTGTAGGCTCCTAATGATTCCCCTGCAGTACATATAACTATATAATATGCCTTTATCTATGTCCAAAATTTACTGTTTTTATTTCACTGCAGCAAAGTGAAATCAATAATAAATGTTACAAAATGTAATCAGGCATTCCTAACAACTCCTACATATAGGTAAATAAATGTACGATCCAGTGAATGAGCGATCAAAACACCTGCAATTCTATTTGGCCGTCATCTCTCAACTGAAAAAGAGCTCCCTCGTGGCTAAGCGGTTGGCGTACACGCCTTTGGCATGGGAGACCGGATTCGATCCCGGCGGGAGTTCATGTGGTTCGGATTCCACTTTAATGAGTACGCCAATCCTCATATAGCCTCGCTGCTGAAAGAAACGTTAAATTCACAATCAACTCAGCTCAACTGAAAAGCGTACTGCGTGGGTGTAACAATTAAATCAATTTTTTGTGTATAAATTTCCCCTCCATAAGACCAATAAATTCCGAATGCAAGCGGAAAATGCCCTCAAAAGCGGCACAAATAGCATCAAATAAAAATACGCTCATAAAATGCACGAAACAATTACTAATTCATGCAATAAAATTGTCATATTACATAGCTTTATGGGTACATTTACGCCCATTGTTCCAATAATGGAACAAACAAAATGCAAACTTCATGTACCCGTTCGAGCCCGTTGTTACAATATTGGAACATTCAAAATTATAAAACGTTTTTATTAATAACAATCATAATTAATTGTTGCATTTCACATGCACAGGAAACTTGATACTTCTCCTACCCAAATAGTATTATATAGGTAGAAGATTCATAAGCGAACATAAAATTTACTTACCTCCTTTGAGACGCCATAATTTGTTCTTATTCAAGACAACTAATATGGACAGTACACATCGTTCGCGCCATTTCAAGACAAAGATACGTCATTGGCTAAACCATTGGTGCCAAATGAAGAGGTCCATACAAAAATTGTTACCTTTATTCACGTAATATGAAAAATAAAAGTAAAGTAAAAAATGTTCCAATTTTGGAACAACGGGTTCAAATGGGTTAACCCGTTTGACAGTAGCTGTAAACTACAATTTTATGTAATGTACTGCGTTTCTAGGTTTTCTTTATATTTAAAAATACTGGATGAGCTTTTTGGTGTGTGTGTGAGAGAGAGAGAGAGAAAACCGAATTACCTATTCTTCTAAATAAGTATTGGTAGCAGCAGTGAACTTCCCGAAAGTAGGTATCAAATTGTAACTCATTAAAAAAGATTTGTAAGAAATTCATGTTTTACAGTCATCGAATATTACTGTCTGAATCAATCTCTCTCAAATACAAAACAAGCAATACATTCTTCTCCATACACGTCACCATCATTCCACAGAAGATTCAATCTTTTCTCTACATCTTGTGTATAATAAATTTCGTCGTCGTCCGATCAGAGGAACTTCTTCCCAATACTACATTAAGCTTCTATTACCAGACAGCTTTTCAGGTTATATTTACCATTATAAACTGTATAAAGAAAGCAGGAATAGCATATAGCTGGTAAACTAAGTTTCTACACACAGTTCTACCTACCTAGGCTCAGTAGTCACCGAATCCTGACTACCACAAGCAGATGTTCAATAAACAAGAGCGTTCCAATAAAATGAAACCGTCATAAAGACAGTGACTATCACTTCTTCAAACGTTGTCAGATTATTCCTTCTGCATTACCAACTGGTAATAAGGTTTTTTTAATGTTTCTTCCTTTAATTTGAACGTTACTGGTAGCGTAATGACCTATTACGTGTGACGTACTGGAAAGTCACTAGGCAACTCTAACAGGAACGAACTCTAGTGCATCTCTGCGATAAACTCTTTGATCCTATCAGAGAAGATAAATTTGTAAATGGATTTTTCTTTATTTCAGTAATAATGGTATTTGTAAAATTTTATTTATTTAAGTAGCGGTAGTGAATTAGTTGTCTTAGGCGCCCGTCTGCGATTTAAAAAAGAAAATTTAAATAAAAAGCGTTACCACGAGAACGAGAAATGTAATTCTATACCAATACTCTTCTGAAAAATCCAGGACTTGTATATAGTTCTCTAACTTGAATGTAATTTGGCGACAAAATGCTTGCTATACTTACCAGTTTCTAGGAATGACGCCAGCTTTAATATTCCGCAGGAGGGGGCAAGCGGAGGAGCAGCTAATTTTTTGTATGCCAGTATTTTACTAGTCATTCATCACAATATACCATGTTTTGGGAGCAGGTGTAGCTATGAGGGAAGTGAAGCGCTTACCCCTCTGTAACATAATCACTGCCAGACTACATTATTCTCTTTTTTTAATGTTTCTAATATTTTCCGATCTCACCTACAATATGTATGTATGTATCTTGTTCATTTTATCCCAATCAATAATTATTTTGTATTTTATTATTTATTTTTTTTCAGGCGAACAAAAACTATTTGGAGAGAAATCTAAAAGATAGTGAAAATAATCTTCGAGAAATGGTCCAGCAAAGAAAAGAAATGGCAGTTAGTAACGAATCTTCATGATCTATGTATTGAAGTGACCTTGTGTACAATTCGTGTTGTGTGCATACTTGTATGTTATATGAGAGATTGAAATATCGTTACTGTGGAGATAACGTCCACTTAATATGAATTATTTTACCAATTTATACTAGTAATTGCTAAATTTGTTTTTGTGATGTAAAAATTCAACGTTTCGTATTGTACATTACATATTTATTTATTAATAGTTTTGCATGTTTAGTTATTTGAGGCGTCAGGATTAAATAAATTGCAACCCACTTTTCAACGAATACATTTTGTTTGGTCTGAGTCGTTTATAATTGATCTTTGTCAATTTCTGTTTAATTACATACTTCGTGTTTAATAACGTATGGACGATTCGTACAATTGTCTGCTGCTTCCGTAATGTTGCTTTTAACATAAATTAAACTTAGCAAAGTTGCAAACTGATAAATTAATGAAAATTTTATAGACTAACCATTATAATGAATCTCTCCTGGTGTAAAAGTCATCCTGAAATAGGCAGAGAATTTAGAAAGTTGAGTAGTTATTATAATGCGATTTATTCAGATCATATGTTGTGTAACTTTGTTGCGTATTATTCTTTGATAATTATTAGTGTGTGAATATATCTCTAGGCTGAACACACAAGTTTCTCACAGTCAGGTTATGGCATACGTTTTGAAATTTATATCTTATTGTATTGTATATTCAATAAAAATATAGAAAACTTAATTAAAGTTATAACGCTTTTCATACTTCTTTTCATTTTTCCTCTTCCTGTTTTGATACTACACAGATTAACATTACTTGCAGATTTTGTATAATTAATTCAAGTTGTAGTAACACGACATACTTACGTATGTAATCTATATTCAGAGTGGCTCAAAAACATGTACACATTGTTTAATTGTGAATAACTCTCAAATGGATTAACGGAAACGTCTCATTTTTAGTAGCATTATTGTTTAATGCTCTGTTATTACATTGCAATGCGTAATAAGGAATTGTCAACACACTCATGATGCCGCCGAACTACTGCAAAGTCAAAATTCGATATATATGCACAGGGGCATTCGATGGCTGCTCGCAGATCATACAATGTGTGAGACTTTTGTCTATAAATAACGTTCCCCCATAAGTAAAAGTTTAAGAAGAGTGAGGTCTGGGGAACCTGGGGGATACTTGACAAACCCTCTTCGACCTATCAATCGTTCGAGTAAATTTTCATTGAGAAACTCCATGACAAGATTATGGAAGTACGATAGAACACCATCTTGTTGGAGATAAAGCCTCTCGCCCCCATACAGATCTCTGATGGTAGGCAAAATGCATGTCTTTAGCATCTCTAGGTACTCCTCAAAGGTAATTGTTTCTATAAAGAGTGAGTGAATTGTTCGAACACAATACGGGAGTTGGCAGGAGTTGTTGCTGTGAAAGGTCGCCCAGAACGTTTTTTGTCACATGCGTAACATAGTCATCGGCTTCAAATTTATTTCGAATTCAGGCAATTGTTAAACGTATCGGTGGTTGTGTTTCAAATTCATTTTGCTATTGTCATAGCATCCCAGTAATGGTTTTGTACTTCACATACCACCTCGTGACCGCCTTCCTTCCTTCAAATATCAGCCATGTATCGATGTGGCTTCACTGACGCCATCTACACAAAAGAAAATGTAGCCATTATTGGGATGCAATGAAATAAGAGCAATAAACTATAACATTACCAAAAGTGAGACATTTCCATCAAATAAGAGTAATTCATAATCAAACAGTGTATACATTATTTTGAGCCACTTAACGATGTGACGGCTAACTCCCAGACCACTGCACCGATTTTGGTGGTTAGACTTCGACCTAATGTAGATTTCTAGCACATTTTCGACCAGGGAGAAAAAGATTAGGGATAACATGTAAAAATAATCGAAAACAAAAACAGTATAATGAAAAATGGTAAAGAACGAAAAATAAGAGAGAAATCGCGGCCAGAGGTCTTACACTAATAACTGTGGTACAAATTCCATAGTACTAGGGACCCACGTATGTCCGAATTGGCCGTCAGCAAATCAGAGGCCAGAAAATTGGCGGGACGTGCGTTAGTTAATTGACCCCGTCACGTGGTATGACGTGTCACTTCCCGATTAATGTCCTGTTACATTATCATTTCCCGCCAATTTCTTGGTACCTCATTGGCTGACGGCCAATTCCGACATACCCAGGTCCATACTACTACTATCGATATTTTAGAAAATAATGCAGATCTGACAGTTTCATTCTATCACGATCTAAACCATAAGTATTAGAATTGTACAAGTTTCGATTACAATAAATGACCACGGCAAAGATGATGCCTGCTCTTAGGGTAATGAATCTATATCAATAACCATTTCTCAGCATCTGCTAATGTTTCTGCTCTGTGCCAGTGAATACTGAAATATGAAGTGTTGTCGATTTGTGTCACGTTCCATATCGGAATTAAAAGCGAGATATATAAGCTGTTATTGCGAAACTAAGGTTGTATGTGAGAACGCACTTTTAATTACTTATTTACAATTTTTTTTATAGTTTCTGTCAATATTGAAACCGAAAGGTTTATTGAACTGAACTATTTCTGTTTTCACATCACTGATAAAAGCAAAAATATAATGTGTTCTTAGGAAGAATGCTAACTCAATGGCTATGAAACCGAAAATGGTAACTTTATTCTACTTCTAGTTGCAATAGAATAGGGTTCCCAAACTCGGGACGTGAAAAACAAGGCGAATATGAAGACGTGTGTGTATGATTTAGCGTAACTCTGGAATGCCTGAAGCGATTTTAACCAAACTTTGTACACATATTACTTACAGCCTGGAAAAGACGGAGTAAGACCCAACAGCGCACCAAGGAAGGAGAGAATGGGGAGACAAAAATAGTCGAAAATGATCAATATTAGTGTAGAATCCATAGTTTTGAGGTCCATGAGCTGATTGATGACAGTTCCAATGTCTTTTAAATCCAACTTCTTCCCCCAGTGTAGATAAGACCCCTAACACCTAGGGGAGTAGATGGGGTGACAAATAGTAACACTCCAGATGCCATTTAAATCCAATTTAAACCCTTATAGCCCTCAGGAATGGTGCCTTCCATCTCAATTCAGGCAGAGCATGTACCATCACCATCTCAGATATTGTTGAAACTTTTTTTATAGCAACTAGACATGTTTTTAAGAGACCCATATTTTTTTGTTTTGTCGAAAAAAATTTTCCCGCCAAGTAATGGGCCATCAAAGACGGGGAGTACAATTTATGAACTGTAGAAGACATGAAAAATGGTCAACTTCGGAGCCTCACCATTCGGCTATGGAGACAGGTAGAGTTATAATTCTTGTTGTAGTATGTACATAGGGATGTAAATAAAATATATTTTATTGTAGATCGGTTTGCGCATGCGTACCTTTTTGTACATAAATTAACAAATGAACGTTAATTTATCTGAAATGTCGAAGTTTGCGAATTTTTTTCGAGCACTTCCGGTTCGAATTTTAAAATTCTGTTTTCACGGTTGGTAAGACCTAGTTACCCGCTTTCCGAAAAAAAATTTTGTATTGCTTCTGTGTCCAACCGTTTTGTCGCAAAAAATTCGAGAAATTGTAAAATTCTCAAAAATCGCCATTTTCTCGAAAACACCATCTTTTAAAATTCTGAAATTTTGTCAGATGGTTTAGCTTTACATGAATAATACACACACCAAATACCGTTCTCGACCAATGTTTCATGAATTAACTACAGCCTTTTGAAGTTAGCGAAGTTTCGTTAACTTTGATGTCACAGTTGGCAACACTGGAAACAATAAAAGTGCAATGATTTGATGATGTTTGTGGTTCACATTAATTAAATGGAGAATAAAAGGTCTTCCTGACTTGTTTTTTATTATTTTGATCAAAAAAGCTCTCTGGAATAGTAAAATGAGCCTCCCTCTTACTCGTCCGTTTTCTTAAACTGAAGTAATCTGAAATGGAAATTACGATTACGAAACACACAAATTTTAAGTTTACTTAAAATGGCCATCCAATAAATTCTGATGATCTATAAAAAGCCTGAACTATTACCTCAGTGATGACTTGGAATGATCCAGACAAAGTCTCAATTAAGTGCGATGTCATTTCAGTGATCGAAAAAGGACAGAAAGTTAAAAAAAAAAAAAAAAAAAAATCGAAACATTTTCTTACGCGTTCCATCAAAGAAATTTACGGACTTTCTTTTAAACAGAACAATCTCAGCATAAGAATGGGTCACTCGGAATTTTATAGTATTCGACTAAAGTGGGTCAGTACGCAACCTGCGAGGGAAGTGTGTGCGTGTGTATTGTGCAAATTTTAAGTTATCTGCTACTGCGTTGCAACAAATCAAAGGTGCAACCTGTATTGAAGCTGTCATGAGTGACCTATTTCCTTTAGTAGTATGATCCGCTGAAAATGACAGCTGTCTTCTTCAAGAATGTGGTGAATGTCCTGGAATGAAAGGAATAAGTGTGTAGTCTTTGATCTTGCTGAAAATGAAAGTGTTACGTACGCCGTATGGGAAAACAAATGATCTCGTTAAAAAAAAAAAAAAATGTGCCACTTTCCGTTTTTGTATCGTACATTGCTGGTTTAACTGTAAGAATTGTAATTCATGACTATATCAAGAAAATCCAAAGAGAATTAATTGCTACCGAAAAGCATCTTATAAAATTTCAAGATGCAAATTCTATTTTACTTCATGTGGACTTCGTTGAAAACTGGACTGTTATTCTGCAAAGTGAAATTCAGAGTTATCACCGGAATATGGAACAACTGACAGTTTTGTTGTAATAAGCGACGACAAGACACACGATTCGGCTCATGAACTCGTAGCCATAGACAAGATTCTAAAAATTCTCGAAGAAAAGCGAAAATATAGGTTATAGAAAAAGGTTCGAATACGTGGAAATAAGTGTCTACAATTTCCCAAACCTTGTCAGTGATTTATGATGGTGCTGCATCCCACTTTAAAAATCGCTTTCAGATGTTCGAGATACAGACAGGTCAGATAAAGCAGTGGTTGTGCAGTGAAACCGGCCATGCTAGGGTCTCTGCGACAGTATTGGGGGGGGGGGTAAAGAATGTGGCAACGCGGCATAACCTTAGGCAAAAACAGATACACAGTATTAAAACCGCAGAAGAATTCGTGAGTATAGTGCAAGTACAAACTGCGGGTATTACTCTCGTTTTGTTGTCTGGAACTGAAATCGACAACTTTATAAAAAAAAAAAAAAAAAAAAGAAAAAAAAAGAAAAGGAAAGGAAAGTATGCGACCGGTAACTGGTATTCAAAGATGTCACCTTTGGCTTTCGGAAAATGGTGAAGTTTTTATGGCAGTAACGGGTCACCATAAACTAACTTCATGCTTCCCCCATAATCGAGCTTCTGCAATTCAAAGTGTAGATTTAAGAAGTCAGCAAAAAGGAACTTTTGTTACATACATATGCGCAAAGGCGCCGATTTCTCTGTAGATTAGGGGGGGGGGGGAATTCAGATGCAGAAGGTATATATATGATGATTTTAAGACAAATTGCATTCAAATTATGCCAAATACTGTATATTCATAAATACAATAGGGGGCCCCACATCAGCTTTGGGGGGTCCGGTCCCCCCCAGGATCGGCGCCCTTGCATATACTTATGATAACCAGTGGTGCGTAGCAGAATTATGAATAACTCATGAATTATGTACAGTTGAAGTGCTGTTTATGCTTCCACATGGACTTTGAGCAGGGTACAGGTTTCCAGAAGAGCATAAGGGAAGTGAAAATAAGTGTTTTGTGATTATCGACAATGTGCTATGCAGGGGCGGATCCAGGACGGACTTCTGGGGGGGGGTAATACTGCTACTTAGAGCTACTTTTAAGAGCTCGAAACACTGAAATGGGTTTTATTTACATGTAAAATAAGAACGTTTCTTCTGGGAGGGCGATCGACTCCTTGGATCCACCTCTGGACGAGTTGTGAGTGTACTACTGCTATTAGCGAAGAAGACACCAAGCAAGCAAATGATTGGTCCATGTGAAAAAAAAAATCAGTGAAATTTTGCTTCCGAAGACCATTTTAAGTAAGTGAACTTAAAATTTGTGTGTTTCGTAATCGTAATTTCCATCTCAGACTACTTCGTTTTTAAAAAAACGGAGGAGAAGGGGGGAGGCTTATTATACTATTTTAGAGCGCTTTTTTGATCAAAATAATAAAAAAAACAGCCAGGAAAACCTTTTATTTTTCATTTAATTAATGTGAACCACAAACATCATCAAATCATTGCATTTTTATTGTTTCCAGTGTTGCTAACTGTGACATCAAAGTTAACGAAACTTCGCTAACTTCAAAAGGCTGTAGTTAATTCATGAAGCATTGGTCGAGAATGGTATTTGGTGTGTTTATTATTCATGTAAAGCTAAACCATCTGACAAAATTTCAGAATTTTAAAAGATGGTGTTTTCGAGAAAATGGCGATTTTTGAGAATTTTACAATTTCTCGAATTTTTTGCGACAAAACGGTTGGACACAGAAGCAATACAAAATTTTTTTCGGAAAGCGGGTAACTAGGTCTTACCAACCGTGAAAACAGAATTTTAAAATTCGAACCGGAAGTGCTCGAAAAAAATCCGCAAACTTCGACTTTTCAGATAAATTAACGTTCATTTGTTAATTTATGTACAAAAAGGTACGCATGCGCAAATCGAACTACAATAAAATATAGTTTATTTATATCCCTATGTACATACTACAACAAGAATTATAACTCTACCTGTCTCCATAGCCGAATGGTGAGGCTCCGAAGTTGACCATTTTCCATGTCTTTTACAATTCATAAATTGTACTCCCCGTCTTTGATGGCCCATTACTTGGCGGGAAAATTTTTTTCGACAAAACAAAAAAATATGTGTCTCTTAAAAACATGTATAGTTGCTATTAAAAAAATTCAACAATATCTGAGATGGTGATGGTACAATTTTATTTTTATTTTTTTTTATTTTTTTTATTTTATTTTATTTTTTTTTTTTCCTGAGTTGAAATGGAAGGCACCGAATGGTAGTGGGGATGGGGTGAAATGGTGACCTAAAAATATTGGAACGACCGATATTGGTGCCAAATTGTTAGTTTTCAGCGTCGCTAAGTTAATTGATGGTAGTCCGGTCACAAAATTAAGTTCAATCTCAGGTGTGTGTAAGACCCCCTTAGCTCTTAGGGAAAGTGAGAGAGGCACACATAAAAATGATATAAAAAACGAATGATGTTAGTGTCATAATTTTCGGGCTTGCTTAGATAAAGGGCGACTCTCCAAATGCCATTTATGTTCAATTTCAGCCCCCAATTAGCACTGGGAAAGGGGGCATTGTGACATGTAAAAATAATAGAAAATGACCGATATTATGGTCGAATCCATAGTTTTCGGAGTCCTTAAGTTGATTAGTGTCAGTTACGATGAACTTCAAGTTCAGCCTCCTGTAGGGGTAATATATAAAATGAAAGAAAACGACTGATATTAGTGTAAAGTCTATGCTTTGCGGGGTCTCTGAGATGAATAACAACACTTCCGATGCCGTTTAAATCCAAGTTCAGCTTCATTAGTATTCCCTGGGAGGAAATGGTGCCATGAAAAAAAAAGAAAAAAAGACCGATATTATTGTCCAATCCATAGGTTTTCGGGGTCCCTAAATTAGTTGGTGCCACTCCTTATATCATATAAGTCTACGTTAAACCCCCATTAGTACCCCCAGTGTGAGAGAAGAGGACATGTAAAAATAACCGAAAACGACCGATATTGTCGAATCGATAATTCTTGATGTCCCTGAAATTAATAATTACACTCTCGGTAGCGTTAAAGTCCAAGTTCGGCATGGAGGGTGAGAAGGGCAAAAATAAAATGTCTCAAATGACAGATTAGTGTCGAGTGCTTGTCAAACTATTAGGTTAGAATTTCAATGACATTTAATGCCACGTTTAGCCATAGAGGGCGTGTAAGCTGGATTGCCAATTTACAGGAGTAACGCTCAAGGCGTTGCTCGCATATCTACTATAAACAGAGTGGTAAGAAACTATTTGAAAAAACTTCGGGAACTGATTCCTGACACCGAAACAAGCAAAAAAAAAATCCTCTGCAACTTTGGTCAGTGAAGGATAGTTTCGGCGATATAAGATGCCAAAAGCGTAGGAGAAATGAACTTCAGAGGGCTGTAATTCAAAAACAACGCAACGTAGAGAGTGTGGTTTAGAACATGAAACTCGAAGTCATACCTGCTCGATTGAAAAATGTATATTTCAAACCTCCACAAGTTGTGTGTGAGGGATTTTCCAAATTAACGTAGAGATTACTTGCCAGGTTATATCGGATCGTTACGTTCCTTTGGGGAATTACTTCTTGCAGATGTTTGAAACATACATTTTTCAATCGTGCAGGTATGACTTTGAGTCATGTTTTAAACCGCACTCTCTACGTATCGTTATTTCAGAATTACAGCCCTCTGAAGTTTATTTTTCCACGCTTTCGGTACCTTATATCGCTGAAACTATCCCTCACTGACCAAAGTTCCAGAGGACTTTTTTTACTTGCTAGTCTCGGAGTCGGGAATCAGCTACCGAAGTTTGTTCAAATAGTTTCTTACCACCCTGTATATTTGGATGTAGGTATGAATATAATTGCAGTATAGCTCCGAAAGGTCCGGAGCACTTTTAACCAAACTTAATAGACATATGACTGTCAATCTGGAAAAAAAAAAAGATACTTTAGCGGAAAGACATCTCTAGAGGATGAGAGTTGGAAGGAGTGTAAAAATAATACAAAACAACTGATATTTATTTATCTAACAATGCCAGATACAGCTCAGACAGAGGCCATTTTATACTGGATATCTAACAATAACAATGGAAAGGATTTGGGAAGGTATCGGCCAGGGCCTGTTTAGTAGGTACCAGTGGCGGCTAATGTTAGTGTTGCAGCTTTGCGCAACGACCAAAGTATTTCAAGAAAAAAAATATTATTAGCAATAGTAGTAAAGAACAGAAAAAAATACTTTCTAATACTCCCATATATACTTTAAATAACTTTTTTTAACTTCTGTAACTGTCCGTTTCGTTAATTCGTTTTAAAAAGCGAAAAATAATCCGTCACAGAGTCTAATTTATATTGTGTTGCAGCGAGCATACAACGACCAGATTCCTTTAGCGCGGGAATTGGAGCAAATGTTAAGTCTCCTTTCCCTTATCTCAGAAGTTAAAGGGTCTGGTCGTTGCAGTGCTTCTGCAACACAGCACGGTTTCCAGTGAATGAGAAGGTTTTTCGCGCTAAATAAGCTTTCTGAATTTTATTTCACTAGCAATTAACAAATGGAATTTGTTTTTATGCATTCATATTTTTAATTATGGTACTTATACTGAAGCAAATCAATATAATGACAATTAAAAAAGTGATAGCAGAATTACAAAATAAGAAAGAAAATATGTAGTAGAGCAGAAATCAAATGAAAGTAGATCCGCATTTACATGTTAATTCATAGCTTATATAGATAATGAAGGTTTCTTCTACAGTAATTTGTGAACCAAATATTAATAAGTCAATATGCAGAATCTGTGGATAGTATTTTATTATATACATATTTCTTTTATAAAATAAGTATATTTTATACTCTTGATAAAACTGTATGGTGGAGAACGCCACATTGAATTTGGGACTAGTTAGAGGCGTAGCTACGAGGGGGGTCCACCGGGTCCAGACTTCCCCAAAATTTCGAAACTCGACTAGCATTTGTAGACTTTCTTAACGAACTATACTTGGTTAACAGAAAAATGATTGATGTAAGCTAAATATTTTATTTTACGCCTCATCATGTACTCTTTCTTTTCTTATAGAAATAATCGTTCTATCATTTTTTCTAAAAATATAGGTGACAGTAATTAGTAGTCATGGAGCTATTTCTCGTAGACAATAGATTTTATTGCCCCCTTAATTGCTTTATTACCTAACGACTTTCGATGTCAATATGGCCGTGTCGGCCTTGGGGAGACCGGCCCCGGGCTTGGGGGAAGTTTCTGGGGGAAGTGGTTTTATTACTTGTGCAATAGAGGTTGTTTGGAAAAGTGGAATGACCTCCTTTCTTGTTGAAACATGCTCCTATACGATTCTTGAATCGAAATTATAATCAAATTAGAATTAAAACCATGATTTAGATAATTAGAGCATTGGTATACGTCATTGAACGCAATCCCTAGCTTCAAACATGAAACAACACGATATTTGATTGAGGATACGGCTTTGAATGCTGTTCCTAGCTTCAAACATGATTTAATACGTTTATTGAATCGAAATTATAATCAAATTAGAATTAAAACTACGATTTAGATAATTAGAGCAACGGTATACGTCATTGAACGCAATCCCTAGCTTCAAACATGAAACAACACGGTTTTTGATTGAGGATACGAGTTTGAACGGTGTTCCTAGCTTTAAACATGATTTAATACGTTTATTGAATCGAAATTATAATTAAATTAGAATTAAAACTATGATTTAGATAATTAGAACTTCAGTATATGGCTTAAAACGCGGTCCATAGTTCCCACAAGGTTTTTCCCCATTAATTTAATTATGATCTGCCTTGTAAAGCTCGTAACTAATTGAACACTCTTATTTGAACTAGAAAATTATGAATAATGAATATGATTACACCCTTTAAGCTCCAATGTTTAGCAACGATTTTTAATGGTGCTTTGTTTTACGGCGTAAAGTATTAAGATGGGCGGGAAAAAGGAAGGATAGGAAGAAATATTTATTTATTTTCATCTATTTTTTCTTGTTGCGAACTGCACTTCTTTCGTTTAGCTTGTATGGTTCTTAAATGATAGACTTAACTTTGCTATTTTTCAGCGTTGCTCAGTACGAAATTCGCAGATACGCAAGGTTCTGTGTTCTCTCCAAGCGCCATTGCAATACTGAGGGTGAAGATTGAAGTTCAGTTTCTCACACCCTATGCAAACAACCTTGCGATATGATTGGCCAGGAAAAAACCAGTTTGCTCCACCTCCAATGTTTAACCATGGGGGCCAATCACTCCCTCTAGTTTGAGGGAACGGGAGAACCAACCCTTTCCCCACCTCTCTTTCCATCATCAATGTCTTGTGTGAACAAGTTTCTACCCGCTCCCCACCCTTCCCCCGCATCTCTTGACCGCATTCTGTGTGATCAGGTTTTTACCCTGCGACAAGTGACACACATTTTTCCCCACCCCTCACTGCCACTCTTTGGCTGCATCCTGTGTGAACATGCTTATACCTTCTCTCCCCCAACGGCGATAACTGACACATTTTTCCTCACAAAGGGTGTTTTTTCAAACCAGTTCTGGTGGATGGTTTGCGGACAACAAGCTCTTCCCCGCCCATTCAGACAAACAAACAAGGTATTGCCAGGCTGTCCTTGTACTCATTGCCAATAACCTGATGAATAAATGGTTGTCCTTCATTTTGATTTTGCAAAACAACACACACACAAAAAAGAACCTGTAGAATGGTTTTGTGTATTCCCACATACAATAATTATGCTGTTCTTTTCGGCAAAATACAAGTTATTGAAACAGTTGTTGAAATGATAGCTATATAGCTTACTGAATAAAGCCGGAATTTTAAAATTTAGGAACATTGTCGGCTGAACCCAACTAACGAATTTTATTGCTTGGTAAACAACTATTTGCTGTGAAAAATACGACAATTTGGCGTCTTTAAGGTATGAATTGAGACATGCTGGCGATGTTTTTCAAACTTTAGGCATTGTGTGAAAATTCCATGGTATTACCTCTATAGAAAAGAAATATTTGCTTTGATTCGGCAAGAGACCGACAAAGGAATTCTTTTCTGCTTCTTTGCAGACTGAGGCAATGCTGTATTACAAGGCAAATTCATTTACTTTATTTTTTTCTCCCCCTATTCCATTCCCCTTATGTTAATGAATAAATAAAAAAATATATTATATAAATGGAGTACACATTTCCTGTATTAACAATTTTGCTCGTGAAGTTTTCTACCTTGCTTCTGCCTTGCTTCTTTAAAGTGTTTTTTCTGGATTTTTTTTTCTGTGTTTGTTCAAAGAAGAAGATATTATATTCAAGTAAGTTTTATATCATTATAATTGATTAGATATATTTGCATAAGTATCGAATGGTGGGACTCCCCTAGAAAATTAACACATATTGTTTTTTCTTATGAAAATAATTAACACGGTGTAGAAACGAACTGAGTTTGCCAATATGTTTTAACTTGTGGGGAGCATATCGAGCCAAAATCGGGGGAGCTGTGCATGAGGGATAGTCCCCCAAACAGGGGAATCGCGGCTGCCTTATAACGCACTCCGTGCTTACCGAAAATCGGGGGAGCTGTGCATGAGGGATAGTCCCCCAAACAGGGGAATCGCGGCTGACTTATAACCCCTTTCGTGTTTACCGAAAATCGGGAGGGGAGCTGTGCATGAGGGATAGTCCCCCAAACAGGGGAATCGCGGCTGCCTTATAACGCATTCCGTGCTTACCGAAAATCGGGAGGGGAGCCGTGCATGGGTGCATAACCCCCCAAACCTTAGGGATCCGCGTGTGACTTATAACGCCTTATGTGTTTATCGA
Organism: Thermobia domestica; assembly: GCF_964235325.1. NCBI lineage: Eukaryota > Metazoa > Arthropoda > Insecta > Zygentoma > Lepismatidae > Thermobia > Thermobia domestica. The sequence goes on along the minus strand of NC_137454.1, from coordinate 232,492,125 downwards.
AAACCGAGGGGAAGCATACATGGGTGCATAGCCCCCCAAACCTGAGGGAACCGCGTTTGACTTATATTGCTTTTCGTGTTTGCCAAACAGTGGGGATCCATACATGCGGGGCATAACACCCAACAGGGAAAAGCTAGCTTCCTGAACGGTCACCACGAAGGAACGAAATATTTGTTTTTTTTTTTTTTTTTTAATTGTTTGAATACTATGTTTGAGTTTTGATTCCGTTTCGGTTGTGTTTTTGGACAAGTTGACCACAGGAAAGAGTGAAGAATGGAACTAGCATTATTATATTATAGTTAAGAATATGTGGGGGACACGAAAAATATCTTGGCAGTGTTAATCTTTTTAGAGAAAAATGCGTAGTGACATCCGTTAAGAACCGTCAATGAGATACTTTATAGTTTTAGAAATGCATGGTGACGTCCCTTAAGAACCGCCAATGACGGTTGGACTTATAGTTTTAGAAATGCGTGGTGATGTCCCTTAAGATCCGTCAATGAGATACTTTATAGTTTTAGAAATGCGTGGTGACGTCCCTTAAGAATCGCCAATGACGGTTGGACTTATAGTTTTAGAAATGTATGGTGATGTCCCTTAAGATCCGTCAATGAGATACTTTATAGTTTTAGAAATGCGTGGTGACATCCCTTAAGAACCGCCACTGACGGACTTTACGGCAAAAATCAAGTGTGCAATTTCTTTGAATCTTTATAACTGAAATTGTGATTAAACAGAATTGCGTACTGTCCAATATTTTTGATGGTAGATTTTATATAAATACATTGTGTCTGAATGATTTGTCATGAATCTGTATTCATATTGGATTGTCTTTTCGGAAAATAAGCAATTTACACATAAAGAACACTTTTAGAACAGATACATATTCAATATTTACTACAGATAATGTTCAAAATATATTGTTTAGTGTAAAATAATTAAGTTCAACAGAAAAGATAGACATTTGTCTTGCTTGTATCCCTAATATTTAGAAAATCAGTCAGTATTAAGTGTACAGATGTATTCACAAAGTGTTCAGAAGTGAACAAAAAGTGTTTAGATCCGCGAAAAAGTGTTTTAATGTGTTTTCACACTGAAAAATGTACTTATATAAAGAGTTCTTAGTTGTAGTGGATGCAATTTCCAAGATACATGTGAATATTGCAATTTTTACGTAAATGTGTAGACTTTTCTTTCCCACAGTTAGACTCGAAAGAAAAGAACTACGTTCATTGATTCATTTTTCCCTTTGAATTCGTGTTAGAATAGCTTGTTTATCACGAAACGTAGTGAATACTCAAACGGTTCTTTTCCAAGACATGACGAATAAACGAATGTAATTAAGTGAGAGAAATTTAAGGTTCTTTATTTCTGAATAAGTGATGGGAATATATATAAAATATGAACTTGCGTATTTTTAACATGTGTTGCAGTATTCAGAATCTTAATCATATGGTAGTCACATGGTTTTTGTACATACTAACTCTATATTAAGCAAGGTAATGAGTGAGAAAAATGAATATTGGCTTTGTAAAAATGAAATGAAATACGAAATATCTTGTTAGGGATGCAGAAAGAGAATCCAATGCAGTGTGAACGCGCTCTTTTTGCGTGGAGGAAGAGGGACTATACCCGGAGTGAATTTACCCTCATAACTTTTAATTACTGAATGCACTCTTTTGAGTAGAGAAAAGGGGGTATACCCATCCTTAAGAGTAATGTCACCCATTACTGAACGTTACTTGTTTTATACATGGATTTCGCAGTGAGGCAGTAGGATTTCAATGTAAATGTATGCAGCAGTACTAGTAGAGGGGGTTATCCCCCTGAAAGACTGGGGCTTCATACCCCAGAAATGATGTGGTACCGCACCACTTAAGTAAATACTTGTTCTGTCACTGAAAGACATGGGTTTATATTCCTTATTTAACCCAATAGTTTTACTTATATGCGTTTGATCCTCAATAGTTTGATAGAATATTAAGACCAACAGAATATACAAGCATGTGCTATGGTTTATTACACATTGAAAACATATATACTATACTCACCTGAGAAATATACGGAACTTTGTCGCACACGCGTCAGCACTGCGGGACTTTCAACGCACAACTAATCTTTAATTATGACTTTTGCCGATAGGTGTCACTAGTAGTAGTGGTTGTGCAATACATGATAGGACACGATATAACATGCATTTGGTGTGTAGGGGTATCATTTCCTTTCACGGCAGCGTACGTGTAAGATCAAGGACAAGCTTTAGCGCATCTTAATTAATTAACTATATAGTTTTAATACTATTAAATAAAGTATAAAGAAATTGATTCAAGCCTATTGTATTCCAGACATTGAAGCTTTGCCGAACCTTGAGTGGTGGTAGCAGCACAAATAGAACACCCAAACATTTTTGTTTAGACTTACAGCGACACAGTGTCGACATTTTTCTTCTTTTTTGGTTTTGTGAACGAACAACTGAGGCTTGAAAGGTGTGTATTTCTTCACTTATTGTTTTTAAAAAAAAAGAAATTATACATGTTTGAGCTGTATTTAACCAATATTAATGAACAGAGAGAGACTTATTGTGTCTGTATATTTTAAAAGAATAGTTTACAACTCAATATATTTTTATTGATTTTTTTTTCATAAATTGAACAAATTGCTTTCTATTTACATATCATTATTTGACTATAGATTGAAAATAAGTGAATGCTTTTTATTTACATATCATTATTTGACTATAGATTGAAAATAAGTGAATGCTTTTTATTTACATATCATTATTTGACTATAGATTGAAAATAAGTGTTTGCTTTTTATGTACATATTATTAAAATATAACTATAGGTTGAAAGTAATTGAATGTGCTTTCTCTCTCTCTTTTATATTCAACTGATATATTAACGTCAACTTGATAACTCAAAATAGTTTTTTTTTGTCTTATTTCTTTCAGATGGATTTCTTCTGCCCGTCCGAAGAATTGAATATGGTTGATGAAATTTATCTCCAGGAATTGGTGCGCGGTTTCAACGAGTACCCGAGGGTCTTCAGTACCTGGAAAGCCATCATGGAATTGAACAGGCTGGGATATCGGGGCTCGGGGAGATGCGATGCACTCCTACGCGCCCTTCGTGCCTTCGAAGGTAATGATACATTACTTCTCCAGCACTGCGTAAGCAGTGCTGATATATTAGATTTATTTTTGTATGGATTTTTCCGTACATGTGATACTTACGAATCGGCGCAGTCAAAACTCTTTTATTTATTATCATGTGGGGAAGGTCAGGTGGATAGGATAAAAGATACAGAGTTATCGGACTTTTTTGATTTTGGCACGCGCTTTGTTTCGGAACCGTGCTTAATCCCATCCACAAATAATGCCATAGTCATGCCCGCTCAAGAAAATCATAACTTGAGTCCTAATAATCTATATCAATTAACAAATGAAGATTTAGCTTTCTTGGATGAAGTAAATGGGATTGGCACTCAAAATTCCGATGAAATACCAGCTGAAGAAATGAGGAGTTTGGTTCAAAACGAGGACAATGCTGTGGTTATACCCACGCAACAAGTCCAGGGAGAAAATCCTGTATACAATCCGCCTGAATACTGTGTACAGGATAATCATGACTATGGGGACCAAATGATTTTTACTCCTCAGCCTAACCCGTCATATGCCAATGTTCCAGCAATGGTTGGACATGGCAACATAAACAACAACAATAGTACAACTGGTACTATTAGTAGTCCTAATAGTGGTAGTACAGGTGGTAGTGGTAGTGATAATAATAATGGCGGGGATAATCAAAGAAATAGTAATTTCGAAGTTATAAGAGAAAGCAGACAAAGGTTTCGTAAGTTTCATCTTACGGGACATGAAATTGCCGTCAGACCTGTGGGTGATGAAAGGAATATTAATAACCCAGAGGCTTATATCGAAAGCTTAGTTAATTTTGCGTTGGAACATGTGATCTCCAATGCACGCCCCTCGGACTACATTGGCTTATACATAGAGAGTAGTAATAGTACCAACAACAAACCAGTGTACGTTCCATTTAGAAGAAAGGGCAATTTCTCTGCTAGGACAGTCCTCACTTCAATCGAACGTGTATTAAATTCGAATGAAGTGTTCCTTTTGGGGCAAGAACTATTGTTTCGATTCCATATCGCTGAGAGTATGCACGGCCAGGGAAGAAATAATACAACGAGTGCCGTTGACAAATATGCAAAATATCAAGATTACTTAGAAAAACGATTAATTCGTATTGAAAATAGAAATATTTACTGTCTCCCTATGGCCATTGTATGGGGCCAAGTAAAGCTCCACGGTACAAAAGATGATTTGTATAATTTAAAAAGAGAAAACTCCGATACATGGCTTCTTAAAGCAGAAGTTCTCTGCGAGATGGCAGGGGTTAACGTTGAAAGTAAGCAAGGTTGTGACTTTTCCGATCTGGACCTCTTTCAAACATATTTGAAAGGGGAATATCAAATCGTAGTTTATGAGGAGCATGAAAAGAATAACCGGGAATATATAATACGTTACCCGGGAGAACCGGCAGAAAATAAGATTTTTATCCTTTATCGAAGAGGTAACACTATTGGTCATTTCGAACCTATTCGTAACATTAGAACTTTCCTTAAGGCACGAAAGTATTGTTATTATTGTTTGGAAGCTTATGATGAAAGGTCACATGCACACAAGTGTAAAACTCGATGTACTTATTGCGAACATACTCACGAACGCGATTATACTGCAAACAAAATTAAATGCAATGCATGCAATAGAGAGTTTGCTGAAGGTGAATGCTTTAATAATCATCTGACACCTAATAAAGCGGCTAGATCTGTATGTGATAATGTAAAGCTCTGCATCAATTGTGGCGTCATCTTTGATAAGAGAAGTCGAAAATCTGATCACATGTGTGGTGAACATTATTGTTCAACGTGCCGTGCGTATGTTGATACAAACCATACATGTTTTGTTCAGAGACAGCGACCTCTTCATACGAAAAGGTTTATGTACATCACCTATGATGTAGAGACGATGTTGAAGGCACCGAATGATCGCGGTGAAAGGGAACACGAAGTTGTACTGGTGTGCTGTCGTCATGTTTGTCACGCCTGTATAAGAAAAGGTATCGATGAGCCCTGTAAAACGTGCGGTGACAATGTTGGAAATCGTTCGTTTTCTTTTAAGACAATGACGGCTTTTATTAACCATGTGTTAGTAGAGCGTCCTGTCTTTCAGAAAATCGTGGCAATCGCGCATAATGGTAGTCGCTACGATGGTCTCTTCTGTCTTAGAACTCTAATAGAAGACCAGCATATTGTACCCAGTGTCCTTATTCAGGGTCAAAAGATTTTTAATATCAGCATAGGTAATCGTATCTTTTTCCGCGACTCTTACCTTTATATTGGCGTCAAATTATCCAAATTACCAAAAACGTTAGGCCTTAGTCAAAATTTAAAGAAGGGAGATTTCCCATATTTATTCAATACTGAAGAAAATCAAAATTATGTTGGTCCCTACCCTCCGATTGAGTACTATGACCCTGAAGGGCGAAGCACAGAAGAAAGAAAACAACTGGAAGCCTGGCACCAAGAACGTGCGGAAAGTGGCGAGGAGTTTAACCTGCAGAGGGATATGCTGGCATATTGTGAGAATGATGTTAGAATTCTAACAGAAGCGGTCATTAAGTTTAGCGCTATCATCGAAGAGAAAACGGAGGGTTTGCAATGTTTCATAACATCATCTACCATTGCAAGTCTTGCGATGCGGACATATCGTACCTTGCACTTACCGGAGAATACTATTCCTATCATTCCCGCGTTGGGATTTCATCATAAGACCAAGTATAGTACAAAAGCTATGCAATGGCTTATGTATATGGAAGACCAATTAGGGATAGAAATCCAGCATGCTAGGAGAGGTGGGGAAAAGTATATTGGTAGGTACAAGGTCGATGGATGGCACGAAGGACTCAACGCTGCCTTCGACTTTTACGGGTGTTATTTCCATGCCTGCCGCCTTTGCTTCCCCTTTAACCGTGACGCGGTTTTGCACGATGCCCAGGACTCGTACAATACGATGGAGAAACGATATGAGCAAACCATGCGCCGCCGTAGGTACCTGAAAAGTATAGGTGTAAATCTATACGAAATATGGGAATGTTCTTGGGACAATAAGGTAAAGACGGATAAGAAAGTGCAAAAGTTTGTTCAAGAACGTTGTACTAATCTACCTGATTTTCTTATTCCTAAGAACTGTTACAACGGTGGTCGCACGGAGGTCTTTCGTTCCTACGTCAATTGTGCGAGTGATGAGCGAATTTCCTACGCCGATGTAACATCGTTATACCCTTGGGTGATGGCACGTAAACCTATGCCGGTTAAATCACCTAAGATTCACACGGGACCGGACTTTCCAGATGTGGAAAGTATTCACGGTGTAGTCAAATGCACAATCGTCCCTCCAAAGGACCTCTACTTTCCGATCTTACCATACGTTGCGGGAGGTCGATTACTTTTCGGCCTTTGCCGCACATGCATGGAAGAAGAAAACACTAACGAATGTACCCATAGCGATGCTGAGTGTGCTCTCACAGGAACATTTTGTACACCAGAGTTACACCTTGCTCTTAAAAAAGGTTACAAAATAATCGATATACATGAGATATGGGAATTTGAACTTTTAGATCCTGAAGAGGGGAATTCAGGAGGGCTGTTCGGGACCTACGTGAATTCCTTCCTTCAGATGAAGCAGGAAGCCTCTGGTTTTCCTGCTTACTGTACCACTGAAGAAGACAAACAAAAATATATCGATGAATATTATGCCCATGAAGGCATACGATTAAATTATGACAATATTAGGATGAACCCGGGATTGAGGCAATGTGCAAAGCTATACCTCAATTCATTGTATGGTAAGTGGGGGCAACGCACAGACATGTCGCAGAGTATAATCGTTAGTGATGAGGTTACCTTTCTTAGGTATTTAACTACGGCAAGGTATGAAATTCAAAGTGTGGTGCCAATTGATGATGACCATCTCATTCTCACGTACAGAGACATTGAAAATGAAAACGTTCCGTTGGAGTTTTCCAATGTGATACTAGCCGCATTTATTACTTCGTGGGCTAGACTTAGACTTTACGAACTACTGACGACTGTAGGACCTGACAGAGTAATCTACTGTGACACTGACAGTATCATGTACTTACAGAAAAAAGATGAGGAACCCTTGTTACCGCTCGGAAACTATTTGGGTGATCTGACGAATGAAATTCCTGAAGGTTGGGAGTTTACAACCTTTATTGGTCTTGGCTGTAAAAATTATGCAATGCGGCTAACAAATGCCCAAGGGGATGTTCGGCATATATACAAAATTAGGGGGATAACACTAAATGATAGGACCTCTCAGAAAATTAACTTTGAGAGTTTCTATAAATTAGTGTCTGGACAATTAGAGTCCACAGTAATAGAAAACCCAAATAGCATCGTTCGTAGACCGGGGTTCCGTATCTTTAGCTGTAGAGAGACAAAGACACACCGTGAGGTCAACAAAAAACGAAAACGGATTGACGAACCTGACATAACCGACGATGAACCAATACGAAAACGTGCAAGTGTACCTTACGGTTATAGGCCCACGAATGAGTGAATGTGACTTGTATGAGTGTCTCTTTCGTGTAATGAAACCCCGAACCATCATCGATTGTAAAAATATTTATTTTTTAATTTATTCTTAATTTATTCCTAATTTATTTAATTTATTCTTAATTTATTTTATTCTTTTTATATTTTCGTTTGCTGTGCAAACAATGTATAATCTAGTCACTTCAGCTTTAATTTTATATCCCAGTGATTTTTTATCCATTTCATTACTATGTATACTCCGAACAATCAATGATTGTGAAAATATTAAAATTCAATGTATGAGTGTGAGTGTGTATATAAAGCAGAGTCTCTATTGTATGCATTCATTTGATTACAAGATGTTAAAGTTTCAACATCCCTCTACTATTTTAATCGCTGGTCCTTCAAGGGCTGGTAAAACTTGTTTTGTAAATCGTTTACTTAATGAACATGATCAAATGTTTAGTATAAAGTTTAATGATATTGTTTGGTGTTATGGTGCAGTAATACCAAAATTAGATGCAAATGCAAAAATACGTTTTGTAGAGGGAATACCTGACATGAATAATTTTGAAATCAAAGAAAATTCATTATTAATACTTGATGATTTAATGTCAGAAACTAATGGTGATGTTGCTAATTTATTTACAAAGTATGCACATCACAAAAAGTTAACTGTAATATTTATTATTCAAAATTTATTTCCAAAAGGAAAACATGCACGTGATATTAGTTTAAATGCACATTATATTATAGTATTTAAAAATCCACGTGATAAATTACAAATACAATATTTAGCAAGGCAAATTATGCCTCGGTATAGTAAAGAAGTCGTGAGTGTGTTCGAAGAAGTAACACGAGAGCCTCACACTTATTTATTATTTGACTTGACACAAAAAACAAACGATGCATTGCGAATACGTACAAATATTTTTCCGAATGAAATCATGTATGTGTACGCTAACGTAAAAGACATGCATACAGAAATTTTTGTTTAGTCTGCATCAAGATGTTGAAGGTGAAACAACACTACAGCACGCTCCGTGCGCTGTGCAAATGCAAGAATACCAAACGAAAACAAATTTTACAAAATGCTTCAGGGGATTTAATAAGAACAATATCTCAAGTAGCTAAGAACACAATAAAAGGAAACATCCCTTTAAATTCTCGTCAGAAGCAACGTTTACGTAGACATAAAAAGATCTTACGTGCTCTATCTCAGCAACGTACTGCATTGAATAAAAAGAAAAAGTTGTTACTACAGAAAGGTGGTGCTCTTTTACCGTTAATCTTGGGACCACTTCTTGCAGCAGTGGGAAGCAGTATTTTTAGTCGTTAAATATGTCAGAATTACGTAAAATGATTTTAGTTCCTGAAAATGCTGTACATGAAATTCAATCGAATCTTAAATCCATAGATTCACATCAGTCACGTTTAGATGAAGAAATGAATAACATCTTAAAACGTCGTGATCTTAGTGTACAACAAAAGTGGAAATTATATCAACAAGCTTTGCATCGTTATTTACAGTATACATCTTCTTCACATAAACCTATTACTTTACCTATCATTCAAGAAGAAGAAGAAAAATCATCATCATCAACAACTTCCAAACAAGATAGCAATACTTCTATTTTACCATTTGTATCAGACATTTTACAATCAGTACCGAAAACACTTCGTAGGAAAACAGATCTATTATTAAAACAGTTGACAAGTTGTAATAAAATTCAGTGGGATAAGTCTGGTACAGTACGTATTCATGAAAAAACAATACCAGGTTCAAATATTATAGATTTAGTAAATGATGTTGTTCGTACAAGAAAATATTCAAGAAATCCTATAGGTATTCATGAATTTAAAAATTTATTAGAAGATCTTAATGTTCCTAAAGAATTTATTGGTACACCTATTAGCACGCCAGCATCAAAAGTGAAAAGTAGTAGTAGTAGTAGTAGTAGTAGTAGTAGGCAACGTATTCGTAAAGTAAGAAAATCTCCTAGTCCTGCAGTAGTAGCTAATTTATTTAAACATTGGAAAGAATATAGTATGTAAAATGACAAAATTATCCAAAATATATTATGATTATTCAAATCCTGATTCTTTATCAAGTATACAAACATTACAACGCAAAACAAAGTTATCTAAAAAGAAAATTAAAAAATGGTTAGCTTCTCAAGATGCTTATACATTACATGCACCAGCTCGTAAAGTTTTTGAACGTAAAAAGTATTATGTTAGTGCACCAAATGAAACATTACAAATGGATTTAGCAGATATGCAAAATATTGCAAAGTATAATAATAATTATAAATATATATTATGTTGTATTGACATTTTTTCACGTTATGCATATTGTGTTCCGTTAAAAACAAAGAAAGGTCCTGAAATGGTAAAAGCAATAACAAAAATTTTTAAAAATTTCAAGTTACCTGTGTTTAACGTACAAACAGATTTAGGTGGTGAATTTTATAATCGACATGTAAAACAATTGTTTAAAGAATATGAAATTAATCATTATAGTGTTCATTCCGAAATTAAGTGTGCGTTAGCAGAACGCTTTATACGTACATTAAAAGAAAGATTGTATCGTTATTTTACTGCAAAGAATACTTATCGTTATATTAATATATTAGATCAAATTGTAAAAAATTATAATCATTCATACCATTCAAGTATTAAAATGGCACCTGCACAAGTAAATGATTCCAATGTGAATCAAGTGTGGGAAACATTATACGGAAATAAAAAGAATAAGAAAAATATAACTTGCAAATTTAGTTCGGGTGATTATGTTCGTGTTAGTAAGTATAAACATAAATTAGAAAAAGGATATTTACCTAGATGGTCACAAGAAATATTTATTGTTGACAAATGTATAAAGTCAGATCCTGTCACTTACAAATTAAAAGATTGGAACGGTGAGGAAATTAAAGGAATATTTTATGCAGAAGAATTACAAAAAGTAATTATAAATTCAAAGAAAACATATCTTATTGAAAAAGTATTGAAACGTAAAAATGGGTGGATGTATGTAAAATGGTTAGGATATCCATCAAGTATGAATTCGTGGATTAGATCAGATTCTATTCAGTCTGCAAAATGAATTCGAACTTTACACACGACTTTTACGTTACTCTTCCTTCAAATGCAAGTAGCAATCTTTTTGATAATAATACAACATCATCATTTCGAGTTAAATTGGCACAACCTATTGATTTACGTGATGGGGAATGGGGTGTTGCATTAACACAAATTAATATTCCGTGGAGTTTTTACAATGTTGGTGAAAATGAAGAAATTATAATTACTAGTGTTATCGATGGTAAAGTTGAACGCCACCATGTTCCAATTACACCTGGATATTATTCATCAATTGAATCTATTCTACAATTAATTCCTGAAAATGCTCGTATGTTACACTATTTAAAAAATAAAAATCAAATTGTTATTAAACATTCTTTGAAATTAGAAGATCAATGTATGATTGGTGTTACACCAGGATTACAACACATTTTCGGATTTATTAATGAAAATACGCATGATGTTAAAAAAGTTATATACACAAAAGTTAGAAATGTTGATTTAATATTAGCACGTGGAAAATTTCCATGTGATTTAGATTATAATATTCCCAATACAATTAATGTTTGCATTGATATTGTAAAACAACAACAAAATATAGGACCATTAGTTCGAAAACTTAGTGTATATAATGTACAACACGGTCATGTAAAATCTTTTGTGTTTCACTCACCACATTATGTTAAAGTTGAAAAGAAATATTTTGATACGATAGAAGTAAACTTAAAAGATGAACACGGGTTAAAATTACCATTTCGTTTTGGAACTTCAAACCTAACACTTCACTTTAAACGAAAATGATTTCTGAAAGTATTGATGATAGTTTTTACATTACACTAGTTTCAAATGCTAGTACAGATGTATATCCTACAAATAGTCCAACACATTTTATTAATCAATTAAAAAATAATATTCGTTTATCAGAATCCGATTGGTATGTAGGATTAAGTGAAGTACATATTCCATTAACATGTTATAATGTTACTGAAGGTGAAAATGTTATATGGTACAAATTTAAAAATGCAGAACCTATGAAAAGTAAAATTCTTGTTGGATATTATCCATCCATTCATCATTTACTAGAGGAATTAAACGCAATATCAAGTTTTATAAAATTTAGTTTTTCAAGTGTTGTGCATGTTGAATGTGATGAACGTGTAGAATCAGTGACATTGTCGCCTACATTAGCTTTACAATTAGGTTTTTCTGAAAAATCAGATCTTGTTAAAGAATCTCGTGGATTCAAACAACCATATGTTGATATCGGATATCCACATCAAATTTTTATATATACAGATATTATACAATATCAATTTTTAGGTGATACAAAAGCACCATTATTACGTATAGCAACAATCTCTGATATTAAATACGGAAAAGTTCAAACAATTACCTTTGAAGATATTCATTATATGCCACTTGCAAAATTTTGTTTTAACACAATTGAAATACTATTAAAAGATCATGCAGGGCGAAATTTGCCATTTCGTTCTGGGACACTGACCGTAACACTACATTTTAAACGCTCTCCTGCATCTGCTAAATAATAATTATAGGAAAAAGATGAGAGCAAGACGTGTTACTTATCACCGTGGACGTGGAATACCATATTTTTCAGGACCTGTATATCAAAGGGGACATGGTATAGGTAGTTTCTTTAAAGGATTATTTCGTTTTGCTTTACCATTTCTTAAACAAGGTGCAAAAACTGTAGGACGTCAAGCATTACAAACCGGTATGCAAGTTGCGGGTGATGTATTAGAAAATCGACCATTTAAAGAATCTGTTCGTGCGCGTGTAAAAGAAGCTGGTAATAGTTTAAAGACAAAAGCAATTAATAAAGTTGGACAGTTGCTAACTGGTAACGGCAAGAGACGGTCACGCAAGAGGAAAGCTCCTGCAATTGTAAAGTTTGGACCACCAACAAAACGTAAACATATACACGACATCTTTTCATAATGGCGCTCCTAAATTCAAGTAGTTTTGAATGTTGTACCAATGAATTTGATTTCTTTTCTATACCAATGACACAAACAGCTATTGAAGCAACTACAAATGCTGAATATCGTCCTATTTCCACATTAACCTCAGAAGGACCTATTGAATTTGTTATTCCAGGAGAAACAGGGGAATTTATTCATCCTGCATATCTATATCTTTATGTACGTTGTAAAATTACTAAAGCTGATGGTACAACTTTAGCTAATGATGATACTGTTGCACCAGTAAATAATTTCTTACATTCTTTATTTAGTCAAATTGATATTTCGTTAAATGATAAATTAATTAGTTCCTCATCAGGATCTTATCCTTATCGTGCATACATTGAAACATTATTAAATTATTCTTATGACGCTTCTCAAACACATTTAGCATGTGGGTTGTGGCATAAAGATACTGCAAAAAATTTTAATAAATTAGATAATACAAATGCTGGTTTTCAAAAACGTGCTAATAAGGTGAAAAATAGTAAATCTTTTGAAATGTATGGACGTCTTCATACTGATATTGTAAGTTTAGATCGTATGCTTCCTAACAAAGTAAGTTTACTTGTAAAACTACATCGTAGTAAAGATAATTTTTGCTTAATGTCCCCTGAAAATACAAGTTATAAAGTTGCACTTGAGGAAGTTATTCTTCATGTACGACGTATTGATGTAGCTGCAGATTTAGCTATGCAATTAAATACACGAATGGGTTCGGAAACGGCCAAGTTACCTCTGACGAGAGTGGAGACAAGATCTTATACTATACCTGCACAAGTAAAGTCTTACAACATTGATAATCTTTTCCTGGGTAATGTTCCTAAAGGACTGGTTATTGGTTTCATCTCCAACACAGCCTTCAATGGGAAATCACATCTTAATCCCTTTGAATTTCGAAACTTTAACGTTAACAAACTGCAATTACAAGTCGGCTCAAAATCATTTCCTCCCAACCCCCTCACTCCTGATTTTAATAACAATTTATATCTTCTAAGTTACTATACTTTGATTTCAGGTACTGGTATATATTATCAAAATTATTCACATACTGTTACTCTTGATGAGTATCCAAACGGATATGCTCTGTATGCTTTTATTCTATCTCCAACAGGAACTTTAGACGATAACACGTGGGATGTGGTACGCGATTCCCCTGTAAATTTAAAAGTATCATTTTCAGAAACTTTAACTGAACCTGTTACATGCATTGTGTACGCGCAATTCGACTCCTTAGCACAAGTAGACAAAGATAGAAATATTTATACTGATAACACCTTCTAATTTATTCAGTTGAGTAGGATGAGGGTTGTTGTACACTTCTCGGCGTATCATGATAACGAAGATGACTTTATTGTAAAAGAATTAGCCATTGTAAATCCTGACGTTCCCTTTTTCCAAAATTGGATTTTTAAACCACCATTTCCTTTAAATAAGTTAGCTGACCCGATCGTAAGTACAAACAAATATCTAGGTGAGAATGTGTATGGCATTACCTGGCACGAAGGCGATGTAGAATATTCCCATCTTAAGGAAATACTTCAATCATATTGTTCAAATACTACAACAATATACACCTACGGAATAAATAGAAAGTGTTTTCTTCAAGAAATTCTTCAAAGAGAAGTTACAAATTTAGAAGAAATAAACTGTCCAAAGTATACTGCATTAAGTTTTCACGTTCATCGGTGTGCACATAATAAACATCGTTTCGGACAATATAGGTGCAGTGTTCATGAAGCATTACTGTATAGTGAATATGTAAAAGTGTATGACTATGTCTTACATGTGAATAACAGTGATAGTTACATACCTTCTACAATTAAAAATAATAATCTTCATCATGTATAGTGACGAATTGTTAAAAGTGTTACTAAGTGATAAAGTGACTGGTGCAAGTGTTACTGGAATTTACCCTATTGACAGACTTCCTGTAACGGTAGAACCTCCTGCTGCACTTGTGATTAATCTTGATACATCTGATTCTGCTGGTTCCCACTGGGTCGCAGTGTACATCAATAAGAAAAAACATGGGTACTACTTTGACAGTCTTGCTATGGACATTCCCAAAGAAATAAAAAACTTTTTGTCGAAAAATACTAAAATGTACTTTACGAATAATCATCAATATCAACATGATAATTCTGTATTGTGCGGGTATTTTGTCTTGTTCTTTTTGCATCATATTATCCGCACTCAATCATTTCAAAAGTGTTTAAAAATGTTTAACAAGAAAAATTTAAAAAAGAATGATGATATCGTTTATAAACATGTGAACAAATTTTTTAAAAAAGGAAAACAGAAATAATTTTTTTTCAATTTTTTTATTTTTTTCTTATTATATGTTTACAATTTTTTTATTTTTTTTATCATATATACAATTTTTTTTCTTAAATTTTCAATAAAATTTTTTTTTTAAACTTACATTCCTGCATTTTATTTACAATTCCTAAGAAAAACATTACAATCTTGATAATGCATTAGTTAATGCTGTTGATCTTTCATATTTCCACCAATAATTCAACTGCTGTGCATTACGATATGCACATCCTGATTTCTTTACAATATTTGTATGAAAATTACAATAATCATTAAATGTGTTTGCACATAATTCACTTAATGGTGGACAATGTTTTGTTTCTAAATCAATGACATTATCTAATGCAAATATTCTTTTAATCCAAAGAGATTTCTCTAAACCTTTACAATAAAAGGATGGAGTCTTTGAACATAATTGATATACAAGGTTTCGTATGCATGATACAGTATATCCAGTTTTGCTATTCCATTTCAAACCATGTAAATTTAAAGTTAACCAATCAATTTGTTTTTGACATCCTAATGATAATAAATTATAATCTATTGGTGATTTTACCAAGCAATGGAAATTTACTGTATCATCGCATGCAGTTAAACAAAACTCACGAATGATAAATTCATTATCAGACATTTTAAAACCTTGAATATCGATAATATATTGATTTACACATGGTGAAATTTCATTTGTGTGATAAATGAAAAACGGAATAATCTGTCCAACAAATTCTGTATTTTTTAAAAGATCACAAATTTTACGCATAAACCATATAAATGAGATTTCACTATGTTCTTGTTCAAAAACTTCAAAAAGTTCACTAAGAGTTTTATCAAGAGATAAGTACTTCGTTGCAAATGTTCCAGTATTATGAAGATGAGTACAATCATGAGGAAGATTTAACTTGCATTCCATGCATTCAATTGGATTGGTGTTACGTAAGTATACTTTTATAGTTTTTAATACACAGTTCACATTAATGTTTTCATCACTGCATAACACACATGAAACACTAACTCTATTCGAATACATTTTCTCAATCTGAAATATTCGCTTTCCGTTTGTCTTTTCTTATGAAAATGTCCAGTAATTCCGGAAGATAGTCTGTATCACTTAATAATTCCACATACGTTTCATAGAATTTTTCTCTTGTTAATATTCCAATAATATGGGTGTTTGCATACAAGTAAAACACATCTTCTTCAACACTAGGACTTGCAATAATACTCCATGCACGGGTTTCCAATGACTCTGGGTGTACATTCATACAATCATGCGCAAAATCGTGAGGGGATCCTTCTCTACATCCATCGCATATTAATGTATCGTTGAAATCCCATTTTTCAATAGCCTTCTTTATACATTCACGGTCCACCTTTTGACTATTACAACAACAATCTAAACCCCAAAATCGTGATGTTCTTGATAATACTGCTGGTGATGACGGTGGCGTTGGTGAAACTGTTGTTAGCACTGGTGAATCTATTGCATCAAAATCATATTCATCATCTGACGATGATTCGTATATTTCTGTTTCAGCATCGGATATTGCTTCGGTGTTAACCTCGTAGCGTTCTTCTTTCTCAAAGAGATGCATGGTGTCTCTATATATATTTTCCGCTATAGCCCGTATTTAAAGTATTTTCATAGCCACAAGGCAATCACGTGTTCATCATTCGGCACGCAAAACTTCTTTTCTATTACCAATTAGCATAGGGGCATGATTCAACATGTTTACCTGCCACAACCTCAATCTTCTTTGTATTCTTCGCCGACAATGTGTTGTGTTCACCTACCCTGGCGCCAAACTTGTTTTTATTACTCTGTCGGCACTCTGTGATGTGTACTAAACGTGTCGTCGGTTTTCCTTTGTATTTGTCTTCATGTTTTAACACGCATCTGTTACCCAACAACGCCATCTTTCCCTCTTGCCCAACCAGTTTCCAAAAGCGCGCGAAAAGTTCAGTTCATGTCTTAAGTTCACCAGCGAAAGACGTACGAAAACCACGCTCTGTATATGTACCAGCAATGCATATCGTACCGAAGTATACATACATATTCTATACACAAAATTTCTAGTATGCTCACACAGTGTTCGAGAAAATAAAGATACGATCCGTCAAATTAAGAAGTCCCGCATGAATAAAGTTTATTCCCTCCACCATTTTAATATGAATGCAAATGGTCAAATTAATTAATATAATCACAATCAGAGATTGTTCTATGGAGTATGCTTTAGCATACGATTTGGGAAAAATAATAAGGAGCTTGCTTAGCAAGCAATCCATAAAATAAAATGTTCCAATTAATTTATTAAAAGAATTAATTAATATAATCACAATCAGAGATTGTTCTATGGAGTATGCTTTAGCATACGATTTGGGAAAAATAATAAGGAGCTTGCTTAGCAAGCGAACCAGTACAATTGTTCCAATTAATTTATTAAGAAAATACAAATAAAAGAATAATTAATTTGATCATAGCATAGCTGTTAGAAACAACCCTATCAAAATCATGTCCTTCAACCTCTTTTCTAGAAACTACTCCATCCCTCCTAACACTCAACCTTTTCCAGGAACCCGTCTAACCACCTAACAAACAGGGTAATAAAACCGCCTCCCCCTAAACCTCCCCAAGGCCGACACGGCCATATTGACATCGAAAGTCGTTAGGTAATAAAGCAATTAAGGGGGCAATAAAATCTATTGTCTACGAGAAATAGCTCCATGACTACTGTAATTAATAATTATTTATCCTTTCGGGTACAGTATAAGACAGGTTCGTTATTACGTAGACATATTGGACCCTCCTCAAATGCTTTGGACCCCTCCCAGCTAACATGTTCCTATATCTGGCGGGTTTCAAGGTTGCTTTCCAGAACGTATGACATTGATAAACATTGTTTCCCCTCATGTGAAAGTATATTGTGTTCATCGTGCATTGCGTAACAACCAAGACGGATGATTTGGAATGTTTTTTTTTTTACGCACATGTGTGTGTGTGTGTTGATGTATGAATAGGGTTGCCAACTCTGTAAAATAAAAAAACGGCACTTTCTCAAAATTCTCTATGATATAAGTCTCAGCGTGAAGTATCTCTGTTCGGACCTATCCATGGAAAAGAAATGTACTGTCGTGAACAAAAGTGCATTAACACATATTTCCTGTATGTCCTTAGAACATTCACTAATAAGCTTAGGCCTAATGGATACATTGTGCTATAAATGAGAAACTGAAATTGATCAGTCGGCATTGATCAATTTATTGTATTTACCAATTTCTTTAAAATTATCGAAACATATGAACAAAAGTATAATAATCTTTACATGACAATTTTGAATTTGGAAAATGAAATTCACTCTTTAAACATATAGTCTCTACTTCAACTTAAGGAAATTGCTTTAAGAAGTCCTTTTCCACTCTTAATAAATGTATAAAATTCCTTGAAAGTAAATTTCAAATTTTCCCTGATACACCTCTCTAAAATTTTCTAAACAGGTGAACAAAATATATTAATCGTTGATAGATGGTGAAAGGTAACAGTTTTGAGCTTACAGAATGACAGCTACTTTTCAATATCTATACTTCGAACTAAATACTTTTTTTTATAAAAAAAAAAAAAAAAAAGGTTATAAAGGGGCTGGTGAGAAGTTTGTACCCGTCACCGGCTTTAATCAAAATAACAGCAATTTTTCCGGCCAGGCCAATGAAAAGCCGGCCAGTTGACAGCCCTATGTATGAATATGTGACATTCGCAAGTCATATACCAGTATCTCTTTTGTATCAGCTGTTTTGGTTATTAGTTATTAGATTTAATTTTTTTGTGTGTGCTTTAATTCTGTATATAACAAGGACGCCCATCAGGGGGGCAAGGTGAGGCGCTCGCCCCCCCCCTGAGGAAATTATGCTTCGGAGGATCGAAAACCCAATAGATATTTTAGAATGGTTACCGCAAAATTTGAGACTACATTTGAAATGTGGCTTATACTTTCACCCTTGGAAACTACAACATGGGCGCCCTTGGTACATAACGTACAAATTCTAAATGAATTGCATACCATGACTTCTGTAAATAACTTACAAAAAAAATGCCCAGCTTTCAACTGAGGAAAAACTTACAATTAAGGCTTAGGCAAAACAAGCAAAGTGCAATTCAGGAGAGTGTTCGAAAAAAAAAAAAAAAAAGGTTTAAATTTACAAGACATCTTATAGTAGTAATGTTGTATGCACTAGATACATTTCCACAAATTATTTTAAACTTTCCTAGATAAATTGTGAATAAAGCGTGTTCAATATACATTTTTTATAACATTAATCTCTGCTACGAACTCTCTTCAGTCTACAATGAAGAGGAATTCGGATCACTGTCAGGACCTGAGTTTGTTACAATGAATTGTTCACAATAATCTAGAAAAAATATTTAGTGAATCTTCAAAGCTTCTGAAATTAATATTAACTGTACCTATGGCGTCAGTAAAAGAAGAAAAGTCTTTTTCATATCAAAAAGAATTGACACTTTCAAGAAATTGAATGTCCCAAGAAAGGTTATCACCATTGGTTATGCTTTCAATCGAAAAAGACCTGACAATAAGAATACTAGAGTTCAACCAGCACGTATTAGGCAGATTTGTTCCAATCAAAGAGAGAAGAATGAACTTACTAATTAAATAAGGTATTAATCGGATTAAATGTTTTGCATTTTTTTATTTTAAAAAAACAGAAATTTATTTAACATGTCACAAAGCATTTGCATCTAAAGTTATGCTGATTAGTCAATGAGTCCACTTTATATCTTCTGTCTCCGATCGTTCGTACTGCAACACCCGAAACCACAATCCACTGCCTGCCACTGGTAGGTATCATCCCGCCATTTGCCTGGTAGAATTGAGGGAAAAGTATCAGTTCATAGTTTGGAGGGTCGATGAAATAGCGACGCTCCCAATACCGTTTAAATCCAAATTCATCCTCATCACCAGAAGGTGGAAAGAGGGAGATGAAAAATAAAATGTCAAACATGACTGAGATTTGTGTCGAATTCATAGTTTTCAGGGTCGAGAAAACGTCTGACCCGTTCGAAATAACTTTTGGAAAACAGTTAGTAATACCTGCCTGTAGCTAGGATTTTTGATCATATCAATTTGATTAAAGGTATATTATGTGCGGGCAGGATCTTTCATTTATGACAAAAGTAGGATAGATTCGATATTTTTATGATTACACTTTCATTGAAATATGTATTCTAAAGGAAGGGGATTCAAATATTTCCCATAAACCCAAGGTGACCAGAATTTTCACTTGCGAAAACGGGACGCATACGAATCGGCTAGGAGGGGGGGGTATCTGACTTCCAGATTGCATTTTGGGACTCAGCAGTGGTCTCAATTTACAAAATACACAAGTAAGAGTGATAGCACACCGTTTCTAATTTTACGTGTACCACACAACAAATAATGGTTCCCGATTGCAAGTTCTACCTAACAATTCTTTTAACTAGTTGAACACTCAGAATTTCCACTTGAACCACGAACATTCAATTCCCATTTGAAAATCCAGAAGTTCTAGACACGGCTGAACCTTCCCAATGAGTGCTGGTACGGAAGAGAATAGAATTTGCATTAACGATTTATATTTTGAATAATAATTACGGGACACCTAGGTCATTTTTACTTAAAAACGGGACATTTAGGCGTCCCGTTCGAGAATCAGAAAAAACGGGACAACGGTTGGAAAAAGGGACTGTCCCGGCTAAAACGGGACGTCTGGTCACCTTGCATAAACCTATTCTCCCTGTATCAAAAACGGGCTTTGAGCTAGTTATGACCACTTGTAATAATCATTTACAATTAAGTTTTATCAAGTTTTGTAGGCGTTACGTGTTTGACTGTTAAATAGCTCTCTCTACGTTCCAGTTCCAGTTACCTTCCTTACGGGAGATTTATATAAAGGAAGTCCCGCCCTTAGAGTCCTGTGGACTGCTTCACTAATGTTGTTTTAAGAGGACTCCATACCTCCACAAAAACGCGCAGAACAGACCTTCCGTTTTGAACATTTTTCTCAGTTACGACTAAAGATAGAACTATGGAGTTTTTTTTTTTTTTTTATATTCTTCACAAAACATGTCGGCACAAATACTTCAGAACAAAAATTTAAAAATTTTCATCCTTAATGAGTAAATTTGGTATAAAAATGGGGAATAAACGTCATTTTCACATGCAATTATCTCCAGAACCCCACATGCTAATAAAAATCCGTTTTGAAGGAATTGTGCATTGATCTTTGCACTTGACATTAGCACTATAACTTGTAAAGTCAGTTTTGATATATCGATACTGTACGTGGAAAACGAAACCCTTGTAACAGCGTAAAGTTTCTCTGCAGTCTAGCGACATCTTGGGCTTAAAGTTCGACAGGGCCTAAGCCCCACCCACAGCAGAATTCGGAGGGATACAATAAAGTAGTTCGCGAGGGAAGATCCGCATGCGACGTCTGCTGGCAAGGAAAAGCAGCATTATTATTGTGTGTATTGTGTGACAGGTGTAATATTTTTTTGACGTGTGCATTTCAAGAGTTTACTGAAGTCCCCAACATGAAGCCAAGGAAGAACGTATGTATCTACATGAAAGGGATGTATCTACATGAGCGCAGAAGCAAGGCCAAAATAAGAAAGAAGGGCTTCATTCTGCAACAATGGAGACGAAAGAACATGCAGAGAGAACAGAGAGAACGAGAGAACAGAGAGTTTATAGCTTTACCAACATAAAGTTTATGCTGAAAATGATGCAATACAACAGATAACTTAAAATCAACAACAAAAAAATGCAGTTAATGACTTTTTCTTTAAGATCGACGATATTATAGGCCTACAGGGTGTAACAATACCTATACTGCAATTTTCGGGATGTTATTCCGGACACACGAAAAATCCTTCTGAACTTTTGCTTAGTGAAACTAGTTTCGGAGCTACAAGATGCCGAAAGCGCCGGAAAGTAAACTTTAGAGCCCTAATTATATTTTATAAATTATCCATCGTAGAGAATGCAGTTTGATAAATCACCATCGAAGTCATATCTTTTCTATTTAGTTTTTTTCTTTGAGAACTTCGCATTATGTGCGCGAGGGATTTCAAAAAGAAACGCATCTCTGATTGGCAGAATATCCGGGTATCCTTTGAAACAGTTATACACAAATTTATGTTTCTTCCGGGGTAGTAGTTCTTGGTTAAGCATAATAAAAACTACCTGGTACAGTACATAATATTTATGGAGAAAAAAAGAAAAAAGCTAAGAAAAACATATAGATTTTTTCGGACGGAAACTAAAATTTTCCGTTTTTTCAGGCCTCAAATTTTTTAACCTTTGTATATTGTAGCTGCCCCTCCTAGATAAACTTGCTGGCTACACCCCTGTTCTAGTGTAATGTAATCCGATCTACATTCATCCCCCACCCATGGGCATAACTACTATGGCACAAAATTAAAGGGGCCCATAGACGATCCATGGTTTGTACAAACATTAAGTTTGTGCAAACACTGTTTGCGCAAACTCTCTGCCATACACGATTCTACTGTTTGTACAAACTTCAGTTCAATTTGGAGTTTGATCGCGTAAATATGTCCACTGAAGCAGCTTGTTTAGCTATAATAATGGCTTGTGCATGGAAGGAGAAAAACCCGCGAAACCAAAAAGGAAGAACAGGTTGTGGATGAGAGAGTGGTTCAAGAGACGGTCTAGTTTAGTCATCAAAATTTAATTGCCGACAGACACGTAGCCAGGATTTCGTAATGGGGGAGGACCGTGATATGAAATACGGTGGTCAGGGGCTCGATCATTCTAAACTTTTTTACTGGAACATATATTGGTTTGTTTAGCAAGGATTTCGTAACGGGGGCGTGACTTGAAATTCTAAAGGGCCAGGGGCTCGATCAATCTAAAGTACTTTACTATCAACATATATCGGTTTGTTAGGACAATAAAATGAGGATATGTTGTCAAGTATTTAATAACAAACTATGAAGAAATTTCGAGCAAAATAATAGAAAAAACGTATTGAAAAAATTATAAACTATTTACGCCCTTCTTCTGTTTATTCAAATATAACAATTTTCCTTTCATTATGACCTCAACTATTATAAAAAGTATATCTTTACTATTATAAACAGTACATACTCAATAATGTCTTGTAAAGTATTTTACAATATTTGCGTTCCTTCGTTTCCCGGCGGGAGCTCATGTGGTTCGGTTTCCACGTTAATCAGTAGGTCCACGTCTCATATAGCCTTGCTGCTGAAAGGGACGATAAACTCAACTAAACTCAACTATATTTGCGTTCCTTTCTCTGTTGAATCAAATGTTAACAGAACTTTCTTTCCACATAAATTTTTGTTTTTATATTTCCGTCAACTACTGTCTGTTCCAAATAACATGTCAAAAGAGCAGTAGAAAATTGTTTTTGAAATAACATGTTTGATACTGTAAGGATGCTATGAAAAATTATTATTTAAAAAAATGCCCATGAAATTACACAACGGCACTATGCTTTCGGAAGCTTGAAATCTCCCTGACTAGTAGCAGAAATTCTGTCAATTCCGTAAATTTTATAGAAATTGCAAATTCCCTGTCTCTTCCAGGATATCTCGCTCACCTCGCCACCATGTATTGCAAGTAATACAAATTTCCTCATGAGAAAGAGTAACCAAAAGTTTCCTGTAGTTTATTTTTAACGCTGATCCTTTTCTTCTCATTTCATTTTGTTTAATCTTCCCTTATTTTTTTCATTTCTGGACTCGAAGGAGGGATCCTGACCTCCCTAAACCCCCCTTGGCTACATGGTTGTTGCCGAGCTTGAGATAAGTTCGACTGTGGTCTTATTTACGAATGGATTCAACTATATTTGGTGAAATATTGGAAATGGGTACTCCTCTTATTCGAGAACAGGATACAAATATGAGAGATGCAGTATCTCGCGAGCAGAGGTTCTTTGACACTTTGCATTATGTTGCGTGCGGAAACACGTACGAGGACTTAAATTTGAAACAGCCATTGCACCCCAGACGCTTGGACAAATTATTATAGAAACGTGTGAGGCCGCATTTTTCAGATTCCTGTTTTTATAATCTTCACTCTTTACCTTCCACAGTTCAGGTAAATTCTTGCCAGAATTCTTGAATCCTATTCATTAACGCCACAGCGCGAGAAATAAGCGTTTCTACATAAGGTCTCCTATCTATAAGGCCCATACACGGTCCACGGTTTGTGCAAACAAGGCTGTTTGTGCAAACAATTTTACCGTGTATGGTGCTGTATAAACTGTTTGCGCAAACCAGGCCCGCAACTAAGGTTTCTGTCACCCGGGGCAAACACACAATTCGGCGCCCCCCCCCAGGTTTAGTCGAAAAGTATCACTTACTTATAGATTGCAACTGTAAATAACATTCTTAATGAAACCAGTTATATCGATTTTTAAGTACTTTAATCAAACTTACTTTAACCACAAAAATATATTACATTCGTTATGTGCTCACAAGTTTTAAGAATAATATTGTACATACATTTTGTTTAATGTTGTATGAAGAAATCAAAACAAAATGAACTAGAAAATATCTGCCACATTATACAGTTATTAATTGAAATAACACATTTAGTTTTAATAACCCGAAGAATAATTATGAACATACGCTTTCATATTAAAATAAGAAACTAATACAAAATAAACTAGAAAATATATGGTATATTATAAATAGAGCAACCCAAAAGCATAAAAAGCATAATAGCAATTTAGACATATGGTTGGTACCTTAAACATGGGTGTGGTTGTCTAAGGGTCCAGAAGAAACTAAAGAATAATAAAGCATAATTTTAGAAAATAAAGCATAATTTAAAATATATAGCATAATTCTTGGAAATTCTATTTAACTGCAATTTTAACATATACTATATTAATATTTTTTTAAAAAAAATATTTACAATGCAAAATCATTGAGAACATAACAATGCAACAATGAAAAGCTTATTTTTATTTCTGTAAATTTTTCGGTGTAATCCTTTGATGTGGAGAAAAGAAGAAAAGAAAAGAAGAAAACTTTTCATCAACAATGAAGCACACAAGAACTCCACACTATATTGTTATGTGTACCTCTCGAACTTGAGCACTTTCTGTACTTTTTGTGCAATTTCTGTATATATGCACTTCTAAGGTGCACACAAATGATAGAAAAAACTGATTCGAGCAAAGCATATCTCTTTACAGTGCATTAACTAGAAAGTTCATTAAATATGAAAGAAATTGCTTCATAAAATATTACTAAATAGATCAAGATATTTAGATTATTTAATGTATAGTAAATATTATACATTATACACGATTAATGTAAAACAATGATTGAAATTAACAATAAAGCATAATAAAGCATAAGTTGGACTGATAGATAACAATTCAAAATGCCTCGAAAAGCTCTCAAGCAAAACTAATAGATAAAACTTCATACAGCCTTTACTCGCAAAATACCTTGGTAGGCGTACAAGAAAAAATTAAATACACCGAGGCGTGTAACTTATCTTTTCCGCCACAAAACTGCCCTCTAGTTTAAAAACATTACAGCAATTGCGTAACATTACAGGGGGCGCGTCTGAGCTAAACTCTTCAACCACCAGCAAGCAACAAAAATCGGTAACTTTTCGCCCCCGCCCCTATTGATAACAGCGTTTTAAACTTCAGAGCTGTTCTCAATGGAATTATACAGACAAACAGCTCCTTGTGGTAGGAAAAGGAAAGGGGGCGGATTCTCTGTGGTCGCCCAAGGGAACAAATGCATGCAATATTAGGTTTTTAATGTATGACATTACACCTATTTAGATGAGATTCTCTCTCTCTCTCTCTCTCTCTCTCTCTCTATATATATATATATATATATATATATATATATATATATATATATATATATATATATATATATATATATATATCAACGAAAAGAGGTCCCATGGAAAAGGCCAAGTAAACTTTTGATTTCTTTTAACCTCTAGAATAAGTTCCTCAAGGGAAAGTGTGCGATTTTTAAAACAATTGATATATCTTCTTTCCGGCGCCCCCTCCAACCACGCGCCCGGGGCACGTGCCCCCTCTGCCCCCCCTTAGTTGCGGCCCTGGCGCAAACATTTGTGCAAACTTTTTCCACATCGAACTCGTTCAAACATGATGTTTGCGCAAACACGTGGACCGTGTATGGGCATGTTTGTGCAAACACGAGCTTTATTTCCGAGTAAGAGGCCTAGTGTACAGACAGGGCCGGCGCTAGCAGTTTTGCCGCCCTGGGCGGTACTATCACATGTCGCCCCTTTAGTTATAATTATTCTGCCCCTTATTTTGACTGAAGATTCAAGTGTCATGAAAAAGTAAGATACCCCATTTAAAAACATGTATGAAATGGAAAAGTAAACAAAAAATTGAACTACCTCTCTCGAATGCCAGCGTAATATTTAGGACGACTCCGTACATGACACAATATTCAGTATGCTCGATTTCACTGTATATCTGTGATATACAGAAACTCATACCAAAAATAAAATTTAAAAAATATTCTTTAGTCACTAATAAGAGTTTTAATTTTTAAACTTATTTTATATCAAAAGGTGTTTCCAAAGAATATGGAGCACGAAGATAATATAGTAAATCAGATATTACGGCAAAACTATAGCCTAAGCCTTATAACGTGCTAAAACACAATAGAGATACATACATTTAACATACCTTAGTTGAAAGAAACTTTTCTTGCTTTGATATGAGCAAATTCATTTATCACATTCGCGTAGTCCAATGTTTCAGTCAATTGGTGTTCTATTGATATCGCTAGACCACTCAAGCGTGTTTCAGACATGGAAGAATGCATATAGCTTTTAATAAGCTTAAGGCGAGCTATACACTACGAGATGAATCCTACGAAATATCTTAGGATTTATCTTCGGAAAAATGTTATGACATATTTTGTAGGAAACCCTACACTTTTTGTGCCATACACGTGAAGAGTTTTCCTGTCTGACCGAATGACGTTTATCAACATTGTGAAATAGTTCTATTTAATAAAAGTACAAAGTTGAATAATTACTATGCTAACCACACTGCACATCCCACTGATATTAATACCAGGCGCTATATTGTTAAATTGGATACCTCTAAAAAACAAAAAGAAAAAGAAAGAAAAAAGCATAATGTTAGAAGGGCGCTGGTATACTTTCGGCGCACCACATTTTAGAAGATTTACAAATAAAATTTAATACTTTGCATGAAAAGACATATTTATAAGGATCAAATTTCTGCGAGCAACAGAATTAAATACAAAGTAATAAATCTGTATTTTATGTTTGCAATTGTAGGATTACTAGTGTAAAATCATTATAAACGTTTTAACGACGGATAAAATAAGCGAGAGTTAATGTTTAGCAGAAAGGGTCCAGCTAATTTTTCTAAGAAATGTTACAATTTCGGTAGTTTCTATTTACTTTAGTTTAGTTTAGGTTAGTTCAGGTTTTGTTACGTTAGATTATATTAGTATATGGCTCCAGCTAATTTTCAAAAAGTGATAGAATTTCGCTTACTTCTATTAATATTAGGTTAGTTTAAGTTAGTTAATTTCATTAGGTTAGATTTGGTTAGGTTGTGTTAGGTCTAAGTACTTGCATCTTTCATTTCTCCCGTAAATTTTGATGTTTTGCCTACTTCTGGACCCTTTCTGCGAAACATTTACCTAAGTGAGTGCATATGAAAGGTGACCGGTGCTACTATTTTCCACCACCGGTGTATTTCTGCATAGTTTACAGAAGCTATAGTTTATGTTTACAAGTGGAGCGCTACTACCACGATACCATGACAATTGCTATTCAAACTCGTATCACTGCCAAACCCACTCATTTTCACTACATGCTTCCTTTGCTCGCACTCCCTGACAGACGCACTCCCTTCGCCCTGCCTGATTCGGTTATATAGCATTCGTACTTTCTAGAGGTCACCTAGCACAACTTGGTTTGCGTTTTTTTCCACTACAGTTTTTATACTATATATTCGGACTCCGTACTTGTACGCAAATCGTAAAAGAATTGTAGTTTATCAACAATTGCTTTTGATGGTCCCCTTGAGGGATTTTATCTATACTATGTGAATAATTTTCATGTCCGTCAACGCAAATCATTTAGGGAACAGTGACAAATTATAATATTTCAACAATTATTTCGAGTGGTACACCTAAAGTAAACCTGCACGGTCAGAAGATACCTCAACAGTTGTGTTTTCACTTGTTTCGCTTTCACTTTCTCTCGCCTGATGTCGCTTAAATCGAAATCTTACGAATTTTCTTTCCAAAATAGAGCGTGCTCTAAACAGGAGAAATCTCATAGGATCGATCAGAACACAGGAAATGACATGCGATCTGATGCCATACACGCTGAGATTTTGACTCTAGGAGAAATCGTAAGAGATTTCCTAGGATATATCCTATGGTGTTGTAACGCCCCTATACAACTTGTCTACAATTGTAATTACTAGTATAACTTACAATGTACTTCTTGTAAATATATGCATTTGGCAACCCTGTTGAAACATCATGTTCGCGGGTTCGCGCAAAGAATTCTGGGTACTCAACTCCGGACATGAAGACGTGATGGTGATTGTAATCTTCACCTGCTAACATAATTTTGTTACATCTCACTTATCAGTGGTAATCATTGTATTCAAAATGGCTTTAGTTCATTCTGCAACCTAGGGAACAATTTCTCACAGTTTTTTGTGTGCAACTAGTTCGAATAGCATCAATTTTCAGATGGTGTTGGGAAACAGTCTTCCGCCTTAGCTCACCACGTGAGTCGACATTGTGTGTGCAGATTTTTCAAGCTTGTTTTATAGCGTTGTAAGAGTATATTTACATTTCCAGTGTCCAGTCTTTTGGAGTGGTTTAGTCATCATGTTAGCATTAGCACACTTTTTCAAATTACGGCTTGACTTAGATAATATCATGTGCAGCTAAGCTCTTAGTAGCGGGGCCCCCAACCCATCCTCACTGTCCATGAAGCAATGTAATAATTAAGCATCTTCTCCATCTGCTTCATCCATCTACATCAGTGCAGTTATTTACTATGGAAGCATCAGGAGTGTATAGTGAAACCTTCAGTGACAAGATAACCTTCTGTGAGTGGACTCCAGGAAACAGCCAACTCCGTAATATAAGTGAACAGCACGTATGGCTGCGTGATTACCATGTCTTCATAATAATCTTGAATTTATTACTCAGCAACCCAAGATCGTGCAACCCTTTAATCAATGTGAGCAGTCACTTTCGTTAACTGCGCTCGAGGTTGAAAAGGTAGCACCACGTCAAGTGGTTAAAGTGGAACCTTGTATTATGTAGATATATGTGTGGAGTCTCAGCCAGTGATAGTTATTTGCACATACTTTTACCAGTCATCTCAAAATGTTGACAAGGCACCCAGTCTCTGGTGTATTCTAATAACCCAATGTTCGTGTTATTCATCTGTTGGATTCAGGCTCATAATCTTAAATAGGTGTATCATCACCCTATCATCCGAACTGCCCAGTGACCTCCAGGAAGCGGATGCACCACCAGCTCCTCCCTGCCCGGGATAGACCGTTTGAAATGAAGATATTTTCTTACACTTAGTTTCCAATGCTAAATAACCCAGGGGACCAACCCAGCAGTAGTGATTGGTTAATTTATCCAGGCCTCAGTGTCACGTGTGTGGTTGACGCAGTATTTGTGCGTGTGTCTCGTGTAATTAGTGTTCTATTGGAAAGGTTTCTCGCTTATGTCGAAAGTGCATTTGTGAAAATTATAGTAAGTTTCATTTGTTCCATACCTGCCATAAGGGTAAGTACCTTGTGTTATAAGAGCCCGCCTTCGCAGCCGGCTAATAATTCTGCTTTGCGCAGAGTTTTGTCTTCACTTCTCGTGATTTGTGGAATTAACGTGTATACATATAGCACCCTCATGTGGATTTGCTGGTGCACGTTTAAAGAATGTTGATTTGCAGGTATTTATTTGTATTTATTAAAGTCTTAGCTATGTCAGAAGCAGCCTATAAGTAAGATAAAGTGCATAGTTCATTACTATCCTTCGAGATTATCACTGTTAAGCCACGAGCACGTCTCTCACGTTTAAAGTTTGCTTGGCCATCTAGCACAAGTTGGTCAAGAGTTTTGTCCCCTTAGCTTATTATGGTTGTATGACCACTGATTTAACTTTGCAAATTCATAATGGTCTTTCTATAGTTCTTTCTTCTTTATCTCTGCCTGGGGTGTCCAAGCCGCAGTGGTGTTCCACCGCAAATTGATTACATGGGTTTTATTAAGTATGTCACTATGTCTACTTTACTCTGTAAAGTCACAATGTTTATTGGTGTGACTGGTTACAATGTTTCATGGCTATATCTGTCTAACCTATTTACCTCGTGTCCACCCTAGAAAGTTTTATTCAGCCAAGATATGTTGTTCGTTTTCGGTGACGTTCACCATAATTAAAACCAATCCAGCATGATGTTTCGTTGGGGTTTATTGGTATTTTAATAATAATTCCTTTGTGTATGATGGTTGTACTTAGTCATTATTTAGCTCGATGTCCACCCGACTAGTCGTGGTTAGTAAAGTTAAGTTGCTCAAGCTATTCTATATCATTACGTATTAAAGCCATGGTGAAGTTATTAGCTTAATAATTTTTCCTGTAGGGTGTATTTTTGTATGTATGTAGGCTTATATAGTATGTTTAATTTACTGTCACTATTTTGTTTCATGCCATATAAGTTCATTCAGTCGCATGTCTGTGCAAGCTGAAGAAGTCACAGAAAATTACATTAAATGATTCTAGTAGCAATATCAGTAAACTATATCATCCTATTTACTCATGTGTAATGCATAGTAAACAAATTTTGTTTATGAAAATATAATTAGTTCAATAAATGTTACAACCCATATTATCTCAAGTGTTATATTCCAAAAAAATCAAACCTTGCGGGTTATATGTAGCCGTCAAGCTTATTTCGGTTCGTTTCTTGGTAAAGAAATCACAGCACAAGGAAAGGGCTGTTCTCTGTGCACTCGTAGAGTGTACAGGGGGCAGTCTCGCACAGGTTGGATTCGTTTACCGTTGTACAGTTGTGTTATGTTTGCTTTTGCCTCAACTAGGTGCAGGTTTGTCCTGTTTTTGTATTTGTTTACTTCTTTCCTGTGTTCTAAGCAGTCCACAGGTGGCGACCCCTTTCTTATATCTATTAACTCAGTGCTCCGGCACTGAACATCAAACTTAGCCGTGGCCTGCCAGGGATTAGGGCCCTCTGGGGCGCTACAGCGGTTTGTTGTTTTTGGCGACCTGATCGCCAGGATATCAGCTGGTACCTTTTGATTTTTCTTGTGTTCTAGTGGTTTCTATTTTTACTTCTCTATGTAGAATCTTGTCGGTATCGTGTTAAAATTCTTGTTTATCAGTATCTTGTATATCTTGTATGCTTCTTAACTTCCGAAGATGGATACCGTCATCTCTGAATATTTCATATAAAAAAAACCTTGTGGTTTTAAGTTAACTTTCATTGTAGGTGAGGTGCAGTGCTCTTTGTTGACAATGTCGGATTGGGTTGGGGGCCCGCATCATATGTCAAGTGAAGTAAAAGTTATTTGAGTGTTTAACGTCAGATAAACTATTTTTTCAGTGTATTCTTTTAATTTTTAGTGCATGTGTTAAACTGTTAGTCCAGAATGAACAAGTCTAAGAGGAAAGCTCGTCAGTGTGGCCATTCAGGCACTTTATTAGAGTGTACTTCCTGCAATACTTGGTACTGTAAACAGTGTTCAGGATTAAGTGAAGAAGCTTTTGCCGAGAAGGGCAAGCCTAATGTTTTGTGGGATTGTAATTCATGTTTGGTACAATCTCCCAATTTAGCAGATAACACTATTGAAATAGATGATTTAAACGCTGGATCTTTAGTAGAGAAGAGTCAGAGTGGAAGTAGTAGTGAAGTTGGTGTTGCTTCTAATTTTTCGGATCTCCTAGCGCAGCTCACTGCCCAGATAAATTCCATTAAAGTGGTTGTGACAGAAGAAGCCGTGCAGCTGAAGTCAAAGGTGATTGAAGAGACCACACAGTTAAGGTCAGATGTAGTCAAGGAAACTTCCCAATTAAAATCGGCTGTAACCGAAGAAGTCTCTCAAGTTAAGTCAACTGTGATTAGTGTGGGAAAAGAAATGTCGGAGCTGAAGGACACTGTAGACCGTCATATCAAGGAGCAAGACGCTCGTATATCAGCCTTGAGCAATCAATTGGAAAATAACACAGCGGAACTGAATCATCAATTAGAAGTGGTGAACGAGAATTTAGCCTCTCAAGAAGAAACCTTACTTAATTGTTTAAGGGACAATAGTATGTGTAAGCGTCAATTAGAAGCTTTGTCTACCCAGGTGAAAGAAATCCATCAGACCAGCAACTCCTGTCTAGGACTACGGGACGAACTTGAAGCCTTGAAGGAGAAGGTTGACAGCCTTTTTGATCAAGATTACGATGAAGAAGTCGAAGATCAAAGTAACCAGCTCAATTCTAATGTTGTTAATGTGGAGCGTAGACACTTCACAGACTTTGAAAGATTTTTGGGTCTTGTTAAACCTAGTAATTGTGAAAGTAGTAGTCAGTCTGAAATTCCAGTGGTTGTTTCTAGTCCATTGATTGGAACTACTTCCGTAACCACTACTTCTTGTTTTCGCCCTGCTAATGTTAATCTGTCCCAGGTACAGCATTTCTTTAATAATGTTAGTTGTGTTTCCACCGCTTCTTCTCATGGTATGCCGCATAGTCGTTGTGCTCATTCTCAGCCCAGTCGTAACAAAGGTTTGGATGGTTGTAGAGCTGACGGTTTTTCTGGTTATGACCGTAATAATTTATTCAACCCTTTTCTTTCTCAGCACGCTAAAGATAGGAATGACCTGCCATGTGTTTCGTCAGTCAGTGTTAGTCGAGGCGACTCCGCCTACCCAAGAACTTCCACCTTGGAGCCAGATGTCCCCTCTTTTCTGTCCAATGGTTGTCCACTGTCCAGTATTAATGGTAACAATAACAATGGTCATGGTTTGAAATCTTTACGTTTGTCCGACTTAAGTCATTTCCCTGAGTTTACAGGTAATGTGTTGGAAATTTCCCCACTTGATTTCTTGCAACAATTAGAACAGAATTTCAAGTTGTTGAATCTCGATCCCGAATACCAAGTGTTAGTTGCTATGAGAGCCATGAAAGATTCTGCTGCTTGTTGGATTTCGCAGGTCTCAGATCAAATTCATTCATATTCTGATTTTAAGCGTCTTTTCTTGTCGCAGTATCTAAATCCAAAGGTTTGTAGGGCTCAGTGGAGATATTTGTTGTCCACCAAGTATAACCCCAGCATTCATGGAAAAGCTTCTGAGTTTGTATGGAAACTTTCTAAAGGTTTGAGAATGCTTAAGAATAACCTGTCACAAATAGAGTTAGTGGATTATCTGATTGACACCTTACCTCCAGAATATCAATTTACCCTAAGTCAAGTGGAAATCACTTCTGTTTCTGAGCTCGCTGAGCGCCGGATGAGACTAGAAGTACCTGACAAAACCAAGTTATTGAATAGTCCTTTAGTGTCTTTAGAGTCATTTAGTTTTAAACGTAAAGCAGGTAATGATAACGACCCTCCTAGTAAGAGTAAGAAACGAAATGTGCATTTCGATGTTAACCTTGCTACTACTATGATCAATGAAAATAATAATGAACAAGGTGGTTCTAGTGCAAATCCTAATTCTGAAAATAAGGTAACTACTAAAGAAAAATGGGCTCAAGTGGGATATGCCAATGTAAAGGATTACTTAGGTAATAATCCTCCCGGTAATAACAGTAACAATGATAATAATGTTAATTGTAGGCCTAATAATAGAAGAAGGTTTGGCTTTGGTAATCGTAATAATAACAATAGTAGCGACAATTTCAACAATAGACAGAATAATTTTAATAACAGACAGGCTAATCGTAACGTAAGAAGAGTAAACGTCAGAAATAGAAATGCTGGTAGAAATGTCAATAATCAATCAGGAAATTCTTGTGAACAGGCTGAACCAATTTCATCTTGCTGTAATTGTAGTCATTGTCCTAATTTTAGAAACAACCATGAAAGTATGGGTGTAAACTCACAAACTGTTTCTGAGCCTTATGCTCCATGTAATGCAGCTTTAAATTAACAGGGCAGACTCCTGATTGGTCGCCTGGAGCCCGCCAAGATTGTAGTCAGCGACCAGAAGCTATGTTATCTAACAGAACTAATGGTACCTGGTTTACTCAGTCTCCTCTCCAAGTTTATTTTATTTTAAATGAAAATTCACATGATAGTGTTAGTGAAAATAGTACTTTCGTAAAGTCACCTTATCTGTCAGGCCAAATAGCCGGATTATCTCTATCTTGCATAATCGATAGTGGGTGTGAGGCTAACCTTTTGAGTTATGTTAAGTGGAAAAGAATAGTAGAAGTGTTACCTACCGCCAAGCTAGTGCCAGCTAAGCATGTAACTTTGCAAGCCTTTGTGGGTGATAATAAACACCGAGTTAAAGGTCAAAAAACTTTATATCTAGAATTCTCTGGTCATGTTCTTGAAGTTTCTTTCTTCATTGTGGAAGGTATGAAGTCAGACGTCCTTCTAGGAACTCCTTTCTTGAATAAATACAGCTGTGTCGTAGACTTTTCTAACCGCATTCTTACATTCAAAGATCTCGACGGTAAGCCAGCGAAGCTGAACCTGAACTCCTTGTGGATAAGTTCAGTGGAACCAGAACCTTTAATACAAGAAGTGAATCAAGAAGATGATTATTTGGTACCAGTGAGTGAAATTCGAGATACCATCTTGTCTAGAACTGATCTAACCGAGGATGTTAAGTCCAGATTAGTGGATTTGTTAACTCGTTACAGGGAGTTATTCTCCGAGCGACCTAGACCAGTGAAGATAAAGCCTCTGAAGATCGAGCTCACTGATAACGAGCCAGTGATGTGCAAGCCGTACCCGATAGCCTACTCAATGCGAGAACCATTCCGAAAACTCTTGCAGAAATGGCTTGAATGGGGAGTGATTGAAGAAAGATTGTCACCTTATTTAAACCCTGTACATTGTGTCTACAAGGCAGATAAGCAGTCTATTAGGCCCACGTTAGATTTAAGATACCTAAATAAGAAGGTAATAACTGCTAATGTGCGCGTGGAGCCCATACAGGATATTTTAGCTCGCCTTAAAGGTTCTATGGTATTTTCTTCATTCGACTGTAAAGATGGATACTATTGTCTACCCTTGAAAGAAGAGTCCTACGAGAAGACAGCTTTCTTATTTGAAGGAAGGCAATATTGTTTTCGTTATTTAGTGATGGGATTGAAATCCGCTACAAGTTTGTTCCAGTTCGTCATGAACAGCATTTTTGACCTGTCCACAAAACATTTTGTCTCCTGTTACTTGGATGACCTTCTTTGTTTTTCACCCTCTATGGATCAGCACTTCGAGCATTTAGAATTTATTCTGTATACTTTAAACAAGTTGAACTTTTCTCTAAATTTTCGTAAATGTAGATTTTTGTTTCCAGAACTGTTATTCTTAGGACATATTATATCTGGCCGAGAAGTTAAAGTTAATCCTAAGCTGAATGAAACTATCAGAAGTTTTCCAGTGCCAAGAACTCGTAAGCAGCTACGTCAATTTTTGGGTATAGCCAATTGGCGTCGCAAATTTATCAACAATTACGCCGAACTAACTGAAGATTGGGTGCATCTTCTGCGTAAGGAAGTGAAATTTCAATTTGGTCCCAAGCAACTGGAAGCTTTTGAGTCACTAAAGCGAGAGTTAATCTCTCCTCCTGCCTTAGCGTTGCCTGACATGGGTAAAACCTTTCATATTTTCTCAGATTCCTCTGCCATAGCCATTGGCGGATATATTGGTCAGTACGAAGGTGACGAGTTTAGAGTTATTTCTTATGCTAGTAGACGCATCAAGCCCACCGAAATGTCATTGTCTATTTTTCAGACAAAGTTGTTAGCGGTAGTATTTCTCTGTGAGAAGTTCGCAGATTATATCCTTGGTAGAGAAACTGTTGTCCACACAGACAACAAGGCCATAACACATCTTAAGACTATACGCAATCTAGACTCCAGAACTACCAGATTGTTATTAAAACTTCAGGATTATAATCTGAAATTCGAACACCTGTCCTCTGGTGAGAACTACATTGCTGATGTCATTTCACGTAATCCTCCTGTTGAGGATGAGTCTGTTAATACTATGTACATGGTAAATGTTGTGTTTAGAAATTTAACTCAATCCTCTTTCTTACAGCTAATGTCTAAAGAACAGCAAAATGATGCTTTTGTCAGTAAATGTTTAACTAAATTGGAAGAAGGTAATTCAAATTACTGTAAACATTTAAATTCGGTATATGTGAAGCAGTCCAATGTCTGGAAATTAATCATTCCCAAAAGTCTAGTGCATGCAGTAATAGACGAAATTCATAAGGAAGCACATTTTGGTTCCAGGAAATGTTACTTGCATTGTAAAAAGCTTTTCTATTGGCCGAATATGAAGCGTGACATTGCTAAATTTATAAACGACTGTGAAATTTGTGCAACAACTAAACCATGTTCACAGGCCAAAGTACATCAAATTTGTCATGTGGAGGCTGATCGCCCACATTGTAAATTAAGTGTAGATCTTATAGGGCGTTTACCAAAAAGTAACTCTTATTCTTACATATTATCTGTCTTGGATGTCTATAGTAAATTTCTTGTGTTGTATCCAGTAAGGAATGCTAATGCCAAAGAAATTATTTCTATTTTTACTAAAAGGTATTTTTACCATTATCCAATTCCCCAAGAACTCATCACAGATAGGGGAGCACAGTTTGTTTGTTGTTTGTGGCGTCGTTTTTGCCGCAGGAATGGCATCCAGCATTTGTTGTTAAGTCCGTACAATCCGAAATCTAACCCTGTAGAAAGGTACCATTCCGAAGTTTCTCGTTTGTTAAGAGTATTTATTAATAAGGATCATACTCAATGGAGTCAAAAATTGTCAGAGGTCCAGTCATTGTTAAATAATTCTGTGTCTCTTACTACTGGATATGCTCCTTCAGAGCTTTTTCTCAACTTTTCAGCTTTAGACAATTTCAAGAAAGAATTAGACTGGCCTTCAGAGTTTGGTGAAGTAGATCATAAGTTTAGACATCAGTCAGTACTGTTGAATACAAAGAAAAGTCTGTTGAATACAAAAAATAATTCTAAGGTCAAAACCAAAGGTGTTGAAATCAAAATTGGTGATCTTGTTTTTGTAAAGAATCAGAAACATAGCTCTATGATAGATAAGACTATTAGCAAATTCTTCTTGAAGTATTTAGGTCCATTTTTAGTCATAGGTGTAGAAAATAATGCAGTAAGCCTGGTAAATTTAAATAATGAGTGGATTGGCACTCATAACTTGGATAATGTTAAATTGTTCAACTGTTCCCTGGAAAAGCGCCAGGAACTTTTGGTGAACACGTACTTATTAAAAAAAACATTTGGTCAAAGTTTTTTTCAACCTGGGCGAGGTTGTAACGCCCCTATACAACTTGTCTACAATTGTAATTACTAGTATAACTTACAATGTACTTCTTGTAAATATATGCATTTGGCAACCCTGTTGAAACATCATGTTCGCGGGTTCGCGCAAAGAATTCTGGGTACTCAACTCCGGACATGAAGACGTGATGGTGATTGTAATCTTCACCTGCTAACATAATTTTGTTACATCTCACTTATCAGTGGTAATCATTGTATTCAAAATGGCTTTAGTTCATTCTGCAACCTAGGGAACAATTTCTCACAGTTTTTTGTGTGCAACTAGTTCGAATAGCATCAATTTTCAGATGGTGTTGGGAAACAGTCTTCCGCCTTAGCTCACCACGTGAGTCGACATTGTGTGTGCAGATTTTTCAAGCTTGTTTTATAGCGTTGTAAGAGCATATTTACATTTCCAGTGTCCAGTCTTTTGGAGTGGTTTAGTCATCATGTTAGCATTAGCACACTTTTTCAAATTACGGCTTGACTTAGATAATATCATGTGCAGCTAAGCTCTTAGTAGCGGGGCCCCCAACCCATCCTCACTGTCCATGAAGCAATGTAATAATTAAGCATCTTCTCCATCTGCTTCATCCATCTACATCAGTGCAGTTATTTACTATGGAAGCATCAGGAGTGTATAGTGAAATCTTCAGTGACAAGATAACCTTCTGTGAGTGGACTCCAGGAAACAGCCAACTCCGTAATATAAGTGAACAGCACGTATGGCTGCGTGATTACCATGTCTTCATAATAATCTTGAATTTATTACTCAGCAACCCAAGATCGTGCAACCCTTTAATCAATGTGAGCAGTCACTTTCGTTAACTGCGCTCGAGGTTGAAAAGGTAGCACCACGTCAAGTGGTTAAAGTGGAACCTTGTATTATGTAGATATATGTGTGGAGTCTCAGCCAGTGATAGTTATTTGCACATACTTTTACCAGTCATCTCCTCAAAATGTTGACAAGGCACCCAGTCTCTGGTGTATTCTAATAACCCAATGTTCGTGTTATTCATCTGTTGGATTCAGGCTCATAATCTTAAATTGGTGTATCATCACCCTATCATCCGAACTGCCCAGTGACCTCCAGGAAGCGGATGCACCACCAGCTCCTCCCTGCCCGGGATAGACCGTTTGAAATGAAGATATTTTCTTACACTTAGTTTTCAATGCTAAATAACCCAGGGGACCAACCCAGCAGTAGTGATTGGTTAATTTATCCAGGCCTCAGTGTCACGTGTGTGGTTGACGCAGTATTTGTGCGTGTGTCTCGTGTAATTAGTGTTCTATTGGAAAGGTTTCTCGCTTATGTCGAAAGTGCATTTGTGAAAATTATAGTAAGTTTCATTTGTTCCATACCTGCCATAAGGGTAAGTACCTTGTGTTATAAGAGCCCGCCTTCGCAGCCGGCTAATAATTCTGCTTTGCGCAGAGTTTTGTCTTCACTTCTCGTGATTTGTGGAATTAACGTGTATACATATAGCACCCTCATGTGGATTTGCTGGTGCACGTTTAAAGAATGTTGATTTGCAGGTATTTATTTGTATTTATTAAAGTCTTAGCTATGTCAGAAGCAGCCTATAAGTAAGATAAAGTGCATAGTTCATTACTATCCTTCGAGATTATCACTGTTAAGCCACGAGCACGTCTCTCACGTTTAAAGTTTGCTTGGCCATCTAGCACAAGTTGGTCAAGAGTTTTGTCCCCTTAGTTTATTATGGTTGTATGACCACTGATTTAACTTTGCAAATTCATAATGGTCTTTCTATAGTTCTTTCTTCTTTATCTCTGCCTGGGGTGTCCAAGCCGCAGTGGTGTTCCACCGCAAATTGATTACATGGGTTTTATTAAGTATGTCACTATGTCTACTTTACTCTGTAAAGTCACAATGTTTATTGGTGTGACTGGTTACAATGTTTCATGGCTATATCTGTCTAACCTATTTACCTCGTGTCCACCCTAGAAAGTTTTATTCAGCCAAGATATGTTGTTCGTTTTCGGTGACGTTCACCATAATTAAAACCAATCCAGCATGATGTTTCGTTGGGGTTTATTGGTATTTTAATAATAATTCCTTTGTGTATGATGGTTGTACTTAGTCATTATTTAGCTCGATGTCCACCCGACTAGTCGTGGTTAGTAAAGTTAAGTTGCTCGAGCTATTCTATATCATTACGTATTAAAGCCATGGTGAAGTTATTAGCTTAATAATTTTTCCTGTAGGGTGTATTTTTGTATGTATAGGCTTATATAGTATGTTTAATTTACTGTCACTATTTTGTTTCATGCCATATAAGTTCATTCAGTCACATGTCTGTGCAAGCTGAAGAAGTCACAGAAAATTACATTAAATGATTCTAGTAGCAATGTCAGCAGAGCCGTAGCTAGAGATTTCAGCGCCCGGGGCGAAAAAGAATTCGGCGCCCCTCTACACTCACCTTACCTTTTTTTTTTTTTTACAAGTCAGAGAAGCAGCTTTTGTTGTTATGATAAATTTTTATCAAGCTTCTTGGACAGACCATTGCAACAGCCAAAAGCGATCATTATATATCCTTTTAGAAATAAGAGCTGCTTTCATGATGCTTATTTTGTACTTTCTGATTAACTTGACAAAACTACTTTTGGTTGTATACAAATCCATTTGCAGCACAGTTATGGAAAGAGCATGGAGCCAATTCTCCTACGCCAAGGAAACCGTGTTAGACATTTAGCTGGTGGACGCGGGTAGTGGCGTTGGAAATATCCTGTTTCCCTGAACATAGCAGCAATGTCAGAAATCGAGCCCAGGCCTGGAGGTCTCAGAAATGGTCAGGTTTAGGGCTCGGGTTTCTTCTATTCGACTATTAAACATGGAGTTCTTGGACGCGGGTGATGGCGTTGGAAAGATCTTTGTCCCCTTAACACATCGGTTATATCAGAAATGGAATCAGGCACTCAAGGCCCCAGAAATGGGTTTCTGAAGCTTTTGCCTAGGGGTCCCTTCTATTCCCTATTAAACATGAAGTTGTTGGACGGAGTTGATAGCATTCGAAAGGTCTTGGTCCCTTGAGCATAGTGGTGATATCAGAAATCTAATCCGGATCCCGAATACATAAAGATAGGTCCTGAAATTTTGGGCTCGCGTTCATTCTATTCGAATAAAAAACCGTGGGATCCTTGGGCGCGGGTGGTGCCGATGGAAAGGTCTGGATTTCATTAGCACATTGGTAATGTCAGAAATGGAACCCGAAGCCCGAAAAATGAGGTTCCGAAATTTTGGATTCGGGTCAATTCTATTTGCCTATTAAACATGGAGTTGTTGGACGAGGGTAGTAGCGTTGGAAAGGTTTTGGCCCCTTGAACACAGTTGTGACGTCAGAAATCGGACCCTGGCCTCGAAGTCTCAGAAATGGGATCTAGAAGTTTTGGACCCAGGTCTCTTCTATTCCTCATTTAAACATGGAGTTGTTGGACATGGGTGGTGGCATTAGAAAGGTCCTAGACGTCTGGGTACAGTGTAACATCAGAAATCGGGCCCTGGTCTCAAAGCTTCAGAAGTAGGGTTCCCGAAATTTTGGATTCGGGTCCATTCTATTTGCCTATTAAACGTGGAGTTGTTGGACGAGAATGGATCTGGATCTT
Organism: Thermobia domestica; assembly: GCF_964235325.1. Lineage (NCBI taxonomy): Eukaryota > Metazoa > Arthropoda > Insecta > Zygentoma > Lepismatidae > Thermobia > Thermobia domestica. Next base: position 232,450,872 of record NC_137454.1, on the reverse strand, counting down.
CTGAGTAGGAAAGGTCTGGATCTTCTGAGCATTGCGGTGATGTCAGAAACCGGGCATCGGGCCCTGAAGCCTCAGAAATGGGGCCCGGAAGTCTTCGGCTCGGGTTCATTTTATTTGCCTATTAAACATGGAGTTGTAGGATGAAAGTGGTGGCGTTGAAAGTCTTTGTCAATTGAACACAACGTTGATGAGAAATTGGTTCCGGGCCCCAATTTTTTTATTTATGTCGTAAACCTTTTGTCCAATTTGATCTCAATACCTGATTGTGCAAGATAAAAGCATATTAATAGCTGAATTGATGGGTTTATCTCTCGCAATCAAGTATTGAGATTGAGGCATTGCAAAAGTTTACAACACAACCCAAACTTCGGGACCCGTACCTAATTTCTGACATCACCGGACTGCTCAAGGGGCCAAGACCTTTCCAACGCCACCACCTGCCTCCAAAAACACATTGTTTAATAGCCGAATGTAAGAAACCCGAAAGCACTATTTCGGTACCTCATTTCCGGGACGTTGAATCCAGGGCCCAATTTCTGACATTACCTCTGACAGATGATCCGAAGCTTTCCAACGCCATCACCCTCATACAACAATTCATGTTTAATAGGCGTATAGAAGGGGCTCATGCCCAAAACATCGGGACCCCATTTCTGGGACCTCATGGTGGGGGCCCGGTTCCTGACCACCACTGTGCTTAGGGGAACCGGATCTTTCCAACGTCATCATCTGCATGCAACAACTCCATGCTTAAATGAGAAATAATGTGGACTCGAGCCCAACATTTCGGAACCTCATTTCTGGAGCTTTGAGGCCAGCCAGGGCACAATTTCTGACATTACCGCTTTCGTTAATCGACCCCGACCTTTCAAACGCCAACACCCTACTACAACACCATGTTAAATAGGCAAATAAAAGAGACGCTAACCCAAACTTTTGGGACCTCATTTCTGGGGCCTCAGGTCCTGGAGCTTTCCAACACCACAATCTGTATCCAATAACTCCATGCTTAAAAGATAAATAGAATAAAGCCGAGCTCAAGATTTCGGGACACCATTTTTGGTCCTTTGAGACAAGGGCCTAATTTCTGACATTACCACTGTGCTCAGACGACCCGGACTTCAACTTAAACCACCCATGTTTAATAGGCGTATAAAAAGAGCCCGTGCCCAAAACTTCGGGACCCCATTTTTCTGGAGCCTCATAGCTGGAGTCCGGTTTCTGATATCACCACTGTGCTCAGGAGACCCGGACTTTTCCAACGCCACCATCTGCATTTATGGGGCGTTTACACTTGGTCGATTTAGTCGCACGACTAAATCGACTCGCTGAATTTGCCACTAAATCGAAGCAAGTAGGCCGAATCAGATCGATGGATGTGTTCAATTATTTCAACCACAGAAAATAGAACGTCTTTTAATTCAGTTGCCAGTCGATTAGTCGCTTTCGATCAACAAGCGATTAAGTTGAATTCCCGTTTACACGGTCGATTAAGTTGAAAGTGACGTCAATTCAACTGAATCGAACGCAAATCGACTAAGTGTAAACGCCCCATTACTAACTCCATGTATAACACGGCTTCCCTATTGTAGAAGGATTTTAATGGAATTTTCTCAGGCTCTTTACAACTAATTACAACGTTTCAAACTATCCATAAGAAATAAAATTTTAATACATTAGAAACTATGTTCTTTTAAAATGTTCAAAATGGGTGACAGCATAGATTTCCAGTAATAATTGTAAACTTTTGTAATTTTATTCTCTATTTGAATAGTATTTTAATTTCGAACCTTTTACAGTAAAAAATATTTTTGTGAAATGTAACGGAATACATACGGATATATAATGTATGTATATTTTGTATGTATGTAGATAGGTAAAAATATCACACAACTAGATACATACTCATAAAAAATACCATGGAGAAATGATTCCAATAAAAACATTGGAAGCAGTTCGTATGTCAATTGAATTTTTAAAAATCACTGGTAGTGATCAATCTGTGGAAAAGACAAAATCGTTGGTTAAGTTCTGACCTCCTAAGCCCCTATTTTACAACTTCTTCAAGTTCGAAATTATTATTATTCTTGTTTACTTTCATTTTTAATATTCTCGCGCAAACAACAGCTTGCATGTTCTCTTCACTCCTCTACTTTTCATACCTTCATTCTCACCATCGTGATAAACCCGATTGGGTAGAAAGGCGTGATTAACTGAGCAAATTCATCAACATCAAAACACATTTCAGATTCTGACCGTTTGATTTTGAAAATGCTCCTGCGTAATCTATAAGACATCTCTGCACCTTGATATCACATCGTCATTAAAAAATCATATATAACAACTTTCTTCAATAACTGAAAAACTTGTGACTATTATTGAAACGTATGAGTTGCGAGCGAAGCTCGCAAGAAAATTTTTAATAAATCCATTTCTTTGCTAACCGACAATATTGATTTAATAGGGCGCCGCGTCGTTTATTCATTTTCAACACTTTTCCTTTCTTCTTGCTTGTTCGGCGCCCCCTTGTTACCAGCGCCCGGGGCAAGCGCCCCGCTGGCCCCCCTCTAGCTACGGCTCTGAATGTCAGTAAACTATATCATCCTATTTACTCATGTGTAATGCATAGTAAACAAATTTTGTTTATGAAAATATAATTAGTTCAATAAATGTTACAACCCATATTATCTCAAGTGTTATATTCCAAAAAAATCAAACCTTGCGGGTGTATATGTAGCCGTCAAGCTTATTTCGGTTCGTTTCTTGGTAAAGAAATCACAGCACAAGGAAAGGGCTGTTCTCTGTGCACTCGTAGAGTGTACAGGGGGCAGTCTCGCACAGGTTGGATTCGTTTACCGTTGTACAGTTGTGTTATGTTTGCTTTTGCCTCAACTAGGTGCAGGTTTGTCCTGTTTTTGTATTTGTTTACTTCTTTCCTGTGTTCTAAGCAGTTCACAGGTGGCGACCCCTTTCTTATATCTATTAACTCAGTGCTCCGGCACTGAACATCAAACTTAGCCGTGGCCTGCCAGGGATTAGGGCCCTCTGGGGCGCTACAGTGTATAGCGCGCCTAAGTTTCGAAAATCTTTCTCCACTTGCCACTGTTGCTGATAAGGTTAACAAAATCCTAAGTGCAACACTGATATTAGGGACAAAGTCATTTTCCTTAATTAAAGTATATTTTGGTGAAGTTTTAGGCTTAATTATAGCGGATAACATTTTCAGTTCGTCTTTTAAATCACTGGGGTTAATATATTTCGATTTTGCGAGTGTTAAAATTCTGGAAAGTTTAGTACAGTTTTGAGATAAAAGTTTAGGTGGCATATCCTTAAAATTACTTATATCGCAAAGAAAATCAAAATACTCGCTGTGATCCTTAAGTTGCTCAAACCTTTCTCCTAAAGCTAACACAATCACGTGTAGAACTTTGTAATAAAAATCGATCTTGTATCCAAGGGCGCCGATTTCTCTGTAAATTTGGGGGAGGGGGGAGCATTCAGATGCAGAAGGCATATATGAGGTTTTTTTTTTTTTTTTTGACAAATTATGCATTCAAATTATGCCAAATATTTGATATTCATAAATACAATGCGAGGGCCTACATGAGCTTTGGGGGCCCCGGTCCCCCTGGAATCGGCGCCCTTGCTTGTATCTTGTTTGTGGATCTTCAACAGCTTCATCCTCCGTCTCGTACTGAAACTGTCTCTTCTTCTTTCGACTTCGAGCCTGCACTATAGTACCTATCCGTGGAATGCTGATGCCAACTCCATCATATCAACTAAGTAAAATTGAAACTTTGCATCATTTCTGCTTCTCTCAAAGTACTCAGATATATTTTCAAAAAACCTGACTGCTTCCAACGCATAGAAATCAATGCTTTGGAGACTTTTGCTTACTATGTTTATGTGGAGTAAAAAGTCATACCAGATAACGAGTGAGCAAAGGAAAGTAAAGTCATGCAGCTGGTTTGCTATACAATCAACTCTTGTCGTTACTTGTTTGAAGTAAGGCATAATAAACCTACCCTATTTGTTATCTAAGTGGAGTCCCATAGCTGAAAATCTTATCTACGCTGCTGCAAGAAGAATATTGAACGAGATACCTGTGGCTAGAAGTTTGATAATTGAAAATGAGGGAAAATGCTTTGAATTTCCTGAATATGAGTAAAGTAAGTTCAATTATATTCTCTGGTGAGCACAATTATATTTTTTCATATGATCTATTATGAAGCATTATATTTTGGTAGTATTATTTTCTTTTTCAAATTTTGCCGCCCTGGGCGGTGGCACGGTTCGACCCGCCCTCGCGCCGGCCCTGTGTACAGACGTTTATTTCTTGCGCTATAGCGTCAATGAATAGGGATCAACAATTCTGGAGAGAATTTATTGAACTTTATCGAAATTTACCTGAACTGTGGAAGGTAAAGAGTGAAGATTATAAAAACAGGAATCTGAAAAATGCGGCGTATGAGAAATTGGTGGCTAAAATGAAGAAAATAGATTAGAAGGCGGATATTTCACCTAGGGATGGTACCGAGACCGAGACCAGTCTCGGTCTCGTCTCGGTATCGTCTCGAATTATCGAGACGAGACCGAGACGGCCTTTTATATACCGAGACCGAGACCGAGACGGAGCTCTATAAATCGAGACGAGACTTAGGTCAGTCTCGAAAGTCTCGGTCTCGTCTCGAATGTTGATATAGACAACTATTAAGATTGACCTTTACTCAAAATTTCTTTCGTTGCTGTATTAGGTAAAATGGGAACGGTTGACTAATGTTCAGTGGCGTATTTTGGGGATGGCTATCGGACTGAAGCCCCTCCCGAAATAGATTTGTGATCATTTTTTCGCATTGCACGTACAACACAAATATTTCTTACACGTTCTCAAGCCTCTCCCGAAACAAAATCCACTGCTGATGTGTATAGTCATCTCTGTCTCTCTCTTGCTCTCTGAACATATATATATATACAGTGGCGTATTTACGATTTTGTTTCGGGGAGGGCTTTACTAACTTTCGGGGGGGGGGCTTTGCCTGAAAATGTGAAAATTCTGCAAGATATTTCATATACTTTATTATAGTAAGTAAGATTTCGGGGGGGGCTTAAGCCCGGAAGCCCCCCCCTAAATACGCCACTATACATATATATATATATATATATATATATATATATATATATATATATATATACAAGGGCGGATCTAAGGGGGGGCTACGGGGCTATAGCCCCCCCCTTGACGCTCAGGTTTACACTGGATAAAATGGGCTTCAATTCAGCTTTACACTGGATAAAACGGCAAATTATGGTTTAGCCCCTCCCTTGAACATATCCTGGATCCGCCACTGTATATATATATATATATATATATATATATATATATATATATATATATATATATATATATATATATATATATATATATATAGAGGATCCAGGATACGATCGAGGGAGGGGCTAAACCATAGTTTGACATTTTATCCAGTGTAAAGAAAGAAGTAGGATTGAAGCCTATTTTATACAGTGTATAGCTGAGTGTCAAGGAGAGGTATAACCCCTTTAACACTCCCCTTGGATCCTCGCCTGTATATCATATCTAATATAAGTAAAAGAAAGAGTTTGTTTGTCTGTGTGTCTGCGTGACTGTCTTTCTGATTGCCTGTGTGCGGCCTGGGGACCAGACGAGAGTCCAAGACCGTTATGAAATTTGGGTGACAAGTATCATGTCCCAGGCCTCAGACCAAGAAGAAGCGTTTTTTTTTTCTTTTTTTTAATTTTGAATCAGGAGGGGCGTTTACCGGAACATGTAAAAGTAGTAGAAAATGACCGATATTAGTGTCGAGTACATAGTTTTCGCAGTCGCTGAGATCAATGGTGATACTTCCATTAGCGATGACTTTCAAATTCATCTACCAGTGCATGCGGGCCGTGGTTCACTTGCGGGGGAGGGGAGTACCGAGACGTAAAAATAATACAAAATGACCTATATTAGTGTCGAATAGTTTTCGCGTTTCTGAGATCAATGGTGAAACTCCGATCTCATTAACCTCCAAATTCACCCCATTCAGCTGCGGGCCTGAGATCACAGGAGGAATACCGAGACATGTAAAAGTAATCCAAAATGGCCGATATTAGTGTCAAATGTATAATTTTTGCGGTCGCTGAGATCAATAGTGTCACTTCCATTAGCGATGACTTTCAAATTCAGCTACCAGTGCATGCAGGCCGGGGTTCACCTGCTGGGGAGGGGGTACAGAGATATGTAAAAATAATACCGATATTAGTGTCAAATACATAGTTTTCGCGGTTGCTGAGATAGTGATACTCCCACAGGCCTTGACTTCCAAATACTGGTCCCATGCGAAAAATGGGTATTTCATCTAGTTATATATAATAGTCATATATATTAAAAAGGCTGAATTTTTTTAACATGCTGTGTGAAATATGGAAGGGGAAATTCTTCTAGATACTCTGCAATACCACTAGATAAACAACAATGTTTCCAACGCAACATAAAGTTGTAATTTCTCAAATTGCACTACGTTTGATATTACATATTTCTGTTCAGTTAATTTAGTTTAGTGCGTGGGTTTTCTCGGGGTTCTCCCGTTTCCTCCCACTTTCTTTATTCCACCATTTCATTCATCTCTCATCATCACAGTCTCCTTTAGCCTAACCGGCATAACCGTGGGACGTAAAACTCAAAACTTTCATTTCATTTTTTAATTGAGTTTAACGCCTCTTTCAGGAGCGAGGTTATATGAGACTAAACCTACTGATTAACGTTGAATCTGAACCACATGAGCTCCCGCCGGGAATCTAACCCGGGTCTCTCACGCCATAGGCTAACTGCTTAGCCACGAAAGAGCTCTACATATTTCTAATTTAGATATTAAATTAAACCACAAAAGCACATATATTATTCAGTGTAACAAAGGACAATACATATCACTAACATCAACATTTTGCAGATCTCTAATAACTCAAATGGCAGGAACATTATAACATTAGTGTTCAGTAGTTTTAATTACAACAAGTCGCAGTTACATTATTTTAAGCAGTGTTGCGAACTTAAATAAATTGCTAAATATTATTATAAATATAATGCAAATAACGTAGCTAAAATGCAAAATATTTTAAAATTACTCGTAATTTGTTTTATGGTGCAAGAATGTTTTCAAAACACGATGTTTTTCATAGTCTTTGGGCTACTTATGTTACTTATGTTAATGTCAAAGTTTTCGTTCCAGCAATACATGTAAAAGCAAATTGTAACTGAAATTAAACGTAACTGACAACTTTTCAGTAGCACTAGTTGTTCTGCCTAAGCCTTAGGCCTGATGTATTTTTTAGATTAAAACACTGCTTTATTTAAATTTTAATTACACCCTAATTGCATTTCATTTGTTATAGTTTGACCACCGACCATCTCAAACTCGATCCATACCATATAGCTATATGCATTATTCAAAGACTTACAGTTAGTAATATACATTGCGTTGATTTTTGGTTTGTTTTGTTTTATTTTAACGTCTCACGATTATGCTAGGGCGGCTAAGGAGACGTGGAATTACTGATCATAGTGGAATCCGAAAAACTTCGGTCGTTGAACATTACCGCCAGCGGGAATCGAACTCGGGACCATGCGAACCAAAATCAAGCGCACTAGCCATTACAGCAAATGGGGGTTCTTACATTGTTTTGATTTAAATAATTAAGTTAGTGTTGCCAGATCCGAAGATCAAAAAGTAGCGTGTCTGTGCTCCAAAAGTAGAGGATATGAACTATTTGTAGCCCAAATATATAGAAATGAATTATTTGGCAACTAATGACTGGTACTATTGAAATAATGTTTAAAAAATAGACCGGAAAATGTGATGGACATATTGCAAGACGAAATTATGATCGATAGACGAAAACAATTTTAGATTGGATACCACGTCACAAAAACAGCCTAGGAAATGTCCGGATAAAAGAAATTGTGACAAAATCAGGAACCACTGGGGAGTAACCTGGAAAAGAATTACCCAAGATAGATAGTTGTAGAGAAAACTTGGGAAGATTTCATCCAGCAGTGGATTGATAATACTTGATTATGATTATGGTGATGATTTTATATCGAGACCTCAGAGGTAATCTAAACCAAGTCATAATTTCGTAATTTTACAGGAGAAGCGAAAAACCGGTTCCTTAACTAAGATCTATAATACTGTTTTTCAAACTATATTAAGTAGTTACAAAGTAGTAATATGGTTTTAGACTTATATTATTACACCACTAGTCTATTACTAGGTAAGGTAGGGTAAAATTGGATCCAAAATTTAACGAAAGTCATACAGCGAAATATATATATATATATATAAGTTATATATATATATATATTATATATATATATATATATATATTTTCTATATATATATATATATATATATATATATATATATATATATATATATATTTGACTATTTAATACTTCATGTTGCTGCAGAACTACGAAAATGAATACAAAAGAAAACTACAAAGTTAAGAATCACTTGTTTTGGCGAGAGAGAGAAAATAGACACAGCTAGCTCGAATTACCTATATACTTATATAATATGTATGTTCATGTTTCGCAAGTAATTTTCGATCAATATAAAATTTCAACGTAATGAACGCACGATTGGTTTTCTCGAATAAAGATCGCATGTACCGCTAAGAGCTCAGGAATATGCTTAATATATGTTACGGCAATGGATATACGTATGCGTATGTAATGCATTACAACTTTAGGAACTTGTATAAGAAACAGAATGTATATACTTAAATTTAGACGCGAACAATGCATAACATCTGACTTTAAATCTAACTTGTTTCGTGATGCAACCCGAGGCCACACATAGCAAAGATGAGTGCCGTAGTTCCCACCACAAAGTTCTGGAATTTCGTGTTATAAGGTGTCAATTAAACACGTAGATGTGAAACGGTAATAAAGCATTTGATCAATTTTAAACAAAATATATTGTAGTAATAATTTACCCTATTTGTTCAGATAATGAACGTTATATTATGTTTTTAAAATGACAGTCAAAACAGAATGTATTGAATAATAAATGAGAAATTGTAAAATTTCAATTTCGGTACGATTAAATATATTCATGCTGCTATGTGTTGCGTTATCCGTTAGAATGTATTGAACAATTCTTATTCTAAGGAAGGAAATAAACTACTATATAGTACTGAAGTTAATTTAATAGAGTTTAATTGTATAGGCAGTATTGAGGCCATATGAGAAAATCTTTTGCTGAAAGTGAATTATGGGTTACTATTAGAATTTTATCCCAGATATGATATACCCACTGATGATTGAAACTGGAACACACGCATGGAAGGCATCAGCGCTAGCAAATTAGCTCTGAAGAAGTACACCATACTATAATTTTAAGTCAAGAATAAGGCCAAAAATAAGAAGCAGAAACGACAGACTTTACAATAATAATACTTTTACAATTTTAATTGCACCTATTTATTTCGAGACTTTCGAGACGAGACCGAGATTTGGCCCCCGAGACCGAGATCGAGACAAGCATTTGTTGACCGAGACGGCGATTATTGACACGAGACGAGACCGAGACCGAGACAGCTATTTTTAAACCGAGACGAGACCGAGACTGTACAAAGTCTCGTCTCGTCTCGATACCATCCCTAATTTCACCACATGTAGTTGAATACATTCGTAAGTAATTTTTATAGTCCACAGTCGAACTTATCTCAAGTTCGGATATTACCTAGGTAAATTTTGATGACTAAACTTAGACCGTTTCTTGAACCACTCTTTCATCCACACCCTCTTCTTCCGTTTTGGTTACGCAGGTCTTTCCGCTTCCAAAGCACAAGCAATTACTATCGCTAAACGAGCTGCTTCAGTGGACATGTTTACGCGATCAAACTCAAAATTGAACTGAAGTTTGTGCAAACAGTTGAACCATGTATGGCCGAATGTTTGCGCAAACACCGTGTTTGCAAAAACATGATGTTTGCACAAACCGTGGAACATCTATGAGCCTCTTTAGAAATAAACCTCGTGTTTGCACAAACATGACCATACACAGTCCACGTGATTGCGCAAACATCATGTTCGTGTAAACAATTTTCGAACGAGTTCGATGTGGAAAATGTTTGCACAAACGTTTACGCAAACAGTTCATACAGCTCCATACACGGTCAAATTTTTGCACAAACCGTGGACCGTGTATGAACCTTATAAGAGATGAATCCTAAGTTTTCGGAAACGCAACCATTGCACGTACTGAATAAAGTGTGTAACACAGTGGTTTCCATTTCATGAATTTTTGGTGATTGTATGCATTTAATAATAATAATAATAATAATAATAATAATAATAATAATAATAATAATAATAATAATAATAATAATAATAAACTGAAAAGCGCGAAAAATGTGCAGAAAAGTTCTAAAAAGGCAAACAGGAAGAACGCCAAAAATACTTTTATGATGAAAGTCAAGAGCGTTATTTTTCTCATTATATGGACAGCTAATGTATTTTGTTTTGTTCCCGACATATATATATATATATATATATATATATATATATATATATATATATATATATATATATATATATATATATATATATATATATATATATATACTTGCCCTAGTTATAATTAAATTATCTACCATTCTGCTACGGAGAATGTTGATTATGGGTCGTCAGAAAGTCTTCGGTATTATCTTGCAGGGAGTTGCCCTCATCCTTCTTTTCTCTTCGCATACTTTGAACAGTTCGAACTGGCTCTTCTATGCGCCAGGGCAATCGTGTCGTATGGATGGATTTGTTGGCTGATGGGCACTTGATGCTTCTATGTTCGAGCCAAACAGGTTTTCAGCATTATCCCCTGCAAGCAAGTGCCAACTTCTCCCTCCTCCTGCCCGTTGCATTTCGAAGCAGATATATGCGAGCACACAGGACAAAAGAGGTCTTCGCCGGGATTTCACGGATTCTCGTCCACACCACAATTTCCGCAGCACTCGCCCCACACAGAATAGTTTGTTTCACCCCCAAGTCCAAGACTTTCTCGTCAGCTGAGCCGTTGGCTTCAACGTGTAGAATGTAAGGACTATTTCCTGACTCGGATTCTGACCATTGCGGCGGTGCAAGGGATTTTGGCTTGAGAGAATCTGTCAATCTCGTGACGTATCTGCTACGTCAGTGGTAAAAGCCACGCAAATAACATCTCAAAAATCACGCCCTTTTTACCCCTGTTCCTCGGTTTTAAGTTTTCTCGCTTGTATGACGGAGCCTTAAAGTAAAATTGTTTGAAATAAGATTATGTATTAAGATGGCTCGTGCCAAAATGGCCGAATTAGCCTGTTTTAATTATAATTGCTCTCTCTACATTGCCCGCAATTCTTTGTTTTAAAGCTTTTTTTTAAGAAAAGGAAAACAATAGCATTAACTATTTTTATTGTTGAAAAAATTATTGATGTTGCTGGAAGTATTGAAAAACTGTGAAAGCCAGATTTACAGAATTTATATTTGATTTACCAGGAACCAAACGCTGTTTCTTACAGTTATTTAACTTACGATCACTATAACCAAATTGTAACCAAGAACCGTTAAAATTAATTACCTTAAAAACATAAAATGACTATTACGCAACAATTGAAGTTTCATTAAGATCAAAGCTGGTAAAAAAAAATACTGCACTACAATGATATGCACAAGTTTTGCTTAAATAATTATTTGTAGCCTACTTATATTGTGACTAAATGGTTATTATGCGGTACTACTATTATTACATTGACTCACAGAAAAAGTTAAGCACCGAGGGTTGCCAATTTTAAAATTAGAAAAGCGAGGAATTCTAAACCGTAAGTGCTCATGTGAACTTGTGTATAGTAGCCTCACTCTAAAGACAGCCACTTGCTCACAAAGGAAAGCCGCCCTCGTGTGCGGTTTCTTTTCATACTGTTCTGTTTGTTTTTTCTCTCTCTTGGAAACTAACTGACAGGCAATAAACTAAACCCAAACTGTTGCCAAATCTGTTGTTTTATATTGTGATAAAGGTCAGGGCCGGCTCATCCATATAGACAACCTAGGCGACTGCTTAGGCGCGGTATGGCATTTTTTTTTTTTTTTTTTTTTTTGTGACGTACGGTTTATCAGCTTTAACCAAAGTGTACGTGTGCCAGCGCCCTACACATTTAGGAAGAGGAAGTTAATGAAAAGTGGGATCACCCAAGATCAATTATATCTACTACTCACCTATAGGCCTATGGAGCGGGGGAACACCTATCTGGCCAATGTACGTTTCCGTGTTCCCACTGTTCATTCTATAACGAAAGAAGATCTCCTGCATTATCTGAATATCCAAGACTCTGGATGCTCGCATAAATGTATCTGACCCAAAGTTTCTACGTAAGGTAATCAAGAAGCCCTACTTCAAATATTAACCCTTCACATTGCTACCCGTGTAGCACCAAAAACACACCTTTTCCACTCTTCCCGCCCTAGACTGTAGATTATTCAAAGGTCCTTCTTTCACAAAGCATCAAATTTATATAATCAGATAACAACTGACGTGAACATTTTTTTAAGTGACTCAGCTTTTGACAATAATTACACAGATTAGAAAGAACTAAAAATGAATTAACAAACTTCATCTTTGCTTTTTCTTAATCATCTTTTATTTATATTTACAATAGACATCGAGATGGTTTACATTATAATAAGTATTTAATTTCCTGTTGCCCTGTGGTTATATTAGTAAAATTTAATTCCAAATGCTAAAGCAATAAAAATGTTTTTTAAAAAATAATTGGCTTATAGATTACCTACTTATTAATGCCATAGAGAGAGGCATTGGAAGTGAATTTTATTTCATTTAATGCTTAAACAAATGCTAACAATGTGACGATGTGGTGAAAATGTCAGGGGTGACAAGGCTTCACTTTGGTTGGGTTTGGGGAAGAAGGAGATCATGGGGGCGCAAACATGTTTTTCACCTAGGGTATAAAATATCCTAGAGCCGCCCCTGAGAAAGGCAGGCTCACAAACAAACATCCCTCCCCCAAACACACTCACTGTTAGACGGATGGAAGAGAGGGTAGAGAAAAGGGTGCAAGGGAAAAGAAGGCCCTACGTATGGCAACGTTTAGTTTCTTTCTTCTTCCAAAGGGACCACAAACTTTATGACGGCTTCTTTGTGCAGACTTCAAAATCTCCCGACTGGCTATCATTCGGGCGCACCTTCTATATTGCAAATACTGACCTGGATCCTTCCTACTTTTTTTTTTTTTTTTGGTTAAGTGACACTTCCTCCAATGTACTTTTCTAACGAAACTAAAGTAAAACAAATTTAGTTTTTGAAATTAATGTTTTATTAAGTTCAACAAATGTGAGTCTCAAATTGCAAAGTACGTAAGTAATACAGTAAGATATCTGTAATTTTAAAAATATCTGTAAGGCAAGTAAAAAAAAAAAAACGCAAGCAATATATGGCAGATATTGTTCATACGGTTTTTCTCTAAGAAACACAAAATAATCTAAAGTTTAGCATAAGAAAGATAAAACACTGTGCATTAGAGCAAATTTCTTATTAGCAAAGGGCTGTGCGCACGTACATTGCGCAAGTAGCCCACAGCCTTTATGTTGAATATAACAACCTTATGAACAAAGTCGTATTAGTGTTTTCTTCACTTCAAAAAAAGATCAGGTGTTTTTTCGTGATTAAGAGATGATTAAGCGAGGGACGAATATAGAACTTTAAAATTCGGTGGTACCCGCTAAAATCGGGAAATGGTAATATGGCAACTCTATAAGCACCTGGAAGAAATGGTCCGATGTCGATTAATTTAACACACGTGCACAGCATCAGGTATTAAAAGATTAGAGTTACAATGGCCTGTGATAGCTAGATTGGCCACCAGAGTGCATTAGTATGTCACCACGTTATTATGTTATTTTAATTCAGAATCCCCTCGGACTTGGAGGCAGTCCCGTATCTAGGGTGGTCTGGGGGCCGCCCCCCCCTAAATTTTGGTTGCCCCCTAAAATTTTCGCAATAGGCTTGCATATGAACTATAATATGGTTGGATCGCCCCCCGAACAATTTTGGGCTGGCTACCGGCCTGCTTGGATTGGCACTGATTAAGTTGGAAAGGTTGGTCATGCAGCTCTTGTATCCTCTCGTGAGGCACGTTGTGGTACAACTGTTGTAACTGGACAGTTTTCTCGATATTGCCCTGGGTCATACCATATTTGACGATTTGAGTTGGTCGTACACATGTTTTGTCGAAGACAGATTAAAGGATTTTTCTGATTAAAGGAGTACCTCAACATTATGCAGGTAGATCATAGAGGCACTTTTGGACACGTGTCGACTAGAGTTGTTGTATTAAAAATATCAGGATGATATACCTTGAAAGGTAACACATGAGGGCCCTGATAACGTTGTTCAGTCAGAGTTCTTACCAGAGGTGACCAGAAATCATACACAATGGTTCACAATATCACGATAACAGAAACAGAACCGATGTCTGTATCAAAAAGATTGTCAAAATGTGTCCTCTCCTCTCGGCTTCACCATACCCTGTCATTCGAGGTGGTACCGAACTGATGTTCATCACTGAAAATGATGATACCTCACTGGTTAACAATCATACTTTCCTGGTACCTCACAAGTCCAAACACAGCTGCATGTGTTAACGTAATCCCACACATGCGGCTCATAGGCCACTGTTACTAGTATCCGACCAATGATACTGGATGACACTATAATGAGTCCATTAGTTTTACCCGGATGGAGGGCGAGGACGTTAAGAAGTTAAATGAGCTGGGACACAATACGCCGATCCTCACTTGGTGTCGTCAGACTAACTCAACCGAAACCATTACGAAGCATGTGGTTTCCTCTCACCTTCCCATTAATTTCAACATAGAGCCACTGTTACACTTGAATGCCCCACATGCTTGAATTTTTGACGATTCGACTAGCCAACCCCATGTTGAACCTTTTAAAAATCTGTTAATTCAAGGTCACACACGAGCACGCGGGATTTTTCATTGTTCTTCACAGTGCTCACTAACCGTTAGACGCTGCCCATGTCCCTTATGTGCCCTGACAGGCCCAAGAACATGGTCTCGTGGTGACAACACCAATGTACTTTGGTGACAGTTCTAGCCTTCACAAATCATTGCAACTCTAATCATATGTTGTACGCGACTTTGGCGTGGGAGACCCGGCTTCGATTAACGGCGGCGGTTCATGTGGTTTGGATTCCACGTTAATCATTAGGTCCCATCTCATATAACCTTGCTTCTGAAAGGGGTGTTAAACTCAACTCTAATCATATGTTTAAAAAACTATATTTAAAAAACGAGAAAATGATAAGGGTAGAAGTTTATTGTGATTAATATACAAGTGCATACCTTTGCTATTTTTCGAGGTAATCATCGTCGTGAACTTCCAGATATTCCTAGTAGCGTAGGCTAACGCAAGCATCTGTGTATACTTTTTATAAAAGTCTGCCGTCTGAGCTAAAACTGATGTCTTCAGCACTTCACTGTCGTTGAAACGCTTCGACACAAGCTACTCTTTGTAGATTAAAAAAGAAAGAAATCGCTGGGGACAAAGTTAAGAATGTAAGCGGAATGATTGAATAGTTATCATCGAAATTTTTGAATTGTCTCAACTGTTCAAATAGCTGTGTGTGGGCGAACGTTGTCATCGATCAGAAAAATTCCAAAGCTTAACATTTCTTTCCGGTGATTTTGTGTGGCACGTAGCAAATAATTCAGTGTTTGGCAATACACATCTGCTGTAATTGTTTGTCATGGTTCCAAGAATTCCACAAAACGAACAAGTGCATTTCGTCTTGTGGAATTAATTCCTTTTGGTCCAAAAATATTATTTTGTGAACTTCTTTTTTTAATTTTTCGATTTAGGAAAACAAGAATACCGCCATTGCATTGGTCGCTGCTTCAACAATCAATGGTGTACGATATCCAGATTTGATCCTCCGTCACTATGTCCTTTACTGCATTCACCTTTATTAATTACCACCTCCATTCGTTTAATCGTCTACAGATTCCAGATAGAGCGCAACGCAAAAGACGCAGAAACCAATCATGCCGATTATCGCAAATTAAAAAGCAAAATTTGTATTGCGTTAAAGAAAATCGCTGGGTCAATGAGTCTCTAAATCTGATATATCAATATAACTTTTAATTTTTTTTATAGTGCAAACCTTAATTCAATACATTATTCATTATTTTAATGATTGTTATATGCGGAGTATTTGTACAAATTTTCTACGTTAAGTAGCATATTTTTTATGCTTTGTTTTTACTAACCTTGCGATGCTTAAAATTTCCAACCCTGGGTATTTGTTCGTCGCCGTCGTAGTGAAAAGTAAAATGGCGAACGATTGTGAGGTATGTATTTTTTGCTTGAAGTTGTAAACGTAGGAAATAAACCAAATGAAAATCGAGTGAATGATGTTTCTAATATATTAGTATTATTGATCAAAAAGTGTTAAATGTAATTAACGAGAAATTTACAACAATTTGTTTCTGTTATTTTTCCATCATCGTAACTACTATGTATTTTACTCACATCCGTATTAGTAGTTCCTAGTTTGAAGCAACACATATTGGTAAATTGTTCATTAGTTATGTATATAAAGAAGGTAAATTGGAACTACTACAAAGGATAGTGACATATTTTGTTGGTTTAAGCGCGTAAATCTATACTATTGTAAGATCTAAAACATTTGTAAAACATATGGATTATAATTCTATGATATATTTGCTCATTGCTGACTTCAAGCTGAGAAGTTTCAATAATAGTGCAAAAGCTGTGTAGGGTTAACTGTTGTATCGCCGGACCAATTTTAGGAAATTTAGTGGGTCAATTGGAAAATTTATTTAAGTTTGTGTGGAAGAATGAGTGAAAGTCAGGTAAGGGGGATAGGAAAATGGTTGTATTTTTAGGTTGTTTTTGATGGGCAAGGGGATTGAGTATAGCCCGCTCCCCCCAGTGATTTTTAACGAATCATAGTGATTATAACGATTCATATTAGTTCATAATGAATCGGAATCGCATGTTATAAAGATTTAAGATGTAAATCTTGTGGTAAGGAAACTTTAGTATAAGTAGTAGTAGTAGTAGCGATAGTAGTAGTAGTAGTAGTAGTAGCAGTAGCAGTAGTAGTTAGTAGCAATAGTAGTAGTAGTACTAGTAGTAGGAACGGGTTAGAAGCCCCGCAGGGGTTGGTTGGGTTCTGTTCTCGATATAAGTAGTAGTAGTAGTAGTAGTAGCAGCAGCAGCAGTAGTAGTAGTAGTAGTAGTAGTAGTAGTAGTAGTAGTAGTAGTAGTAGTAGTAGTAGTAGTAGTAGTAGTAATAGTAGTAGTAAAGTAGTAGTAGTAGTAGTAGTAGTAAAGTAGTAGTAGTAGTGACTCTTCCAGTTCCGGTGACAAAGAACTGGGGGGAGCGGGCTATACACAAGCCGGGCAAGGTTCTAGAACACAGGTTCCCCTTCGCATTTATTTATAATAAAGACAGAAAACAACGTGCCCTGCGGGGCTCTGACTCGCCTTCACTCGCGGTCGCTCGCTCGGCAATACTATGTGAATTAAATATTAAACTTTGTTACAGAAAAGAACCAACCTAGCTACTAACCTATATGGAGGACCTATGGTCTAGAACCTTCCCTTTGTGAGTTATAAGCGGCACTGTATGTGGAGGCGGGTGGACATTTTGGTACACATGTTTTACTATACGGATCCATAGATTGTAGAAGGGGCAAGAAAAATTTGGGCAAGTCTAATTTGCCCATTTCATTTCGAGAACAGAATACAACTAACCCCTTGTGGTGGACAAACACCGTGTGCGTGTGTTTTCTCGGGGCTCTCCCACTTTCTTCATTCCACCAGTTTATTCATTACTCATCATCACCGTCTCCTTTAGCCTAACCAACATAATCGCGAGACGTAAAACTCAAAGATTTCATTTTTTTCAGCTAACCCCTCCTGGGCTTCCAACCCGTTCCTCCTATGACTAGTATTACTACTACTACTACTACTACTTATATTATGGATCCGTATATTGAAACCACACGCCTAATAACGTTAATCTAACGTAACGTAATGTAATCAAACGAAATATAACCGAATGCAGTACATTTTGATACTTTTTTCGATTTTCAAATTGGTCCGGAGATACAGCAGTAATGCCGCTGTGTAGGGTGATCTAATAATATGTGCTTGTCTTTAATTCGTAGTAACAGTATTATTGGGGCTAAGAGTCACGCTATGGTAATAGTTTACAAGACCAGTTAACGCAAAAGGTATCGTAGTTTTCGCAGCCTTTCACGAAAGTATACCGTATATTGAACTGAATTCGACATATGTCGGACAGATGGGGGCCAGCATTTATTACCAAGTAGTAGTAGTAGTAGTGAGAGTAGGAACGGGTTAGAAGCCCCGCAGGGTTTGGTCGGGTTCTGTTCTACACATAAAGTATAAGTCTGGCCCCGACATAAACTCTGAATTCTATAACTATTAATGTATTTTTGAAGAAAAAGTAGTTAAACTTTCCAGTGCCCACTCAACTTTGTATACTTGCCCAGACCAAGAAATTATACTCTTAATAATTCTAGCAAAATTAGTCGAAACTTTTCTAAGCTCACCTAGGACAGCTACTCCACTCTTATAAGATTGTGAAAATTTGCAGGTTAGGAAAGAACTAATTGCCCTTTTCGTATATCGTGTACAAGTGTAACGTTACTAGTGTCAAACCGTTAAAAATGCTATTGGAACTCCTATCATTGTGAAAACCCGCGTGCTTTGGTTATCCTCACTTACGTGTATAATCCTTTCGGGTGCAATAAGGCGCGAACTCACCCGTTTCACTCTGCCCTGACTCGGGTAGATAGCACTCATGCTTTTTAGTGGTCATTTAGCACATGTTGGTTGATTCTGCTCTGTAGCTTTTATGGCATACTTCCATGCCCTGTATTTGTTATATGCGAATCGCAAAAGGATTGTACTATTTTAACAATAAATTCTGATGACATCGTTGAATTTGAAACTATGTGAAGTAGGATGCAAAGTTTAACATGCATTTCGTTTATAGTAGAACTGAAGAGAGGCTCCTCGATTTGTGTCCTGCATTGAAAGGGTGGAGTAGTGTAGAACCAAGTTATCGTAGAGTTAGGGAAATTTGGACCCATTTGATTAAAGTTAATCGAAGCGTAATTTGTCTCTGCGGGATGCCAGTAGAGCGGGCATTGTAAATTTCACGCGTGTAGTTTTCCGACAGCTGTGGTGGCCATCTGAAGTTCACCTACATGTAGTGAAGCTTTATTAAACCCATTTTCTAGATTTAAGGTTTAGAGGGGCCTTTGCAGATTGAGAAGCTGGTAGCAGTTAAATAAGTCATTAAAGACGAAACTTTTGGGGAATCATCTTCTGTAGTTGGCATAGGCTAAATGGTAAGAAATTAGTGTCATGAGTTTATTGTACTAAGGTTAACTATTTCAGATAGTAAACAGGTTTGATAAATAGAATATCAATTGAATAAATGCCTTTTTACCGCAGAGTAGGTCCAGCATTTTAAGGTTTAGGATAGGGTAACTTAGTTTAGGTTTGTTAGGTTACTGTGGTTTTGGTTTGGTTAAGTTATTGTAGTTTCGGTTAAACTTTATATCGCTGTACCAACTCTTCGGCACTGAACCCAAATAAAACCAGTTGAGAATGCTCCAAGAGCATTGTCAGAACGAACTTAAAATGAGTTAATTTTTCTTATTAACTTCTACAGGCTTTATACCAATTATTCTTTGTACTTATTATTACACTCATTAAACAATTCTTGTAATATATCTATCCATTTATAATTTCCTTATGTACTAAATCTTTTCCACGTGTTTTGTTGAAGAGAGTTCTTAAAACGTTCTACGCTATGTTTTACGAAGACATCCTCAAAATTTAAAAAATCGCAAAATATAACGTACGGTTCCCAAGATATGGCTCCTTAAATCTCCCGAAATCGCAACCTTTTTTTGGGGGGGGGGGGAGGGGCTATTATCTCGGGAACGGTAAGAGTGACACGAAAAATTCCGTCACTTTCTCAGCAAGTTTTAGATGCTCTGTCGAATGGAGGGGTCAAAGTTGAAGTTCGTTGAAAATACAAACCTCTAGGTTAATAACGTTTTTGTAATATGCTTATTTATGTAATATGCTTATTTTAGCGTTTATTAGTGGAGAACTGTTCACATTTTAGAATATTTTTAGTAGTGTTGTAAAAATACTGTTTTTTTTTCTGTGAAGTTTTTTTTTTCAATAAAAAACACCGTTCTTTTTCATGTTTTTTTTTTCAAGTCTGTTTTTTTTCTGGCAACTATTATTTATTGATTTATGTTGCAGATTATTGAAATAATCAACAGAACTTGAGTCGAAGCATTCGTAACTTACAAATCGTTTGTTTCTTTGAACCTATACGAGCAAAATTGTGTGATTATTCCTTTCGGCCCCAGGTCATTTTTGGCGTTTTCCTACATTTCCAGTTAGTGACTTATTGCTCAAAAACTATTCATTCGATTGATATGGTTAAGGCCTTGTTTTTAAGAAAATGGATGTGGCTATTTTTTGGTGTAAGTTGTATTGAAGTGTTGCCAACGGGTGCGAAATTATTGAGGGAAATGTAGGGGTGAAAATTTACAAAAATTTCCCTAACCGAATTTCAAAAATTTTTTGTATCTAGCACCACTGCTGCTATATGGGTTCAAGTCACCTAAACAAATCTTTGGTGTGTTGACAAGGTACAGTGAAATCCTGAGGCCACTGGCTTCCATTCAAAGAGGGAAAGAAAAAATTCTGTCATACACATGAAATTTTGAGCCTCAGAAGCAAAAATCAAATATGCCGGGGTACAGCTTCTCTAATTATCCTATTGAAACTTTTTATGGTGCGTTCTGTAGGGCAAAGAGGAAGCTTTCAGGTAGTGGTACGTTTGTTTCAATGTAGCCAGTAAGAGGGTAATAATAGAGGGGAAAAGGGAAATTTTCCTAATTTTTCACCTAATAGCGCTAATTAATTGTTTTGGCTCGAAACGCTGCCATCAGGCAGACGAAAACTATCTGAAAATAAACCGTAGTGCTCCAAGAATATATCCTACAAGTATCATGGCGATATATAACAAAGTAAGCATGAAATTAAAAAAAAAATCTCATTCTACCTCAGAAATTCACCATTTCCAGAACATGGTTTATTATAAACCTCAACTGTACTTCCCCTAATTATTATAGTAAAACTTTTTATGGTGCGCTGTGTAGGCTAAGGATGAGGCTGTTAGACACTGGTACATTTATTTGAATGTAGCCAACAAGAAGGAAATAATAGGAATATAAAAGGTAATTTTTCCCAAAATTTGCCTCTAAAATCTGGAATTAAATTTTTTTGTAGCTAGCAACACTACTATCAGACACACACAAACTATCTTAAAATAAGTTTTGGTATCCCTCTAATATATCCTACAAGTATTGTGACGATATCTAATAAAGTAAGCATGTCAATAAAAATATCTCATTCCGCCTTTAAAAATATCACAGTTATCTTTCCAATTAGAGAACAAGGTCCACTGTAAACCGCAACTGTACTTCCCCTAATTATCCTATTGAAACTTTCTATAGTGCGTTGTGTAGAGAAAACACGAGACTTCCAGATACTGGTACGTTTGTTCCGATATAGCCAACAAGAGGGAAATAATAGAGACAAAACATATAATTTTTCCAAAATTTCCCCCTAAAATCTGGAATTAAAATATTCTGTAGCTGGCAACACTGCTACCAAACAGACGCAAACTATCTTAAATTAAACATTGGTACACTACTAATATATCCTACAAGTATTGTGGCGATATTTAAGGAACAAAGCTTCTAATTACCAAAAATATATTACGGTAAACAGAAAAGTAAGGGAAAACTAGAAAAATCAAGGGCTAGAACCTAAATACGAATTTTACGTGCGCCCTCTAATTACCCCATTGTAACAATCTGTACTTTCTTTTGTTAAGTAAGGACAAATGTTCGATTGGCGTAAGTTGACTTGCACTCGGACGTATAGGTACGAATTTATAAACAAAAATTTTTAATTTTATGCCCAAATATAGGAGAATTTTAATTTCCCTAATTGGCAACACTGCGCGCAGGCCCGTCCAATTGATGTCAACAGTTAGGTATCCATCCGAGGTATCTACCTGGCAAGTCTTAAGGATGTTTTTCTACAACGAAGGAAGCTACAGGGAAAAAAGTAAAGGAAATTCGAAATTAGAAAATTGTCGAATTTTTGACTGGGGTGAAATTTGAGAAGGAAATTCGACACCAGAAGAAAAAGAAATTAATATGATAAACTATAGTCCAACCACATTTTGCAAGAATAATATCCTGATATCTTAATTAGTGTCCACACTAGAGCGGATTAAACAAGTGACACACCCGTGTGTGTTACTTTGGCCACCTGGGCCACCGAGTATACATTTGATTACATTTTTTTGACTACTAACTCGTGTTGTTGTAGTTATAGTCTCGACTAATAATAATATTGCTGTAAACAATAACTTTATAAGGAAAATATTCGCCATAACCTTTCCGCCATACGGCACAAAACACATTCAATTTAGGAAGTCTCGTTTCAACTGTACCATCTCCTGAGGATTTGCTGACGGCCAGATGCAAACATTATGAGTGTTCACGTTAGCTCTTAGGTGAAATGTCGATTTATCACCGAAGACGACACGATCCAGAAAATCTTCATTGTTATGCAGCAATATTTCACTTGCGAAATTGGCGAAATTTAGAATATCGTAGCAACTGCAAACGATAAGAACGTAGTTGCAATCGTCTCCTTAATATTCTTCACACAGACGGTTGCACTGTACAAATTCAGTCTTTATTAAAACACAAAAAGCTTCCTGCTCTCTAGTCTCCATCTTTGCAACTTGCTCTTTCTAACGGCAGACGGAAGAAACAATGCATGTACATGGTTGCGTACAAAACTGTTTGAGTTGCTCTTTCATTTGATATAATATTTATAATTGTAAGTTAATTGTAATAGATACTATAAAGTTTCAAGACCCTAATATTAATTTTGAAACACCTTGCATTTCTTCAAATTGAGTCATCCTATATTCAGGTCCTAGTCAGTTTGTCGCCTCCCCCTTTCTCCAGAAAGAACAAATCTTAGAAGTCATGATTTCAAGTATGCTACTCCAGCATGAACAACAAAGGTGAGGGTAAATGCATTCGCACTCAGAAAGGCGTAAATACATACTAAAAATGCAATTCTGTTGTGTCTGGTGGTTTTTTTTTTTTTTTTTTTTTTTTTTTTTTTTTAAATAATGTTAATCTATTATGATAGCGAAAGATAAAGCAAACACACCTGCAGAGGAAAGATGGTAATCCTTTTTATAGAATTCACTATCGAGCTTCAATCTCAATGTATCAGATTGCAATTCCTGTGCAACTAGCTCTTTTATCTTTATTTCTTGATTTTTCTTCTACATCTTCTAACATTAAAAAAAAAAAAAAAAATAAAACTTTTTATCTTCAATGATAAGGAATTTGCTTCTGACAAAAACAAGACTACTCTCATATCAAAACTGTGATAACTTACTAATGGAACAGATATTCACTACTATTCAAGAATTGAATTCTTGCATTTGACAACAATCAAGCAATTTGCGCTCGGATTTATTCGACCGTTTGCTTTAGCATTGTCCGTGTGGCCTTAAACTAATGCATCCTAAGCATAATTTATGAATGTTGTATTCAAATAGAAGGTCAACTTAGTAAATGTAACTACCATCATCATGAAGTCTGTTTCCAACAAGAAATATTTAATTTAAACAATATACTTGTGACAGATTTTGCCGGACCATCCAAGTTTGCCGTTCCACGCAAATGCACGTGTTGCATATATACAGTGGCGTATTTAGGGGGCTTCCGGGCTTAAGCCCCCCGAAATCTTTCTTAACTATAGTAAAGTATATGAAATATCTTGCAGAATTTTCACATCTTCAGGCAAATCCCCCCGAAAGTTAGGAAAGCCCCTCTCGAAACAAAATCGTAAGTACGCCACTGCATATATGGTAGAGCCGGCTCTGCATATCGTATATATCTGGTCGACAAATTCTTTATATAGGACATATAGAAAAATACTATTAGGCAAATTAGAATTAGTTTTTACCTTTTTAGACAAGTTATTGGAATTTTATACTGCTCGTGACATTATTTTCGTACTGATTAAAGGCCTGCTTTCACGAAAAAACAAAATTTCATTTCTACTTTTATTTCTTAGTTGATATTGATGAAAACTGCTGAAACCCGAATTGTTAATAGGTATGGTATTCATGTAAATTGTAAAATATTTGTAGCGTATCAGTATCTAGCGTTTAATTTATGTTGCATTTTACGGTGATTACACCTACATAAAAATATTTCATACTTAAATAGACGTAAGATGCATTACAAATGACTATTTGAAAAAAAAACGAAATTTAGAAAAAAACGAGAGGCAATGTTTTTTTCTAAAAAAAAACGTACATTTCTGAAAAAATACGAACCGTTTTTTTTTTCTATTTACAATACTAATTCTTAGTACAGTATCTTGATTTAGGAACAAATTTAGAAATGGTTTATTTGAATATTGATATAGTGCATTTTTAAATGTATTTTTAAAAGGAGACTTGGAAGTGAAAGTGGGAAGGATTATGTCTGCCGTGTGACGACGTTGTGCGTTTGTTATTTACTTCGCACGTTGGAGTTAGTTCCTTGTTTATGCTTTTCTTTCCATTCTGCTTTCAGTCTTTTTGATTTTCTTTCCGAAATGTAATTATGTTATCACTTTATCATTATTGATATGACAGATTTCAAGTACTGACTAATTTAGAGACCATGCCAAACTAAAGATTTTTTTTTTCCTGTAAATTATCTATTTATATGATAATTAACAATTAGTTATTAGCGACTTTACACTCACCGTTTTACAGATTAAAAGAAGCAAACGCAAGAAGAACATTTGCAAATTAGTCTCTTTAAGGATTTTACCAACAATTTTTCATTTATACACCGACCATATGGGCAATCAGGTAAAAGGGGGGACGGTCTTCTTGCTGTAGGTTAGCGTCCGCGCCATTGATTTATAGTAAAAACTCTTGTGGTTCGGATTCCATGTTTTGTAGTTTCGGTGCTGCGACCGCAGGGTTTGCCCAAGTGGGCCCAGCCCGAAAAAACCCGGTGTTTTTTTTCTGGTTGGACCCACCTGAAAAAAAAAAACACTTTAAAACCCACCTGGGTTTTTGAGCTTTTTGTCAGTGTATTATTGGTACAACTAAGGTGATCACATTGAAAGT
Source organism: Thermobia domestica (assembly GCF_964235325.1). Lineage (NCBI taxonomy): Eukaryota > Metazoa > Arthropoda > Insecta > Zygentoma > Lepismatidae > Thermobia > Thermobia domestica. Next base: position 232,425,459 of record NC_137454.1, on the reverse strand, counting down.
GATTTTTATCAGATTTTAGACTTTCTTTGGGAGAATATGGTGCTTTCACGTTAAGGTATACAACAACATTCAACATAAGACGTTTATAAAAATCTGAATGAATTACAAGGAAAAATACTTAGCCTGAGACAGATATAGAACAAATTAATCGCTCAAAAATCACCTAATTTGTTAATGCACCTCTTGCTTCGGCCTTTGCTACCCCTACAGAAACTTCTTTGAAATGGAACAGAAATGTTGAAAATGTATTTTCTATTCATTTATTACGTACGTGATAATCTGTTACCTCCTGTCAGGTGCTTCGGACCTGCAAATTCGGTAAAGTCCCAAATTCTGTAATGCACAGACTGTTCCTTAAGCTTGTTTAGGGTTAGGAAAGTATTGTTGGATCATATGCGTAATACTGTTCATCTGAGTGTTTGGTTTTCAAGGCTCTGGAATATATAACCACCATCACGGTTTACCCAGTCCTGAAGGTTTCTGTATTTTTAACTAGAGTTCAACATGTCATTACGGAACTTTCCCTTTTTAAAAGAAAAAAAGAAAAACTACGAAACACATTTAAGTCAAGCACAACAAACATGAGTGAGTCGTTAGCTTTTCCCCTTCTATTGGGAAATCCGGGATTCAGTCCCGCATTCGACCATTTCGACAAAAGTTCTTAATTCCATCTGTGAATGTAGAGATAGTGCGTGTACTGTGATTCCTGGTTGATTTCATTTCTTATGTTTTAAATTGTTGTTATTACTAATTGCCAGCAATGACGGATTTGCGAAAGGGGTTAGGGTGGGGGTGTCCTTTGGACTGAAGCCTGTTTTCCGAAGTTGCGGAATTTGTAAAACAAACGAAATTTTAGTTATGTCTTTACTCATAAACTTCAAACTCCCCTCAAATGAAAATCACTCATTTTTAGAAGAAAAAAAAACTAATCATTAATAAGAAAATACCCTCAAAACACTTTTCTAAATCCGTACTGATTATTTGTATAAAATGGTATTCAAGGTTGCATTCGGAAGATTATTGCTGCGTCATTACACAGCTACAATATAACAGAAATGTGGAAGTATGCTCTGACGGATATATTGAAAAACATAAGTTTAACTATGTGCTAGAAACTTGAGTACTAAGTTCTAAGAAATGAAACACGAATAACTAAAAATGAAATGATCTAAAGAAGAAAAATATGTCAATAACTCAGAAGTTAAAATAAAGTTATATAGCCTCTAAAATTGCTCTCAAATACTACGTACTTGATGTTTAATTCATAAAACGTGTGCTCCATCCATCATGATGGTGAATTCTAAAGAGAAATGTGGCATTTAGGTCATGAGATCTTGTTTAACTATAGAGTATACTATAAGAAAGCTATTTAGATAGAAAAATCATGAAAATGAGAAAAACCAAAATTTCCGTTTTTCCCTAAAAAGCCGGCTTTTTATGTGAAAAAAAAAAACATCAATTCAATAAAGCCGGCTATTTTGCATCTCTGATCCCAAACAATGTTTCTTAAGCACTAAGAAAAAAGTACGGCGACGTTTATCAACATGATACTTTTTTTTTCACAAAAGTTACTCACATTTGGCAGGGACATACAAAAATAATAATAATTGGAACTAGCTTGCGGCACGAAATATATATAAAATACGCAAATTTCGCCTAAAGTTATAAAATCTAAAAACGATTTTATAACACACAAAAGAATTTTCGTCTTAAATGTCCATGGTGATTTTCTCGTTGAAATAGTTAACGATTTAAAAACCTTATGTTACGGAGATAAGAAACCAGAATTCCTCCCGTTCAAAACGGAATTTTCCGTAATCATCCTCTACATGAAACACTCATACATACACTTGTACATACATTTGCATCTTATTGTATTATGATTATCTTCCATAATTGAAATAACACACCAGAGGCTCGATTTTACTTATTTTCACTTTAAATTAATTTATTTCGGAATTTAATTTAGATCAACGACTTTTATTTAAAATATCAAGTGATTTAAATTATACTGATTTAAATCACTCCCCCCTGCGTAGTACTAATTACTTATGCAGCGTATTACTGCCAAATTCTGCCAGATAGCAGTTTATCAGTGTAGGCGCAAGTTACGAGCTCATGGCTCTACGTGCGATACGCGATTAGTCAGAAAACGATTAGTTGGATCAGTTTCAGCCATGATAGTTCTGATGTACTCACTCACTCTTGATTGGAGGAGCTGGGCATGTGACGTCAGAGATAGTCCAAATTTATTCGTCAGTTGAGGTTGTTCCGTAAAATCCTCTCGCTATGTGGAAACGAGTTTGTTTCTCAGGAATAGAAAACAAGATTCCTATTCTAACAGGCATAGTCCAGAAAATTATCTCAATAATTGTCGCCATTAAGTCGACAACGCAGGTCTCAGTTCCTTATCAGTTTAATAAAAGCATCTGAGAAAAGTGCAACTTAAGAATGTTAATGTGGCGTTGAACGACCTTTCGTCTCAGAGCAGCTCTGATGCGACGTCAACTGGAGTCATAGAGGTCGTGAATGGTAAGTAGAATATTACACCATTCTCCTTAGAATACATCGCTCAGTTCCTTGAGAGAATGGAGGTGAAAATCTGAGCCGGATTTGTCTTCAAAATCATTTCCAGGTGTTGAATTATATCCGGCTCAGGAAATTGAGCAGGCCAGGGATGTGTTGGATGTATATCTATGATCCCCAGACTATGCCGCAAGAGCTGTGGTTATGTGAATGGGCACATTGTCATCCTGGAATATGCGTCATTGCTCGGTAACAACATCTGAACCATAAGATGCACATGATGACATAGTCACAGGTAGTGATGCGACCGCTAACCATCACCAGAGGACCCACTGAAAACCAAGGGACGGTGTTTATCATGAGAGCTGTACTAATTTGCGGGATCTTTTCTTCCTTTCTTCAAAATAATTAATGGTTATGAGAGTTATGAGGCAGCACTTAGCCCAAGTCCTCTATGTAAATAAGTCCGTTAGAAGCTAAAATATTGAATGAGATAGAGTCGTCACAGCCATACTGCAGCTAAAATGACACAGATATGTCTTAATCTGCCGGTCCAAATGTAGAAGTTGTAGTAGTCTTAATTCATATTAGGCCTAAATATCAGTCGTATAACAATCAAATATTGCGGTTTACGATTTGACTCAGATGTACAATATTAACTGTTTTCTTAGATATTATTATTACTGTCGGCCTTTTTGCCTTTTTTCATGGTAATAAAATATTCCAAATTCCACTTAATTTGGAACCTTTCTCCTTATTCAGTATTCTACCACGTAATTTTATTTCTGTTGCTCCTCTGAGTCTTTTATATCTATGAGTGGATCTATGTATAACCGATGGATACTGAAACAAAATTGTATACTTTTCTTTTAGTGCATGTTGCGCAAATACTGAATTCGTTGGTTTGAAACGTCAGCCTAATAAAATAGTGTTACTTATTAAGTTACAAACATTACCGTAAAGAATTATGTGGAATATATAAAGTAGAAAGAAAGCCACAAGCAACAGTGGACCTACTTTTGTACCTCAGAATTTCGTCTGTTTGCTGGATAATTTCATTATCTTGGTCATTTAGATGACAGTTCTATATACGGCACTGATGACTCGTTTACTACCACGTTTGTTCATGTAACTAAGCGAGGCTCTAGGGTATTTCGAAAAACACTTGGTTAAGTTACATCAGTAATTTCCGTTTTTTAACTGACATTTTAATATCTGTTTACTAACAACTTTAAAAGTACGTAATGTTTTTCAGTAACGGTTTCGTAGTAAGAATCTGGGTGCCTTCCATTTCAACTTAGGCAAAAAAATATAAAATTGTACCATCACCATCTCAGATATTGTTGAAACTTTTTTTATAGCAACTAGACATGTTTTCAAGAGACCCATATTTTTTTGTTTTGTCGAAAAAAATTTTCCCGCCAAGTAATGGGCCAATAAAGACGGGGAGTACAATTTATGAATTGTAGAAGACATGGAAAAAGGTCAACTTCGGAGCCACACCATTCGGCTATGGAGACAGGTAGAGTTATAATTCTTGTTGTGGTATGTACATAGGGATATAAATAAACTATATTTTATTATAATTTGGTTTGCGCATGCGTATCTTTTTGTACATAAATTAACAAATGAACGTCAATTTATCTGAAAAGTCGAAGTTTGCGAATTTTTTTCGAGCACTTCGGGTTCGAATTTTAAAATTCTGTTTTCACGGTTGGTAAGACCTAGCTACCCGCTTTCCGAAAAAAAAATTGTATTCTGTGTGCAACCGTTTTGTCACAAAAAATTCGAGAAATTGTAAAATTTTCAAAAATCGCCATTTTCTCGAAAACACCATGTTTTAAAATTCTGAAATTTTGTCAGATGGTTCAACTTAACATGAATAATAAACACACCAAATACCATTCACGACCAATGCTTCATGAATTAACTGCAGCCTTTTAAAGTTAGCGAAGTTTCGTTAACTTTGATGTCACAGTTAGCAACACTGGGAACAATAAAAGTGCAATGATTTGATGATGTTTGTGGTTCACATTCATTAAATGAAGAATAACAGGTTTTCTTGATTTTTTTTTTTTAATCAAGAAGACTCTCTGAAATAGTAAAATGAGCCTCCCCCTACTCGTCAGTTCAATTTTTGTGTAAAAAAGCTATTTATTTTCTGAAGTTGGCCACTATGGAGTGGAACTTGTAGGCAAACATAGACAAGTTTCACTATAATTAGTAATGATGCCTTCCTAATCTCTACCTAATTTCGTTCATTGCTGTTTGATACTTTTTGTTCTAGTGTAATATGCCTCATACACGTTTCTTTCAATATTTCACCGGAGAGAGGTTTCAAATGAAAGATATGGTGTTCTGTTTTTTGAAAATGTATTTAAACTTCCCTGCATAAACGTTGATTGATTTTTCTTTCTTTGGTTAATTTTTTATATCCGATTTACAGGTTCAGTCTTCTGCTGTTCCAAAACAGGATGACAGTGATGATGATGATGATTTGGAAGCACTTCGTAATGCAGCATTAAAAACTTTGCGAAATAGACCTGCAAATTTGCAACAAAGACAGCAGAAGCCAATTGAAAATAATGTTTATAAACCAGTCTTGTCAGCAAGAAGAGGTCATTTTCGCAGAGGAAATCATCGAAATAATAATTTTGTAAGTACAATCTTCGGTTGATCTTGCTTCTTTTATGTATATAATTTCATTATTTTCCAGACTAAGGTATTTCTAGTCTTTGACTCATAGTTGCAGCGTGGGTTTGCGCAAAATTAAATTTCACCTCCGTTTAAGAGACTTCTTGAATTTGAGACTGAAGTGGGAAATGTTTGTTTATTTATTTTTTACAGTACAACATTCTTTTAAAAGTGTGCGAAGTAGATATAAAACACCCTAAAATGTATTTCGTTATGTATTAAAAAGAAATATAAAGTGTTACTGTACTGATAACACTAGCCTGCGATGAAAAAGTGCTTAGAAACTAGTAAGTGATTCTTATAGATTTCGGGGTGCTGATTTCAATGGAATAATCGAAAAAGCTCTATCACGTAAGGTTTTTTTCACAACCGCATATCTTGCTGTACGTTTTGGCTCTTTCTTTGAATGCTATGTGGGGAGCATATTAAAGACGTTCTCGCTACATGACGGAAAGACTAACGTATAATGTAGTTTCAAATTTACAAGGTAAACGTATAGGAAACAAATACAATATGTATTTCCTACTAATTAAATTTAACTTCGTTAAGCAAATTTCAGGCACAACTCTTTATTAATTGAACTTTGTGCAATTCTAATAGCAAAGAACACCATTTCTTATTATAGAATTGCCAAACGAGTTAGAAGCACTACCTTCGGCAAGCGGTACGTGACGTTTGGGCGCGGACGTTTGGGCCCCGCCGTTTGGGCACTGGACGTTTGGGCGCGGGTTAAATTAAAAAGCCATTGTTAGAGCAACCCACATTATACTTTATTTTTTCCAAATTATGCTTTATTGTCAATTTCAGTCATTGTTTTATATTAACTGTGTATAATGTAAAATATTTACTATACATTAAATATTCTAAATATCTTGATCGCAGCCAGTTTCTTTCATATTTAATGAAATTTCTACTTAATGCACTGTAAAGAGATATACTTTACTCGAGTCAGTTTTTGTTTCACTTGTGTGCTCCCTAGAGGTGCATACAGAAAGGAAAAGTAAAATATATCACCAAAAAATACAGGAAGTGCTCAAGTTCAAGAGGTACACATAACACTATAGTGTGGAGTTCTTTTGTGCTATTCGTTATTGGCGGAAAGTTTTCTTCATTTCCTTCTTTTTCTCCACATCAAAGGATTACGCCGAAAAGTTTACAGAAATAAAAATTAGTTTTCATTGTTGCATTATTATGTTCTCAATGATTTTGGTTTGTAGATATTGGTTTTAAAAAATATTAATATAGTATGTTACACTTGCAGTTAAACAGAATTTTCCAAGAATTGTGTTATATATTTTAAATTATGCTTTATGCTTTATTTTCTAAAATTATGCTTTATTATGCTTTTAAAATTAGTTTCTTCTGCACCCTTAAAATAACCACAACCATGTTCAAGGTATCAACCATATGTCTATATTGCTATTATGCTTTTTATGCTTTTGGGTTGCTCTAATCATTATGTTAGGCGCTGAGTACTAAGTTCGAATCAAGATATCACAAGGTGTCTACTGTAGTAGAAGACCTTGAATTATACTGGATTTTGTTTTACATACTAGAAATACTGGAATTTCAAAATTCTAAAAACTGAATTAACAATTAAATTTTGTAAATTTAAGTTTCAACCAAAGTTAAAGGAGCTTTTTATTTGATAACTTTTCAAGCCGAAGGTAAGTACACCAGACAAGATATGATTGACTGCATTACATATATAGTGAGCATAGTTCATTAAAAAAAACTTAAAGCAGGCCTTCTACTGTAGTTATGCAATAAGTGTGAATGTCAAACACATTTCTAGTAGCTAAATGACCAATATATGTACACTATTAATTTTCGCTTTGAAATCGTTCTTTTTTTCTTTCGCCACTTTCTTTAATGCAGATTAAATGCTTACAATGCGACGAAAAAAGTGTTAAGTTTTGATTTTTATATTGGAATGTTAATAAAAAAAAGTGATACCAGAAATACGGCAGTTCCTAAACTCAATGTCTTAGACACCCTGTATGCGAAATATGTCTTAGACACCCTGTATGCGAAATATCTTTCCCTCAACTCGATTAGGATTTAGGATTTTTAGATTTCTGGGCTCTCGGCATCTAAGGTCATTTAGCCCGTCACGTTGAGGGAGCACACTATCCGAGGAAAGGGAAGAAAGAAAGGATTGGGGAAGAAAGGAAGCGGCTTGGACCTATAAATTAGGTACCACCCCGGCATTTGCCTGCTGTGAATGAGGAAAACCCAGAAAAACCTCATTCAGGGTGGCTGCCCTGAAATAGCGTGTTACACTTTTTCGACCGAGTGTCCCCACCGGAAATCGAACCCAGGACCGCTCGCACCGAAGGCGAGAACGTTAGCGACTACGCTACGCTTGGCCACTTTCCTCAACTCGAGTGCGCGGAAATCTTTTATTGGCAGTTCTTTATTGGACTTAAGGAAGAGAAGAGTTTGGCAAACGTTCATAAGTATGTAATTATTAACTTACAAAAATGAAATCAATATGTTTTAATTAACATTAAGAAAATTATTAACAGTTCGTCTGATTCCTTCATTCTTATCCAATACAAAAATTAGATCAACATTAGATCAGAAGTACAAGAATCGTGAACAAGCGAAAAATCAATCCATGACGAGTTTAGGCAACAAATGCCACAAAGGCATTAAAATATTTAATTTAGATGAATAAATAAGATAGAGATAGAAAATTTACAGATAAATGAGGTGAAATAAAGATAGAAGTGTAGGAAATGTATGTATATCTTGATTCGCGCTTAGTTTTCAGTGCCTAGCTTACTTTATATGTCGTAAATTGTGATTTTTACTATGTACCTCGCGCCCAAACGTCTGGCGCCTAAACGGCTTCGCGCCCAAACGTCCGGTGCCCAAACGGCAGCGCCGAAACGTCCGCGCCCAAATGGTGGCGCCCGAACGTCCTGTCCCGTCGGCAAGACACCTCGTTTCACATTCCTCAGAAATATTTATTCCAATCCTTCAAAAAACACTAGAGGTTACCAACTTAAGTTCTGAGGAAAATAATAATCAGGACAGACGAGTGAGCATATTACAGGAGACAAGAGCCTGAGTTATTTTCACAGGCAGAACTTAATAATTTAGTTAGGAATTAGGAGCTACTGGATTCTCGATTGAAGGGAAAAAAAATATATATATATATTTTGCATCAGGTACTTTTTTTTTTTTTTTTTTTTTTTTTTTTTTTTTTTTGTTTAGAAACAGAGAAAGAGATTTCATTCCTTACTTTTGTGATGAAGAAAGTCTAGTATATTGCTGCAATGTCGCTGGATTGATAGAGAAGTTGCATATACCATGAGATTAAGGACTGGAGACTGCTCATTGATTTCTCTGAAAGAAGCATTAAAGCAGTGTTGCTTCATAATAACAGACGCCTCAGTCTCCCATTGCTCACTCTGTATTTCTAAACGAAAGTAATGAAAATCTATCTGTAATCCTTACAAAACTTAAGTACAATGAATATGGATTGGCAATACGCGGTGATTTAAAAGTTATTTTCATCATTCTAGGACAACAGGCGTGTTACACCAAATATGCATGTTTCCTCTGCGAATGGGATAGCAGAGATACCAGAGATGAGCGAATGGGCTCACCACTTGACCCCGTAAGTTTAGTCACCTCGAATATCTATAACGTGGAGGTAAAAATATAATACGGATCATATTAGAACCCTGCTCAAGCCACTTCATACTAAACTTGGCGTCATAAAATAGTACGTGAAAGCTCTGTCAAAAGAGGGAGAGTGGTTTCGATACTTGATTTAAAATTTTGCAAAATTTTCAAAAGCTAAATTGAAAGAGAGTGTATTTATTGGTCCAGACATCAGAAGACTAATGAAAGATGGAGTTTGATGATACGATGACTGATACCTGAGCAAGAGGCTTGGAATACGTTTAAGGAAGTCGTTCACAAATAAGGAACCTAACTTCAAGCCTACTATAGAAAATATGTTATTAAACTGCAGTTCTCTAATTCAGATTCAGACTACTCCCGGAGAATCTAGGTGTAGTAAGTGACAAGCAGGAGAGCAATTCCATCAAAGTATCAAGAATATAGATCGAAGATACAAGGGAAGATGGAACGTTAACATGCAGGCACGCCGTTGGACGCTGCAGAGATCTTTCGCAATCAGCCAACAAAAGAAAATGCCAAAGACGGAGTTTTCACGCAAAATGTTAACATGAGAACATGTAAACATTTATTCGAATTTTATTTTAAAACTGAAAGGTACTCTTTTTACAAACAATGTTCATAAGTAAAAATATAAGCTGTTTTTTCCTTGCAGGTATGACCTCTTTTATTTAATAACCTTACGTGATAGAGAAATATGAATGTTATTTTTGTAATTAGCGTACCAAACTACATAAAGATCAGCAATTATATTTAAAACACTTTTTAATTACCTTAATTTTGCAGGATAGTGTAATCTAAGGACACTAAAAAACGAAGCGAAGTCATCCCCAAGAAAATATATAGTACTTCCGTTCTGGCTCCGCAGAGAAATAGTTACGTTGGGCAACAACTGTCATCGATATATTACAAGCCTATAAATGACAGGAATGCTAGTTGAGAAATATGATTGAAAACAAAAACAATTTTATAATGCACACAGAGTGAATAAATGCACGACTGGACCGGGATGTTCGGTGTACCGTGCCGATGGGTTAACCACTACACTATCCAGTTCTGAACAGCTATACATTCCCTCACGGAATGGCTCGGTAAAGATCTCGGGTTCGAGTCCCAGTCCAGTCATGCATTTTTTCGCTCTTTTCTGTATCATTGAGTTCGCACTTACATAGAGTAATTGATGTGTTACAAACATCAGTTGTTTCCTCCATTTATTAATGTAAAAATAATTGTACTTATTTATGCTATTGGGTACATATATATTAGCTCCAAGAGAACAAACTTCTCCTTCCTGAAGCATCCGGTAAAAGCCAACCTCGTGCTGGCAGTTTCGAAGCATTCCTCACTCCGCTGATGGTGCACCAAAACGAAGTTTGCTGCTACATACATGATGTATGATTTTTCTCTCCTTGCTCATCTTACCCATCGTGTGAAGTGACTGAGGGGAAGTAAACTTAAAAAGTGTTAGTATTTCTTTTCTCCTGAATATTTGTGACCAAAAACGTCTTAATATGTATCTGTTGTTTCGAAAATAATAGTGTGTCTGTGTCTAGTTTGTTTGTATACCACAGTAATACCGAACAGATACATGAAGATGGTTTGGGTACTCGAGTAAAAAAATATTAAAATAGCGGTAAAACAGTTTTTCATTATTATTATTATGGTTTTAAAGATGGGGGCCTACGTTATTTCCCATTCATAGAAACCAAGATAAATGTAATATCGAAAGAAGAAAGAAAAAAAATTGTTAGTAATTGAAACAGGAAGAAACAGTAACGGTACTACAACAGTACCTGTCTTTATATTTTGGAAATATCATACAAACAAAATAAAATGCTCTGAAAAAACTATAATTCCTCCGTACTTGTTGGGAGCATATGGGCAGAAAGTGTTAAAAGTTAGTGCACATACTGAAAAAGAAACTGAAGAGCGTTGCGAGGTAGATTGTTGGTATAATTGTGGTAGTTTTTCATAGTGTGTGTTTATGTAAAGTTGGCAGTTGCTAATTTAAGAAAGGTGTAAGAATTTTCGTGAAGATTATGGTTTGTGGTTTAAAGGAGCAATTCGGTAGAAATGTATAAGTTAAGCCTGATAAAATAATAAAACACTGTTTTGATGAAAGTTAGAGTTATATAAGAATCAAGGCAATCTTTGGTAGAATTTGTTTAGGCCTAACAGTACTCTAATAATATCGGTAATGATAACATGACTACAGTTGCTTATAATGACGTAGATTAAGATAATTGGAAATAATAAAAGAAATTTTTTACTTTTTATAGGTAAATGAATGTTTTTACATAATTTTAAGCCATTTTTGTAAATGATTTCCTAATTTGTGGTGTTCTGTACATTTTCAAGACCTAGAACACAGAAATGAACTCTTTGTGTTACGTATGAGCTGTTTTGCAGTCGTATCCTATTGAATATACGTTGTTACAAAATATTTTGTCGTTTCATATCACTAGCAAAGGTTGTTCAAGGGTGCAAAGATCAGTTGAATGCAGAAGAAAAAAGAACGGCAACTCTGATGTAGGAAGTCATAGTTAAGTTGCAGCGTAATTTACTCGCGTGCATAGGACCTCGGTTCAGTTAAATTAGACTCCATGAATACATGTGATTAATGATTAACTTTTATTGTCTTTCTTTTCTTTCTTTCTTCCTTTTTTTTTCCTAATCTGTCAGTTCAACAATAGCTATATATGTAAGTAAATTTCTAATTTAAAACAAAATAACTCACAAATAACAAAATATAGGAAACATTAATATAACAACTTACTATTCAGGAGCAAAATTTTAAGTCGTACAACTGAACGAGAAATCTCAAATTTGCAGTAATTGCACGATTTGATTATTTTGGTAATAAGCCGAAATAACTACGTGGATTCAGTCGAAGAAACAAGCAAAAGAAAACCAGGTTACTATAAATTTACGAATTTTTACATTTAACTCTTACTCTTTTCAATCTGAACCAAAATGTACTTACAGGCAGTTACTAAATGGACGTCGAAACATTCAAATCAGAACAAGTCATTGAAGCACAATAAAAAGAATCCCACTAATAACAGGAGAAAAAGAATAGGTTCAAAATTTAGTAAGCTTTAGCCTAAATACTTAGCCTCCCGTTACAATGAATATTCTTGTTCTTGTCTTCAATCCATTTTACTTTTCCTCAATTCAACTCATAATTAACAAATTATAAAGGGAAGTAAAAGATACGCGTCTTCTCAGGTCTTACCTATCGAATCCAACTGGCTTGCAAACGCCCGCTACACGAGGTCTACAACTCAGCCAGTAGATGGCAGGCCAATCAGTGACGAGTTAGTCAAGGCCAAGACACCACTCACCCGAGCGTTAAAAACGCAAACCAAATAATCAAGGCGAGCAGTTACTGTCACAAAGATGGTATACATTTTCTTTTTAAAAAGCGTGTACATTTTTTTTTCTTTCTTGGAGATCAACGAAAATTCACGTTACAAAGTGAAAAATCACATGTGACGGTCAATAAGGAATTGCTAATTAAATATTGTTAAATCGGTAAATTCAGCGATAAGGATTGCTGTTCTGTAGAGTTTACTTAACAAGATAGCCTAAACTAAAGCATTAACGTTAATAGTTGCACCAACACAACTAGCTGTCACATGCTCTGAGAAATATGTTGCATGTCCGTGTGCGTACAAAACTTCAATACACTTCTTTCGTGTGTGATCCGTGACGTTCCCCAGGCACCGGTAGAGACTGTAAGTGACCAAGGATAAGCTGCATAGACAAATCCACATCATGGCGCCATCATACAGTAAAAGCAACAGCAGCAAAAGAAGTGAGAAGAATATAACTTCTTATTCGAATCTACGTCGCGTTCATATTAAACCATGAAGAAATACATGTTGAATAACCATAGGAAGTTCATTATTTCATGCAATGGTGAAACGGTTGAGAATCAGGTTGTTAGTTACTAAGTCATTCTACAATTTTCTTAGCTATTCGTTACAAAGACCTGTTGTAGATAAGAAATCCATCACAGACTCAATTATATGAAATTTATCATGTGGTTTTCTTCTTATATAGAACTTCCGAAGAAATGGAGTTCAGAAATCGAATCTTATTTCTATAGTACCTGTAGATATTGTGGAAGAAGATACCACACCTAAGCTTACCAATTGTATAAAACAAGAAGAAACTCCGAGATTAATCCTGCCTCAGGACAGGTACTATCCGAGTGTGGTAGAAGAAAAAGAGAAACCGAAACAAGGTGAGTACCATTTTTTTTTTCTTTCTTTCTTTTTGTCTGGTATGATGAAATAGGCAGATTCAGAGAGAGAAACCTCATCATCTTTCTCGATATCTACTATAGAATCTAAGAACTCCCGCTATCGTCCATTACGCACGTAGCTCTCGATCTTCTCGCAACGGAACCACAACTAGCACATTTTCGCGATCTACACATCTGTATAGTAACTACTTGCAAAGAGCAAGGAATGGGAGTTGTTTGGAGCGGAGTTCCGCCGCATGGGCTACTGTCAACTAATAGCAGGCGAGAGTTGATTTCATCATATTTTGCAGTTGCTACTATTGATGCAATAAAATAAAACTTCATTTTTTCAAATCATCGGTAAGTGAAGAGGAAAAGAAGGCGGCATACGTTTGTTTCAGCGGCATTTTGTCAATATTGCAGACATTTTGTCTCGCAAATCATATCGTAGAAATCGGGCTCGAAACGAATAGAAGAGGAGTAGGTAATCGTGATTAATGCAAAACTTTCAAGATTATTGAGCACATGAGTCGATTAGATTGAAACGATCGAGACCAATGCAATTTATATATTTCAGTTCGACATTGTGCAGGATCCTGTTAATTTTGGTATAATTTATATACAACACTCTTAAAGTTTCTATAAAATTTGTCGCGCTTAGTGTATGTAGTATGTGTGGAGATATGTTGTGAAGATGCAGATAAGTAAGCAAAAAGTCTATACGAAGGGAAAGGTCGAAATCGATTACGTGAGCATGGGCATCAAAATATGTGGTAAAATCAACTTTACGACCGCATAGCCCCAAAGCACTTAACAGGAAACAGACAATCCTTAAAAAAAAAAAAAAAAAAAAAAAAAAAAAAAAAAAAAAAAAAAAAAAAAAAAAAAAGTAGACGAACCAAATACCACAATTATGGCTTTGAAGACACCATGGAAAAGTTTTCCATAATGTTCCAAACGGATACAGAGTTGTGAAAAATTGTTTGTGGCGTAATTGGCATTCAATATAGTGCGGAAATTAAGAAACAAGGTTTTGCTGCTAAGTTAATTTCTTCATAGTGGTTAATCTTGCGTGTTACTTGTGGAACATGTTCAGTGACTTTCAGCAAAGCAGATTGCCAATGTGGCGCGTGATTCGACAGCATAGATGTGTAATGGAAAAAGATAATACCAGATCCTATGCGCGCTTAGGGAAAAGTCCACCGAAAGCATTTAGGTGTTGAAAAAGTGCTGTTGAATATTGGCATAAGAAGTTCTTGCTAGCAAGGAATCTATGAAAAATTATTTGCGCCCAGGTCTATTTAGAACAACTCAAATAATTGACAAAGTTCGGATTGTCATATTGAATGAAAGACCCTGGAAAGAATGCATCAGTTTTTAGTTCAAAAAAGTTTGTATGTGTTACCATATCCCTCATACTTGCCAGATCTATCACCTGCGATTACGTTTCTCCAAAGTAAAAGCCCCACATTTTTGACGGTTTCAACCATTCAGAAAGGAGTAACGAGGTCCTAAACCAGGACGCGAAATTTCTGTTGTCTATCAAATATTTTAGTTTGGCAGTAGATATTTGGCCTTTACTTGGCCTTTGAATTGCGAAGGAAAATGGCGAATAACTTCTCTGATGTGGCTACTAGATTCAGACATAAAATTTCGTGCCTTGCTTTGACCGTTTTATAGTTCAAGACTTTTCAGAAGTCATTCCATGACTTGCAGACAGTACTAAGCTGTGTATGGACAACGGGAATTTTGAATGAACCAAGAAAAGTTGACTCCACTTGTTTTTTTTACAGGTCAAATCTCGTTTCCTAATTGCCGCACTGTGTATTTTAAGCGAAACTTCCGACAGGATTTGTGACGCTGCTTCGTGTGAAGTATTGTTTGTGCTGTGTGATTTCCCATACATTGCGAAGTCTATAACACGAAAACAAAATCGATTTCGACGTTCTTTCAGATTAGTTTATTGGTTTGATTTTGTGAGTAGTCACTTCTCAAACGTTACAAGCTGTCACAATAGAATTGTTTTATATCTATCTGATTATCGTATTCTGGTGTATATTCATTACTTCCGATGAAAATAAACAATTTATATATATTATCTACTGTTGGAATAATAGATTTATTGGTTGAAAGTGTTATTTAAATATAAACTGAACTTTGAAGATGAAAAGGCTGTATAAAAGGTTGACAATCAATAGTTCTTATTGTTCGTGATATAATTTCAAGATACCAAAAATATATAATTGTTGATTAGAATTCGATGGAAAGTGTGTAAGTGTGTAAAAAATGATTTACAATGCATATGTTAATTGTATGTGAATCGAGTTTTCGGAAAAGTCAATTAGTTACTGATACGCAGAAAGCCGAATAAATAGGAAGTGACGAGGTTCACTTTATATGGATAGTATCTAGTATTTGTTCGTTGCCTTTTAAATAACTGACACCAATTACAGAGTAGTCAACTCAATCCATAAGAGACGAAACTCGATATTGCATTGCATTTTTCAACGGTGCTACAGATATACAGGAAATCAGTTCTTAAAATCCTTTTGTCTAAGTTACTGTAGTGCGAAACTGGTGAGTTTAACCCATCAAGATAGAGGAATAGTAGCATTATCTAAAAATTGTAAAATAGTTTACAATATTGTTGACATTTTTCCTTTTTTATTTTTTACTTTATTTATTTATTTATTTTTTGTGTTGTGATTGGCACTTGAACAGGGTTTCTATCAGTCACGAAATCAGAAAACGATCATGAGAGGCAAGAAATTCAGAGTTTGGGTCACGATTTATTATTATTATTATTATTATTATTATTATTATTATTATTATTATTATTATTATCTGTACAAATATAAGTGCGGACTGAAAAAATTTGTTCTAGAAAATGTCAAAATTCATCACCTACTAAATCGCAAGCATGGCACGCTTCTATCTCATGCATGAAAATTCGGCCCAATTTGCTCTTGAGAATGTTTTTAAATTTTATGATTTGAGAAAGAAAAGGTCATGAAAAAGTCACGAAATTTCATTTTTGAATTTTAGTAGACATCCTGTTGAATAATTTAAAAGAATTGTACTGACGAAATATAATTAATACATCTGAATGTAATAATCTGAAATTTTAAAATATATATATATATTGCGATATTCAGAGCTTGTAGACTGACGTACTAATAGCATGATTTATGGTATATATGGCACTGACTGTATGTTTTTATTTCCAACATGAAGTACACTAAAATGAAATTCTTTTTTTCTTTATCTTCTTTCTAGTTCGGACAAAATTTAGTCGTTTTGAAGATTCGAATAGTGAAGACAGTGACGACAATGATCTAGATGATTTATTGTCACACTCTGGTGATGATGAAAAAGAAGAAGCTAAAAGTGCAGCTAATGAACAGAACGTTCCTGAAAGTGAACCCAGTAATAAAGACAATGATGTTCTGTCTGAACAAGACGAAGATAGTTTAGACAAATTAATGGACGAATTTGAAGCAGAACTTAATGCCAGTGATAATGAGCTGGCCGAGAAGACTGTAAGTGACAGTAATAATAGTGCTTGTGATAATGTGAATAATAATGTTTCTTCAGAAGATAATACAGTAACTAATGATGTAAAACCAAGTATTAGTATAGAAAAATGTGATAGTCCTGTTGCAGAAGAACATGTTACATTAAGTGAAGTTGAAACATCGACATCTCCAGTTAAATCTGGATCAGTGATTGAAAACAAAGCAGAAAAGGTGATTGAAAGCATAGCAGAAAAGGATTTTACAGAGAAGTCTCCAGTGCAGAAAGATGTATCAAGGACAGATATTTCTGTACCAGAAAGTGATATGCTACGTGTTTCACAAATTGAAACTATTAATGCGTATTCAGCATCTGTGAAAAAGATGCCTTTTACTGCTGTGCAGGATTCTGTTACAGTGCCATCCCATGGACCCCCAGTTGTGGAGCCTATATCATCTAACAGTGAAGTTGCTTATCCAGGAACCGAAATTTTTCCAGTACCACCGACCAGTTCCTATCCAGTACCTGTTCAACAATTTTCTGGTACCTTTGTTCCAAATGTTCCCCCTCCGGTCAATTTTCAAATGGGATATCTTCCACCATCTTCTGTATTGCCTATGTACAATAACAACCTTCCTCCGGTTGCAAATTCCTTTCAGCGAACCAACGTATATCAACCTCCTCCAGTACTGAACGAAAACTCACGTGAGAGGTGGTCTCCCGATCAACGTAGAGTGTCGCCAGAGAAATGGTCACCTGAAAGATGTAAGCGACGCCTAACTCCAAGACGAGATTCACCCCGTAGATCTGTATCACCAAGAAGGCGGCGGTCACCATCTCCAATGTCTCCCGTACACAGATCGCCCAGACGACAATCTCCCAGTTCAAGGAGATCCTTGTCACCTAGGAGACGATCTCCGTTACCACGAAGGTCGCATTCACCTAATAGATATTCACCTCTAAGATCGAAGGATGCCAGAAGGTCACAATGGTCGCCAGGATACAGATCGCGATCTCCTTCTCCAAGGAGGCGCTCTCCATACTACAGGAGATCAGCTTCGCCGAGAAGACACTCACCAGCCCGTAGACGGTCGGTGTCGCCAAGACGATCACCTCCACAGCGAAGACGTTCTCCATTATACAGAAGATCACCTTCTCCCCGTAAGAGATCTGTTGGAAGGAGACTGTCTCCATTGCATAGGTCACCATCACAAGGAAGGCAGTCACCAAATCGGAGGTCGCTTTCTCCTAGAAGGTCTCCTGTACGTAGACGTTCACCGAGTCCACGAAGATCGTCACCAGAAAGAAAAAGAAGTGCCCAGTCTCCAAGATGGAGGTCAACCTCACCTAGAAGACCGTCTCCAATCCGAAGGTCATATTCACCAAGATCTAATTCTCCTCGACGACTACCTTCTCGAAGATTATCACCAAGGAGGCATTCGAGATCATTGTCACCTCATAGAAGATCGCCTATTAAAAATTCGTCTCCATCAAGAAGATCGCCATTAAGGAGGCAGTCGCCTCACACAAGAAGATCAGAATCACCATTTTCGAGGAGACATTCTCCTGTACGAAGAGTTTCACCAAGGAGAAGATCGCCTGGGAGACGTTCAAGGACACTGTCACCCAGAAGAAGGGCTTCACATCAAAGGTCAGTGTCCCCAAGGAGGGTTTCTCCATTACAAAGACTGTCATCGTCACCACACAGAAGAGAAATGCAACGAGGAACAAGATTATCTCCTACAGATAATAGACGATTGCCTTCACCAAGACAACGAACACCTTCCCCAAGAAGGCGAAGAAGTCCGTCGCCAAATAGACGTTCACCAGTATCAAAAAGATGGCCATCGACTTCAAGGCAGCGTTCTTCTTCACCAAATAGGACATGGGATAAAGCATCACCTCGAAACAGAATTACAGCAGGGGTTCTAACTGGAAGTCCAAGTCAGAGTTCCCATACATTACCTGTATCCTCTTCAGATAGTAATATGCTTTCAGTTTCTCCACGTAAAGAATCACTGACTCCGGGAAGATCTCAGAAGGAAACTAGTTCATCTGAAAGGGTTAGCTCAACTGCTTATGAAGAACAAGTGTCACTTCATAAGTCACCAGTTAACATGTCGGTTAAACATGAGAAGCTGTTAGTATCAAAAGTCGAAAATGTAACGACGCAACATCAGAAATCAGAATCGCAGGCCCCTGATACAATTTCTCCAGCCGCGAACTGTCAGAGAACACCCCCTAGTAAATTTGATCAAGAACTTCCTGTTGAATTGTCAGAACTGGACGACCATGAGAATGTGATAGAAATGGAGGATAATGATTTCGAAGATGATGACATTGAGATAGGAATTAGCTCTCATTCACCTTTAAGACATTCTCAGTCACCGCCAAACAAAGTTAATAAATCGGGTGATCGGTCGTATTCATCATCTCCATCTGTAAAAGATAGGAATTCTCAGTTGCGTACCGACTCCCCATGTTCTTCAAGAAATTCCAGAACTCCAAGCCTAAGCCCGTCACCTGAGCCCACAAGTGATGCAGAGGCAGGCCCCAAAAGACACAAGTCGCCGTTACGAGTGCATTCTGATAAAACTACTCATGATGGAAAGTATCAGAGAAGTGATAAAAGACGCCGTAGCCGTTCCAGGCAAAGGTCGAAAGACCGTTACAAGAAGCAGCGTTCGTCCAAAAGTAGTCGATCGTACTCAAAAAATAGTTTTGATTCAATAAGCGAAAAACAAAGATCGAAAACCTACGGAAAACGGCGCTTAGAAGGAGATGAAAAGGACGAAACTTCAGTTAAGGGCAAAAAGTATGAATCACGGCAAGATATACTCGAAGCAAGGCGCCGAAAATTCGAGTCTACAGATCCTGTTGTACCTCGTGATAAGAAAATTCGCTTAAAAACCAACAATAGCAACAACAGTGATACTAAGGACCGCGTAGAGGTGCAAGTGAGTAAAGCTATTGAAAGTAGTTCAACGCAAAAGAAAGTTAGAGAAGAGACAACTGCAAGCTTTGATTCGGATTTAGATATTCCTGATTCAGGAAGGGTTGAGTTCTTGTGGTCTACCGATGAAAGTGAGTCTGAGAACGAGGGCAGGTTCAAGTCAAGAACAAATGATACAGGGAAAGTAGAGCCAATACGTTATACTCGTTTAGCAGAATCCCTGAATAAACCGAAGCGAAAAGAAGATACGAGGCAGAAGAAAACTGAAAACAAACTAGATGTGAAGGAAAAAGTGGTCGCTGATGGTGATTTACAGCAGGAAAAGCAACTGGCTAAATCTGGTAAGTTATTTATTCAAATTGAAATAATTACTTTTTTTCTTCTTTGTTCTTTCAATTGGAATTAGTTAACTTTCCTTTATGTACCTAACGCTTTGTCAGATAGGGTGGGGAAAAGTAGAATAAAACAGAGAAAAAGATAGAAGTAACTGAATCGGGTTGGGCTTCATATTAGGACGCGATCATGTGTGTATTCTGACAAACTCTGGAAGCATCTCGAACAACAATATAATAAATAGTATATAATATTTAATTGATCCTTTAGAACGAATGATAATAGTAGTTTTTCTAATTGTGATAGAACAAAATTCAGCACTGTTAGTTCAGTAACCGAATGTAGAATTGCTGATTCAAGTAAACATTGACAAAATGACACGATTTTTTAGTGTGTCAACACTAGAACATTACAGATCCACTTGCTTTTTAACACAACTTGCACACAGTCCTCAAGTAATGTTTTACGTGGTCTTCAGTGCTCTACGTCTAGCTCTTTACCGTAAAAGCTTAATGGGACTCGTAAACCACTGGGAAAAAGAGTTCAGTTGGTGATGTCATTGATTTTTGTACGTGGAGTACGGAAATCGAAGCATGTAGACTGTTGTTAATAGCTTAGAACAAGTGTTGCCTGGAACAAACCGTTAGACCAGTGAGACCTATCTGATTTTCGACCCATGTTCACATGCTATTTGATGTGTATTACATTGCTTCCATGGTAACAAGGTTTTACTGGACTAGTAGTAACATTAGCAACAGCTGTTTAACGTACACTGTGTGCTTTGAACACTTAAATGCAGTCAAAGGTTGGCAGTTACTAATATCTTCCCTCCGCCATATTTTTGTATGCTAAAACTGAGAATGCAAAAACAATAAAATTAATGTTTTTTATTTCTTTGTGATTCTGTTTAGATATATATGCATATACACAATATGTTTAAAAACTCGGTGGCCAAACTCCGGGAGGTGATGCCTTATATCAAATGAAAGAAAAAAGTGTTCTAATGAACATTAGTCGAGAAGCATTTCTTTTGAGAGTTTGACCACCAAAAATTCGAAACGTGACATTTTAATATGCCCTGGCGTAAAAACTATGGGAATCGCAAACGATTGAAAGAATTTGCACAGAAACTAGTATGTGCTTATCTAAATATCTAGGTTTCAGATCCTTCTGGATTGATGCATCGAATTGTTTGTAGAAAATTATGATACAGGGATGCACTTTTATATACCAAGTGATTATTAATGAGTGTTCATTTAAGTAGATGACTTTAAAAATAACTTCGTTTCTTTGTTAATAATCATAAATGACAAATATAACATTTTCCTTTCATATAACAACGAATGTACGCAACCACACACAACGCATTTTATCTTGAAAGAAAAATATCTAATAATAAAATGGAATCAAATTTCGATATTAAATGATTTGGAGTCTTTCTTTAAAGGACGACTGTACTAACTTGATTCTGTCAAAGAATAAATATTACAAAAATAGAGTTCAACATTCATTTCTATCGGGAAGTACTTGTGATCGTAATTGATTAATACGAGCTAGAAATTGTACTGATTAGTCCGTAGAAAATACGAGGGTTGGAACTTAAATAATGGCAACATTGCAGTGGAGAGACTATGCAATGAAATGTACTAGTGGCGCTGATAGCGCACGTTGTTGGCATACCTACCTAACCTCCGAGCAAATAGACTCGCCCGTCCCACTCACTGGCAGGCGCACAAGCGAGGGAAGCACAATCACTTGTGAGCGAGCGGTCTAACGTAAAGGTGTCACTATGTTTTCGAAACAGGAACAACGGACTTGGATCAAGATTGAATTTGCCAGAGGTCGTACAGCACGACAATGTAATCAAGGGCTTCAAGAGGCGTGTGGGGAATCGGCATTGCCGTACAGAACAGTGGCACGGTGGGTAAAAGCCTTTAACGAAGGTCGGCAAACTGTGGCGGACATGCATCGGGCAGGTCGTCCTAGCGTCTCTGAAGAAGTAGTGCAAGCTGTTGCCGCGTTAGTGGACAGTGATCGACGCCTGACGATTCGTGAGCTCGCCCACGAAACCGGATTAGGGCATTGACGGTCTGCCCTGGAGGAACGTAATGCGTTAGGATAACACCATAACAGTCGTACACGAGAATCACCATAACTTTTACCACACTGGGGTTCTGACGCATTTTCGACTTTCGCAGTGACCCATAATGACGCCATTCGTTGGATTGGCGTTTCAGTGTTGTGGCTCGTAAGATCTGGCCCATGTCTCATCCAGTGTTACGATACGGCGTAAGAAAGCCTCGCCTTCGCGCTCATAGCGCTCCAAGTGCGTCTGAGCAGCGTCGTAACGCATCCATTTCTGTATTTCCATCAACTCATGCGGAATCCATCGTGATGCAATTTTGCGCATGCCTAGGCGTTCCTTCAGGATGCGAAGCACAGTCGTATACACTAATCCGGTTTTGTGGGCGAGCTCACGAATCATCAGGCGTGGATCACTGTCCACTAACGCGGCAACAGCTTGCACTTCTTCTTCAGAGACGCTAGGACGACCTGCCCGATGCATGTCCGCCACAGTTTGCCGACCTTCGTTAAAGGCTTTTACCCACCGTGCCACTGTTCTGTACGGCAATGCCGATTCCCCACACGCCTCTTAAAGCCCTTGATGACACTCGTGCTGTACGACCTCTGGCACATTCAATCTTGATCCAAGTCCGTTGTTCCTGTTTCGAAAACATAGTGACACCTTTACGTTAGACCGCTCGCTCACAAGTGACTGTGCTTCCCTCGCTTGTGCGCCTGCCGGTGAGTGGGACGGGCGAGTCTATTTGCTCGGAGGTTAGGTAGGTATGTCAACAACGTGCGCTATCAGCGCCACTAGTACATTTCATTGCATAGTGTCTCCACAGTAGTGTTGTCA
Source organism: Thermobia domestica (assembly GCF_964235325.1). Lineage (NCBI taxonomy): Eukaryota > Metazoa > Arthropoda > Insecta > Zygentoma > Lepismatidae > Thermobia > Thermobia domestica. Next base: position 232,402,617 of record NC_137454.1, on the reverse strand, counting down.
CTATTTAAGTTTCAACCCTCGTACAAATATATGACAAACAAACAAACAAAAAAACGTCCTATAACAATGAGAGAATTGAACACAGGTTACTCGTTTAATAACGGTTAATCTACCACTTAGGTATTCGCGAAATAATTTTTCCTCTGTTACATGCAGTTATGAGAAAACAGAATTAATCAACATTTATATTGTTATTTTGAACTTGCACATGTGTAGTACAAAACAATAAATAAGTAAAACCGCTAGATGGTGAAATAGATAGGATGGTAATAACGATCAGCCATCTGCCTAGCATTTGTTAGAACTATGTACTTGAAACATCGAGTTTGTTTAATTTAAAATGTTCACGAAGTAGGAAATCATTTTTAGAACCGAGCTCTCTCGTGGCTAAGCAGCTACCGTACACGCCTTTTTATGGAAGACCCGGGTTTGATTCTCGGCGGGAGCTCACGTGGTTCAGATCCCACGTTAAGCTTTAATTCCATTTCTCATATAGCCTTGCTGCTAAACTCAAAATCAAAATAATATTCAAAACAAGTTGTTCACTTAAATTGTACTTGAATAATTCCTACTTGAGTGGCAAAAAACTGAAATGCGGCAGAGCGTGCATCACCGCTCCAGATATTAGTTTTTTTTCTTTCTTTCTTTATTGCTCCACGTGAACTGTACTGCGTAAAAGTGATAACTTCATTATCCAGGTAGCTATTGGTTATAGTAATAGATACAACTTGTTTGAGTGAGTTAAACAAGGAAGAAGAATTTAAGAAAAACAATCAAGGGCCCAAAAAGATTTGAGAATTCTAATATTTGCATTTGAGTTTTTATGCTTTGCGTTCTTATGCAACATCAAAGCTATGAAGCACGGGAGCTACTGTTAACATGAGCTTCAAACTGCGACCGAAGTTTGAATCTTGTGGGTGGCGATGCACCGACTTCCATGCAAAGAGGAATTCTCATAAGATAGGCCATTCCTCACAGTAGTATATTGCCTCGAAGAGAGCTAATTACAGGCCCACGTTTCCGACTCTGGATTTATTTAATGTTGTCTTGTTGCCTCGTCAATAACTCCTATTTTGAGGATCAAAGTGCTGACAAAATAAATAAATGCAGCATGTTGCGATTATACAAATTCGAATTATACATTATTATTATTGTTTACTAAACATGATCTCATTGAGCGTTTATTTATTTTTTTTTAACAATTGAGATGGTTGGACGTGGGAGGGCAAGGTAAATTTATAACTAGAGCTTATTGATCCAAATGATCAATAGCAGCATAAATGCTCTTTTCGAGTATGTGCCTACAGAAAAAGAAGTGTCCCGTTTTTTTTTTTTTTTTTTTTTTTTTTTTTTTTTTTTTTTTTTTTTTTTTTTTTTTTTTTAACTGGTTACGAGACAAGAATTGAAGCTTCTGTTCTCGTAAGGTGTGTGACTAAGTGCCTCCCTCATTGTCTCCGGAGGTAATTTTAGCAAACACCAACATAGATTAACGTCATCTATTCGTATTTGATATACCAAAAAATCATTATTATTTCAATCCCGGCAGCTAGTATTGCTTTCATTCCATTTAAAGTTTCTTACTGATTCCCGGGTTTAGTTGGCAAAATCAGTCTATAAATTTCCCAAGCTTTAATGCGCTCCCAAACTTCGCTAAAATTTTTCGAGAACACCGACAGAGTACAGTGGTTCTCTATCTCATAAAACCAGTGTTGTATGTTGATGAGGAAAAAAAAAAAATGATACATGTAATTTCGTGTGTATAGTAACATTGAAGTTAATCATGGATTGCTACGAGCTGCAAGAAAATTTACAAACATGTTTATGTAGTTACAGAATTGCATTTTAGAGTGTGTAAGATCAGATTCTGTTTAGACTAAAACTATCAGGATGAGTGCGCCTTCTGACATTGCATGGATTAAATCATTGCATACCTTTGTCTTCGTGCACACAAAACTCTAATAAGTATTACAGTAACTTAAGAGAGAAGCACGTCTATAATCTTACGTACCTCTATAATTGCAAACTTCCGAAAAGTAGTAAAAGTAAATTTATTTTGATTGGGGTGTGTTTATAATTCTTGTTCTAAATCTTGGATAAATAATCCATATATGACTATATAAAAGTAATGCTATAATTAGCTCGTTAATAGCAAAGTACTTCTGTTTTTATTTTTCTAGATCCTAATAGCACTACCAGCAGTACTAGTAGCAGGCGCAAAATAACTGAAGAAAAAGATGTAGATCTTCGTGCCGAACTAAGCAGAAGGAGGGCGGAAAGGATGAATAAGGTAAGATTTTTATACGTGGGTTTCAGTATAAATACTTCATAAAGTACTGAATCAGGTGTTTATGAATTTACTTATATTGGTATGATAATATGTAGCATTTAAACAATAATTTGGAAACATTATGGGGACCAAAGAGAAGAAATCAGCAAATTTGGACTTTTATCAAAGCTTTTATTTCAACAAAAGCACAATTTTATTCGAACCCGAAATCTAGCTCTCAATATAGATAGATGTAATGTGAATAAAGAGTGGGGTATAATTCTAGACAATTTTATTAACAAACAAGAACACATTGCATGATAAGTAGTCATAAACTGTTTACATGTAATTTCACGGCAATTCTTTCTCGGTGTAGCTTTCCCCGCCGATTTAGTGGCTAGCTTGTATGCCTTTGGTGCACTTTGTCCTGGGTTCGATTTCCGGAAGGAAAACACACACAAAAAATTTACTTTCATTAATCATCCGCCTTCTTTAGCCGAAAGAATATAACCATAGGAAGTTAAACTAAACATTTTCATTTCATTATTTTCACCATTTTTTCCCCACTTGTGTGGGGTCGACATTTCTGATGAGTCTTCTCCATAAAGCCCTATTGTTGGATTCTTTCCCTATTAGACTTCCTAGTCTTAAGTCATTCTTAACCATATACATCCGTTTCCTTCTTGATCTCCCTCTCTTCCCACTAACTTTCATTGCCATCACTCTTCTGACCCTGTAGTGATTTGTTCTCAATTAGATGACTATACTATTGTAGTCTTCTTTCTTGAATCACTGCTGACCTAACCACTGTTTTATAAATCATCCAGTTACTCTTTACCGTGATTCTGTGGCCACATCCTTTCTTCCAATTTCACCCTCCCTGTTGCATTGTGTTATTTCTACTCCCAGGTCATCATTCTGGGCAAGAGAGTGTAAATATTAAAAACTTTTCACCTCATTCAATTGATTGCTTGTACTCCCTTCTCAGTTTCCTTCTCTGTTGACGATCGATCATTTTTCTTTCTATTAATTTTTAGGTTTCTGTCTTTCGAAGACTTTTTTCAACTCTGTACTTTTCTTTCAGCTTCTTCCCTAGTTATATTGCGTAGCACAATTTCGTTGGCAGACGTTGTATACTATGTGGCTTCATCTCTCATATCCTGAGTTTTAAAATTCATGAGAACGTTGAAAAGGTACGGTCTAAAATCTGAGTCATACTAATTAAAACTGAATAAAGGAAAGCAAAAACGTCTCAGATATCCTTGTTCATCCTTTCTAAAGTGCTTTAATGGAATAGGTCACCGAAAATATGGGCAACAAAAGTTGTAAATAGAACACAATTAACATGAATTTTGTACTTATGGACGCTATTTTTATTCGATAGTTATGGTGAGTTTATATTATCAGGTTTTATATATATATACAGAAGATCGATCCGCGTATGTGTGTCCAATTTTGAAATAGCACTAACCTTATGAAAATCCATGGGACCACCATCGGTTGGCCTCAATATGATGGCCATGTGTTCTGGCAATAGCCCTGCACCGTAACTTCCACTGTAGAAGACTACGACGAAGTACAGGAAATGGAATCTTCTCCCATTCCTCCCGGCAGGCTTTTCCACAGGCCCCCGAGAGTAGTGACACGACGAGAAGAAAGTGCCCTTTTCACTAGACCAAACCCGCAGAAATCCATGGGACTGGCATTGGTGATTTTACTGGTATATCATGAAATGGAATAGTACGAATACCGGTGTCTGTCTCCATCTGCTTCAGAAAGTTCTGGGTAGAACGAGATGTATGTGAGGAGGCCTTATCGATATGCACAGACACTTGCTTTATGGCATGCCCATACAAATCAGGCAGATCTTCTGTATAAATTGGGGTCAGTATATGTTGCTGAAAGAATGCAGAGTTGATTTTAGTTTTTAGGGTCCTGACGAATTGTTAACTTGCCCTGATAAGAGTAACCGGCGACAACCGTAAATCCTTTCAAGAAAGTTGCTTTGCAATGACGGATGAACACAGGACGGCTTTTTGCATCTCGCGAAGTGAAAGTATCGAGCGAATTTTGCCACAATCTGATAGATATACCCATGCTTCGTCTACTGTGGCCACAAACTTCTACTTTTCCCCAGATAGATGGCGTTCATAGAGGCGCCTGCTGTTGGTCTTTCTCTCACGATGATGGGCCGCACTTAGGTAATGTCCATGACTTTTAAAGACCCTCCGGAGGTTTAATTTCCCACTCAGGGCGCGGTTAACAGTTGACTGTGGTATGTGGAGTCGAGCTGCCATCACACGTTGCGGAGGAGGATTTTCTTGTAAGGCCATTCGCCACAACTTCTGAGCTACTTGTGGAGTCACTGTGGTACACGCTCGCTTCCTCGACCCCTTAGTGGGTGAATGCTTACCTGGTATGTCTTCTTTTTTATACTGCTTGATTATGTTCTTGATAGTCGTCGAACCCAATGCACAACCATTTTCTTTGCACTGTTAGAAACCGAATATTTGGCGTGGAAAAGTCCAATTACGTAGCCCTTCCAAAAACGGTTCACCTTTGGAGCCATGATGCACACGATACACAGTTTCGCTTGGCAGACGATAGAATGGACCTCCAGGTATAGCACACGCGTTTAACAACTTGGTTCAATCGCTTCTGTGGTCAGGGGTACGGGTGTAAAATTGGACACACATAACGCGGATCGACCTTCTGTATATATATATATATATATAAAACTATTGAACCTTTGGAGGTCCAAATTGAGAATACATTTATTATGATTTGAAAATACCATTATGAAACCACATAAATGCGCCATTTTGTTTGATCTTCTGCCATTTTTCCACTAACACCACAATCCGATCACTATAGAACCTCCGTGGTTTCTGAGCAAAAAATTGTGACATATGGTTTTCACAGTCCTCTTTTGAAGCTAACTTAGCACAATATAGGGAGCTCTGAAGAGACCGACACAGTTGATTTTCTGACGATGATAGTTCTGGGCTATATGGTGAATGCATTGAAACTTCCCAGCCAAGTTCTCTCAATTTCTGATGGATCGTCAAAGATGTATGCGATCTGGCGTTGTCAGTGCGGTATACAATATTCTTTCTGTTGATCAGTTCCTGTCGTTTCTTTTGAATTGTTGAATGCATTCGCGTTAATTGTCGTCAGTACAGGTACATCCTTTTATTCAGCGGCAGCAGCTCATGATGCACAGTTCACTTCCAACCCCACATAAAAACGGAACAACCTTCCTGGGCGTCATTGTGGGCTTTGACGGATTGTGGAGCGTTGTCTTAAGGTATCCATTTTTCATTTCTCATGATCAGCCGCTTACGTTTCAGTAGAGATTCGCGGATAAAATCTCGGGCAAGTTTTTGAGTCAGATGTTGTCGCATCCAAACGTTGAGTTTCTCTTTTGTAGCTAGCGTTCTCCAGATGGTTTAACACTGTTTAATAATAGTTCCCTAGGTCAGTAGCTTTATCTTAACTGCTTATATTCCGGTGTTACTCGACTTTCGCGAGGATATCCACGTATGCTATGGTTTGTCGCCCATTGCGAAGAACATCTTGAACATCGAAGTTTCCCGAACGAAAACGACTGAACCATCTTTTGGTTGTTTCTTTTCGTAACGTAACTAGCCCATACACATCATGCCAGGATGTGCCAGCCTACGCAGCTTTGTAGAATGTTCACTCATTTTCACGGTGCAATACCTTATATCTTATTATAAGATTCTGCTGGTTTCTGCACATCTACTAGCTTCAACTGTCAGTTGTCAAATGACGTTTTGCTGCAATTCATATACCCTAAGATTTGGAACACTAAGACCATATCGTGAGCATAAAGCTCACGAATTTTTAGACTTTCTGATTTTGATGATAGTTAATATTTGAAATTTAAAAAAAAAAACTCGTGAGAGCTGTTTTTAAAAAATGGTCATCTGGAACCCGATCTTAAATTTAAAATTCGCTTCTGGTGGTTGCCTAATTACATTGGCTCATGATTCGGTTATGTGGACCACATCTTTTATCCCTTAAGCCACGCGTGTGTAAAGGTTTTCCACCCATAACTGAAGAAATTTTCATATTTAATATTACAGAAATAAAAACCTGCTAATGCTAGTTCATTCAGGATTGTGATTACTGACGCCCTAAGGATCTTAAGTATGCTCTTCACCATTGTATTAAGTAACTAATTAATAATAATATGATAATTTTTGATAGTTGGCCATTCAGTACTTACAAAACTTCTTGTTTTCGACATACTTCATGTAATGCAGAAATATAAGTATCTGACAATCTTTATAATGTCAAATCCCCACATTCAGATTCGTGATCTATAAGAAAGAACATGGAAGCCGTTACTAGTTCATTTAATACAGTTCGTAGATACTGCCTCACTTCTAATTTTGTGATTTTCTTTGTTATTTTTTTAAATTGTTCACTAAAATAAAGTAATAAACGTGAAGTATAGGGGAGACTTTCATAGTTCTGTTTGTTATTCTCGTATCATCTGATCATTATCTTTCCTTAGTGCAGTCATGTGGTTATTTTGACAGCTAAACCGTGAGAAAGTGTGTTATTATTCTGTAAATAGATATAACTTGAATGTATTGCGTTAAAAGAGTATTTGTATTACAGCAATCACTCTTGCAATGTTGTATTGCAACACCTGTTAGGTGTATGGGCGACATAGTATAAATGAGATATTAATCTCAATTTCGATTTCTGTTTTTGTTTTGTGCATCCTATTAAAAGATAATAACACTTCTCTTATACAAGTAAGACAACTATAAAATACATAAGCCACCGTATTATTTAAAAGATTGTTGTTTTATATGAAGAGTTAATTTTGCTTTTAATTTTATTCATTTAATCTATCTACTAATAAATCTCACCTATTCCTATAACTTGTCTCATTAAAGAATATAGCTAACACTCGAAAACATGTGGCAAAATTTTCAAAATATCAAAGTACGTCAAAGTAAAAATCCTCGTGAATAAACCAAACTAAGCCAAAACGAAAGTGAGAATTACCAAGTTTTGAGAGGCTAACATTAATCATCAAATATGTCTCTTTTTAGGGCAATGCGTTCCTCAAAAGTAGTCACCCAGAGAGGCTGGTGCAGTCAGCTCTTCATGGAGCAGTTGGCAAGTAAGTATTGTATAACAAGATTATCACTTATAGAATCGTTAGTGTTCTTTTGAATCCTGGTCAATAGGTGCTCATTCTAAGCTTATAAGAACCAGCTTTTGAAAAAAAAAAAAAAAAAAAAAAGTGTTTCTTAGAGTGTATCGACTGGTTTCTACACAGTAAGAGTTACAGAAGCAAATTTAGAATTTTCAGCTTGGTAAATTTAATAATTACGACAAGATCACCCTAGAAAGATGGTAAGGGCTAGCCTGTAGATCTTTTAAGACTAATAAAAATGGAATAGAGTTTACACACTGTACTTTTTTTTTTTTTTTTTTTGGCCTTATTATTTACGTTTAGGTTATTCAAAATTACAAAGAAATGTAGTGTAAAGGCGTGTTTCAAACCACTAAAATATATTGAAAGATTTCTCATGAATCATAAAAATTAATTTGCTGATCAGTCTTTGTTTAAGTGATGCTTATGAAGTGGCATGTGAATGTAAGGGTTCTGATATTGGTATGGCAAAAATAAATATAGGCACAAGGATAAAGAAAGATATTGGAGGCATGAAGGATGAAATTGTTGCGGTATCTCGACTTTCTAAGTATTTATACACTTGGAAGAACAATATTCAAGATGTTAACGTTTTACACTATTCTCGTTGGAATGGGTTCAAATCGTTTTATATTAGATATAAACCCCGGAGAAGAGAAATTCTGATAGAGAATTTAATGCTGTGGTAATAAAAGAACATTAATAAAAATACGCTAAACAATGTAGAAAGTTTCCTACTGCACCTAGAAATCACCAAAAATGAAAAATTTCTACAGTAAGATTGGAAACTACTTCTATTCATTTTAAATAGTTTACTTAGAAATCACAATCACGCAATTCAGATTTACTTATCTGTCATCATGCTTACGGGTGCTGTACCCACTCCTTCATAATTTTCAGAATATTGTAGAAATCAAACATTATATTGCTAATGGTAGCTGTAGCATGTATATTTAATACTTGGGATAAAAAAGATTTTACTTTGTATCCAAGGAGAAAACTTCTCCAAAATTTTTCGTTACCCTCCGGCAACTTCGTCAGTGACATAAACTGCGCTACTAGGCTGTTAACATGTATGTTGATACCTTCCTTTCTATGGAATCACTTTTCTTAAATGTGGCCTTTTGGAAAAAAAAAAAAAGTACGTTTTACAGTTTGATAGGTGTTTACTTAAAAGTGGAATAGTATTTTCACGAATTGTGAATACAGTCGAGTGTAATTTCTCTACATATTTTTCTTAGTAAATACAAAGTACTAGTTAGTATGTTCAAATGGTCTTAATTCAAGCTGAGTGCATCTAAATTTATGAGGAGTTAATTTATTAGAATTTATGAGGAGTTAATTTATTTGAATTTGTATTTATTGGTAATAAGGAACTTAACAAATATACAGGTTATTTTACTAAGTAGAGTATTCTAAATACTGAGTAATTACACAAAGAAGCTGTAGTATTATTATTTCTTTTCTCTGCAGTATCTTGAAAAATGAGAAGGGACTAATGAGCACCTTTAAGCATAATGTTAGATATTGTTCATCTATGAAATCACATGTAAAATTCAAACAACTTTTTCGGCTGGCAGTGATCAGTTTCTCATTGGCATGCATCATGCTGCATGTGGCTTAAGAGCGATATATTAATACGTGAACTGCCATATGAGTTGAGTTTTAACTCACACTAGAGTGAGGCCGCGCTAAGAAGAGCTCTGACAACTCTCACGTGCGATCTAGCGCCGTTGCCACATTTATATTCTGTAACAATACAACAGGCATTTTTTATGGAAAGAGAATCACTTATGTATTACAACAAAAATATTATTTAAAATCATGCATGACGAAAGTATCAGTCAAAAGAAACAAACAAACAAACAAAGTATTACGTTAATATTGTTTACAAAATCATAAAGAAAACAATCGTTACTTCTAAACACATAGGGCCTTATGCAGAGTCATTTTGATGTATGAATAGCATCGTACTAAAAGCCTGACTATTATAGGAAACATATGTTAGTCGAACTCTTTAGTATGGCACCAAACACTCGTCAGAACGACTCTGCATAAGGCCCCTAATGTTATATCTTTTCTTTTAAAAAAATTGAAAACTATTTACGTTAGATAATGGCTTTCAATTGTAGACAGTTTAATGCTGTTTACTGTAGAAATTCTACGCGCTATTCCCTACTATTATGCTTTTTTGCTGGGTAGATATAAGGTTTCCATCGGTTCAGCGAGGTTTTTCGGACCAGGGTCGTAATTTGTTGAGGGGGAGGCAACTGCCCCCCAGGGAAGCTCCCCGCCGTTCAAGGCGGCCCACTGTAAGACAAAAATTTTCTTACTCCATATACGATGCGAACATGAAATTATAAATGAAACATCGAACAGGTTCACTACATTACATAAACAAAACAGCACACAAAAGGTAAATAAAACTAAAATGAGGAATCGTGCGCCCATTTCAGTAAAAGTGTCTATTATTAGGAGCCCTAGAAATATTTATTCGTATGGCTTTGAGACTTATCAATATTGTCCACTTAATTAATTTGTCATGTAGGGAACGGGTCCAGGGGCGTAACTAACGGTCCCGCAGACCTTGCCGTGCGGGAGGGTCCAGAGGGTAGGGATGGCCAGAACCGGTTCCTGGTGGAATCGGTTTTCGGGTCTGAACGGATCCGGTTCCGGAACCGGTTTTTCGGATCCAGGTCTAGAACCAGTTCTTCGGATCCAGGTCTGGAACCGGATCCGAAAGCGGTTCTGAAAACCGGATCTCCAAGAACCGGTTCCTCTGGAACCGAAACTGTGACCATCCCTACGCTAAACCCGAGCTGCTGGCAGGCTGTGAACAGTATGCTAGATGAAATAGTGGAAGCGACAGGCAGGCGCCCAGGCGGCGGCAGCTTGTCTCATTTGGCTAAATAAAGTGGGTAACTGGCAAACTCATTGGCTAAATAGGCAATCTCATTTGGATAAACACCCACTGGTGGACCAAAATTTTTTTCTGAGGGCACAAGCGGGTCTGGGCGGGGAATGCACAAGCACATGGTCTTCTTTGCATTTTTTTGAAGGTGAACTTTGTGCCTCCGTTACGGGTCTTTGGGGGCTTTCGGATCCAGGTCTGAAACCGGTTCCTAAGATCCGGTTCTGGAACCGGGTTTTCAGATCCAGATCTGGAACCGGTTTCTAAGATCCGGTTCTGGAACCGGGCTTTCAGATCCAGGTCTGGAACCGGTTCTGAAAACCGGATCTCCCAGAACCGGTTCTTCGCGGAACCGGTTCCACCGGAACTTTGTGGCCATCCCTACCACAGGGTAAGCGAAAGATGGAAAGAAGGGGCTATTTTCGAATTTTGCGGGGGCCCCAAACAATTTTTCTAGGGAGGCCAAATATTAACGCTTGCCCACCAGAAAAATCTTAGTTTCGGCGCTGTTTCGGACACTTCTTTTTTGTGATTCTTTTGACAGTTGCAGGGCTAATGTGTAAAGCTGGACCGTCGTTGTCACATTCTTTTTTGAAATATTCCCGAAGATTAAACACAAACTCCCGTCCTGACTTGTCAAGGGCACCCACTTTCCGCACTTCAGTCATTGTGTTTATAAACACAAACACACACATATATATACTAAATTTATATGTTAGGTCTATATAAATAATACGAATACAAACTATGTTCCACTGATGAATGAAAATAACAACGATTACACCACGATTATATACGCAGTCACCACCCTCCTGGCTTTCAATTCTACGAAAACCTATTGCCTGCGGCGACGGGGAGAAGGTGGACCGGTTGTTGTTCCATGTAACCCCACTTCTACTTCCGTAGCAATCTTGTCAAAACGACATAATTGTGTCAATAAATGGAAAAAGAAAAAAAAATATTCATTACTGTGGCAATAACGTTAGGCATAGTGGAACTAGGTTGTGCTGGAACGTTGAGAAATAAAACAAAACACGATTATTTTTAAAACATCTAGTTTGTAAATATTTCAACTTATAACCTGATTCAATCAGTGATAAAGTAATTCGATTCCTTCATCGTTCTGTCAAGTGGTCGCTTTAATTCTTGTTACTATGATAGTTCGCAACACTGTCGTCAGCTTACACGATGTTAGATCTGTCAGAGCTCAGGTTATGATGGCCTTAGAATAGTTTTAAGCCCAAAACCTCGTGAGCCAAATATAAATTTCACGTATCTTTATCTTAAGAGCTGCGTAGTGCGCAGGTGATTCACGCTACCATAGTATAACATTTAGGTAATTGATAGATGCCCTCAAGTGAAAGCCCTGCAGTTGAATACTCACAAATATGCACTTTTTTTTTTTTAAATTGAAGTAGAAAGTTCATTTTGTTCTCGACGTTGTCAATCTATTTTCGTAATAAAACCCAGGAATCTCCAGGATCTCTTTTCTAGTGTTTCTTACTACACATTATTTTGTTATATTGACATGTAATAGGTTTAAATCCAAATTATTTTTTGCACTGAAATTAATATAAATGCAATCAATTCGTTCTGGCCACAGAAACTTAAGCTTTTCTGAGTGATGAACAGAGGCGGCCTCTGCTTTTGCGGGGCCCTGGGCGATTTAATGTCGTGGGACCCTACTCTTTGGGTTGGGGCACTCTCGCAATCATACTTTGTAAGCTTTTGTGCAAAACAAACTATTGTTGTAAGATGAAGTATATGCTGTTCTAATATAAAACACAGGAAACTAGAATGCTTACTTTAAAAAAGAGCTTTGCGACTTTTCAGTTGACAGAATTCTTCTATCAAAGCACTATAGACTAAAGAAGCTACGTCGTTTTGATGGAGAGAAGGGCGAGAGCGGTCAGTCTCTTTAGGGAGATGGTACTCCTGAGGTATCTCAATAAAACATTTTACAAACGCATACTATCTAATACATTAAAATAAACTGCTCGCTTAAAATATTGATCTATAAACTCGGCCCCAGAAAGCTTATCAGATTATTTCTGGGGCCACTGTGGCTCAGTGGTAGAGCGTTCACCTCTGGTGCATGACGATTTTTGGTTTGATCCCAGCTCGCACCAAGTGTACTTTATGGTGGACACACCATATGCGTTGGTTTCCTCGGGGTTCCCCCGTTTGCTCCCACTTTCTTCATTCCACCATTTCATTCATTTCTCATCATCACCGTGTCCCTTGACCTAACCGGCATAAACGTGGGACGTAAAACTTAAAGATTTCATTTCAGATCATTTCTGTACAGTTTTTATTTTAACTGTGCAAAATAGCAACTTATATTTTGGTGCCATCTAGGATTGTTAGTACATATTATTTCGAGTACGCTTATTAAGTTTGCATTTTTTTACTTGTTGGCTAAAATACGTGTATAAAATACATAAATATTTTTTTGTTTTGCCGCCGCGGGCAATGGCCCGGTTCGCCCGCCCTGCGCCCCAAAAACCGCCTTTTGTGATGAAGTACACAGATTGAAAATAACATTATTCTTTTTAAAGAAGATAAGTAACACTGAATTAAAGAAAATACCATTAGGTCTGAAAAACCCAAAATGTACAAAAAAGGAGGGGGAAGGCACCACTATACAGAGTAGAAAATAATCATGATTTTAAAAAAATCATTTTTGATTTGTTTTTATTTAAATCGATTTTTTTAAATTTAAATCAAATCTTTCTCCTCGTATAATACAAGACGCGAACTGAAGAAAAAGCATTAGGAATTAATATTAAATGCTAATTATGCCATTTAAGTGGAAATATTGGGGTTGAATTTTGAATTATCCCCCAATCGTTAACCTATATCAATCCCAAACAATGTTTCTTAACCCTTTTAAATTATGACTCTTTTTAAAGGTAAATTATAGACTTGCAGTCAAGCAGCTACAGCATCATCCCTATTTATTCTAGGATCATTGTACATACATCACTTTCTTTAGAATAGAACAGCTTTTGAAACGGTAACATTCACATTTCCCTATCATGTCCCTGAAGCGGGAAATTTTGAGAGTAATGGCATTTTTTTTTTTTTTTTTTTTTTTTACTTTTTTTTAAAATTTTGATCCCCTCTGGATTCCCTTGTGTTAACGCACAGATCTCAAAATCAACTGGGAAATGCTAAGGAGTGTACAAATTTCAAGCTTCTGTCTTAAGAGCTATTTAACAATGAGCTAAGAACATTTCCACAATGCCGCAGATGACCCGGATGTAATATAATTTCCTCAGACATCTCTATTTATCCTAGGAGCATAGTACGTACATAATTTTCTTCAGAATAGAACAGCCTTTCAAACGGTACCATTCATATGTCTCCATCTAATGCGGGAAAATCACGAAAAAAAAGCTATATTTGTTAAAAATATCCTTTTTAAACAGTTTTGCCCCTCTGGACCCCGCTGTTCCCACGTAGAGATCTGAAAACATCTGAAAATTATTAAGGAGTGCACTGAGCGAGTGTGCAAAATTTCAGTCTTCTGAATGCAAAATGTAACCCGCCAAAAAATAATACGCATAACAAAATTTTTTAAAAAATTTATGACGTCATCACACCATGCCTCAACGCAGAAATGCGTGAAAGCATATGTAACGTGTTCTAAAATTAAAATGCCTCCAGTCTTGAAGAAAACGAAGCCTTATTGGTACTTTTTTTAATCGAATAATGAAGATTCTACCCTATCACCTAAAAATAGATGATATAATTTAAAAGGTTAAGCACTAAGGAAAAAGTACAGCAACGTTTATCAAAATGACACTTTTTTTTTTCACAAAAGTTACTGATATTTGGCAGGGGCCTATTTTAAAAAACTCAGAACTAGCTTGCGGCATGAAATACATAAATTTCGCCTAAAGTTATAAAATTAAAAAAAAAATGGAGAGGGGATAGGACCCCTCTAAATACGCCCTATTATCTGGGAACAAACAAACAGACACACAAAGAATTTTCGTCTTAAATGTCGATGGTGATTTCCCTGTTGGAATAGTTAACGATTTTAAAACCCAAATCCAATGTTACGAAAAGAAGAAAGCAGGATTGCTCCGTTACCTGTTCAAAACGGGATTTTTCCTTATCATCCTCTGCATGACACTTGTTTTCATACTATGCTGTACATTTGAGTGTCATTGTATTATGATTATTAACTTCCATAATCGAAATAACAGAACAGACACGGGATTTTACTTATTTTCACTTTAAATTATTTCGGAGTTCGATTTAAAACAACATTTTTTTAAAAATATCAAATGATTTAAATCAGATTGATTTAAATCAATCCACACTGCTACTAGGCATATAGAATTGTCGGTACATACGTGTGTGCGTGTTCATATCTCGAATATTGTTCGTAAGCCGAGAGAAAAATTGTTCGTAAAATCTATTGGTCATGAAATTGTTCGCAAAGCGAGGGTTTCGAAAATTGTGGGTCCACTGTATGTAGTTATAGTCGATTGTGAATTCGGTGTACTGTGGCTTGGAACATTGGAACACTGGTTCGATGTTTTACAATATAGCCTTTAAAGTATAATATCGTGGACGTTTTCGAGGTCAGTCCGCATTCATCATGTCAGCAATTCTTGTATTAGCCTAAAATGTATTACTAACTGATGGACACTGATTTTTCTTATTGTATCTAGTCGATTTAGTAAATATTACAAATTTAACACAGATTACTAATTATATCTTAAACTAAGACTTTTGTTAAGATTTCATTCAATTTGTGATTTTTAATAGGCCTTACTTCAAACGAAAAGAGAGGGATGAGAAGAGGATTGTCCCTACGATTTCCAGCAAAGTGGAACCTGTAAAAGGTAAGTGAACTAAACAGTAGATTTAGTAAAGTCGAAATAGGGGTAAATCTAAAGTTCATAAAGGCGTTCATTTAAAACAGAAAACACTCACTCTCTCACTCTCTCTCTCTCTCTCTCTCTCTCTCTCTCTCTCTCTCTCTCTCTCTCTCTCTCTCTCTGTCTCTCTCTCTCTCTCTCTCTCTCTCTCTCTCTGTCGCTCGCTCGCTCGCTCTGCGTTAGAAATCTCCTTAGTCCAAAAATCCTCAGTGTTTATTTTTCGGCGGGAGGTGGGGTAAAATCCACAATAAAACTCAAAAAAAAAAAAAAAAAAATCCACCTTCAAAAATATATTTCAAAACTTGTATTGAAATAACATTAATGTGCTAATTATTTTTTCAATTGTTTCTTAGTACACGCCTAGTTCCAAATTGGCTTAAATATGTATTTATCGAGAGATCATCGCCAGAAACAGAATATATTTGAAAAAAAAAAAAAGTTTGAGAATCATGCCTAACAAATTGTGTTTGCGCTTGATCAAGTTGGCTGTAACAGTGTTAAACTACATGTATATACAATCTATTATATAGGTAAAAATGAAAAGGATCTTGTTTGTGATCACATCACGGGAAAACGGTCAATTATTTTAAATGAATTTGTGAATGTAGTTATCACGTACTTTAAACTGGTACTCAATGCAACACATACTATTTTCGTTAAAATGCGTATTCTAAAGAGGAAGGTGGGGACAGAGGGGCAAAATCTATGCCAAAAATTGATTATCTCACGATTATATCAAGCTGTGCATATGGAACTCGGTATATAAGCTCCTCATTAAAAATAAATACCTGTGCCCCAGCATTTTTGATATTTTCCGTTTTAAGGGGGAAGGGAACATTCTGTAATTTCTTTCTTCACATTGGAATTGAATACGATGTTGCATTGTTGTTCGTGATCGCATCACGAACATGGTTGAACAGTTGGAAATGACTTTCTGAACATAGTTAGTACCTACCTTAAGCTGGGTTTTTATCATATCATCTTGAATCAAGGGCACATCTGGAGGGGGGGGGGGGGGTAAAGGTGTTCAAAATTTATGTGAAAATTACTGTATATCGAGAGTTCGCCAATTAGAAAGATGAAACTCACTATGTGAACTTCTTATTAAAAGTAAGGGGGGATACGTCTCTCCCAGTTTTTGGAAACTTCCGTTCAAGGGGAGAAGGAGGGCATTTTCAATAATTCGTGTCTTTCCATTTAAATCGTCGTTGGCTGTTGTTTGTGATCGCGTCACAGAGAAATTGATGAGATGTTTGAAACGAGTTGTTGAACATAGCTGCTAGTACCTAATCCTTGGTATAATAGGGGATGTTATTCCTATTCTATATTATGTAGAATTACCCACATCTATGTTACTCTACAAAATTGCCTACCACCTCCTTTCTTTAAATCGTAATACAAGCAAGTATCAGTGGTGCAAAGTGTGTCCCACGAAACGTGGATAGGGCTTCACGAATTCCCTTATGCAACATTATTTCGTGGTATTTTAAAGTTCCATGTCTCACGAGTATGCACTGAAGCTAAGGGAGATAGCGATAATGAGAAAAATAATAGTGATGGCATGACAAAAAAAGTGAGAGAAAACGGGCAATCCCGAGAAAACTCATACACATGGTGTTTGTCCACCACAAAATCCACTTAACGGGAGCTAGAATCAAACCAGGAACCCTCGCCAGAGGTGAGCCACCGCGACCCGCCAAATGAATCCCATAGTTTCATTTGTACAATAAAACATGAATGCTTAAATATTATTTTAAGTAGGACTATGGCTTTAAATGTACGTACAAAATTTAATAAAATCCAGTTTTGCCCAATAAAATTCAATTTTATCCAACCTTGTGATGTGATCTTTTTCGCAGCACTACTCTCTCCACATTTTATCTAAAAAGTTCAAAATATTACTCTTGTTCTGTACTCGTGTATTGTTTATACCAGAAATGCAAACTCTGCTAAATTAAGTGCGCTAGTTTGTTGTTTCGTTCAAATCTAGTTCAATTTGAAAGAAACGTGCGCGCCCCTGCGTCTGTTTATGAAGCTCGAACTTTGTTATCTTTAATACAATACTTAGTTTATTTTCCAAACGAAAATCTCTCTTGACCTCTCTCTCACGAGAAGGAGCCTTAACTCAGTGGAAGGTACAATACAATACCAGTTGCCCAGGAACTGCGATACCTGATCATGCTTTCTTTATTATTATTATTATTATTATTATTATTATTATTATTATTATTATTATTATTATTATTATTATTATAGCCTGTACTCGAGCTACAATGCGATTGAAAACTCCCCGGATTCCGAGTTGAAATTATTCAAATATAGTCAAAGGAAATAGTGATGCGAGTTGGAAAAAATGTGTTCAGTTACGAAAAGAAGAATATAACATATATTATCTTCGTACGGTAATTACAGTGAGATTTTATAATTGATTGAACTAAGCCTCTGTAATTTTCTTTAACATTGTTAGGATTTAAAGCGTGCAAGTATCATACGATAACTCCACCTGAAAATATGTCCGCAGAGAAAAATCTCCTGGTTTATTATTATTGGAATATTAACAGAAACCCCATCAAAAAATAAAATGTTTTAATTCGCAGTATGAGAGTGTACAGCATAATATTATTTGATGGGATAATAACACGAAGTATTTAAAATATAATTTAGTTAGTAGTTTTTTTCTTGTCACTTGTGGCACATTTAGCTTTTTATCTTCGTTATGCGTCGTTCTCGCTGCCAAGACTAATCTATTTTTTACGCTGTTCTCCTTGGTATGAAGTTGATTTGCTAGAGAAGTTTGACATTGTTCTGAAAAATGAACTAGAATCGTTACTCAACTGCAACCTAAATAATAACGCATGGATAAAGGCTTCCCTTCCAGTTGATTCTGGAGGTCTTGGTATTTGTCGGGCTGTCGATTTGGCGTATCCTAAATTTTTAGCATAGTTCTATGGATCCCGGCATATCATTGAGATATTCCTCAATCAAGAAAATGAGCCTCACATAGAATCTGATATCCAAGACTGCATATCTGGCTGGTCTAACCTAGTTGGTGTAAGTGCTCCTGAAATAACTGGCAGAACTTTAAAATCAGTTTGGGACAACTCGATCATTAAACTACATTAATCAGTGTTACTACAAGAAGCAGAATCCAGCAGGGCGAGGCCAGGCTTTTCGCTTTCTCATCTCCAATTTCAGGTGCTTGGCTATACACAAACTAGGACTGCACCATTCAAACGAAATTTTTCGTATTGCAGTTGCACTTCGTCTAGGGGTAGACATTAGGGTGGGTCGTTTTGCCACTTTTTCTTCGGAACGAAATGTAATACCTGGCAAAAGTGGCCAATCCACATGGACATTTCAGGTATAGATGTTTTTTTAAATCAGATAACATCTTCTGTGAGAACTATTGCATCAAAGTTTCAAAATTTCACTGAAAATTGCAAAAAATACCAAAATTGTTCATTTTTTTTTTGTTATGTTAAAGTAAACATATTTTTGGGTTTATACATGCCAGATGCTATGAAAACTGACATTCCAGTCTCAAAATGCCAGTTATGTGCGTAGGGGGTATAGGGGTGCCTCCTCTGGGGCCGGAAAATAGGGTAAATTCAGTACAATTAAGCGTTTCTACAACTTTTTTCGTCCTTGCCTTTTCCTTCGGGACCTGCTGGACCACTATGAAGTTGAACGTGACAATTTTTTGGATAGCATCGTCACTGGAGATGATACGTGGTGTTATCACTACGAGCCGGAATCCAAAAGACAGTCCATGGAATGCCGATTTTTGCAAGCGCGGCATGCAGGTAACGGTTCATCGTTAGTAAAAGTGCATAACGAATGGTGGGAACTAAGTGGAAAAATGAGTCTGTAGCTGAAATATTGCTCTGTTTAGCTATGCTGTTGTTATTTATGTATCTCCATTAGTTTCCATAAAAAAGGATGCATTACTTTGGGAACGACTTTCGTAGATTTGACTGAAACTGTTATGATTTCTCAGAGATACAATGTAAGCGAGAGGGCTGCGGTACATATAACAACTGTGCTTCAGGCAGCTTCAAAAGCTGGAATTATAACTTGTCAAAAATCTAGCGACATAACATCTGCTTTAACTGTAGACAGGAACAAAATAAGGCGGGCGAAACTTAAACTTGCTCGGAATTTAAAAGAAAGTTCTAGAAATGATGATCCCATTAAAATCATATACTTTGATGATAGAAGGGATGACACTAAAACATACACAGGCATCGTTAGAGAATAGCACTTACCACTTGTGGCTGAACGTATCTCTCAGTATGTTGGTCACGTGACACCATCCTCTGGCTCTGCACATGACGAGACCAGAGCTATTTTCGAATATATCATGAACCAACTCAAAGTTGGCTTTGATAAAGTTGAGATTCTTGGGTGTGATGGAACATACACTAACACTTGTTGGAATGGAGTTGTTCATCGAAAATTAGAGGAACTAACTGGAAAACCTATGCAATGGGCTATTTGTCTCTTGCATTTTAATGAACTGCTGTTTCGAGCTCTCTTCACGCATATTCACGGCGCTTATTCAAGCCTCCATTCTTACACACGTCCCATAGTTTCAAAACTAGCTAACTGTGTAAAAGCTTTCAGTGTTGCTATTCATCAATAAAATGTGACTTACCTAATCATAGTCCAGAAGAGCCCAGAAAACTCAGTAAGGACCTGAGATGCTTGTTTCAGATATCTCAAGCCATTGACTCCAGAGCATGCCCGGAAGAGCTTGTTTCTATGTTCCCTGGCAAACTAAACAAAGCTAGCTGGTTGACTAGTGCAAAAAGAATTTTAACATTGTATATTGCAACAAAAAACCTACCAAGAAATTAATAGAAATTGCGACATTCATACTTAGAGTCTATGTGGTTATGCAATGCCGTATCAGAACATAGTCTTCCATTGCTGATGGTCCTCTCACGTCTTTGAGGCCATTCAAGGTCTAGATACTTACCAAGGGAATACCAGGCTGTAATCCGTTCATTCATTCAAACGAATGCATTCTTTGCACTCCCAGAAAATTTCTTCTCGCCATGATGACTGATGGTAGACTTGCTGTCCGACAAGATGCATTACGTAAGATTCTTAGTGCTCGAGAATACGAAGCAGGGAATCTCCATAACTCCATTAGATATAACATCATTCCCAGACTGAATTTTGAGGCAAACGATTACACTGCAAAGATCTTTTGGGAAAGCGCTGATGTTTCAATAACTGTACTACCAGTAAGTTCTATGGACGGTACCAAACAAACAGCTCATGGTCAAACTTTCACTTCCTGACAACACTGTGCCAGAATGGTCCTTCACCGTCCATCCATGCCACACGGTAGCAGTAGAACGGATAGTGAATTTGTCACTGAAGAAACATCCCGAGTATGTGCCAGTGATGCTAGAGGCGGAATAATCAGGTTAAACCTTACTTTCTAGGCAAGCTGCGTCTAAATTTCAATCAAAATCCCAATTTGTGACAATTTTTCCTGACAGTGACTAATCGGATCAGTTTATCTGGTCCAACATATGGTTGGTTGATTGGATAGGCCTAGCAGAGGAGCCCTAGGTGCAGCCACCTCTACATGATGGGCTCTGGGTCACTTGGCCAGGCTATATTGCCAGGTGAGCGAGGAGCTGCACAACCGCTTAACTGTACTGAATTTGTCCCCTTTTCTGGCCCCAGAGGAGGCACCCCTATTCCCCCCAAGGGCATATAACTGGCATTTTTATACTTGAATGTCAGTTTTCATAGCAACTGACATGTATTTAACCAAAAATATGTTTACTTTAACATAACTAAAATTTATGAACAACTTTGGTATTTTTTGTCATTTTCAGGTAAATTTTGAAACTTTGAGGCAATAGTTCTCACAGAAGATATTATCTGATTTTTAAAAAAATCTATACCTGAAATGTCCATGTGGATTGGCCACTTTTGCCAGGTATTACATTTCATTCCGAGGAAAAAGTGGTAAAACGCTGCACCCTAGTAGACATCTGTGAATCACAGAACTGCTCTAAATGTGGTGCATCAGTCAACCAGAAGGATCTACACGGTCTCTCTTGCATAAGTAGTTCGGGAAGACATGTGAGACATTCGAATGTGAATGACATTATCTGGAGAGCACTCACATCGGCGGAAGTTCCATCTGTTCGTGAACGTGCGGGATGTAACAGATCTAACGGCAAAAGACCAGGTGGCATGACGCTGGTACTATGGCAGAGGGGGAGAATTCTTCTCTGGGATTTCACCTGCTCTGACACTTTCGCGTCATCCAATCTTACTCTTTCTTCGTCACGAGAAGGAGCAATTGCAGCCCGCAGAGAATGCGAGAAAAGAAGAAAATATAAAGAACTACTTTATATGTGACTGTGGCCGTTGAATCGAGTGGCACTTGGGGCCTCGAAGGTCTAAATTTCATCAAAGAAGTAGGCCAACGTATTGCACACGTTACTGGTGACAAACGTTTTAATTTTCTGATACAACATATCAGCATAGCAGTTCAGCGAAACAAGGTGGCTTCCATTTTAGGTACGTTACCTCCTGGCAGATTATTAGAAAAGGTTTTCCTTTTATAACTAACAGTGCAGAATTTGCTGTTTTCTCAAATAATTTTCCTTTTTTTCTTTTCTACGCGCACCCTCTTTTTACCTCTTTCCTTTTTTGTTTTTCTTTTAGGTCTTTCACAATTACCACGTGATTTTGTATATCGGGAGATAGATATGAAACGATGTACTGGTAACGGACAGTATTGTACAGAACGCTTTACCGAGAACAGTACTGTATGGAAGCAGCGAGCTGAGGGAGAGTTTAATTCATATATCAAAATGTGAAGAAATGTGAATGAAAGTATATTTAGTTATTAGTTTATCCACTGTATTTTTTTTACTATATTGGATGAAAAGCAAGTTGATAGTCCAAATAGTTTCTTTATCGTAACAAAATATTTTGTTTATTTACAGAAAAATCCGAAGGACGGCGTGTGCTTGTATTGAAGCGTACTTCAGCAGATGAGTCTACACGTCAACAAAGTCCAGCAATCAGTGTTACAATTTCTAAAGGTACTATATTTTGTAATTTTCAGCTCGAGTACAGAAGTAGAAAGAAAAACAAGTGACACCCCATTTTCTGAAAGAGAGAATAGATCCCTTAAATAGGAAATATTTGTATTAAGGATGAATTTCACCTAATTTAATCCTTCATCTAACTTTATGTAAATGCTCAACTCATTGTCCAGGTTATTCAAATTTGTGATCACGTCCCAGAATTCTTTGAAGTTAACATGTTTTTATTTATGGGAATCATATAATGTGGTGCTAGGAGCTGTAATTAGTTTCATTGATATTAGGTTTAAAATGGAACAACGATTCAGAAATAAAGCCGGAAAATCCCTGTTTTATGTCAACGAACTTTCTCTCTTCTGTCATTTAAGGTTTTATTGTAATCGACATCGTCACAATATATATTACATGTGTTCTGTAATGCAATAATAGCTCGAAAAGAACATATACTGTTGTTTCATGCCAAATGTCTTATTTGAAAATCAAAACAAAATATATTTATATATAGAAATACTTGTACATTACTTTGCATTGTGAAGATAAAACATTTTTTCCAGCCAACTTCTAGTTTTCGCATATTTTATTTATAAAAGTTCGGTTTCGTAGCTATGACCATTTTCGGATGAGAAACTTCTTCAGCAGCAGCCAGATAGAAGCATTAAACACTATTTAGTCGTTTCATGGGACCAAAGAGATGAAAGTCTGATGGAGCCGGAACCGGTCTGGTCTGTGTGGTAGTACTGTAGCACATCCCGCCCAAATTGGGCTTTTATATATATATATATATATATATGAACATTGTTGTGAAGCAGTCTCTCATTTGAACCATATTTGTTGCAATTGTTTTTGATCGAGGACATAATACAACTTTGTTAGTACACAACAGAACACACTGCATATCTTAGAACATTATTTATTTATTTATCTTTGAAGTAAAGTAGGGGACTGAATTGGAAAGTGGAATATTTTCGTACCAATTTGTTTGCTTTGTTTGGGGAGTGTAGAGAAACACCCAGGACTCATCTTCCGTCACAATACTTTCAGGAGTGTACACAAAATAACAAATTGTCCAAGGATGATATAACTACATGGCCCTTCTGTATATATGTAATTATGTAAAATAATACATAAACACAAAAGATACACAAACATAAAGAGACATAAACACATAGACACAAAAAACTGAAAAATATGAAATGAGTCCATAAAAAATAAACTAAAATAATAATAAAAATTTTGACGAGTATAAGACAACACAAAATGAAAAATATATAAGAAAGATAGTAAAGAAAAAATTATAGAAAGAAAATAGTAAATATAAAATTAAATGCACGGGAAATGGGGTGAGTGTAGTAAAGTGGGTTACTGTAGAAGTTGCGTCAAGTGAAGAGGTTTGCTGATAGAATGGTAATACTGTTATAAATGCTCTCTGGTTGTGATGAACATGGAAAACTCGGGTGAAAGGATTTTAAGAATATACGGAAGCTGTGGTCGAATACAGGGTAGGGTGTATTAGGAGAAAATGTAGATACTTAGGAAGTGATTCTACGAGAATAATATATCAGAACTGTCATTTCAGCACGTCGGGAAAAGCCTAGTTTTCGAGAACAAACACCTGAGTTACGATCAATCGCTACATCATCTCAGGTCGCACGGGATGATAGTCCTCTTAAAACAAGGGTTCAGAACTTCCCCGTTCACCCGAACTCACGCTTAGTAAGGAAATATTCATCTGTGAACAGCAATCGCGTTGTCTTTCATGTATGTTTCATTCTTGCGGATATGTTTAATGAGTTACTAAGGAGTATATAGCTTCAACTTGAATACTTTCGTATATCCTCAGATGCCGTAGTACATATAAGTTAATTCTGGTGACCGCCCAGTCATTATATCCAATCCATCAGTCGGGGTAGTGCCAATTTAGAAATGAGATTACCTTCCGTGTTTAGTGCGCCGGGACTTTGTTTTAATTGGAAAACACTGGTGTGCAAAACTGAAGTGCGAGATAGATGAAAGTAACAAAATATTGCGTAGTTGATGAAAATGAATGAGATCTCGTCAGCATGTTGCCAGTCCTACACATACACAGCAAGACGTTGCATGGTGTGACGTCATGTGACCTTAGTGCCGAGTGAAATTGCTCCTCCGACACAGTAGTTGTTGAATAAAAGGGACGAAACAGTGTGTGTCAGTCAGAGAGCTGTGAAGGTGCATTGTGGTGGTACTCACAACAGCATGACCTGGAGACAACATTAGGATGACTTTACACGGGGAAGAATCATCGGGAAACTGGAAGAAGGACGATCCAAATAAAAACTTTCCGACTGTGAAACAGGCGTGAATTCTGTTATTTAGTTCGAGTAAGAACACTCTTTCCTGAACTAGAGCGGCTTTGGGGGGTAAGATTAAGAAGAGCCCCTGTGAAGGAGTGATAACGAAAGGATCTTGAGTTGGTTGTTAAGGTATGATTAGTAGAACGGATTTGGGTTACCTAAATGACAAATGTGTGTGGTACTAAACGTTTGATGTGGTGAGGGAGCTTTTGACGTGAAGCTCAGGCATACTGTTGATAGTTTTGATGTGTGAGTCAAGCTTGAGAAATCGAAGTCTGCTGTTTAGAGACTGTAGGGGTAATACTAGTGCTGGTCAGCCGTGAAAAATGCCGAAACCAGAGCAAAGGTTGAAATTTACAGAATGAATGGATACTAATGCATGAAAACTAGTGAAATAAAAATTACTGTCCTATTTGCAAACTATCCTTTGTCATAACACTCTGTAATAAATCTTACTATACTCATCCAGTTTTCTGTATCCCTGTTTTTAACTTTGTTGTTTTTTTTTTTCCTGTTTTCCTTATGTAGCTTAATTTCGTATTCTCTTTCATTATCATCACTTTCTATTATTTCTTCACAATGTATTATTATTATTATTTTAGGAATTGTTCATATATAATTTTTTCTCTTCACTCTTAGAAATCCTCTTGTCCCTAAAATAGTTTTCTTCTTCACACACACGCACACAGTCCACTTTCAATCTGTCATCATTATCATGTGACACAGCACTCTAGTACAAATCACAGTTATATTCTTTCCTTTATTTTTTTGCTTTTTCCTTGTATTGAAATTCTCCATCAGATATCTATACAACCGTTACCACACCATATTCGACCATACCTTCCGCGTATTGATAAAGCGTTTAGCCTTCCTTGGTGTTATGTAATTTGTTTTAATTATTTTGTTCCAACCGTGTGATGTGTCTATAAGTGTTTTATGAAGCGGCATCACACCGTAAATTTCTACAATAAACACTAGAAATATGACTCACGTGAAAAATTGAATAGGATAATGCGACTGAGTTTAGCTATTTTTGACGGAAGAAATGTCAACAGACAACATGAAAAACGATGCATGGAAGTATGAAATGAAATTTCGGGTTTTACTCCCATGCATATGCCGTTTAGACTAAGACACGACGATTATTGAATTTGAATGATAATGTAAGCGGAAGAGCCCGAAAAAATCCACGGACACGACGAGATGAATGAATGTCCACAAGATGAATGAATTACAACTTACTTTGTATTTCATACATCTTTTATTATATGAATACTGTAGTAAAGTATTGTCGAAATTTTAGATAGTTCATAAAATGGTATACAAGTTGGTATTTGTTTAGCAGATTGTTATTCAAAATGAAAAATCTAAAGAAAGAAGAAAAAACGCGTTGCGTTTTTGATGCGTTACCCTCGCAACGAATGCGACCTAGGTGGCTACTCGGTAATTTTACTTTCGTCAGAGTTATAAATCATACTATGAGCCAGTCAGGGTTTCCTGGTCTTTTTTTTTTTTTTTTTTTTGCCAGGTCCAGGTTTATAATAGCAGAGTTCCAATACTCTGCACAACGCATCTTCCAAGCAGGTGTTTCTTGCTAAAAATCCGCTTGCCTGGCAACACGTGTTTCCTTTGTTTCTTCCTTTAGACATCTTTTAAACAGCAGGCGGCCTATTGTTCCGAAACGCACCAAATACGCTCGAGGCGACGTTTTTATTTCGCGTTTGCAGCACATCGTGATTAGCCATCCACATTTAAATACGTGGTCAGCGTATTCCAAGCATACACATGAGCAATAAAAACGCGTTACGAACGCTTTAAATAGCCGCCTGCTAAAAGTTAAGTACCTGAAATATTTGTTTTCTTAATTCTTTTTTCTTCAAAATTTAGTAATGAACAGTTTTTATATGTATTTTGTTAAATGAGTAGTAAAGGGAACCGTATAGACTTCCCCTCGAATTGGTACTTAGTTAAGGTATATACTGTAGTGGACATCTGATACTGATACCAATAGAACATGATTATTTGTTTATAAATGAGAGGTGTCCGTTACATAGAAATTACAAAATTTTAGATTACTAAAAGGTCATGCGGTAATGGTATGCAAGATACAATAAATACAAATTCTTTAGTTGTAAATGCAGGTTATTATCGAAATCCTGCTCAGCGTTCTAATTACTAGAGATATTGCATGTTGAAATTTTTATCGTTAAACTAGCAACATTTGTTCTTTTTGAAGTTGGAGGGGACAGATAAAGAGGAGTGACTTTTTCAGGGAAGGGACGAAAAATTAAATCTTTAAGTTGTACGTCCCACTGTTATGCCGGCTATGCTTAAGGAGACGGTGATAATGAGAAATGAATGAAAATCGTGGAATGAAGAAAGTGGGAGGAAACGGGAGAACTCCACGAAAACCCACGCACACGGTGTTTGTCCACCA
This sequence comes from Thermobia domestica, assembly GCF_964235325.1. Classification (NCBI taxonomy): domain Eukaryota; kingdom Metazoa; phylum Arthropoda; class Insecta; order Zygentoma; family Lepismatidae; genus Thermobia; species Thermobia domestica. The sequence continues at coordinate 232,375,496 of NC_137454.1, read as the reverse complement.
GGGAAAGGGAAGAAGTTCTGCGTAGAATTCTTGACCATACAACTACCTCTCCACGATTAGTTTTAATCACTGAAAGTTTTCTGGAAGTTTCACGAAAAATCAATTTATAAGGAACAGAGAAATGAAGAATTTTAAGTTTTTTAGTCTGCATCTATTCTTTATGGTGGTTCACCAGGTCATTTGGCTTATAACCAAATATTTTGTGGGCAAGAGATTTTATGTGCAAAACACGAATGAACTGAGAGTAATTGCTGCCCGTATCTGAGAGAGTTCTGAAAGGGAGGGATCTGTTCTCCATATATTTTTGCTGGGTCATTGTCTGGATTATGAAGGTATCTGCTACCGGAGGTTTCACTTACATCATTTCCTACTCGAATTAGTTTTTATTATTATTATTATTATTATTATTATTATTATTATTATTATTATTATTATTATTATTATTATTATTATTATTATTATTATTTAGTGACCCTCTATACTTATAAATGTAGAAAGTTCTTATTGATAATAGGATAATACATGCATAAGAGTAGTAAACAAAAGCGTGCAAATGAGCTCCTTCGTGGCTAAGCGGTTAGCGTACGCGCCTGTGGCCGGCGAGAGCTCATGTGGTTTGGATTCCACGTGAATCAGTAGGTCCCGTCTCATATAGCCTCGACGCTGAAAGGGATTTTGAATACAACTCAAAAGATTGCAAATCCAGTTTCCAGAGTATTTTGCTAGTGTATTGTAGTTTACTAGTTATAAACGGGTGTTTTTGTTTTTCAGAAATTAAAACAGAGACATCCTCTCCAAAGATGCCAGTTCATATGAGGCTTGGATTGCCGTTGAAGGCCTATTCGTCGAATGAGGGTAGTCTTTCCAAGAAGTCAAAGTCCCATAGGTCCAGGTCCCGAGAGCGAGAGATTCGAGATGTCTCAATAGAGCAGAAGGAAGAAAATAAAAAGTGGAAAAAAGTGAAGCTAAAGAGAAATACTGCCTCTGAAAAGGAGAGTTCTTACACTGGTAAGGAACAGGTAACGTCAATCTTTTTATTGGTATTTGTAGTACTTTCCGAAACATATGGGTCAGTGATTTCTATGAATATTTTAAGTTGTCTCTCGATTAATCTTGTATGTGTTTTGAATTATTATTCAGGCAAGTATTGGAACGTAAATACAATAAAAATTAAACAGATGTCTATAAATATTCATTGCAACTCAATTTAGATACAGTTGCGCATACTTGTAAGATAATTTTTTATTTGTTTACATCTGCAAGTCTTAAAACAAACGTAGGAGTAAAATGTATTAACAGTTTTCATGTAGTAAAAACAAACTTCTTTTCAGATCTAAAAGAATAATTTACTCACTTGCCAAAAGAATATCTATATTAGTAATGCATTGATGTACAGATATTGTGCTCGCAGGTAGAGCAATGAATAGAAAATTACAATTAAAAAATGAAAAAAGAAACCGTATTAGAATTTTCTTTAAAGAAATGTTGACCCTTAAAATATTTATTTTATTATTTATTTAAAGTTACATTTATTCGAAAATGTATATTAACTTAGTAGTGTGAGAAATGCATGTGTGCGAGTGATGATGTGTGAGATTGTGTGTGATTACTTCTGGAGTTTCTTTTCGTATTCTCCAAACGTGCAGTATTATTATTAATTAAAGATTCCAAGAACATGTGATAAGCTTTATATTGAATTTTATACTAAAGTTATTTTTTCACAGCGACAGCTTTGCAGAAAATTAGAATATAAATGTTTGCGTGATGTAGAATGCTACATGAATTGCCATAGGCGAACAGAAATTGTTATGTTTGCATAAAATTTGGAACTCCATATTGTTATCTTGTAGATGTATATATTTATCTAAAATTAACCGTGCATATCAGCACTCAATGAAAATGATGTGGAGATTGAGAAAGTTAATAATATGGAGATGAATATTTCTTAATTATAGAAGCCACGATTTCCAATTTGGCTAAATAACACTATGTATTGGGACTGCATTTGTTAACCTGAATTGTGATTAGAATAATTATTGCTTTTGTACTTTTTTTAAAAAAAAAACATCTTAAGTGTATTATTGATTGTTATTTTAATGATTTAAATTATTGTTACAAATTTAATGTTTTTGTTAATGCAGGATTTATTGAAGAGAGAATATGATCTTATAAAACTACTGTTATTCGTTGTTATCCCAGGGTAGGTGCTAGGGTATAGGTGCTACCAGTACTGCTGAATATTATATAAATTGAATTCCACAGTTTCTCCTCACTGCGGAGTTTCTGTTCATGGTTCTGGATTCGGGTCTCGGTGGAAGTACGTGTCTTTTGATACAAACCCAAGTAGTGGCTTTGGTTCTACTTTATAAACACTAGATCCCGTTTTATGTAACCTTGGTGCTTTAAGAAAATAAAGTGTAATTTGATCAGTCAGCATTGAATTCCATTATAAACTATCGTTCACACTTTCAGTTAATTTTGTGTGGGCTTGTGTTTCAGTTGGCCAGTTACTAATAGTCATAGTTGTTTGGTGCCTCATTATTGTTGTATTTTCTAAAATCGATTTTAAAAATCTCTTTCGTGTAGGGTAAGACTATAAAAAGATTTAAAACTGCACATTCCGGACGAAATGTCGCTGTTTCATGGGAATTTTTACCTCAAAATATTCATTAAACAATTCACTATAATTATTGTTCCTTATTTATTTCCATTCCTTATTCAATAAATTTTTAGAAGTACTTCTGAAAGGTGGTGACATATCACACCCTTCTTGTCCGGTCCTGGAGAATATATTCACATCAATGCACCTAGTTAAGTTTCATTACTTCTGATTAGTTTTAGTATATTCCTAGTACATTTCCCATTTATCAGTGAATAACTGCAATTGTCAGTATTGGAATATTAGTTTAGCTATAGCTCATGGTAGGTATTATAGCAGGGAGATACCTTTTGTAAATTTACCATGTTTTTATGTAAAAGAAAATTAACCCTTCGTGTTGTGCGCGCCTCGTTTACTCTACAAAATAATTTTATTATGTCCCGAACTTGAATGAGAGAATGATTTTTGTTGAATATTATTTTTAATGTACATAATGTTGTTTACCTTCGAGTTACGTTACTTCGCTTATGTCAATGTTTTCAAGATGACATTATTTCTCTCAATAAGAAATATTGAAAAATTAAATTAATGTTTGTCCCGACATCTGATAGTAAAACTAGTCAGTTATTGCATAACGAAACATGAAATAGGTGAGAAATTAAATGTATGTTTCTGATTATTTTATCAATATGTCTGTTTGCCTTTGTTGTAAAATTTGTATTTTTTTTTTACATTTGATATGTCTAAGCTTTATCTTACGAAGTATTCGTGAAAGGACAGCTGTGATACGATATCATCATATTCGATAATATTTGCATAATTGTCCTGCGTCGTTTATTTAAAATATATAATATATATGTTTGTGTAATTTTTAGCTTTAGTTTATATTTGTTCGTACGTCTCAATGTAACAAATAGTAGCGTATATTGTCTCGATATATTTGTAAAATAGTATTACATATTTTTATATTAAGTGTTGGAAGTACATTCAAGACTCGCTTCATGCTAATATATTTATTTTTGTGTTGATTTTCTACATAATTTTTAAATACTAACGCGTACGTATATGGTTTCTTGAGATGGCAATAAGTGTTTTGATTTTGATGAATCGCATACTCTAATTCTGTTTTATTTTTTTCAGCTGATATGTTTATTTTTATTTGTATTCGATAAATAATATTAATAATATTAATATTATTATAATAATAAATAATATTAAGAATATTCATATTTAGTTGTGAATGTATAATATGTTGGACTAACTTGTACCTGAATATTACTGTATTAAAATTGTAATCATATCGACATACAATTAGCATGTACGGTTGTATTTTTGCGTATAAAAATGAAAAATAGCTAAAGAGAATGCATTCGTAGCGACATGATTAACAACTTGTAATACATATTATTTAGACACTTTCGAACATAACATGAAAACTAGCTCTAAATTCCCGGGATAACAGTATGCTTTGCAAATTTCGAATTCAGATCGAAATAATTATCATCGGTTTATTAATTTATTTAACTGCTGAAAATATCGTTATTGTGCGCTATTTATTTACTTTGCAAACCTAAGTCTACATGAACAAAGTCGTTAAGACTACACATTATTTCTAAATAAACTTACTTTTGCATGTTCACATTGCTTGATTATCAGAACAAACTACCCATTTAATAAACTTCGATGTAATTTTTATGTTGGAAGGATTGTTTAAAGAACAAAGCAGTTTTCTCCTTTTTATCGTGTACAAGCGTTTCAAAAGAGCATATTCCGTATTAAGCTAAGACTTACTAACCTAATGCCACTTTATTCACAAAATAAATCTACAATATACCGCAACAGCTGATAGGTGCAATATTCTAGACCCAAAACTCACCACAGTAAAGTCATTTTCAGTTAACACGTGTAAGACGAGTCATCTCTAATGTTCAGTTTTTAACTTCCTGCCAATTTTGACAACTACTTTCTTCCTATCTATGGAGATAATAGATTACATTTTTAGATCAAAATAAAGGAATGTTTATGCTACCCTAATATCTGGCGTACAAATTGGTTACATCTAAAGATTATTTAAAATTGAAAATACACTATATTTTACGTTAGGAAAATTAAATCAGGAGAACGAAAATGAATTAGCATTGCTTTGTTTACAAACGTAGGATATAGGCTTTTTTTCTAAAGTATTCTTAATAAATCAAGCTTTAGGCTCCTAATAAATATGGAGAAATCACCTACCACTTAAAAGTCAAGTTGGGACCTACTAGATTATTTACAAATGCGAGTAGTACAAATTTACACGACAGCGTGGCCAATCAGAATATAAAAACTAGGGTTAATAATAACATACAGGACTCTAGATAAGAAAATTCATTAGTATTCGATCTTTCGAAATATTTGGGCATAACTTCAACATTGCAAACATAGAAATTTTACGTAAGTTTTTGTCACGAATAGAAGGACATATGTTTGAATCTTCCCATATACGCATAAAGGAACTCTCTATTAATTAAAGAGAGAGGTAATTTGGGTAGAGATGGAAATATCATTAAAGAATTTCATGCATAGACCGCATTATACAAAGAATTATTAATAAAATGTTACGTTTAAAAATAAAAATTATTCAGTTCCACATTTTAGAAAATGTAATATAAAGACAGTTTCTAGTTCAATACTTCGTTTAGCATCAGTGATGACAAATGAATAGCAACAAAGCTAATGTGTAGTAGGACGAATTTCGAAGAACCATCTCAGCGGACATACCGGTACTTTCTTGTGACAGCAAGGGAAATGAACATTTCTTTATTTCTTTAATTTCTGTTTAACCACTGCTTATGTTCCACATGGCTTGGATGGAGAAAGTAGGTCCGTAGCTACCGAAATAATCGACTACAAATGTAAAGTATAAAGATCGAACACTTCAAAGTGAACAGTTTTATACATACTTTGTGTTCGGAAAGAAGTATTCAATTACGTTCAAATCCACTTTGACTATAAAGTTACAAGTATTTAGTGGTCTGGTGTAATTTAAAGTGTTTTGTTATATGGATTTGTACCAAAAAAAAAAAAAAATGTATATTTTCTAAAATATTAGTGACGTTGAAAATCATTTTCGTATCAGAAGATATGTTGAGTTTGTTAAGTATAGAAAAGTTCCCCTGTGTGGTTGGAAATTTTTGCGGTAGTAGTTTATATGAGAAAAGAAATATAGAATGGTAACTAGTAGTGTTACCTAATTGTTCAACATTGCGATAAGTAAGTGGGTACGAAAATTAAAAAGAAGAGTAATAGGAAGAAGAAAAGTATTAGATATTAACTTTTAAATGTGTCCATGTGGAATAAGAATTGAAATGTTATATACGGAGTTTCTCATCTAACTGTGCGACTTGAAATATTTTCGAAATGACCAAAAAAAAAAAAAAATCAGTTGCGCAGGAATGTACCCATGTTAAGAGCTGATAAAATTCTGTGAGCAGCAAGTGACCCCAGGGCTGCCGCAGGTCAACTTGAAAATTTGAAATGGCAGCATGAATCGAGTGATACTTCAGTCAATAGATTTTGAAAAATGAAACAACGGTCGGAGGAAACATTTGAGATATGGAGTACCGTTTTCAGAGTACCCGCCACTTCTGGGGGCACTTGCAGTTTACAGAATTTTATTGGCCCCTGATATGGGTACATTCTTCCAAAACTGGATTTGTAGCATTTTTTTGTAATTTCGAAAATATTTCAAATCGCAGAGTTAGGTGAGACACCTGTATATATAGATACGAGCGGGTCTGGCAAACAGTAGTAAGTGCCATTTCCGGTGAAATTGGATTATTAAGTAAAATGGTTTGGAATTGAACCATAGAACAGTGCGTAGGTAGTTTCATTTCGGAAATTTAAATACAGAATGGCAGAAGAAGTTTGTTTGGTATATGTCATTGCATTGACTTGCATGGGAATGTTGATCCTTCTTTCCGAATTTACTCGGAAGTTTAATATACCATTATGTCTCCCCGAGCCGCTCATACATAGGTTCTTTGTACTTGTTATTTTGTACTTTTTCTTATATATTTTGTAGGTATATTTTGTAATCTTTTTTAAGATTTTTTTTTACATGAAGATTACAGTAAATGTTCAGTGATGGAGTAATGTTAGGAAGAAGAGAGAAAAGAGTATGAATCTGAAAAATCATATGCTAGTGTGTCCAAATGTATATGTGTGTTTATGTGTCTTATGAGGTTTTTATGTGCTGTGTAAAAATGAATTTTTAATTCGTGAAAAAGCAAGAGAGAAAAGAAAAGAAACCAGTCACTCAAAGCCTTACTTTAACCATTTCATTCGTGCCATACATACGGTAGCTCCATACTGCAACATTGCCATATAGTGTAGTTCAGCCTTTATAAAAAATTCCAGATGATTAATCTGATAGTTTTTGCTGATAACAGCTATTTGTTCACTCTCTCCTCGGTACACGCTGTCGATGGCTCTGTACTTTTATTATTGTCAGACATTCAGTTTGAAGTTCCCCACCAATGTACTATGAAGTAATAGAAAGAACTCGTTCTTCATACGTATGTGATTTCAGCATGATGAATTTGATCATGAAACCGTATTCGGCTTTTGTCCATGTTGCATATTTAGTCCTGAAAAAGTTTCTAAAAACTATAACGAGGATATATATAGTATAAAAATTGATTTATATGACAATCCTAACATAGTAAAGGAAGAACGCTTACAAAACGTCCTTTATAAATTCTGGAGAGAATACAATTCTCTTTGTTGAACGTGTTGGTGTTTTGCATAGGATTTTATTTATTTCATTGAACATGATTCTCTCTTTTCTGTGAAATGATATTGATTTCTAAGCAGTGAAGAAAGTTCAAAAATCATTATTTTTAGTGCTTGTACAAAAGAAAATATATGTTTAGTGCTGCCCTCGTATAGATTTCATGTATATCTGTTGGTATTTTAAAGTTTCGTTTGGGAAGTGAGCTTCACAGTTCATTTTTCTATTTGCAGCGAATAAATATTTTAATAAAATAGTATACGGAGTAAATAAATTGCTACACTTATTTTATATAACCGATGTGGGGAGTTGGTAATGTTCACTTAGAGTTGGGCGGTGCTACTAAATATTTCTTTTGTTTAAAACTAAAATAGAGATTTAACAGTTTAAGGAAGTGAATAAGCGACAGCGTCAGAAAGCGAATGTTTGTATGATATTTTAAATGAACATTATCTTCAGTTTTAATATTAGCTTGGCCCCAAAGCGAATTTAGTTACTTTACAACCATAGAATGCACGATGTCGTGGAACATGTATACCGTACCTGAGATAGTTGCAGCAGCTACAAATGTTCTTCGTATTAAAGTTGCCTAAATTTTTGTGGCTTTCTTCATATTGAAGAAATGATTGCAGGATCGATATCAAGTTTTAACTCGTTACTATATCAGTGTTTCAAGATCATTGGGCTTGATTGACCTACTAAGCATTGAGATAAACATCAACTGGAAGCTCAGTTAGGATTAAGTTACGTGAATGTCATCAACTATAGTAGTATATTTGTGGAGAGTTTAAGGTCGTTTTTTAGCACTGAGACTGTAAGACGTAGAATTACAGTTTAATATCAAGACCGAACCATATGTACTCTTACCTGGGATCGAACCTAGGTCTAAGATACCAAGTGAATATCGTGAATGAGTCATTTGAACACTGTTTGAAGTTTAAAATGTTCACACATTCAGATTGCTAGATAAAACGTGATAAAAATAATAGTCTGTTTCAGTTACTATAGAACACAACGTTAATCATGTTTTGAAAGAACAAAATACTTTTAATCCACAAACTGCAAACGAAGCAACCTTCGTGTGTTTATTTCTTTTTCCAGTTGCTCACAATTATTCGTCATTGTATTTAACGACTTCTGCATAGTATTCAATAAGTAGAAATAATTTATCGGTTTTAATCGGTTTTAAAACATTATATGTCCCTTAAATATTTTATCAATTGAGAGTCTTGTTGTTTCCTGTTGTAATTGTTACAAAACAAACAAAAGTAAGTTCCTAGAAATAAACTTAATACACCTATATTGTATTGTGTATTTATCAGATTTTTTCGAAATTTTGTTTACTAAGTATAATGTGTACAAGTGGTGGTTCATTACAATCAGCACCATTTTTATATATTTGTGTTGATACCGTACAGTCTTGTGGAAAAATTACACCTATTTTTCGTATAAAGTCCTTATTCACACTCGTTGATAGCTTATATATATATAGAGAGAGAGAGAAAGAGAGAGGTAGGTAGGTAGTCATTGAAACTTATCAGAAGAAGAAGTAAGATCAATGTACTATGGACTTCTATCCACGAATGTGAAAACAAAGACTTCTGAAAGAAGGATATGTGGCATTTTTTCTAACAACACTGTACATGTTTCTTTTAATATCCGTATTCTAACAAATGTGAAAAAATATGAGGTAGTTTAATCGCTTTTTGATTGGATTATATGTAACTAGAACAAATCTATATTTATAGAGCCTTATTTTGTCATCGTTGATAATACAGAACTTAGGATGCGGAATATTTCAGTAAACGTATATAGGATGAACGTGGGAGCAACAGGTTCGATTTATCGATTTATTTGTGCAAGTTAACATTTCGAAATGTGTATAGTATCTAGTTCCCTCTTAATGTAGAGCTTCCGTTTAACAATGTTTTAAAATTATAGTATGCAGTTCGTACTGTTAGTGATGTGATAATAACTTAAAATTATGTAAGCTAGTGATAAATCTAAATCTTCCTTCTTACGAGTGAAACAGTATTTATATTGGAGTAAAACCATGAGAAAGAAGAAAATGTGCTATGTTCCTTCGTTTATTCGTTAAGCATTCGTATGAATGTTGTTCACTTAAAATTTGTATGCATAAGTATGTAATAGAGTTGTATTAATACAAATAGGAAAAAAGACGGTAGCTCAGTGGAAGAGCGCTTACTTCTGGTGTGCAATCTGTCGTTTGATCTCAGGCAAGATGAATATGATCGTTTCAATGGGTTTTGTCTGTGTTTTTCCGTTCCCTTCTACATTTTCATTTTATTAATTCCTCCATCTATCTCCTTTATCAATAAAGGCATAACGTGTACGTTGAATTCGTTTTGTTACAAATGGGAAGCAATTTGCTCTTATCAGATTTACTGATAATAATTATCATGGATCAAACAAAAGTAATACCTGAACATAACAGTAAATATGATTCAGTTTACAACATGGTGATAAGTTCAGAAATATCTCGTATATTTCTCGTAATGAATTTTAATCAGTCATACAATATTTTTTGTAAAGTACTTTTAGTAAGATGAAGTTGTTTACTGTCATTAAACTCTTAAACAAATTAAATGAACTGCCAGAAACACATTGTAAATCTCCACTATTTGCTCGTATCTCATAGTAAGGAATATGTACATTAACATTCAACATTTTTTTTTTTTAATTAATAGGTATACATTTTTTAACCTCTCCACGTTAAAATCGTAAGACACAATTCCTTCAGTTTCGTTAAAACTTCTATATATACTCAGTCATTTCCTTGAGTAACTATTTTCGCTTAAGCTGTTCGAATGCGTTTTCAAATCTTGTCCTCTCGAAATTATTAAGACTATTATGACACATAGGGTACATCGTCTTAAAACCTGTTATTTATCAAGTTCATTCCAAACAGAAGCAAGACGATCGACAATGGGTGCAATATTTTGCACTTACGATGCTAATGGAAAAATACAGAGAATACCAGAAAGACCTTCATTATAGTTTTCATCGACCTAGAGAAAGTCTATGATAGAGGGATCTTACTTGGTGGGCACTGAAAAAATGTGTTCCGAACACATACATCTGTATAATTCAAGATATATACAGATGGTAATCAGAAAAATGGAAACACCTGAACGAAATTGCAACTTAGCAGATTTATATGGTGTCGGGCCACCTTTCGCCTTCAGAACAGCCTTAATGCGACGTGGGATGGAGGCATAGAGGTCGTGAATGGTAGTAAGTGGAATTTTACACCATTCCTCGTGCAGGGCATCGGCCAGTTCTGTGAGAGAGGATGGAAGTGGAAATCGTCGCCGGAGTCGTGTTTCCAAGACGGACCACAGATGTTCAATTATGTTGAGATCTGGGGATCTGGCGGGCCAGGGGAGGTGTTGAACTTTATCCCGATGTTCCTCAAACCACGCTGCAACAACGCCAGGTGTGTGAATGGGTGCATTATCATCCTGGAAGATGGCGTCATTGTCCGGGAACAACATCCGGACCATAGGATGCAAGTGGTCTCCTAAAATTGCGACATAATCGTTGGCAGTGATTCGTCCGCTAAGTGTGACCACAGAACCCAATGAAAACCATGATATGGCGGCCCACAGCATCACCGAGCCGCCGCCATGTTTCACATTTGGGCGGAGACACTGCAGATCATAAGCTTTTTTGGGCGTTCTCCACACATAAACACGGCACATGGTTGGGAATAGGGTGAAGGATGACTCATCCGACCATATCACACGTTTCCAGTCCTCAACGGTCCAAGTTGCATGGTCGCGGCACCATTTGCGGCGTGGGAAAGCGTTATGGTCCCTGATGAGCGGTTTGGCCCGTGCAACACGACCCCGTAAGTTCATGTCATATAATTCGCGGCGGACTGTGATTGTCGAAACAGGGTGGGGGAGGTGCTGATTGAGTTCCTCCGTCACTTGCTTCGCAGTGGCACGACGGTTCTGCGCGACAATGCGCTTTAATACTCAGCGTGACCTGTCACTCATGATTTTCTTCCGCCCACTGTTCCTCTTCCCCGATGTGGTTTTCCCGTGTGTTGTGTACGCCATCATCACCTTCGACACTGTCCCACGCGACACACCCAACACAGTAGCCACTGCCGTCACATTCACTCCACATAACCGCGCACCAACAATTTGCTCTCTTTGAAAATCTGAGAGGTTTCCCATTTTACACTACCTCCGTCTGCTGCAGCCACTGGACACTGCTGTTCCACTGCGCCTGACGTAGTATGGAGACCGACCTAACACACCACCACCAGCGGTCCGGCGCTGCGGGCGCCACGACACCACTGCCAACCCATACATATGATGTGTTGCCAACTACAGGTGTTTCAATTTTTCTGATCACCATCTGTATATGGTGAAGGATGAAGGACAGGAGTGAAGAGCACGTGTAAAACAACAGAAGAGTTCACAGTTAAAATGGGAGTTCATCAGAGATCTAGTCAACCCATACCTTTTTTGCAGTTGTGATGGACGAACTTAACGAAGGATATGGAAGAGGTAGCATCTTGGAATATGCTATTTGCGGATTATTTCGTGTTGGTGAGTGAGATTGAAGCAGCTTTACAAGAGAAATTAGATGCCTGGAGAGGGGCCTTGAAGAGCAAAGGGCTTAAAATTAGTAAATCCAGGACAGAATATTTACATTGTCCTTTCAGGGAAAATGTAATCGAGAATGCAATAATACGACTGGATGGAGAAGAGGTGATAATGACAAGGAAATACAAGTATTTGGGATCAATACTGAAGGAAAATACAAGATTAGAAGATTTAAAGAGCAGAATTAGCAGCAGTTGGACAAAATGAAGAAAAACGGCAGGAGTATTGTTTGACTGTAGGGTACCAATACGCCTTAAAGGAAAAGTTTACAAAACAGTAGAGAGACCTGCCATATTATACGGAGCGGAATGTTCGACAACGAAGAAGAGAGAGAGGAACAGAAGTTGCATGTTGCAGAGATGCTGCGGTGAATTTGCATAGTAATGCGGAAGGACAAAATTAAGAATGAAATGATCCGGAAACTGTAAACGTGGGACCAGTAGTAAACAAACAAACAAACAAACAAACACACACACACACACACACACACACACACACACACACACACACACACACACACACACACACACACACACACACACCCCTGTTTGTCTACCCTACAAAAGGCGTATGCGAGCTGGGCCATAGGAAAACCGAGTATGCATTCATATCTGCTTTATTAATGGAGCTATTTTCCTGATACGCTCCCAAAAGTTGCGTCATCGATAAAACTACATTTACAGAGGCACCAGACTGCAGTATCTCGTCCTTGACTGGGTACGTACAAGTGAGCACCCAAACCAACTGGGCATTTGCAAAACGAGTAAATGTAACAAACGAAGACACTAACAAACAAACAAAGATATTGTGTGTAAAATGTGTAAAATGCGAGTTCAGTGAGTAAATTTGAGCAATGCAATTAGAGCAATTGCTTTAAACACTAGTTAACTTTGTAACAAATGAAACACATGGATTAATGCTGTTGACTTTCTTGGGTCCTCCAATTTCCTTCCACATTTCCTTTCCACCAATTATTTCATAATCTTTCACCCTCATTAATCACACGTCTATTATAAGCTATAGAGTATAACCAAGGGATGTAAAACTAAAAATTTCATTTCATTTCATTTCGAATGGAATAGCGCATTGATTCAATCCCCCGGGGAAGTTAGTTTGTGGTGGACAACATCGTTTCCATGGGTTTTCTCGGATTACTCCTATTTCCTTCCACATTCTCATTCCACTAATTATTCCATCACCATTCACTTGCCTTAGCCATCGCCTCCCGTAACCTAACGGGCATAATCGTGGGACGTTAAACTGTAAGATTTCATTTCATTTTGAAATGGAATGGCGAGACTAAAGTAGGGTTATATCTGTTATGAAGGTTATTGTTTCTTTCTGCACCGAGACTGTATGAGAGGGAGACCTATAGTTCAAGGTGGAATCAGAACCACTATAATAGTTCAGATTTTATAATTGCTTCCATGAGACAATGTGACCGAAGAGACACGTGCCAGCTACAAAGCCAGCGGGAGAACAATATTATATGCCTACAAGAAACACCGAAACAAGATACATTATTCATACCAGGTGGGAGACCCAGGTTCCCGGCGGGAGCTCATGTAATTCGGATTCCATTTTAATCAGTAGGTCCCGTCTCATATAGCCTCACTGCTGAAAGGGACGTTAAACACAAAATCAACTTAACTCAACTATTCGTACCATCGAATTTAATATTTTTGTTATAACGTCGAAAATTAAGTACTAAACGTCAAGAATACTGCAAAACAAGATATAATATAAAACAATAAAACGAAACAGGCAGTAAGTTTAAAATTGACAAGGGAGGGATTTTAAAACGTTAAGACGTTATCATGTTACTTGCATTAACACTTAGCAACAACACACAAATATACTATTATACTATTGAACTAATATACTATTAGTTCATATAATATGACTAATATACTATTGAACGTCGTAATCTTGCATCACTTAAAACTTCTGTTGCTCTGGAATATTATAATTTATTTGTCTAATCGAATCAATTTATCTATTTTAGTATTTTATCCGTAGTAACTATGAAACAAACCATAGCTTATTCTAATACGCAATGTTTTCAATTTTAATGCGAATGGTTAGCAAAAATCTGTGCATTCACTTTTTTGACAACTTTTTTTATCCGTCTGTCATCACATATTTACAGTACTCTTACATATATATATATATATATATATATATATATATATATATATATATATATATATATATATATATATATATATATATATATATATATATATATATTACTTCGGTCTCTCCATGAAATCCATATATTTGCTCCCAAGGGATTCAACTGTTAATTTAATGAGAGAATGTCGAGACCATTGGAATCCAAAATTAGTGACCAACAAAACTTGATCCCTGGCTTCTACGTATGCACCATTGTTCTCTCGGTTTTCTGTCCTACCGGCTTGCTTCAAAGACTCACTGCCCTTACGAACTATTGCGAAACTCAAATGCTACTAAAGGATTCATATAAGCATTAAATAACTACCTATGAGATTTCGTAGTTGACTTCCCAACTTCATGGAAAAAAACCTAATTGCAACATCCTATTCATTAATAATGATAATTATTATAATATAGAGATGCAAGGCCTCGGAAAAAAACCGGCGTTTTTGAAAAAAAAAACTGGGTTTTTTCTGCTTCGCTTTTTTGCTTGGGAAATTTTGGGCTTTTTTCAAAATTCTGCTTTAAATTGATAAAGCAGATTTTGTTTCGCTTCTCTATAACACAAAAAGTTATTTAATTAGTGGCTGATGCCTATAATAATAAAAAAACCTCGAAAATAAACCATGAATTTCGAAAAGATATTTCAAACAATTTTACTTCTCAACATATTTACATTATGAATTCCAAAGGATTAACCAATGTATATAATAAGAATTTTTTAACCTCCTATATATAAAGGTAAGCAGAGTTGGGAAGAACCATGGTTGTTTTTTTTTTTTGGCTTAAATCAGGTTTTTTGGGTTTAGATATTTTGCTTTATGTATTTATATTACATATTGACGGAAATAAGTTTGTTTCGCCTTGGTGTTATTATGCAACAACAGGGTTATGCTGGAAGAGGTCGCATAAGCTTAAAGAAGTCCAGTCACTAAATTTCTTAAATAGAGAAACTCCCATCCTAGCCATCGGGAAAATCCCGTCATTACTCTAAATGTAAAACAAAAACGGAAAAATCCTGTTCTTGCTTTGCATGTAAAATTTAAAGGTCAACGTATCATAATCAATACGCTAAAACTGAGGTATTAAATAACAAATTTAGTACGTACATATCATTGAAAGTCCAATCCAAGCTAATGTTGGAAGCTACGTAGGCAATCGATAAATTATGCCAATTTATATCAATATATTTAAGCAACCTTGGCTACTTTATAAAATAACAGGCATTCAGGCATGCAGAAATATACAATTTGGTTTCGTTTCGTATGTTCAGGCTTAACATCCTTACGTAATACCGAGGTTATCAAGGAGAAAACTCGCTTAAAGTTACATCCGAACCGCTACTTTGTTTACGCATGAAAGAAGGGTTGTGGTTCAACCGAGAATTGAACATGGGACACCTTGATTAAAAGGCGAAAAGGAAATAAAACTAATGCAGATTGTTTGATGTGTAAAAACATCACCATGAAGTTCACACGATTCGCATTTTTCGTTCTTTTTATTTTTTTTTGGTTTAAACCAGTTGTTTATTTAAAAAAAGAAAAAAAACAGCTGGTGTAAACCAGCCAACCCTAAAAGTAAATACTTCTTTTTAAAAATACACAAAGAACTAGCAAAATTCTATGTAGTATTTTTACTTCAAAATATTCCATACCCTCTTTTTGGAAGAAAATAAAATTAAAATAAAACATAAGAAAAATACTTAGATTTATATGATACACTTAAATGCTGCCCAGCTAGAGCTTTTGGTTCTGTATATTCTTGAAATGCTATAGTTTTCTACAACCACCATTACGGTTTACTCAGTCCTCAAGTTTTTTTGAATTTTTAACAAGAGCGATTCAACATATGAAGGGTATGAGGGAAGAACATGCTAACCCACAATTTTACTATTTTAAGAAATTAGAGATTTTCTGCTGCACAGTGCATTTTAAAAGTCGTAAAGCTGATTTTTCACATAATACTATACATGAAGGACTGAACGAAGCGGTATGCGTTGCTGTCTATCTGCTGCATAACTCAGCAATTGAAAATTTGTTGGTTACCATGTTCTTGGCTCACACCCTTCATATCATGACGGAACTCTCCAAACCCCACCACCACCAAAAAAAAAAGGACTATGGAATATATTTAAGTTATGATAAATACAACTGCACAACAAACATGACTGAGTGGAGCTTTTGCGCTTCTATCGGGAAGTTCGGGATTCAACCCAGCATTCGAGCATTCTGACAAAGCTTTTCTGCATTCTATCTGTGAAGTAGAAATAGTGCGTGTACTGTGAGTTGGCTGACTTCCTTGCGTTATTATTACTAATTACCAACAGTGACTGTTTTGCGAAGGTTAGAGGGGTGTTCTTTCGGACTGAAGCCTGTTCCCCAAAATTACGGAATGTCTAAAACAAAGGAAATATCTATTAGTTATGCCTTTACTCATAAACTTTAAGCTCCCGTCAAATAAAAATTACGAATGTTTAGAAAAACTAAACATTAGTAAGAAAATCTCCTCTCAAAATACTCTTCCAAATCCGCCACTGATTCTCAGTATAAAATGATCTTCAAGGTTGTATTCGGAAGATTATCGTTAAATATATGAACGAAACGAAATATTATGCCTGTACTCATAAGCTTCAAGCTCCTCCCAAATAAAATTAGGACATTTTAGAAAACGAAACAATCAGAGAAACCCCTCCCAAAGTACTTTTCTCAATCCGTACTGATTATTTGTATAAATTAGTATTCAAGATTGCATCCGGAAAATTATTTCTAAATCGTTGCACAGCTACAGTATAACAGAAATGTGGAAGTACGGTTTGACGGATATATTGAAAAACGTACGCTTTGACGAATATAAAGAAAAACATAAGTTTAACTTTTGCGCTAGAAGCTAGAGTACTAAGCTCTTAGAAATGAAATACGGATGACAAACTAAAATGATTTAGAGAAGGAAAAATGTTGATAAATCAAAAGTTAAAATAAAGTCAAATAGCCTATAAAATTGCCCTCAAATACTACATTCTTCATGTTAGCTTTAATTCGTAAAACATGTGCTCCATCCATCTTGATGGTGAATTTCAGAGCGAAATATGGCATTTAGGTAATGGAATTCTTATCTAACTATAGAATATACTATAAGAAAGCTATTTAGATAGAAAAATCATGAAAATAAAAAAAGCCAAAATTTCCAAAATTCTCGTTTTTTCCCAAAAAAGCCGGCTGTTTATGTGAAAAAAAAACCATAAATTCAAAAAAGCCGGCTTTTTTGCATCTCTAGTTGCTACTGTCGTTGCAACCATAACACCGATCTGAAAATAAGCTAGCAATTATTTATTTCAAACTAATTTACGGCTTTAAAATTGTTCCAGAGGCATATTGAAACGTGTGTCGCATGGATATTGCTCTCAATAGATTTGCGTGCACCGGAATATATTCACTGAACCCTCAGATATTTACAAACCCTACTATCTCTCCGCAAACTTGATTCGTGTTGCAAGATGATACACTAGATTTACCTCTGAAGACCCACAATGTTCAACTTCATTAGGGGTTAAGGAAAATGGGGATACTTCTTGTTTGTCGTCTGCAGCGAATCCTTGTTCTCCACATATGGCCGAGAAATCAGAATCTACTCGTCCATCAACTAGTAAAGAGCTCTCCATTAGTGAACAGTTATAATCATTGACGGAAAATCGCAAGAGACGTTTAGCGTCACGCACCAGAAGAACTTAGTAAAGCGCGATTCCATATAAGAGGCAAATTGAAAGAAAAAGTGATTTTAGGAAAAGAAGTAGCAAAGTAAGGTCACAAGAAGCTAATGAACCACTACACAGACAACGAGAAAATATTAACAAGAAAGCCCCACTAAATGTATAATTTATGGTGAAACGTTCAATGAATGCTGGGTGCAGTGTGAATCCTGCGATGGCTGGGTTCATGAAACTGCACCTCAATTGAGTCAACAGATATCCATTACACGCTACCACTGTTAGCTTCGTGGATAGGTTTTCTTATTGTTCCTTCTAGGTGTAGAATATGATGTTTTTCAAACATCTTACGTGTTCCTTAGTGCTCGCCAATATTCCAAATATGTGAAATTTAGCGATCTGTATTGCCATTTGTCTATTTCGTTATTTTAGCATTTATGTCGATATGTTCAGTTTGTTAATAAAGTTCACATTCCATATTTCAGGCTTATTTCGGGGCAATTTTACATCTTTTTCCAAGAGGCAGTTCAATGTGTTAAAATGTCTGGGGCTACCTCCTTTCCCCTAAAAAGGTGAACTAATATTCACATGTTTATATTTCCAGGTTTACTTTCGGAATATGCTTAGCACTCTTGAGTTAGGTACTAATTTGTGCAAAACAAAAAGTTGGACACCAGTCAACTCCCCTCCTGAAATTAGGGAAGGCAGTGCTCCCTTACACCACCCTTCCGATTTGCTACGGCACTACGAGTTTTACGAATCCTGATGCAGAAACAACCATGTTTTCAATGATTTTGTATCCATTCAGCACAGGCTGCTAGTATAGAACAGATAATTAGACCCAAATGAAGATCAATAATACAGTGAGAGCAACTAAATTCACTTCTTCCACTCTTGAATAAAATTCACAAAACATGGTTACTTCCCCTTCCAGAAATGCTACATGATTTGCTATATCTATGCCTTCTGCATTGTTAAACCAGTGTACAACAGCATTTTTTCTCGCTACAATTGAGTGTCACAACAGATCAATGAAAGATACAAATATCTATCAAGACAGACTACATAAAATCAATAGATTTCGTTCTGAAACAATCACAGGAAAATATGTATGTTATCAATATGGTTGTTTAGCATGTGGAAAACATTTTAGATATCAATGTTCAGGTAGGAGCGCACAATGTAGGAATTGCAACGAATATAATCATCTTGCACACTATTGTCCAAAAGGTATACAAATAGGTACATAAGAAGAATCAATGAGTTGCCTGATGAAGATATTCAGAAGGAAGACAAGATCTTCATCCTTACTGAATTACAGAAGAATTAGATGACAAAAGCAAATACGAATGTAGAAGATGATCGAAATTTTAGTTCAGTGGAGATTTTATGTTAAGCTCCATTCAGGTAGCCAATACAGAGAAGAAAATATGTTCACTAGTAATTAATCGAATTTAATTGGTAAAACGAAATTCACAGGTTAAACACGAGAATCTTGAACCAGAAAATCATTAACAGAGGAATCAGGTCTGTAGACACACCGACAAACAGGTAGTAGAAACGGATTACCTTAGCATGAGTAAGGAAATACGTACAAAGTCAACAATAATAGAAGGAAAGAATACAAATAATAGAAGTCTAAAACAAATCTGGTAACCCGTGAGAATAGAAAATAAAGTTACGAAAGAAAGAAACAGAAGAAAACAATACAGAAATGTAGATAGTGGAATAATAAGGATGTGTAAAAATAAAAGAGAAGGCGAAGATATAGAGGAATTAGTCAAGAAAAAATGTAGAGGATAAGTTTAAAGAAATGCTATAAAAAGATGATGGATGGAAGTTTGAAGAATTAAAGCAAACCGTTGAGACACAGCTGAAGAAGAGTCAGAGAGAAAAGGAATGCGTACAAGTTTACTTTTAGCGCACCACTAGAAACAATTGTTAAAACTTATAATTCTTTCACTAATTTCCTTCTTATTATCCCCTAAAAGGTTTCCCTTGGCGACATGAAAATGTCTCACTTGGCATAGATAAAATACAGGGATGAATAATTAAATATTTTAGTGCAAAAACTCAAACCAACCTGCCTTAGGTGGCCATTAAAACACGAATGCTATCCACTCGGGTCAGGGAAGAATAAAGCTGGTGGGTCCGTACGCTAGCGCGGGAGTGCGTCCGAAAGGAACAAGTCTGTCAGCAGTCGGGGATATGTGCGGAAGCCAAGATGAAAAGGAATGGGTTTTGTCAATGGTACGAATTTCAATAGCACTTGTAATTTTTTTTCCAGTAACGTTGCACTTGAACATATAAAAGACAGGTTTTTTACATTGTGCAAATATATGCTGACAGTGGAAAATAACATCTAATAGTGCCATCTTTTATATACACTCACTTATTATATCCGGCGTAAATCACTTGTGATCATTTTATACTAGAACACTACACTTGTAAACCTATAATACAGAGTATTATTTTGTATTTCATTCTGTCGCCATTTGTTCCTTATAAACATGCCTATCCATACAAAGAATTGAATTTTACATGTAAATAGTTCAAAGTGTCGTGCGCCAAAGCTACACCTGCACATAAGAATGAGATACAGGTGAAGACGGGGGTTAAGAGGGAAAGAAGCTGCAAAAAGGAGTGAAAAGGGAGAAATTTTTGTATGATGGTTATTAGTAGCGAAAAATACATTAATGAAGTGCCATCTGACAAAGTAGAAGAAGAGAAGAAAACGGGAAAAAATTCTGATATAAAACCGTTGAATATTTGTTGTTTGTAGTTGAAAGATAAGGTGTTGAATGTTTGTTGATTTCGGCTCCTATTGCCTATTATTTCGTGTGCTTGAGGGAACTCAAACGATGTTTTCGAATATCGTAGCTTTTGATATGTTAATAGTATTGAGTGAAGTCGGGAGAATTATCGCGAGGCTGCGCGGCTATATGATCAACGGTTTCTCAATCGTGCTGGGCAGTCGAGGAAAGCGTTTCGTCTTGCACTTGGTGTGCAGAGGACTGGGCATGTCCCTTCTCAACACAAAAGACGTCAGCAGATCAGGCGCCGTGTTTAGGATAAACGGTCTCCCGGCATCCTTGCTGCAGTCCATTTGGTTCCCCAAATCTCGAAAACATGATTCGCCAGGGATGCTGCGATAAGCAACATGACGGTTTGGAGGATTCTGCTCAACAACGTGCTCCATTTTGATCATGTTCATCTGAATCAGGAACTCCGAGAACAAGATTTACATATCCGTCTAGTTTTGTCAGTGGATGAGTGCCAGGAAACCCATGTTTCCACCGGGACATTCTGTGGACGGATGTAGCAACCTTCAAGGGTAATGGAGATGTCAGCATACACAACGCACACTACTGGTCCAGTTTGAATCCTTTTTTTCAAGTTCTGTGCACTACGAACAGAGAAAAATGCCTGTGCCGGTGGACTGATAGTAGCAATTCAACTTCATATAACAGACGTAGATCCCAAACCGCAGAATTTAACGATAAGTGTTTCCCGTTAAAGTTGTTTCTATTTCAATAATACTTCCAAAGAAATCGAAATTGATACCAATTTCCATTTGAAATTTTGGAGTTGACCACCGTGGATGTATCCCCGCTACGCCAATTGATATAGAAGCATCACCATTGATTCTTCACGTACGATTTGGTCATTCAGTTTTTTGTTGTTGTTTGAAGTGTCTGTGTGTACTACGAACAGAGGAAAATGACTGAGATGGCAATTGGTCTGAAGTGGCAATTCAACAAATAACATAAGTAGATACCAAACCGTAGAATATGACGAAAAGTGTTTCCCGTAAAAGTTGTTTCTTTATCAGTAATACTTTCAAAGAAGTCGAAATTGATACCAGTTTCCATTAAAAATTTTGGAGTTAATCCCTTTGATGCATTCCCGCTACGCCACTGGATATGGGAATATCACCATTTTATTCTTCAGATACGATTTAGTCATTCATTTTCTGTTTGAAGTGTCTCCGTGCACTACGAACAGAAAAATGAGTTTACCGGGTTGTCTGATAGTAGCAATACAACAAATAATAGACGTTGATCCAAAACCGTAGAATTTAACGAAAAGTGTTTCCCGTAAAAGTTAATTCTTTTTCAATATTACTTCTAAAAAACCGAAATTGATACCATTTTCCATTAAAAACTTTGGTGTTGACCCCCTTGGTGTATTCCCGCTACGCCACTGGATATGGAAGTATCACCATTTGATTCTTCATGTACCATTTGGTCATTCATTTTTTTGTTTCCAGCGTCTACGTGCACTAGAAGCTGAGAAAAATGTCTAAGACTGGTGGTCTGATACACCCTCTTCCCCTCCCTACATTGGACCGTCAAACTAAAATGATAAAAGTCATCCCAGGTCCGAACTTCATCCATGTTGAAAATTTGAATGAGATCGGTTTGGTGATTCCAAAGTTATGAGGTTTTACTAGTATATACCCGCTTCGCTGGGTGAAATGAAAATTTAAATGCACAATTCGGTGTCTCATGTGTTCTGTACCCGTGAAATATGCTGTTTTCGTTTTTAATGGTATCGAATTAAACGGCATCGGAAAGATTATTGATCACCTCGGCGATCCCGAATACCACGTATTCGACGCTAATATTAATCATTTTCAATCATTTCATTATCTCTCAAGCTACGGGGCTGAGTTTGGTTTCAAACGGGATCGGAAGTGTCATTCTTCATCTCAGTGACCCTAAAAACTACGGATCAGACACTAGTGTCGGATAATTTTGAACATTTATATATATATATATATATATATATATCTATATATATATATATATATATATATATATATATATATATATATATATATATATATATATATATATATATATATATATATATATCCCCCTCCTCTTCTTTCATGTTGTGCGGCACGGCATTGGATGTGTTACCGGTCATCTCAGTGACCCTGGAAACTATGGATTCGACACTAATATGTTTTTTTTTATTTCCCTCTCCCCCTCTCAGAAGACGCGCGGCTGAATTTGGAATTAACACCATACGAAGTGTCATTGTTCATCTCGGCGATCCCAGAAACTATAGATTCAACACTAATTTCGAATCATTATATCCCCCTCCCCCTTGTTGCGACCTATGTCATCCGAAGTATCACTGTCCACCTGAGCGACCCCAAAAATGTGGATTGAGCACTAATATCTGTCATTTTCGACCATTTTTAAACGTTTTACTCCCCCTCAACCAAGTTGAAGGTTTGAATCTGAATTTAAACGGGATCGAAAGTGTCACTGCTCATCTAAGCGACCCAGAAAACTATAAATTCTGCTGATAGTGGACATATTCGACCATTTTTAATATATCTCTTTCTCCCCCTTCTTCAACTTGTGGAGCTGATTTTGGATTTAAACCGGATCGGAAATGTCTCTGTTCATCATAATGATCCCGAAAACTATGGATTAGACACTAATATTGGTCATTTTCAATCATTATTATATACAAATCCTCCTCCCCTCAACCATGCTGCGGCACACGGCATCAAAATTGTCACTGTTAATCTCAGCAAATCCTAAAACTATGGATTCAACACTAATATTAGCCATTTCCGATCATTTTTAATGTTTATTCCCCTCCCCTACGTTGCAACTTCCCCCTCCTCAACTATCAGGGCTGAACTTGGATTGTTACAGCATCAGAAGTGTCACTGTTTCTCTCATCGATCCCGAAAACTATGGATTCAACACTAATATTGGTCATTTTGATCATTTTTAAATTTCTCCTCCTACCTCCTCCCCTACGTTGCATCGTCAAAGTGAGTAGCCTTAATCCCTGCCCGAAAACTCATGTATGTTGAAAATTTGATTGAGATCGGTCGGATGGTTCAAGAGTGATAAAGTCACAAAGGCAGTCATTTTTATTTTTTACATATATCTCCCCCTCCCCCTCCCTCTCCCCTATGGTGGCTCGTCATAGTGAAACGATAAAAAGCACCCAAGGTCTGACCCTGATACATGTTCAAATTTTATCGAGATTGGTTGGGTGGTTCAAAAGTTATTAGTTTTATTAATTTTTATTAATACGTTCCCCTCCTTTCCCTCTTCCCTAGGATCTACCGTTAAAGTGAAATTACAAAAATGTTTCCACATCCGAACCTTATGCATGTTGAAAATTTGATTTAGATTGGTCGGGTGGTTCAAGAGTGATGAAGTCACGAAGACAGTCATTTCTATTTTTTTTTACATATATCTCCCCCTTCTCCTCCTCTATACTTGCTCGTCATAGTGAAACGATAAAAAGCACCCAAGGCCCGACCCTCATACATGTTGAAAATTTGATCGAGATTGGTTGTGTGGTTCAAAAGTTATTAGTTTTATTAATTTTTATTCATGTCCCCCTCCCCACCCCCTTCCCTAGAATCTACCGTTAAAGTGAAATTACAAAAATATTTCCACATCAGAATCTCATGTATGTTGAAACTCTGAATGAGATCGGTCGGATAGTTCAAGATTTATTAAGTTACAAAAATAGTCACTTTCAGTCTTATATAAATTGATTTTTATATACCTCCCCCTCCTTCTCCTCCCATACGTTGCTCAGTCAATTTAAAATTATAGAAACAATCCCAGGCCTAAACCTCATCTATGTTGAAAATTTGATCAAGATCGGTTGAGTGGTTCGGGAGTTATTAAGTTTTATTTATTTTTATACCCATTCCCCCTCCCCCTTCACTTTTATCATCCAAGTGAATAGCCTAAAACCAGCCCGGCCTTGAACCTCATCCATGTTACAAATTTGATCGAGATCGATCAAGCGGTTCAGCAGATTTAAAGTGATAAACATAGTGATTTTCAATTTTATATATATAGATATATTTTATATACACACGTCTCCCTCTCCTCAGCTCTATTAGAAAAAGCATTTTAGGCATAGGGTTATTTCTACGTAATATTCATATCCGAGTTCTTACTGTGAAAAATTCCTTGCTATAGTTGCTATTTTTCTTTAACGTTTCAACAAATACTTGATTGGCAACAATGGTGAACGCAGCCGTTGGGAGTTTGAATTGCTCTAGTTCCTGCTTGGAATACACACGTAGATGGCACTGCGTCGGAATACACACCGATCGAGAAACGAAATTTTTCAGTCTGAGCACACACTTTACACACACAAACCGGCTGTATCCGTATAAACGAGCGGAGTCAAAAGAACTCGCGGGGGGACCCCTATAATGGTCCTGCACGCGTTAAAAGTAAAAAACTTTTCGAGCAACCACTAAAAAATGCTCGCTTTGCAAAAATTGCTCAGAGTGCTGCTCTGTAGCCGATCGACCTACAAAGATTGGCGGGTTCACCAACGCGCACACACACACACACACACACACACACACACACACACACACACACACACACACACACACACACACACACACACACACACACACACACACACACACACACACACACACACACACACACACACACACACACACACACACACACACACACACACACACACACACACACACACACACACAAAAAAAAAAGCGAGAAAGTTGACTGAGATATTTTGGACATTGTAAGACCTTTGGAATGTAGCGTAGTGGATGCTATAGAACTGAATGGTACAAAGAAGTAGGGAGGTCGTGTTAAGAATGATGTGTCAGAGCGGATATGATAGAAGATGGAAATAGGTGGAGGACAGCGATCGGAAAAGTCGACCCCAGCTAACTGAGACAAAAAGGCTTAGATGATGATTCAAAACAGAAGCAAGTATTCGAATAGCGTGCTATCTGTATAGATATTTATTTTCCTTTTTTAGGAAAAATGATCTTATCTTTGAAACTTTAGACGTACACCACAAATTTTAAATGTCGAGAGTTTTTAATATGCCATAATACATAGTAATTATAATTAAAACTATG
Organism: Thermobia domestica; assembly: GCF_964235325.1. Classification (NCBI taxonomy): domain Eukaryota; kingdom Metazoa; phylum Arthropoda; class Insecta; order Zygentoma; family Lepismatidae; genus Thermobia; species Thermobia domestica. The sequence goes on along the minus strand of NC_137454.1, from coordinate 232,349,699 downwards.
TGCAATGTCTATTTTGGCTCATAGAAAATTTTTCATTTAGCGAATGGAAAAGGGCTCTTTATTGAAATTGATTTAAATTTTTGAGATTTTAAAATTAGGAAAGCTATAAGACCTTTTAATTCCTGTCCAAACAATTTTTTTAATGGATAATATGTGATGCCCAAGCTGTTAGTTTTACTTGATTTATTTTTATTTATTTATTTATTTTTTAATCATTTCAAGCAGTTCCAGGGGAGGGATAAGTGACGCAAAATATAATTTAAGTTCTTGAAACTTCAAGTTACCTTGACTCAGGTTCGAAATGTTATATGAATGCAAATATACCCTCGTGTCAAAGCTCAAGGTTCCTACTTCATGTTTGGTTATACTAGTTTTCAAGAGTTTCTTCATATATGAGGAGGAGTTTTATAGAATGAACAGTAGAGTACTAAAATCTTCCATATTCCCTTCAGATTTGCACACATTGGGTATGAATATTTTGTATCTAACGCCACAACAGGTAAATTCTCTTGTACTGTCTCTACATTTCTCGCAAATGAGTTTTTTTTCTCTTTTTCAACACCAAATCGCTCTGTGAATTGAACCTCAGATTCTTCAGTATTTACTCCTTGATTTTCATCTTTTCCTGTAATTGCAAAGTCTGTCTTTCCTTGTTTTTCCTTGTTCTCTTCGCCATGTTTTTACTTCGTAGAGATGTTTGAGACTGAAGTAGAGGGACAGAATTCTGTGGGTGAATTTGCATGAATTGGCATGGATTCTTTGGGTAGTTCTTCCGTCAAGCGAGGTCGCAGGAGCGCATTTAATGTATGTAGCAACTGGGCTAATTACGTTATCAAAAGCAGGTTTGAAAAGAGCTAACTTAAAATTAGAATCACATTTAGATGGACTTGAAGGACTGGCATTTTCTGTAGAACGTTTGTGTTCAGGTTGATGAGTTTCAGCAGCAGGTAATTGATCTGACTAGTACATTGCAAGAAATTTCACGTAACTGTGGTATAGATTTATCTTGCACAAAAAGTAGAGTACAAATATTGTTTGTATCACATCTTCGAAGTTGTCCAGGATGTCATCTAACGTAGACTGCAAACTAAGATGTTGCGCTTGTACTATAAAATCCACCGTGGCCTTTGCTGAGTTCGTCCTAAATTTCTCTCAGGATTTATGGATAAGGTAAGTTGTGAGCACCACTTTTAAACATAAGCTCACAACTTGCCTTATCCATTAAGTCTTCGTTCTGAAGATTTCTGTGAAAATTCAAAAGTTGATAAATTTATGACAGTTGTTGTTACTTGTTGATATAATTTAAATCGAACCCGTTCTTTTTAATAGAAATTGTGTACTTCACACTTACGCTAGATTAACGCGATGGGTATCTTCTAATGACAAGAAAAGGCTCTGTTTGCTGATTCGGACTTTCCGTCGAATATCTTAATAGAGATTGCTGTTCTTCCATTTAAAATGCCAAATTGTATTTAGGTAGAATCCAAATATTGTAAACGTAAAATTTGAAACCATATGCTCGAAAGCTGTCCGTTATCGTTAAGCTGTTTGTTTTATATGTGGGATTGTTTTTTGTTGGTTTGTAAATGTTGGTAATTACGTAAATAGAAAAAAAAATACTTATTTTTATTCTGCTTTAGATATGTAGAAAGATACAAAGCAGATTTTTCCTCATCGAAGCCGATAATATGGTGCTTTTATATAGTATTTCTTTTTATCTATGTCAGTACAGTATTAAGCTGTAATTTTATGCATGTTGTATTTTTGAGCGTTTTTTCTCCCATATTTTAGTGTGTTCCTGCACATTCTTCGATGTATCACGAATACGTTTTTGAAATGCATGCATCATCATTTATTTTTTTAAAGATATATATAGATCCTGATGTACAACGTTGATGATAAATGCTTCATGTATTACCTGATTGATATTTAATGTTGAATGTTTTATTTAAACGATCTAGGTATAAACAAGGATAGAGAAAACAACCAATCGGAGAATTCAGTCTCAAAATATGAAAAGAAAAAAGGAAAAAATGAAGAAAAGACTGTTAAAAAGAAGTGAAATCAAGAGACTTAAAAAAATAAAAATAGACTGAACATTTTTTTAAAAAAATCAAAAGAAGTGAATAGAATTGATATATATATATAAATACTATTTTTGTAACTGGTTGATGTTTATAATGTCAAAAAAAGCTGTGACTAGGAAAGAGACTTACATGAATTCATATGAACAATAATAATAATGATAATAAATAATATATAGGTTCTCTGAATTGCATTGTATAGTATACCAGTGCATTAGGTCAGTATACAAAATGTTAACAAGACATTCGGTTTTCTCTTTGCCATTGTATCATTTTATTTTGTTGTAATTACTAGTCATATGTACTGAATTTGTTTCATATTTTACATATCAATATACGTAGTACTGTGTAGTATAAATTTTCATGATGTTCCGCTTGTTTTTCTATAGTGATTTCTTTCCTTTTCCTTTTTAAGTGACAAGAAAGAAAAAAAGTACCATTAGTTTCCGTGTATATTTGTGTGTGTGCGTAATTTTTTTTGTATTCTTACAAATGGATTGTATAGTTCACTGTTACTCATTTCGATTGGTTAGCCAAGAATATGGATTATAAAAATGATAATTAAAGTTTGCTTTACTATATTTGGATCTCATTATTTGCAGGTGTGCTACATAAGTTCAAAAAATATATATAAAATATATGCCATGATATATTTCTTCGTGTGGATGGGGTTTTGAATATTCGTTTTTGATCAGTTGTATAAATAAATATACATATTGTATGACTGTATATATGTAAATATATTTTTAAATACACATGAAAAACTGTTTTATTTATTTATTTATTATGTTTCAATTTTTATATAAAGTGAAGTAACAGTTTGCTGCTGAAAAATATGAAACAATTTTATCTTGTTTTCTAAACGCTGACGGAACTTCAACCACTTCACAATAGTTACCGTGTTTGCCGATGTATTTTCTGTACTCAGTTTTGAGAAAAACAAATATTTTTACTTCAGTTTTATTTATTTATTTTATAAATGTAAAATTACATTTTAGCAAAGATCATATTCATCGGGGTTCACGTTGACTTTGGAAGTCACTTTTCATACATTTTGTTTTCCTCCTCACAAATAACAAGAAATTTATATTAAGAAGCGAAGAAGGCTGAGGAGCACTGTAAGATGATAAAACTTTGGAAGAACAAGAAGTTAAAAATTCAGAAGATTTTTGCTACGGAAGAGAAAGAAAATAAGTAAGGTTCGTTGGTTATAGATAATCAAAGAGAGCAAAATTACGATATGTTTGAGGGATTCAGAATGCCGAGAGATAGCGTTAGTGTCTAGTTATTGCTTGGGACTAGTGTTTTATTGTACTCCAAATGCAGGAAGTTTGAGTCATAATAAATATTTACAGTAATAAAGTAAGGTTATAAAGTATTTCAAAAGTAAAAGTGAGAACGTTTGACAGCTATGAAGATGGTGGAAGTCGATGAAACAAATTGATCTTTTTCTAAACGTATCCATAAATTATAATGTTCACAGTGTCGCGGGTATAGGAAAATTTACTAATTCATGGGAATTCAAGGAAATCAACATCACTCACCGTGATCCCTATGTATGGCGTTACCAATACTTAACTAAATGTAGAATAGTCACTGTACGTATTGTGAAACCGTAAATAAGAGTGATAGTATGCAATTTGCATTTACTGAGTCACAGCTGTACATAACTGTTACAGACCGTGAGGGAACAAGGAATACATCAAATAACACAGAATTAGGAAAAGTTATTGAAAACGAAATAACCCAATTTCCTTTTTCAGTTTTTAAGAATCCTAGCTTTGGTTCTATAAGGGAAACAAACAAACAAAACAGAAAAAAAAAGTACACATCCACAAAGTTTATCTCTGTAGCATAGAAACTTACAAACTTAGCTGAGAACCAACTGAAATATCTAGTAATCGATGAAAGGTTCTATTTCAAAAGTACCGTTAAGAAAAATCTTAAGTTTTTCATACTTTCATATAACATCAAATTCACGTTATGTACATATGTACTATTACATCTATCCCTACATATTAGCTTCTGTTATTTCCTCTTGGTTTTGCTTGTAGCAATGAAGTAGAGGGACATCCCAATTTTTCTCTACCTTTTCTAATTTACGAAACTACAAATTTTTAGGACACATGGGTTATCAAAGAATGTTAGTCAGAAAATATGGTTTAGTGGTATATTCTGTTACCAATACGTTCTGTCAAACAATAAGTACCGTATATTTCTGAATCCAAGATGAGTTTTTGTGTGTGTGTGCGTGCGTGCAATTTCGTACCCAAAACATGGAGTGGTCGTGCTTTCGCGACATATGATGTGGAGTTTTCCTTTATTGAACAGAATTACGAGTTTCCATTAAGCTCTAACTTCACCCTCCCCTGCTTCGACCACTGTTTCCTTGAATGTTCGCAGATTCAGTGGACGCTACCACTGAGGAAGACTACGGGAGATCTGTATTTGATTTGATTTTTTAGTTTAATAAGTTCTGAAAATACGCCCAGTATGTGCTGTACTTTTTCTTAATCATTGAGTTAAAAGAATGGGAATCTTCTTGCATTCAGAAATATAATATATTTAAGTTATAATGATGAACTGAGCAGAAGTGGAAAGTACCTCATAAGCACTTGACTAATTTACCGTAGACTTCTCAATATACGCAGTATTTTGTATTTACTAGAAAATTAAGCAGATAAATTGTAATGTCATTATTGAATTTCTACAACGCTTTTAAGAAAGTCGAGATGAGACTGAGGAGCGCATTTAAAGACTAGAAACAACAAACGACTTCCTTTTGGCAGGCCATCTATTGCAGTAGCCACGGCGAGAAAAAGGATCGCTTAAATCATGGTAATATACTGGGAGTTCTGGATAATCCTTCCTAAAATTACCAATTACTACTACCAACGTGAAATCATAAGTTTCCATTATTTAACTTAGACATTACTCACATTGAGAATTCATTTCAGGATGGAATTAAACTTCTTTCAAACATCTGGTCATAGCCCTGTTTAATATTTTCCAGCTTTTCAAGTGCTTGCTGGGATTTCGGGAGTAGATCTCTTTTAGGTAGAAACGTTTTATACCTACAAATTTGCATCTCGAGGGAGTCAAAATATATAATGAACCCTGCTCTTTCTAGGTTCTTGAGAAGTTTCAGTTTCTGAAGGAAAAGGTGTAGCCAGAATAACACTAGGTGCCGTATGCAGAGACGTTCTGAAGCGTGATTAGTGCCATACTAAAGAGTTCGACTAACGTTTCCTGCATTTAGTATGACGCTAATCATATGTCAAAACGACTCTGCTTAGATGTTCTATCGACATGATTCTCTAAAGGTTCTGATCTGTAAACAGAACTCCTTCGTAGATGCTGTATCTGAAGCAAACGTCACTGACATGGAAAGCAGGTTGAAGCGTTAATCTATAGACCTGAAGATATTTGTCAGTTTCATTTCATTGTCATGTCTTTCAGCCTACAGGACATGATTATGAGAAGTGGGAAGTTAAAGAAAAAAAGCCACCTAACAGTATAGCTTCAGCCCTTCGGTGAGCACTTTTCTAGAAGTGACAGCACGATTCTTCTTAGTCGGGTGAAAATAGGGTTGAACTGCAAAAATTACAACAAAGCCTGACAATTGTTTCTTACTGAAAATAATAATAATAATAATAATAATAACGATGAAATAAAGTGTACTAACGTCACTGTTGTCTTAAGGCCGCCATAATGGAATTGAACTGCTTTCATAAAGCATATGATTTTTCTGATCATCACATGTGATTTAAACGAGAAATTTCACATAATGATTGAAAGATAATAAAAGTCATACAGAGATGGACTAAGAGCTGGGCATCTGGGCGACTGCCCAAAGCGCCGCAATGCAGGAAGATGCCGATAAGTTACTTTGCCCAGGTGAAAATTTTGCCTTGGTCTGCCCCTGATGTCATATGTTACTAATTGCAACCAATGATAAGTTCACAAAGAACAAAATGCAATGTTTAACAAATGTACTCCTATTGTTTCCTTCATTCTGTGAAAAACCATTGCTGAAACAAGAATTGTGTTATCTCTAATATCTATGATATACAACTAAGTTGTATTCCGACATCTGACATACCACCCAATAAAGAAAGTATAACATTTACCGACACAATTGAGGACATTGACGGATATGGAGTATGTCTCATGTTTTTAGAGCGTCCTGTTCCCATACGGTTTGGTACATGCCAAATCCTTTTGAAAGATCATCCTGGGAAGTCATCTGTACCTTTCCTTCCTATAATAGACTTGGACCCATCAAATGAGTCATGCATATACTCTACCTTGATGTTCACGTATGATCACGCCTTTAAGAATAATGCCATTCCAATACTAACATTCAACCAGCCTCTCTTCCATAAAGCACTTGGAATTGTAGCAAATGAAAAGGAAGACAATCCATTGAAGAAAATGGTTATACGTCTGGGTGGACTTCATCTGTTGATGAATTTCCTGGAATCCATCGGGCACATCATGGCCAGGTCTGGACTCAAAGAGATTTTGGAACTTCTCTATGACAGCAGTGTTTTGAAGCATTTACTTTCTGGAAAAGCATTGGCAAGAGCGATACGTGGACATTTTATAATATCCTAATCTTTGTTCACAATACTTCTCAGAAAAGTCATTGACTGTGAAAATGATCCAGTTGTCACTGTTGCAAAATCAGTACTTTCAGATATGTTTGAATTGAAGGAGTTTTTAGATGCAACAGAGGCAGTGGAAAACTTAAAACGGATTTCATTTTTTTTTTGTATCATTTTTTTTTTAAAAAAAATACAGGACAGCTTCATTATGACCTCAGTATATGAAAATGTTCGAAAATTCATAAAGGCTGAACGTACTGGAAACTGGTTTATGCATTTATCAGTTGTGAAGGACATGCTTCCATTCTTTGCAGCAAGTGGACAAAGAGCATACACTACAAGTTATGGATTGTATCTACATAATATATTGGAGTTAGAACATTAATCTCCTGATCTTTACCCGAAGTTCTGTGAAGAGTATCGTCTTGTCCGAAGATATGGTCGTTTCTAGGGTGGACTGTCAACTGACTTAGTAATTAGGCAGGTGCTAATGAAAAGTGTAAAGGGACGAAGAGGCTTGACTCATGAACGAGGTATGACAGAACAACAGAGAGCTCTGTGGGTTTTTGTTATGTCCTCTTTTCGCTCAAATGAAGGAATCTATGAAAGAGTTCACAAACATGAATCGTAATATCAGTGAATAAGATGACGGAACACAGTTCCTGCATTTTCATTTAAGAAACGCAAGGTTTGTACCGTGGATGTTAAACGTACTTTACATGAAAGAGATGATGCTGTTCACATTAACAACTAACTTTTGTTTCAACGCCTGTTGCTATATGTGCAGTCTAACAATTAGGACTTGCGGGAACTGTTCACTTTTTCAGCATCACTTTTTGACAAGGAAAGCCTTATGTGTGAGGCACCCAAATCCCAACTGGCGCATCTTTTACGGAAATATTCACATTGTGAATCCCTCCCTGATGGCAAAGTGCATTACGTTCTTGACGTTGGTTCACTTTTACATTGCATTCCCTGGACACGAGAGAGATTGTTAAGCGATGTGATTAATAGCTATGTCATGTATGTTGAGAAGAAATACAAGAATGTAACTGTTGTTTTTGATGGCTATAATCGTGAGGAACTCAACACAAAAGTCCCAAACCCATCAACGTCGACAAAGAGCTGTAGTTAGACCTCCTGTAATATTCTCACCAGAAACAAAAGTTCTGTTGAAAAAAAAAAAAAAAAAAAAAAAAAAAAGTGTTCCTAGCTAATATTCAAAATAAAAATTTCTTCAGTACCTTGCAGAAAGATTAAGGTGTATCGGGTGTGATGTCATTCAGGCTGACGTGACAATTGTGAAAACAGCCATTGCATCAGCAGAAAAGATTACCACAGTTGTAATTGGTAATGATACTGATTTGCTTGTTCTCAGTGTGCGAATTAGATAATCTATATTGGGGGGGATAAAATTAGGCCAAAGGACACAGTCTGAAGGTTCAAATTTCAAAATGAGACAATAAATGCCTTACCCCCATATATATATATATATATATATATATATATATATATAGTATGTATGTGTGTGTGTGACCTGTAATAAATGAGAGATTTATTAATTTAATAAATCTACCGACAATAACTATGCACATATATATTGTCTGACACACACACCCCACTAAACCTTTCTGAACGTGTTTTAATGTTGTACTCACTCTTGTCCCCGTAGCTCTCTAAGGTTTATTTAGTTAATAATTTGGCTCGAGCGATAGCCATGATCACAAGCATATGTTAATTTTTCCACTCATATTGAAAGCTTCCACTTTGCATTAATACATACAGGCTGCGAAAAGAAACCTACTTCAGTCTTGTGAAAACCACTAAAATTATCAGTTAAACCGGACTTTTTTTTTTTTTTTTTTTTTTTTTTTTTTTTAAGAAAATCTAGATATTAGCCTATCAAATAAGAAATGGATTGTTGCTGGTCCCGATTTCTCACATCAAGGTCAAATCGAAGGCCAAATATTTAAAATCTCTCAATTCAAATTTCGAGCTTGTGCTTCTACTTCCCGCTAAAGCTGTGCTCATCACGACTTTTTTTCTCCAAATATCGATTCCGTGATGGGCACGGAAAGTCAACACTTAAAAATTACTTTACTGTTAGATTGAAGATGAGTTGATTCACTATGGGCTACGTTATTCAAATAAAGTAAAACATTACACTGAAGTTTTTCAGACAACATTAATTGCGTGGACAGCAAACTGTACAGCGAAAAAAATGGAAAAATGAAGGGTTAACTTTTAAAAAACCCGCTCCAGTTGAAATGCTTATACAGACACGGAGAACCAGTCGTATTAACAAATGCTGAAAGAAATCTTGAATTATTCGCTTATTCACCTAAAAATCACCTTCATTGACATGTCTGCTCACTAGGAGCGTATTCCCCAGCGTGTAGGCTACGTTAACATATACTTACGAGAGAATACCTATATCTCAGATTTTGAGTACAGTTTCAAAAGTTCATTTCCGTAAACTGTAAAAGCAGTGATTACTATGCTAATTATCACAAATTAAATGCAACTTTTGAGTTGCATACACACAACCTACTAAGGAATGAAGACCATGTGCTAACAAAGAGTACACTGGAAAATGAAATAACATGTTATAACAAAAATTAAAATAAGATGATAATCGATACAAATATAGAGGATGAATAAGACATATCCGAACTTCGCCAAGTATGGTAGAAGAAGCTATTTATTTACTTCTTCTTGGCCAACCGCTAAGAACATTTATAAATCTATATATGGCTTTGTTATACGCAATTAGTACATTCAAATTCACAAACGATAACGAACTGAAGGGTACGAAGGTACAGTTGCAAGTAACAACCGTAGTCATAATAATATAGTTCTACTAAACAACGTTGAAAATAGTGTTTAATTAGGTGGTAAGTAGAAATGACCAAAACTGAACAGTTTACATCGATCATTTCGAAATACAGCTAGAAGATTAAATTTACAAGAAATAACAAAAATCAGTGAAATTTCGAGTTACACTAAGCATAGTTTGAGGGGGAAAGCGAGCATCCCCGGTGGGGATACTTCAGCTGACTTCTTTGGGGGGGAACAAAATGTGATTGAGGGGGAAAATCCCCCTCATCCCCCCCGGTAATTCGCACCCTGCTTGTTCTGTTTATTCACTACGCTGTGAACATACCTTACAAAATGTTTGTGTTCAGACACTAAGAGGAACTCAAAGGAAACTTTGTCTATGACACAAAATGCGTTAGAGAACAATTGGATCAAAACATTGTAACACACATACTGTTTGTCCATGCACTGCTTGGCTGAGACACAACTTTTAAGGCGGTTTTCAGTTGATAAAGGTGAAATGATTACATTGCTAAAAGATGAAGACTTCAGGAAACTCGCTTTTGTATTTTAAATTCCACTAGTTCAGAAGAAGAAGTAATCACAGCTGGTGTGACAGCAATAGCCATGATACATGGAGAAAAAGAAAGAAAGTTTGAATGATGTTCGCTTTCGAATTTTCACTCAGAAAGTAACAAAATCATCAACTTAAGTGAAACCAGAATCTTTACCACCAACTCGGATGCATGTACCTTTTACCGTAAAAGAGTGTATCATCAGGTTTAGTCTTGGCTAGGAAATGATCTAAACCCACTGCAATGGGAATGGCAAATAAAAGAGAAATTGCTGGTTCCAGTAAAAATATCTCAACCTCCAGCGCCTCCTTTCCTTCTTCGTTTTATTAAATGCAGCTGTTCAACATTCAGTGTGCAACTCTGCAGTATAGTTGCGAGAATCAGGGACTATTGCACAAACAGTCGTGGTAACAGTTGTTTTAACTTTGACTACTCCAATATAGTAGTAAATGATGCTGATTCTGAGGACTGATTTTCCCAATTAAGCTGCGTTCTGAGTGAAATATTACTAATACAGTGCAGTAAAAGTGTTCAATTCGAATTAACAGACAATTTTACTTTCAATATTTCATTCACGCATATTGTATTATTATTCTCTTTACAATTGGAGTGTAACTGGGAAAGTGTATCTTCCTATTATTCTCTCTGTGAATTCTGATTATCACATACTATTGTGTAGCTACATTTTATGTATGCCAAATATGTATTCATATACTAAAAATGAAGATACATGTAATAATGATCATACGATGTGGACAGAGGTTTTTGTTTTCATGGAATTGAATATTTTTAATCAGGTTTGTAATTTTTCATATCTTTCTGAACAGAAGTCATTTGAAGTCATTGATTTCAATGTTACTTATGTCTCGAAGAAACTCCATAAGGAGTGTAATATATATATATATATATATATATATATATATATATATATATATATATATATATATATATATATATATATAGAGAGAGAGAGAGAGAGAGAGAGAGAGATAGGCAAGGACTCAGAAAAAACAGCTTTTTTGGAAAAAAAATCGGTTTTTTCTGCTTCGCATTTTTGCTCTAAATTGATAAAGCATACTTTGTTTCGCTTCTATACAGCACAAGAACTCATTTGATTAGTGGTTGATGTAGATAATAATATAGAACCTCTAAAATAAAGCATGAATTTCGAAAAGATTTTTTAAAAATTCTTAATATATTTACATTATGAATTCCGAAGGATTAACCAATATATATATATAATTTTTTAACTTCTTATACACAAAAATAAGTACATTTAAAAAAAAAAGAAATTCGTGTTATTATTTAGTTCAAAGTATTTTGCCATCGCGAATTCTGTCGAGGAATTTAAAACTTAAAATATATAAAACGATAATCATGCCTGTTGTTCTGTATGGTTGTGAAACATGGTCGCTTGAGGGAAGAACGCAGACTGAAAGTATTTGAAAATAAAATCCTGAGACGAATATTCGGACCCAAGAGGAACGGGAAGGAGGGAAACTTCATAACGAAGAACTGCATAATTTATACTGTTTACCAAACATCGTTACGGTCATCAAGTCTAGGAGGCTCAGGTGGGCAGGTCATGCAGCCAGAATGGAAGAAAGTAGGAACGCTTTCAAAGTTTTAACTGGAAATCCAATCGGAAAACGTCCATTAGAAAGACTTAGGCGCAGATGGGAGGACAATATTAAAATGGATCTCGCAGAAATAGGAATACAAAATAAAAACTGAATCCAGTTGGTAAGGATTGAAGTCAGTGGAGAGCTTTTGTGAAGGCGGCATTGAACCTTCGGATTCCATAGGCCATAGAGAGAGAGAGAAAAAATACATTTAAGTTAAGCACAACAACCATGAGTGAGTGGTTAGCTTTTGAGCTTCTATCGGGAAGTCCGGGATTCAACCTCGCATTCGACCGTTTTGACAAAAGGTTTTCTTAATTGTATCTGTGAATGTAGAGATAATGCGTGTACTGTGAGTTCTGGTCGACTTCCTTTCTTATCGTTTTTAAATCGTTGTTATTACTAATTACCAGCAGTGACGGATTTGCAAAGGGGGTTAGGGTGGGAATGTTTTACGTGTGAAGCTTGTACCCCGAAATGAAGAATTTCTAAAACAAACCAAATATTTGTTATGCCTTTACTCATAAACTTCAAGCTCTTCTCAAATAAAAATTAGATGTTTTTAGAAAAACTAAACATTAATAAGAAAAGCTCCTCCCAAAATACTTTTCTAAATCCGCCACTGATTATCAGTATAAAATGGTCTTCAAGGTTGTATCCGGAAGGTTATTGCTGAATATACAAACAAAACGAAATATTAGTTATGCTTGTACTCATAAATGTCCCAAATAAAAATTGAGAAATTTTAGAAAAAACAAACATTAAGCAGAGAAACACTTCCCAAAATACTTTTCTGAATCCGTTACTGATTGTTTGTATAAAGTGGTATTCAAGTTTGTATCCGGAAGATTATTGCTAAATCAATGCACAGCTACAGTATAACAAGAATGTGGAAGTACGCTTTGACAGATATACTGACAAACGTACGCTCTGACGGATATATTGAAAAACAAAAGTTTAACTTCTGTGCTAGAAGCTAGATAGGCCTACTAATCTCTAGGAAATGAAACACGGATGGCTAAAAAGAAATGATGTAGAAAAGAAAAAAATGTCGATAACTCAGAAGTTAAAGTTAAATATCTTCTACAGTTGTCCTCAAATACTTCATACTTTATGTTTAATTCATAAAACATGTGTTCCATCCATCATGATGGTGAATTCCAGAGCGAAATATAGCATTTAGGTCATGAAATCGTATTTAGCTTTAGAGTATACTATAAGAAAGCTATTTAAATAGAAAAATCATGAAAATGAAAAAAGCCAAAATTTTCAAAATTCTCGTTTTTTCCCAAAACCGGCTTTTTTGTATCTCTCTCTCTCTCTCGATATATATATTACAGTAGTAATCAAGAAAGAAAATTTCAATTTCACATCTTAAATAAACACTTCTGCAATTTAGTTTTGACGATATATTCAAAGGCATGTTACCCCCATAAATAAATCGCAGCAAAAGCCTGACAAATCGTAGTCCAAAAATTAAGTAATATTGCTAAATTTCAGTTTCTGCTAATTCAGAAACTATTAAAATATTTTTGAGTATTTAAAAATAATTTTTCATTTTAATTGCAAAATTAATTTTATCAACCTTAGCTCATAAAATCCATGGTGTGTGTTCCTGCCTGTAATCACCCTAGCAGTTCTCAGATAATTTACAAATTAACTGCAATTTGTATAAATAATATGCATTACATACATGCAATTTTACCGATTTGTTACTGAACAACTATCATCTCTATCATCTATTATGTGCAAATTTGAGATTTTTCACTTGTGTCCTTCCTGAGATATTTGATGGTGAAAATACACGATTTTCGAAAATTTGCAGTTTAAAAATTCCCCCCCCCCAAAAAAAACTAAGTATATGGTTCTCAGGTCTGAAACTTGTTTGGGACGTTGTCCGCTATCTAGTCTCTATGTAGACAATATATATATATATATATATATATATATATATATATATATATATATATATATAAAATTGAAGGTGAGTCTCATTTATTTTGTTTCAAAATGTACATTCCAAAATGGCCATTTCTATTTGGTCTAGGAATTAATTCGTGCGGTTGGTACGCACACATTGAAGCTGTAGTACAAACACAAAATACATAAATACCTTAAGAAAAATATTGTCCATCGCTAGCCACCACTTTCGCCCATCTGTCAGGCAATGTACGGATTCCGTGGCGAAAGAAGTCCTCATCCTTGGAAGCGATCCAGTCAGAGACCCATGTTTCGATATCTTCTGAAGAAGTAAACCGCTGTCCAATCAAATCGTTGTTCATGCAATCGAACAAGTAGTAGTCCGAAGGAGCAACGTCTGGTGAATACGGCGGGTGGGGTAAAACTTCCCATCCGACATTTTCTAAATAGGTTTTGACCGGTTTTGCGACATATGGGCGAGCGTTATCATGTTGAACAATAAGTTTATCATGTCTGTTCTCCCATTCTGGTCGTGTTCTGGCCAGAGCTTGCTTCAAACGCATTAATTGTCGTCGATAACGTTCTCCATTCATAGTTTCACCCGGTTGCAGCAGCTCATAGTACACCACACCTTTCATATCCCACCATATGCACAGCATAACATTTGCACAGTGAATATCTCGTTTTGGTTGTGATGGACCTGGTTCACCTGGTTTCATCCAGGCCTTTTTTCGTTTAGGGTTCTCGTAATGGATTCACTTCTCATCACCCGTAATAATTCGATGCAGAAACCCCTTTCTGCTCTGTCGTTGAAGCAGCAATTCGCAAATGTTTTTTCGTCTTTCAACGTCTCTGTCTTTCAATTCATGTGGAACCCAATGTGACATCTTTTGAATCATTCCCATGGCTTTCAAGCGTTTGGAGGCTGTTGTTTGATCAACGCCTAATGCTGCTGCAAGTTGTTCCTGCGTTTGACACGAATCCTGCTCGAGCAATGCTGTCAATTCTTCGTCTTGAAATTTTTTTGGCTGTCCAGCTAGCTCATGGTCTGCCAAGCCGAAATCACCACTTCTAAACCGTGCAAACCACTTCTGACACGTTCGCTCAGCTAGAGCATGGTCACCATACACTTCCACCAAAATACGATGACTTTCAGTCGCACTTTTCTGCATGTTAAAGTAATGCAGCAGGACAGCCCGCAAAAACACTTTATCAGGCACAAATTGCGCCATGTTCACTTAACTACAAACTGGTGTTGTTGACGCTTTAATCCACTGCCCTATACTACGAACGATACGCGATGACAGGGGTTTGCAACACATGTGTGGATACACGGAACTGTGGGACGCTCCGTTCGTTGCGCCATCTCTTGTCCACCCGCACGACTTAATTCCTAGACCAAATAGGTTTCCAACCGCAATGTTCAGAGCTTTTTCTTTCGACGTTCTGAAGTACGTCTCAATGTGCACAGCACACAGTATGTTATCCATTCCATTAACTTTCATATGGTTTTGGTTTGAACTCATTATCTTTAAAACCTAAAAAGTTACAGCGTTTAACAAAATATCCTGAAAAGTTCAAAATACGCTCAGGCGCCTATACAAAATGACAACTACGACAAAACCTGCGCGGCTAAAATATAAATGAATACCCGCTTTCAACTCCCTGAATGTGGTACAAAAGTAAAAAAATAAAAAAAATTGTCAGCAACCATCATTGGTCGATTTCATTTGGATTGCCCCAGCCTTGTCTTTGCCACAAACAAGTTCCTTATAATTGAAAGTGCAAACAAGATTTTTTATTTTCTTTTTTTTAACGGATGTAGAAAGAAAATCAAGAAATAAAGATAAAAAGCTAGTTGCACTGGAATTGCAAACTGATATATTGAGATTGGAGCTCGATATTGGATACTATAAAAAGAATTACCATCTTTCCTATGTAAGTGTATTTGCTTCCTTCGCTAAAGAAAAGATTATTATTTAAACAAAAAACAGACACAACGAGATTGTATTTGTAGTGTTTAGGTCTTTCTGAGTGCGAATACTCTTCGATGGGGTAGCATACTAAATTTAAGATGTGTTCTTTTTGGAGAAAGGGGCGACAAATGATGCCATTGCACAGGGGGGCAAATTGCCTAGGGCCGGCCCTGCTGCCAGGGATACTTTTCGAAAATTTTTGATCTCGAAATTATTGACTAAATTGTAGAAAACGTTAACATTTTTATTGATAGACAGCGTTCGAACATCCACTATTCGTGGGACAAGGACTGCAAAATACTACGCAATCAGATATAATGGTTTTGATTGGCGTGTTATTTCTCGTGGGAATCAAAAAAGGAAAATATACTGATTGTGGTGAATTGTGGAGTGGTAACGATGGAACAGGAATGTTAATTCAGCGAGGTGTATTCAATTTTTTTAATTATTTTTTTAATTCTTATGCTGTCTCATATTTGGTGACATAAGTACTCGACAGGAGAGAGAAGAGACTGACAGGGTCGCAGCAATTCGAGACATGCATACTCCATCAACAATTGTCAACAGGTGATTTCGTCACGATTGACGAAATCATTTTGTGGACGTTGTGGTTTTGTGCAATATATACCACATGTAACTTCCTTCATGTTCACTCTGGAATTATTATTTAAATAATTAACATTTTTCTGACCTGAGTATGCTTTTCTTTATTAAAAATAAATTATTTCGTAACAGTTTCCATAACGTACGTAACATCCTCAGACGTTAATATGTACTTGGCTTGATATGTTCATATTAATGTAGGTAACAGAGAGATTATAATATTAAATTATTGATATGCATTGTTGCTTATTATACAATTTTAAATTTATATTAGGTAGCAAGACTAAATAATTTGGTAAATTATATTAGGTATACAGTAGGTAAATTACATTAAATTTATATTAGGTAAATTATAATAATATCGTATTGTTACATAATATAAATTTAAAATTATATAAGCAACAACGAATATCAACAATTTAATATTATGATGTCTCTGTTACCTACATTAATATAAACATACATATTAACGTCTGAGGAAATAACGTTACGTTATGGAAACTGTTACGAAATAATTTTTAATAAAGAAATGCATACTCTAGTCAGAAAAATGTTAATTATTTAAATATATACCAAAAGAAAAGCCCACTAAATATGGGCTGAAGATGTATGCGTTATTTGATAGCAGAGTATTTTATACATGGACTCGCGAATTGTACTGCGGAAAATAAAAACCAGGTCTACACTCACAATCGAATACAGCAATTGATGTAGTGAAAAGACTGACCAACCTTATCAAAAATTCCCATCACAACCTAAATACAGATAGTTATTACAGCAGGTACACGTTAGCTACTTACTTGCTTGAAAATAGGATCACTTTCGTGAGTACTCTTTAAATAAAAAAAGAGGTATAAATACCTCCGGAGTTGTTGCCAATGAAGACAAGAGAAGTAAACTCGTGCTTTTATGCATTTTAGTATGATATGACACTTTTTTTTGTGATGACAAAACGCAATAAAGACATTTTGCTGCTATCAATTATGCATGATCCAAATGAGATTGATGAGCCCATTAACAAATTAGTCATAAATCTACAGGGTGTTTCAAAACAACACCGACGACGTTTGGGAGGTAATCCCTGACACCAAGATAAGACAAAAAGTATAGACCATCCTGGGTGCACAAATGCTCCCTTTCGGAGTTATAGACTGCCGAAAACACAAAAGAAAATGAACTTTAAAGGTCCACAGCTCCAAAGCTATGGGATCTACTGTAGTCGGGTCAAGACTTCACTTACGAACTAATATATACGCTGTCCAAAAGTACAAGTTTCAGAATCATGTGATACTCACGCAACAATTTTTAAAGAGGGAGTTTGGCTACAGGCATATAATTTGAAGTACTCACCAACTACCTCTACAAAAAAAAAAAAAAAAAAAAAAAAAAAAAAATAGGAAATACCGCTTGATTCTGAAACATGGATATTTGAATAGAGCACATACTAGTTCCTCAGTGAAGTCTTGACTCGACTACGGAGAAATCAGCTCCCAAACGTTGTCGGTGTTGTTTTGAAATACCCTGTATATTATAATAGGACTAATGGGAGAATGGACACAGTCGACAAGATGTGTGCATTCTACTCAATATCCAGGATTACAAAATGATGCCCTATGGCATGTTATTTTCGCTTCCTCGACCTTGCCGGGATAAATACTCAGGTTTTTTTTCTTTAACAAACCATCTAGACAAAGTAGTTCAAAGAAATTTTTTTCTAAACATCTTGTCATTCCAACTGATGAACTATCACCGTGAGTGTGCCATAATGAAATGTCTTCCTAAGGATAGCCTATTACTTTGTTCCTCGCAAAATATATGGAAGACCCTGTTCCCAATCAAGCAGCCGAGAGAAGAGTTGGACCGTGTCATCTATTTGGAAGTCTATGAAATGAAATAGACTTTATATATTCCTTCGTGACATATGTGTTAAATAGGCTTGTTATGTTTGTATAAGTTAGTCATAATTGGTTATTATATATGATGTAGTTGGGAGAACTCGACGGCGGGTTATTAAAACTACACTTCTTTTATTATAAAATAAATACAAATATTATTTAAAAAGTAGTCAACAAGGAACCAAGACAACATGATAAGTCATCAATTACAATTGAATTCATTTTTCTACTCGCTCCCTTAACTTAAACTTTTGGGTTATTCTTATTCTGACCACACTATAATTTATATGGATGGCAACACTGAAAATTCTTCCAATTCATATTTTCGGGGGTAGAATAACATTATCTATTATTGCGGTAAGTTACATTTCATTATCTCTTTCCACTTACGAAAAACGGGCAAAAGAAAAATGACTACCTTTCGTATCATTTTCAGTAGTCTACCCCCTTAACACAAATTCCTCTTTGTCTGAAAATTTGAAAGATGAAATGGTAGCAAGATGTTCTGCAGATTATTGATATAAATCTATCCAGTCCTTCGCCCAGCACTGGAATCGGTTCTCTAAGGCAAATGGTTCACATGCAGCCTTGAAACGTGCCGCAATCTGTCCGGATTGCTCTGTCTGCACCTCATGCATATATCTTGTCTCTTGTCATCTATAGAGTATGAATTTTTCTCACTGATTGGATAGAGAAACCTTCTCATCACTCCATATAGTTAGATTCTAGTAGGTTTCTGAGAGTTCAATGTTTCACTCTGTCCATTCTAATCGTCTCGTCTTGCGCCATTGTGAGAAGGGTCTTCATGGCAAGATAATGTTCTCAGGCAAGTTGCCTTTAATCTTCACCAAGTTTTTGTGGGAACAGCCTTGTCCCCGCAAGACAAGATCTTTAGAAAATTGGATTCTATCAGCGCTTCATCCTGAATTACAGTTGTTGCCCTAGATCTACCTGCTCTAAGCGAAGATTTGGTCCATTCAACTCCATCATTTGCGAACAGTTCGTATGTCACAACCAACTGCTCTGGAGATTTGAGATACATTCTGGCCTTGTGATGCACGATTCACAATTTCACCTAGCTGAGCCACTTTCACCTTTTGACGACCATGCGAACGAGATATGTTATGAGGCTTTGCTTATTAGAATGAATGTTTTAGACGATATGCTATAAACAACATGCATGACCTTACTGCGCATCCTTCTCGGCAATAATTCAGTAATTCCTCGTATTTTTATCACCTAATTATTACTGTTTCCATAACCATACAAACTTATTATTCATCATCAAAATTACATCGTCAATGAAAATGGCAATACTGCTATACTTCAGCATAAAATATAAAAACATTAGTCCTATGAAGAATCGTACACATTAGTTTAAAAAATATAAAAGAACACCTTGAGTAGGTTTGAACTGTGATCTTTCTACTTGCGTTTGTCTTAACCATTAGCCCAGGATCACTTTTTTAATTTGCTATCATTGGTGACTTTACCGGCAATTGGATTCTTCTTCACTTCGAATTTTCTTTGATAGTTTTCTTTGTTTCACAGTTTCTTTCGTATTTTTCTTGTTTTCGTCAATTATCTACAGTATGCGTTTTTTGTATTTGCAACTCCTACCCTCTTACGTACAGTACATATATATATATATATATATATATCAGACTTCCATTGACTCTCCTCACCAAAATGTGTAGGTGGTGTGGAATCCCACGCACCGGAGCCACCTTGTCCCCCCAATAGGCGGTGCTAAACATAATGTTTAACTTAGTGTGTCATGTGTAATTTTCAATACATTTCAGATTGATGGCTCAAAACTTGGATAATTTACGTCCTTTTTCCCCACCGAGGCTACACAGGGCAGGACCTACAGTTTCATCTAGGTTTCGCAACACTGGGTCCCACCAGGAATCGTATGCGTGACCATGCGCACTACTCGGGCTCCCACTCATTTATCTAAAGTGGCTCGTGTTCACTCACTTCTCTCATACTCGCTAAACTCAAACAAGCTCACGGTCATTCCCGCTGTGCCTCATTTCTTTCAATTGGGCTAGAGATCACTCCCGTTTTGGGCTCATTTATATCAATTCTGTAGCACCATGCATGAACCCATAACCCACAAAATTTTGAAATGGAGATAATGGTATCCCTGCAGTGCTAGACCTTTAACACATCATCAATCCAATTGTTAATGTTGCATATAAAAGCAACAGAGATGGTAGCATAGTCTAGAAATCCTTAATAAAGAAATTTCCTTGCATTTAGACTTGATTTTCTGTTAGCTTTCTTCGTGTACGTTATGGGTTTCATGCATGTAGCCATAGAGAATTGGGCTCATTTCACTCAATTCATTTCGCATTCATTGATCTCAAACGGGCTCGCTTTCACTTTCGCTCGTGGTTACTTCTCTCAATTGGGCCTCCGCTCAGGCTCCCTTATCTCAACTCGGTTCGTGACTGGTCCCGTTTTGGGCTTATTAATCTCAGATAGGCTACGCGCAATATCAACTAGGCTCGTTCTCACTCGCGCTCAGGCTTACTTTCCTTAATTAGGCCACCGCTCACTCGCGCTCGTTATCTTCAATACGGCTCGAGGTCACACAGGATTGTGCTCAATTATTGAGCCCAAGCCCAGTTAAGCGCGAATTTCGGAATTGAAAGCGCTATGCTTGCAACTTTAGACATCTCTAACGAGTGAGCGCAACATCCGTTGAAGGTAGTGAGCTCAAGCAAACTGAAGTGGAGTGAAACTTTAAGTTTAACATCCGATGGTAAGGGAGGCGGTGATGATGATAATGAGTGAAATGGTGAAATGAATGAAAAAAAAAGAGTTGGGTTAAACGGGATAAGCACAAAGAACCCCCCCCCACACACACACACACACACGATTTGGTCAGAACAAGGCCCACCTGGAGCGAGCTGGAATCAATCCAAAGATCCTATGCATCAGAGATGATCATCCCATCACTGACCCACCGTGTCCATCCTACTCGAGATATTTTAATGCAAAATAGCCTTGTTTGAAGTGAACACTTGAGATTAGTAAGCATAAGCTCAATTGAGAGAAATGAGGTCGTGCAAGTGAGACTAATAAACGCGAGCGCTATTGAAATGAGTGAGTGCGAGCACAATTGAGAGAACTGAGACAAACGCAAGCAAAATTGAGATAAGTGAATGCAAGCCTGTGACAGAAGTGAGCCCGAGCGTGAGTGAGTGTGAACTCGTATGAAATTAGTGAACGCAACCCCAATTGAAAAAAGTGAATCCGAGCACGCAAGAGAAAAGAGTCCGAGCAGAAGCGAATGCGAGCCCAATTGAGATTAGTGAGCACGAGCCCAACTGAGAGAAGTATGCTTGTCAGGATGAATGTTTTGGATGATATACTGTAAATAATATGCATGACGTTATTGCACATGCTTCTCGGCAATAATCCTATAATCCCCTCTTAGGTTTATCCTCTAACTAAACATTACTGTTTCCGTGATTATGTGAACTTAGTTTCCATCTTCAACAACAATGGCATTCCTGCCTCGCTTTAGAATAAAATATTAAAAAGTTTGGTCTATGAAGAATCGTAAAAATCAATAAAAATAAGACAATACTTTGAGTGGGTTCGAACTATAGTCCCGTAGATTCGTATTCCGCTGCCTCAACCATTAAACCACGACCACTTTGCCCTAACCCCTGAATACTTGTCATTGACATTTTTACAGAAAATAAATGTCCCCACTTCAAATCTTTTATGATAATTTTCTTTGTTTCATAATTTCATATTTGAATTTACAACTTCTGCCCTCTCACGTATTGTACTCCAGATTTTCATTGTTTCTCTCCACAAAACTATAGCATTCTCTAATTTAATTCTTATATTCTCCACATAATCAGTGTAGGAATCTGAGTCTCACAAACAGGTGTCCATTTACTTCTTTGACAAATAATACATTAAAAATCTAAAGTATTCAAGTTAAAAATACATCCGCAGACAGTGTTCGATGTATGTTGGTATATATTGCCGCCATACAGTCTGTATTTAACATTTTTCCGCACCTCAATATCAATAAATATTATTGTAGAAAATCTGAGACAGTGAAGTGACTAATCAGTATTTAAGTGGAAGTGGAAATCAGTACGCAATTTATGTTGTTTCTTACTTCCTTTTTTTTTTTTTTTTTTCCTTGTTTTAAAATTTGAATTTTTTTTCTAAACTCAACTCCTCCTAATCTTTTACGCCCAGGTGACACTTATACAAGAGAAAATTATTGATCACATCTGTTGACTGCCTATCAACTAACAACTCATGAACTAAAATATTCAAACTGCCAAACTCAAGAATAATAATACAAGTTCGTCACAACTATGAAACGTGCATAAATTTACTGCGCTGGTAGTTAGGATGATAAGCATTAAAAACTAGGTAATTTTAGAAGTTAATTGACAATGGAAAGCTTTCCAAACTACGATAAAATAATACGACATCTACAATGGAAGAAGGGAAATAATGATTATTAATTCACTCTTAAAATGTTAATTACCTCTTTCTAGCCACTGGCGTCTCTGGCATGTAAAATTTGGGGGGACATCAAAGAAACTGATTTAAATGGTACTACCTAGCCCACCTGTTTATTATCTTCGATTCCATTTGTTACCTTTCTTTTTACCTTCACGAACCCCCTGAGGTATATCAAGAACTTGTTATAATCGTTTCACAGCCTGAAAATTATATTCCAAATAAATATAATTATTATTATTTATATGTTATTCTATCGTTTGTAAATAAATTAAATTAGAATAAAATATTGAATATTTTGTACTTCAAAGTATTGGTGGGACGTGTCCCCCACCCCTTCACCAGAGACGCAAGTGTTTCTAGCCAAACAAATTCTTACTTGAACACTTACAAATGCAAAAATCTTGTGTTATATCCATTATGCGCATCTGAAATTTCGAGAACTGGTGTGTGTGTATATATATATATATATAATTGCTACCCAGGATCATGGCTAATGTTAACTCTATGCGTGAATACGGCCCTGTCCGCATGTCTTTTTTAGTTCAATACCAGTGTGGGGCACCGTGAATTCGGTAATTACGGTAAGTGTGAGGTAGAAAGAAACATATATATCTGCGTTTTACATTTGATAACTGGCTTGACCAGGCAAAAGTTTAGGAAAATAGATTATCTGAGCTTCGTATCCACTACGAACATATATAATAATAATATTCTAATAGTGAACCAACTCTGGAATTTCTATACACAAAAAATATCAACATATATTATTTCAAATACAGTATTTCCGGTATTTTATTTTTATTTTGGACTATAGTTCTTAATTACATCATTACAAAATCATAGCAAGGACAAGAAAAAAATGTCCAGTCTAGTTTTTGAAAAACAATTAATACAATAATAATAACAACAAAAAAGCACCATTCGGTTTACAATAAGTCATCGTTAAAAGTTACTAACCAAAGCTTTGAAAGTAACTTCAAACCAAACTTTCAAACGTAATGACACATTTCTTTAGAAATAGATGGAATAAAATTAACATTCGATAATCATTCTCCAGATAGTCCAACGCAATTCAGCCTAATTCAAATCTTCAAGCTTCTGGAGTCTAGTCACATTTGTCTCGTTACTAACAGACTGACACTATTATTTCCTTCTCAACCTTTTTCCTAGCAAATTGACAAGTACTTTTTCTTTTTTTAATTTTCCTACTATTTGTTGTTGTTTTACGCTGTAGTAAACAGTGTACTTGTAGCTGTTGTAGCTGTCCACAAGAAAACTATTCTTAAAACTTCGCATTCACTACTTGATCGAATTAAATTACGCTGACGAAAACATAAGAATTCCTAATGAACAGTACCTTCTTGCTCCACAACTACAATATGGAAGATTTTTCTTAATTAAGAAAAAAGTCAGCGGAAGTTACTGGGTATTCTGTTTAACATATCCTGACACACACACACACACATTATTATAATTATCTTCTTTTTTTTTAACTCACAATGGACACATTCCATATTTTGATACTTCTAGCATTTGAACACATCTGTTCACTAATAACAGAAGTAATACTAAGGGGGGAAAATATAGAGATGAGTGGCAATCATTTATTCATCAGTCTATTGTTTTTTTAGGTGCCTAAGAACAATACACAATGCACCATCAAAATAATATCACATTTAGCCAATAATAAAACCTCAATTGCTTGCTGATTATGAGATCACCACACCCACACATTTTATTTTTTCATAACAGGGTTGTTTATTCTTTTGTATTAATTGTATGTATATACGGTAAATATTAATGAAGGTATAATAGGTATGTTTGCATTATAACTCACAGCTGTTCGACTTGATTAAATAGTACACACATTTATGGAATTTCTTTTTTCTTGTGTCCTTAAATTGCACATCGTTCATTTATATTTACAGTTAATTTCATTATCTGTGAACCAGTTTCCTTTTTGTTTTTCGTTTTCTTATTGTTCTGATGTAGTTTATTAAGTTGTATAGCAAATAAACAGAAAGTACTAAAAATCGCTGATAAATCTCAGCAGTAACAATATAAATAAAAATCTTCGTACACAGTAAGACCTACATGGCACTTTGTTTTATCCCCCCCCACATCTCATCTTCATCATTGACAGGAAGCTTTCATATTATTTTTATACATATATATAGGAACCACATTCGCAATAGTAAGTACAGTTCTCCTTTCTTTCTTTATAGTTTTCTTCAGGGTTCCTGCGTTTTTCTTTTATAAGCAGTCTTATGCCTGAAAAAAATAATCCCTCACGTTCGAAAAAAAAAGAACAAAAAATGGCAGTGACCTAAGTTTATAGAGAGCCTTTCATTCGTTGCCAATTTTTCCTGACATTTCGTCGTTATCTAGTGGTTCAATAGCTTCGTACGCTGCAGAGAAACCTTTACTGACTATTGTATCATCAGATCGAAATCGTACTAGAAGAGCTTCGTTGACAGATATAATTTCTGGTGGAATCTGTGAAAAGAAGAAAATACCCTCGTTAGGCTAAATTTTCATGACAATATAGAACAGTTGTTTCCTATGCTATGTCTAGCTGGACCACAAGTCGCTTGACACTAGCAATTATTCAGTTCTCAATTAACTGGAGTAGTAAGAGCCAATTGAGTGAACAACATTCGTTGTTCGTGAATAATACGTTTTAAGAAATTATTTTATAAAGAATTTAAATCTTTACATTAATTTTAAACGAATTTTTTGTCAAGTGACTTATATGACCCACCCTGTACTTCATCACAATAATACATATTTTAAAGTAACAACATTTTTTAACCATATTGCAAATATTAACATTTTTTAAATCCCGGAAAATTCTATTTTTGAAGTTCCAAAATTACTTCCCTCATTTCTTGCGCCATTTAGAAAGTGCTACCAATCATCACTGACTACGAATCTTGTCATCTGCACTACAGTTACACAATAATAATGTGTGATATCATACAATAACGATTCAGAGGATTAAGCCACAGAGGAAAAAAGGTCACCTCAGATTCCTATGAAAGTAACATTGTAAAGTTGTATGAAATCAAGACCATTCTCATAGTAATCCTAATGTAGTGAAGAGAGCAAAATGTGTTATGCGCAGCTGCAACAGAGAGCAATATGGTTACCACTATAAATCACATTTCTATGTAAGACACGTATTGCTTTGTTCTTGTTCTAAGGATGTGTCCAAAAACAATCGAACCTGAAAGAAAGAAACCATAAACCAGCCGGTATGAAGACATTATTACTGTCCTCGTTTACTGCAATCTTGCTATTCAATTCAATTCAATATTCAATTCTTTGCTTCTGCCTCTATATTCTAAATCAATTTGTTAGTAATACAAGGACTTCAAAATAATTGTAAAGTACATGAAATAAAGTCTACAGTTTAACGTTCTACAGCATTCCTATAGGCTAAAGGAGATTAATGATGATTGCATGCGATTGATGGTAAAAACATTATAAAGTGAGATAGTGGACGGAAACAAAACAATCCCGAAAAATCTCAATGACACGATGTTGCCTACCATAAGATCACATTCTCCGGAGTTTTCAAAGGTCATAAGTACATTATCTACTTTGTATATAAAAAATGGAAGATGTTAAATAATTTTGTAGGATGTTGGATACGTAAGCTTTTCTTGCATTGAATATAGTGGATGAAGACTTTTCTTATTTAAAGAAAATTACACTGAAACGATCCACGAAATGATATTATTATTAATATATTTTGATTCGATATTTGTAAATGGTAAATTGTACAGTGTAAAGTGTAATTCACATACTGTTCTTCGAAGTTCTAGAAGAGTCCCACCCATTTTTACAAAATAAATATGGAACGTTCATGAGGCTTCCATTGAAACAAAGGAGTACAGGAACAACTTGACTGGAAAATGGAATCGTTCTTTCAGTGTTCTTGTTTCAATCATCCATCTTTCTGGACAACGATTTGTAATATAAGGAAAGATCAAAGTATTGTGATAACTCAGATTATTTAAGCCAGGCAAGGATTGTATCCTACAAACGAAGGAAAAGGAAAACCATGAAAATGGATAAGAAGTTATTTGATTTATGTAAAGAAAATAACAGATAGCAAATATGATGTTTCAAACTTCTTAAAAGACTGTTTCTTAAACTACATATTAGATTTTGAGTATTTAATATCATAAATAATTTGACAAGTGTGTATACCTTACGTTATATACTATAAAATAATATGTTTTAAGAATTTTATATTGTAACTGATTAGACAAGGTAAATATATAATGTGATAGTGTATAATATGTATAATGTTGGATTAAAATGATTGATATAAGGATAGAGTGTATTAAATAATTTACAACAAAATGTATTGAAAACACTAAAAGATGACTGGAAATCATTGTGAATATGTCGTTATTGCATTCACAAGTTTATTGTGAATTCCTGACTACCACATTTACGGATGAGCTACGGATTATGGAAATACTGAAAGATGCGGCAGCAGTAACGAGTAGGTACTATGTGATTTACATAAATTTAATAATTCGTAAACATGTTCAAAAAATGACGATAACTATCCCAAATATTTATGTCTTTCATTTGCGTGCTTTGTCCGCTGATATGAAAGCCCTGGTGAGCTTTTATCCGCTTACACGAAAACTCTAGTGAGCTTCTGTCCGTTTATATGACAGCTCAGGCAATGTCAGTGGGCTTATGTCCACGACCCTTGGAATGAGTGAATCAACTTAAGCATAGATCGAACATACTCTCTTTAAATTACAAAAATATATGCTCAGTAGTTTCTATTTTGAAGCTACTGATAAAATTATGTATGACCTTTATTAACGACACTGTATGACACGACACTGTATATTCATCGATACATTCAGCTAAACATAAAAGTTTGGGAAAATTTTGTTGCACTTGCTGAGAAACCCTTATTATCGGTTGCCTAGTAATAAAAGTAATTGTGCTTCTATAACTAAGATTTTGTCAGCAAAGTCAAAGACAGAATTTTTCCTTTATGTTTTGTTTCGTTTGTTGTAGAACAACTTGTATCAGTATGCCATGTTGAACATTATGCTAACGATACTGCATAGCTATATATACAGTACATATATTAGCTTTTTGATTCGTTTGATTAGGTATATTCAAAAGTATGTTGAGATATTAAGTCAGACTACAGTACTATTAATTATGAAAACAACAAATTATTTTATTTTATGAAGTCTTTATAAGTTTAATATTTACCGAGTTTCCACAATAACGTCCATAAGAAGGAGCTCCTGAATCAAGACCAGAAAACACTTGAACATAATCATAGCCACAATCCTGTTCATCCTCAACTTCAAATGTTAGAAATCGGAGATGTACATTCCGTCCTGGAGGAGCCTCTATAGCCCAATCACAGTCTACTTTATTCTCGTAATTATGGTCCCCATATTTGGAATGAGAATACAAGTGCTTCACTCTGTCCGTTGCTTGAAGATGGCCACCACATACTGAAAGAAGAAAAAAAAGTATGTTGTATTAAATCAAAATAAACTACTGGCGTTTGTGGTATGTGATTCTCATGTCCATTTTTCAAATCTAAATATTTATAGAATTCTTTCGATTTTATTACCAATAAACGCCAATACGAATTCAACGTCACGTTTAGTTTTCTTGATGAACAAACTCCATAGCTCTGGATAAGTAGCTTAACAAATAAAACACAGTTCTGACCAGAACAGAATGAAATATATTAAAAACTATACTTACAATGTGTTACAGTTTCAAGGACCTAACATTCTCTTCATCAGAGTGTTGGTGTCTGATGAAGAGGACGTTAGGTCCTTGAAATTGTAACACATTGTAAGTATAGTTTTTAATATATTTCATTCTGCTCTGGTCAGAACTGTGTTTTATTTGTTAGTTTTCTTGAACTGTCGAGGATTTTATATGTTATTTTCTTTAATTATTTATTTTATTTTATTTTATTAATATTATGTATTTATTTATTTAGAAGTTGACAAGGAAGAAAAAGCATTCATTTTTTAAATTGCAGAATACCAACATAAGTAAACTGTAATTACAGGTAGATGCCTTCCCAAAAATTGAAAGCCTATATCTTACGATATGTATCTAACCTATTCGTCTCGAAGAAAAAATATCTACAATTATATTGTCCGTCAAAAAGTTTAATCTACAGGAATATTTATATAGACAGATACAGATATGAACGATTTATTGTATATACTTGGTCTAAGTGGAAAGTTTTGTGGCAGGAGCCGCCACTTGTTAGTTTATTGTGTCCTTCAAATATCCTGAAAAGGATTCCTTTGTCCGTAGTCACTGGAGCTTCACACCCGCTAAACAAGAATGTATTCGTGGATTTGAATTACTTTTCCAAAAACACTTTACTAGAACACATTTTCTTTGCTTTTTAGTGCAGAATTATCCGAACCTCTTTACGATATACAATTACAATGGCGCTTTGTTTCATTCTATAAGCTATTTAATTTATTAAAAATAATTCTGTATAATTTTTATTTATACTATTTTATTAAAGGACAAGAAGGAAGAAAAAGTAATCGTGACGGGGACATATAGCCTCGTTGCTGACGTCCCCATTAACCCCCATTCATTCATTCAAGAAAAGGTAAATACCATTTCTAATGGAAGGAATCTATTAATGTTGAATAGGAAATCGTTTATATTCTACTAGACCCTTCGTGGCCAAATGGTTAGCGCATGGTACTTCCCATGCGTTTGGTTTTGGATTCGATCTTCAATAGAAGTGATTGTCTCGGTGCTGGAAACGAACAGTAGCATTGCAAACAATCAATCAAACACAGATACTCGTGGAAAGCACAACAAATTGGGCAAAATATGGTAAAGTTAACTAAAAAATAAAATATGCCCAAGGAAAGTTAGCTTGATAATTTTTAACTTATACGATATACAAAATCTTTACCTGTTGTATGACTTGCTAAGAATCCTTTCCTTTGAACTGAAGCGTCTGACTTAAACACCATATACATTTGATTACTTGTTGCTACAATAGGATGAGGAATTTTGGAGCCACAAAAGCGGCCTAAAGTGTGGTCTTCTGTGCTGTCTCCATCATATAATACAATATGATCATATGCACACTCTTGATGCGGTTCCATCTCAAATTGATTAAATATCTGCAATAAAATAAATACGTTATAAGAAATTTAAAGAAAAAATATAAAATAAAATGACGTTAAAATTTAGTTTCTTTTTCATTAATATTTAAGACATGAATTTTCAAACCACTGTATACCAATGTTATGTATGTATGAGAAATCTAAAATTTATGAAAAAAATGGAAAAAAGTTTTAGAAATGCACGTTTCATTACTGGAAGTTCAAAAAACTAATCATTTTTCTTGTGCAAGCTTATAATTGCTATTTTGATATTTTAACTTTAAAATTATAATAATTAGGATGATAAAGAGAGTATAGGGGAAATGTCTTTGTTTGGCACAATTCTACAAATAGTAGATATTTTTTTAAAAATGATACATGTTTAACTTCGTTGAACATGACTATAAAGTTCTCTTTAACATTAACATTATAAAGGACCAAATCTGTTACTGTCAGTTTGTTTTATTTTTATTAATTGTTCAATATTCTATTTGATGTTTTCTGTATAATTTATATTATATGTTGCTTGTTGCTACTTGATTCTACACAACGGTGGTTTTAGAATTCATGAACAAGGGGTGCGATAAGCAGTCCCCTCCTTCGTATATTTACACAGAATGAAAATCGATTACACAATTTCACACCGTCTTTTATATATTACAAAATCTTTACTAAATGACGTGACTAATGTACAATTTACTGCAAAAGCAAATCCATTTTTGTGAAGTCCTTAACTTATTTTTGTTCTCACTGCATTTCAATAATTTTAAAATTTCTTGACTTCCCATTGATCAATTGATAGTTCATATAATAAAATTTTCTTGTGGATTTCTCTACTGATAGATAATATATTATACTACTTTTTCTAGTAATTGTATTTATAGTATCTTATTCTTACGTGACTTTTATGTAAGCTTAATAATACAGTACAATTCAAATGCGAAGTAATTTCCTCATTGGTTAAAAGTGGTGCGAAATAAGTCATATACTCTATTGTGAAATGCGCCAACCTAATTGAGCAGATGTTCGGATGTTTTTTGGAATAAAAGATGTAATGATCTTTGTGATCTTCTGTATTTGAATTGGACTATTCGTGGATCGGTAACCTAACTGAGACTAGGCCTATGCAATATTATATTGATATATTTGTATATCTACTTAATGTAGTTCGGTGCGTGTGATAATAAATAAATGGTGTGTGGGCTAACTTCTTTGTATTGATTAGGCTTACACAGTACTATATGGTATACGCTCTTAAACCATTGAGGAGTAATCAAAGCATATCCGAATTAAACATAAATCAATATGACAGAACAACTTTGAAGTTATACACCATTTAGGATTTACTTTTCAACAAATAGCAGTAAGCAGTTTGTGTATTCTATATTGTTCATTTTTGGTGTATTTGTTATAATAACTGGTAAGGCGCCCGATGTAAAATAAATAAAAAAAAAAAAAAAAAAACAATGTTTCTAATCCAACAAGCTGTTTAAATAGAACGTAAGAGCAGCAAATATGACACGAAAAATGTGCACGCTGTTGTGTGAGAGAACCTAGAACACCTCAAATCCGTTTCCCAATAATGACGTATTGTTGGTATGTTAAGGGCCCAAGGGAACTGTTGCTTTTCCATTTAATATAGGATGCCTTACCAGTATAGAGCCCAAACGAATCCAACAGCTTTTCACTCTTTTTATTTTCTCGTGTCTTTATCGTAACGGAGTTTTCCTATGACCCCGGATTTCTTATATACCCAGCATATACATCTATATAGGTTATAATTCTAAATCTACGTGTGGCAGGTGAACTTATGAATTCTATAGGCAAATGATTAGTTAGTTTATATATTCAATACATGAAAACAGGTTAAATTTTCTATGTATGTTTATATTTATAATTTATTTTATTGTTTAGTACTCACTAGTTTTATACGGTGACCGGGTGTAGTAGTAAAATGCCAGACACAGTCCTTCCGACTTGGGTAGTAGTCTGGATAATTGGGACTAGAGATCTCTCCACTCGGAGCTGTTATTTCATACTTGCAGCCTCCTTCTTTGCAGTCGTGGCCATTTTCATGCAATGTGAATCCATTATGACATGAACATAAATAGGAACCAATTGTATTCTTGCAATCATGTTGACACCCGCCGTTGTTCGTAGCACATTCATCCATATCTGTAACAAAGGAGAGAAAGAATTAGTAAATCCCCGTCAATTATTCTTAATTACATCTCAGTTTAATTAAAATACCCTTTAACTTCAATCAAAGTTTACTAGCTCGAGATATCTGTTTGTGAATTTATGTGAATAGTACTACGTATTCAAGAACTGAAAACGCATTTTTTTAATGATTGAAATACGCACAACTGATTATAAAAAAACAATTATAAAGCATTTCAATTAGGAGAATGATAATTATGAAGATTATTTATTCTTATTAAAAGGTTATTCTAGTTTTGCAAGGACAAGATGAAAAAGTAGAGATCAAGAATACAGATTTTTAACGTGGACGTCCGGTAGGGACGAGGAGGTGCAAGAGAGCTATAATCCCTCAATAGAATTAAAGTAAATCAATAATTTGAATTAATTTTCCGGGAATGAGCAATATATTCTAAATTTATTACTCCAATATTTTCTTTATTTCTTTAAGTTTCCAATTTCTGTCGTAAAAGTATTTGTAATACTACGAGGTCAGCAAAATACTAAAGCATCCGTCTTTTTGCTGAAAACTATGCTGTGAATACTGTGATGATATACAAATCAGCTCCTGGGGGACTTCTTTCCATGTACCTTTCCTTCTATCGCGAGATGAGTTCAGTATGTAAACAGGCGATTCTAATAATAAATAGCAAACGTCTCAGTCTGTGCGTTCCGCTAACCATAATTATAAACAGTCACGCTAACCATAATAATAAACAGTCACGCTAATCATAATAATAGTCAAGCTAATCATAATAAACAGTCACGCTATTCATAATAATAAACAGTCACTCTAATCATAATAATAAATAGTCACGCTAATCATAATAGTCAAGCTAGCCATAATAATAAACAGTCACGCTATTCATAATAGTAAACAGTCACTCTAATCATAATAATAAATAGTCACGCTGATCATAATAATAAACAATCACGCTAATCATAATAATAAACAGTCACGCTACCCATAATAATAAACAGTCACTCTAATCATAATAATAATAAACAGTCACACTAATAGAGGTTGCTATCTGCGCTATCGCTTGCCTCTATAACGAAATCCTTGAATAATTGCATAATTATGGTATAAAGTGTGGGATGATTGATGGGCAAACTATAAAATAAGAATATTAAATGTAAACAATTACATCTTTTAATTAAGCACGGTTTTAGCCTATAATGAACAGTGGATCCAAGGTTTGGGCGGAATAGCTAGTAAATATTTAGGACTGCAAACTTTGCAAATCCTACGCGGATGCCTATGGACCCTATTTTTTTTTTTCTTTTTTTTTTTCTCGTTGTAACATAACAGTAAATAGTTCGGATTTTTCTTCTCTTCAGAAAAGTAGAATACTCACATTGAACTTGATTTGGGACCAATGTACTGAATATTATAGCTCTAATGTCTGATAAACAAAGCTGAATAGTAACAAAGTGCTCTACAACACAAGCCTAATTTTGATTCTAAGACTAGAAAATAGAAAGTACTTACTCATCCTTCTCCCTTTCTCTAAGGCTTCGTTACTGATCTTAAAACAGAACAAAAATATAGTCTACAATGTTATTCTAATAGGATTATATTGTAAAACATGTTACCTAATGTATTTTCAGACATTAGGTTCCATGTGCAACAGACGACGCTATTTATCAAATCAACCGGCATAGTACATAGTTATCTCAACCACTCCAATTTCGTAGCTGACAATTTCAAGATGAAATTCAAGTTTAATCTTGAAATGACAGCTTGACCACAGTGTTCGCTGAATTAATACAAACTCTTTTGTCATTCTCAATTTTCTTCAATTATAAAAGAGAAGTACCTATGAATGATATTTGCAATGTTATAAGTACAATCAAAGAAGCATTACCTGTAAAGAACACAGCAGCAAAACCAGACTTCTGAACTGAGTTATCGGACGTGAATTCAATCCTTAAACTGTTGCCTTCGGAAGTGACTACAGGTGGCAATCGTGAACCACAGAAGACGCCATGCTTTCTCATCTCATTCTCTCCCATTTTGCTGTGAATCTCAACGCTGTCGTATTCACATTCTTGCTAGATATAAGAGAAGAGAAGTTACAGAAGACAAAGCCACATCTTGAACTCGTGTTAATTTCAACCTTTATCAAGAATGTGAAGTAATAATATCTGTTTCTGCACAAGTGATATATACCCTTTTGCAAATATTAATATAATGGCACAATACAGAACCATAAGTCCTGCTAATCAGTGGTGAGATATGAAGCATTCATTATAGTTATTTCTGCTTCACCAAGCAAATATACCTTTACAAATAGCTAAAATTAAACACTATCATCCACCCATTAAAATAATGCTCTTCTAAATATAATCTTAACAAATAAATATGCCAAAATTGATAGTGTATTTGTTTAATATTCTTTGTCGGTAGGACAATGACCAGTGATTTATAACTTTGAATCTATATGCTAATTAATTACATAGATATTTAAGATTTGCAATACGTATTTACTGCTAATTAAGATGGTTAATTACGTAGAAAAAGTACAACACTATTACTTATCTACATAAATTCTCGGGGATAGAAATCGTTTATTTAAAACATACTGCAGAATATAATTCACAGTGAGTGTCAACTATTTTCTACATAGAGCTTAAAATATATATAGTGTGTAGGTTCTTTCTTCGCTTTTCGTACAGCAGTGATGTAATATGTATATGGATATATATATATATATGTGGGATTAAATTAGTACATTTCAAAGCCGTAAATGAAGAAACCTTAAAGCATCAGAAAATGATAATGAAAAGAGGCAACTACTTCCTATGCAAATCATTGAAAAAACAGGATTAATGAAAATGAAAACAATTTAATTTGAACATTAAATTTTGGTGTGGAAAGATTGTGTCTACAGTTGTAAAGTTGTTGAACTTGTTTAACAGAACATTAACTGTGCACCATCTAACATATCCGGATACGAAGTTACGTTGAAAATTAACTCCAATCATTCTGCCATTAAATCTTTGGAACAATTAAACTTAATTTGAACTCCAAACATGATTTATTCTTCTTTAATACATCTTAAGTCCCCTTTTGCTATTTAATCGAACAGAAGATTACAATTAATCTACTAATACTAATAACGGCTAAAAACCTATTGTCCCCAAAATTCCTACCTAAAAAGTCAACCATAGCCTATTCCCTAACACATCAATTTTATGCAACAAGGCATTTGTTTCTTTTATGATAACTTTCATCCACCTAACATTTCTTCTCCAGTTTGCTCCGTAAAGTTGATTTTTACAGTAGCCAAACTTAATAATATAGAATTTACAAGGAAAACTACGAGAAAATACTTAGCTCATGTAATAAAAATATTAGTGAAATAAAAGAAAGAATAAAGAAAAGAAGTTACTAAGACAAAACAAGTGAAAATTAAACAGCTCACTGTGCAACAAATGATTTTTCATGACTTGTTAAAACAATGTATCACAGTTGTTCTAAGTATTTGTACCACATTTCTTTCTGTTTTATGCATTCGAGTTCTATATCATTTTGTACAAATGTTCATGTAATTTGGTGTGCAGAATAATAAAATCATAACGAAGAAAATCATCGAAATAAAAAATATATTCAACACGTTAAAATGTAATAAGACAAATGTCTGGCACACCGTTGTTTACTTAATAATGAAACTAACTTTATTATAATGAGTTTTATTATTTCAACACGCTATTTTCTAAATGTTAACAGAATCATTTTTACATTCCACTGAAACCCTTGTCTTATCTGAGAAATATAACCAAGCATTACTTTTAAGAGCTCAACGTCAGTCTCTAATATGAACAAACCAAATAAATTAACAAAAATTTAATAATAGCCTATCTAGATGAGGAAATCAGTCTTACTTACATTATTTCCTTCCAGGTCAAAATGTGTAAAGTTGAGCGTAATTCTATACTGCGGCTTCGCTCTTATTTCCCAAATACAATTCTTGTTAGCAGGATAGGCATCAGGGAAGGAAGGACTTGTGATGGTACCATTGGATGCCTCAAATACTCCTCCACACGCATCTGTATTTGTAATTAAGTGAAAAAACAAATAACGAAATAACATATGTTAGTATAACCAAAATAAAATCAAACTTGTAACTAATTAGAAATGCTTGCGCTTAGCTTAGATTAAAGCAAATGTTACATTA
Organism: Thermobia domestica; assembly: GCF_964235325.1. Lineage (NCBI taxonomy): Eukaryota > Metazoa > Arthropoda > Insecta > Zygentoma > Lepismatidae > Thermobia > Thermobia domestica. Next base: position 232,313,554 of record NC_137454.1, on the reverse strand, counting down.
TAGAAATGTTTCTAAAAGATTCGTAACATATGTTATATACTATTATATATATTTTAAAGTTTAACCAAGGTAGCTATTTCCTAGTCATTTTAGTATTTCAGTAATCATTTAAATAGTAATTATTCAGAAGGGCAATTACAAATCGTAACGTTTTAACGAAAACTCAGTTAATCAACAATCTTTAATTCTTTCAATTACATTTCATTTCAATATATGTTAAGAACATACACAATAAGATGTTGGTATATCTAGTAAATAAATAAAGATTGTTGCATTTTCAGAACGATTCTTGTTGATTTAGATAATAATAAATAGTCACATCACTGTAATTTTACATGTAAGGAACTTAGGAAAGTATTATCTTTCTTACCAAGCTTGAAAAATTCCATGATAAATATTTTCATTTGCAATCAGTCACTGAAATATGATGAGTATGTCTGGCACATCTAATAAGTAAAGCAGTCACTGAGTCTTGTTGACTTAGATGAGGTTTCAGGATTAGGATTAGCATTTAGATTTCTGAGCTCATGGCATCTATGACCATACTAGCCCGTCACGTATGAGGGATGACATCTCTCGGTGATCCATTATCCAAGTAGGGAAGAAAGAAAGCGGTCTGGGACCTGTATGTTAGGTCCATCCCGGCATTTGCCTGGTGTGAATGAGGAAGAGCCAGGTAAACCTCACTCAGAATAGCTGGCTGAAAAAAGTTTTTACACTTTTTCGACCGAGTGTCTCCGCCGGTAATCTTATAGGTGAGGTTTCAGTCACTGGTTGCATAACAATACCTTAGATCAGACCTTCTCAACCTATTTTATATCAGGACCCTATTTATCGCATTCTCTTGCCAGCAACTCCACTAAGTTATTTTCGGTTTGTAATAAGTTTTCTTGATTATTGCTACTTATCGGTTGTGAAGCCTAGTGAAATGACATCAGACTTAAATTCCCCACTAGCCATCATTTTGAATTGGCATTTTAATGTGCAGTGTTTATCGTATTTGTATTTCTCTTATCTCAACAAGCAACTTTTTATCAGTTTCATTCTTCTTTTATTCCAATTACTTTTAACCGATTCTTTATTTGTTTAATACTCTTTGCTAATATGGTATTTGATATTGTTGTTTAATATTGTATTTGGCAATGACTACGGAAATAAAACTATATCTATCAAAATAAGAAGACCAAAATAATCTTTAAAAATATATAGTTCCGCTACTAGTTCATAATTGCGTTTGTCATTTTCACTTCCCCTTATCGTGACCACTATGTACTCCTCTCGCGATTCTCCAAGGGGGTCCCGACCCCAAGATTCAGAAACCCCGCTCTAAATCACACAGCCACTGTCACTGGACAACACGACTCTTACTCTCATGTAGATAAATGAATTACTACTGAATATTCTTAAATGGATTTTCACTTATGTATATTTAGAAACATATTCAAATATAGATATAGAGCTTTCAGGATTCGATGAAGGTTGAATGAACTATTAGTCAAACGAACAAACAATGATTCTTGTTTATATAATTTCATACCCTAATACTATAGAAATACCATGAAATGTGAAGGTGTTTGTATATTAATAAAATGAAATTATCAGCAGTTCTAAGATAATGGGCAACATACAAACATTGCTATCATTTTGAATATACAGCAACATAATTAATGAAAAAACAGTTTACTTAATCATTATTATTGTACGCATATCGTGCATGATTCATAAGTATTTCTACTCTTTAATAAGCTTCAATACATTTTAGATTAGGTAAATAGTAAATATGGCACACTTGTTCTATGTTGTAATTTTAATACATGATAAAAGAATCAAGTAATCTGCAATATATTCCTCACAGCAGTATGAAGTTCAAACTATTGGACCAACTCATCATCCTGTAGCTCAATTGATAATATATGTATTTACAAATCTTCGTGTAGATTATTACAGGTCTGAAATTTTAAATATTCAATAATAACGTAGGATAAGCATTATGTTTGGCATACTTCTTTAACAGTCAAAAAAGCTACTACAGTAATAGTATAAAGAATACATATAATAAATGTGAAAAATCATAGAACATAATAAACTATAAAGGAGAAAAGACAAATATACAGAGTGGTCCAAAAGTGTGAAAACATCCAAATAAAAGACAGGATTTTAAAAGAATTGCAAAAATAACACTGTAAGTTATTAGTACAGGTGAGGAAAAAGTTTTAGGACATGTGATGTCGAGGATCGCCATCTTGAAATTCGCTATTTTGAATTTACTTTCATTTTCTTAAATTGAAATCATATGTTGTGATATCTTGTTCTCATTTGAAATTTTCTCAGGAAATGCTGTATTTGTCTTTGCTTTATCATTTACCATAACGTACTTATGAATGTCTTTTGTTTTCTTGGTATCGTTTCAGAGACTAAGATACCATGACTATGACCAGGCAGAACGCATTAAAATCATTTGAATGTCAGGAGAGGAATGAAGCACAAGGGTCGTTGCTGATGATTTTAAAAACCTCATACAGATAGGGCACTAATTAACCATAAAACAGTAAGCAGTTTGATCAAGAAATTAAGGGAAACAAGGCTCGTGACCAACAAACCAAAATCAGGTAGGCCATGCGAGCGACTAATGAAATAACGTCAATAGCAGTATTGGCAGCATTTAGCAGGAGTCTGAATCGAAGCACTTGTCGTTTGTCCCAGGACTGTGGTGTTAGTCGCACATTCATAATGTGTGTTTTGTTCCTGCATAAATGGCACCTCTACAAGCTGCTAGTGCATCAGCACCTGTTAGAGAACGACCCTGATCGGCGTTTGGGATTCGCGGAATGGGCAACAGAGCAAATACGCCAAAATTCCCATTTCGCCTACGACGACTTATTCACAGATGAGGCCAACTTTTACTTTGTTATAAGGTGAACAAACAGAATATTCGCTACTGGTCGGTATCAAATCCCATTTCTTAAAAATTGGTAGTGTGTGAGGGACTCGTGTTTGGGCCCTTTGTTTATCAATGGCACCTCTTAACAGCAATCGAGTATTGACGAATGTTGAAAGAAGATATCCTGCCATCTCTCTTATCTGACGAAGACATTCCCTGTCTTCTACTAATACAATGATGTCCCTCCGCATTACGGAAACTGTATTCGTGAATATTTGGATGTGCAGTTTCCCAACTCATTGATCGATAGACATGGTGCTGTAGAGTGGCCGCCATGTTTCCCTGACCTCACTCTCCTAAATTTTTATCTTTGGGGACATTTCAACTCCCTTGTGTATTCAATAAAATTTGGGATATTGACCACCTAATGGAACGCATAACAAACGCGTATGCAAGCATACATGAAAGCACTTTAGGTAAGGTTTTTGATGAATGAAAAAAATAATGACTCTGACAATTCAACTAAATGGATAACCCATCGAACACATCCTTTAATCGGGAGAAATGTGTGGTATGTGACTAATATGAGAACCAAACAGTCATAACTTCATTACGGTAAGTGATAAAGAAAAAAACAAAGCATTGAAGTCCTGAGAAAAATTTCACATTAGAATAAGTTATCACAACATATGGTTTATATTTAGGAAAAAAAAATTGAATTCAAAATAATTTCAAGATGGGAATCATCGACATCACATGTCCTAAAAGCTTTTTCCCCACTTGTACTACTAACCTACAATGTTACTGTTGCAATTCTTTTAAAATCCTACGTTTTATTTAAGTGTTTCCACTTTTGGACCGTTTATATATATAACGGATGTTCTAAAAATGGCGCTCACGGACCACAAAGCACTATTCTACAGGCCAAAATAAAGCGAAAATGTTATATGATGGTATGTCTTCCGAGGCCTCTTTCAGCCGCTATAGGAAATCAAAATTTCACAATGTGGCAACGTCGCAGATTAACTTAGAGCCATTGGCATTATTCTACGAATACAACAAACAGTTGAATCGATTGCTACATTAATAAGAAATGCTAGTGTCAATCAATGTTGACTTTAGCTGCCATCTAGAAAGAATCGATATAACTATTTGATAGATTGGTAGATCTAATCTATGGTTCTTTATTTGCGACGTTGGCACATAGTGCAAGTTGTGTCTCCAGACGAGGACTCGAAACATATACAATTATATATCTTTTTTGCTTTATTTTGACTTGTAGAATAATGCTCTATGATCTGTGGGCACCATTTTTAGAACACCCGATATACTTATTAACGAAAATAACGTTACTATAAGTGATCCAAAATTGGTTTCCGAATACTGAACTACTATTTTTGTACCGCTGAAAAAAAAAAAAAAAAAAAAAAAAAACTATTTTATTCTACTGCTAGAGCAGATAAATGATCTAGACCTAGAGTACAAAGTAAATGATGCCAAGAGGAGTCAGTACTAACCTTCACAATGTTTTTTATCCGAATGAAGTTCAAATCCTATTTTGCAAGCGCACTCGTACCCTCCGAGAGTATTAATGCATATGTGTTCACAGCCATGATTAATTAGGGCACATTCATCAAATTCTACATAGAGAAAAAAATATTTATAAATATAATACTGCACATAAATTGTAATATTACTGTATAGTTTATTATAATACAGACACCATTAAAAATAAAGTACAGAGTTACATTTTTCTCACACTGAGTATCTTGAATTTTTTCCTTGTAACAAAATTTTATAAGCATGAAACCTGCCGGGAATTTTTTAGTGTACTAACAAACGAAATTACTTCGTTATTTTGCACCGACAATTCTGTACAATATTTCCCGAACTTCTCCAAAATCTCTTTGTTAAATTCACGCTTCGATTATTGATACCATAAAATTCCATCAGTCTTCCGCTAGAGAACGCTAGTACAACTTCATGCAGTTTTCCGTTTCATGACATGATAGCATACAAAGAGCGAAAAATGTGAGTCTATAAAGAACAGAGTCTAGGACAGTGTTATTAGGAATAAGGTTTCGAGTGGGCATGCTAAATTTTCATGTGAAAATTGTATTTTGATTAGAAGTATTTTGTACTATCCAGTGGTTTGTGGACAAGATTGGGGCAGGAAAGGATTTCTACAAATGATGAGTACTGACATTTGTTTCAAGGTAATTTGGTAGGAATAATGTAAAACAGGTGTGTGTTTTACGAATGGCCAAAGCGAAAGCTCAGGAACGTTTTATATGGTAAGCGATTTTTAATTTAATACTTTGCATCTTGTTGTTGTTCGATTTTATGTGTATTGTAGCTTCACGTGCCTATTCTTGATCTTGAAGTTCACGTCTAGAATAGTGTGCACAAGAAAGGGTTTTTCTCCCCTGTACCTCTCTTTGATAAATAAGATTTATTATTCGAAATCTAAAATGTCTATTATTTAGGTCGAAAATAAATAAATACATTAATAAAAGATGAGTTACTGAGAAAATAACATTTGAAGTACAACGTGCTATTAAGAACCAACAACACAGAAATACAACCGAAAACACATTTAATCATTCAAAAACTTGGATTGACGAAATTAGAACTCATATTCTACAGATACAATATCAAAGTGACATTAATCCCCCAAATAATACAGAAGGATGATCCGTCTATGTGTGTCCGATTTTGATGTCTCACTTTAATAAAAAATCACGGGACAACCATCGATTACTCTTCATGTGAGCACCATGTGTCTTGAAAATAGTCCTGCACTGTAACTTCTATTGTAGGAGGTTCCGTTGAACTACAGGAACGTGGATCTCGAGCCTCATCTTCTGGCAGGCTTTCCAGAGGCCACAGACAACGGTGACACGACGAGATGAAAGTGCTCTTGAAACTGGCATCAGGTGACTTTACTGATATGTCCGGGAAAAGAATAGCCTGGATCCCGCTATCTGTTGCAGAAATCTCTGTGTAGAACTGGATGCATGTGATAATTATCCATATGCACACGGACTTGATTTGTGCATTTTCATAGAAACGGGGCAGATCTTCTGTATAAATTGATATGAGAATATATTGCTGATAAAATGCAGAATTCATTTTCCAGTTTTTAAGCACCTGTCGGATCATTAACTTGCCGTAATAGCAGTAGCCCACGACAACTAAAAATCCCTTAGAGAAACTTGTTTTGCATTGACGGATGAAGTCAGGATGGGTTTTTGCGTCTCGTGAGGTGTACGTTACGGCTCGAATTTTGTCACAATTTATAGATAAATCTATGTTTCATCGAGTATGGCAACAAACTTAAACTTTTTCCCGAATAGATAGCGTTTGTAGAGGCGCCTGCAGTGGTTTTTCTCCCACAGAAAAAATATGTCCACGATTTCTAAACCCAATCCGGAGATTCAATTTGCCACACAGCTTGCAGTTCAAAGTTGACTGTGCCACGTGCCATAGTCTAGGGAATTCTTCCTGCAAATCCATTCGGCGCAACTGCCGATCTACAGGTGAAGTCACCGCAGTATACGGCCGCTTTTTACTCCCCTTACTGAGTGAACGAAATGCTGAAACGTCGTGGAGTTGATGTCGATTAATTATATTCTTGATTGTCATTGACCTCAATTCACATCAATTTTCCCTGCACTGTTGTTGAATCTGTATCATGGAAACTGGGCATGGAAAAGTACTATAATGTAGCCTTACCGAAACCGGTTTATCTTCGGAGTCATGATGCACACACCACACACACTAACTTGACGCGATACTAGAGGCCTTTGGCTTTCTCCTGCTGTTTGAATCATTCGGATCTGTCGATTCTGTGAGCAGGGGTGAAGGTTTAAAATCGGACAAATATAGACGGATCAATCTTCTGTATAAACCAATGTCGGACTAGCCACGTTGGCTACTTGGCGATCGTCAAGGGCTGGAGGCCCGAGGGGCTTTGCAAGGATCACGAGCAGCAGGACCTATAGGCCTTGGTCGAAGTTTCGCGATGCCAAATGCTTTCTAGAGTCTTTCTACCAAAAAGGTTGCGGAAGCCTAAGTTTGTCTTTCTAAAAGAAGTCTTCACGCTTCCCTTGCTCTTATCAGCACGGCCTCATGAGTTAATAAAATTTTGTACTTAGCAAAGGCCCCGTCTAGTCCGTAACGTTAAGTTATATATATATATATATATATATATATATATATATATATATATATATGGGTGGGGGGCCTTTGAGGACCCGCGCCAAGGGCCCTCATCTTGGCCAGTCCGACACTGGTACAAACTACTAACTTGGTTACAAGAGCTATTAGACTGATGTCCCCTCTTGCTCAGAAATATACGAAGCAGTATGTGAATTAGTGAGTAATATATCGACATGACAAAAACAGCAATGTTAAAAGCAAGATCAGTGAACACATGAATAGTATATCAGTACCTTCTGAACAACTAGTCAACAAAACCATAATCTTGCACAAATTAGGATTTTACATTCCTAGAAGGTACCGCGTTAAAAAATAAATAAATAAAAATAAAAATAAAAGTAAATTTGAATGCATTTTCATTTTAAAAAATGAAATTAAACTCAAACTAAAGAAATTCAGTTAAATTATGAATATTATCGTTGGATAAATTTTACAAACAGAGCTTATTTGATTTACACAACACCTATGCTGCAGTTTTTTAAATTCTTATTATCCGCTTCTCTCTCTCTCTCTCTCTCTCTGAAATCTTTAAAACAGGGGCTGCGGTGGCTCAGTGGTAAAGCGTTCACCTCTAGTGCATGGAGTCATGGGTTCAAATCCTGCTCACTCCAAGTGAACTTTCTGGTGGACAAACATCGTGTGCGTGGGTTTCTTCCGTGTTCCTCCGTTTCCTCCCACTTTCTTCATTCCACCATTTCATTCATTTCTCATCATCACCGTCTCCTTTAGCATGTCCGGCATAACCGTAGGACATAAAACTTAAAAATTTCATTTCATTTCATTTCATTTCTTTAAAACACCTTAACCAATCTTCTTGATCAAGATTGAAAATTTTCAACTGAAATATTGAAGCAGCCAAATTTACTCACATATACATGATAGTGCAAAGTAAGACTGTCTTATTACTTTTCTATTATTTAAATTCAAATTTAGATAGTATTTAAGTATATTTTCATTTTGATGTTTCATTTACGGAATTATTAAGATCGAAAGAAAAACATTTTCTTAAAATATTACTTTAAATATTAATACATTTTCATATAGTCCTTATTCAATAAGATTTATAAATTAATAAGATAACGAAATGATTCATATATTCCTTTTAAACAGATTCAAGATAAAAACATACTATATATATATACATGGGCGGCGATTAGGGGGGCAAGAGGGGGCAGTTGCCCCCCCACTTTTTTGAACTGACTCCTTAGTGTATATAGTTTCATTTGGAAATGTAAAGTTTTTCTATGTACTACTGGTTCATAGAAAAAATGGTGCCATATAATATTTATTGTTGTGTGAGTACATATTGGTTATTTGTTTTCCCGTGGAGTTAAGATAGCTACAGGAATTGCATTTTAATTGCAATCCAAAGCAATTAATATTGCAATTGCTTATTTCTTTAAATGTCGTAGCATTTCCTTGTAGTATTTACTGTCTTTCATTTTTTAAGAGTAATAACATACATTTAATGGCATGTGTGGAATTAAAAATGTAAGTTTTTCATTAATCCCCACTACTATGATTAATTTTATCCTTTCCATTTATTTGTTTCGCAAATTTGTTATTAAACAACCTAATAACAATTTTCCAGACTGAATTTTAAGATGTTCATGAGCAAGGAATCAAATCTCTTCTTACAATTTCATTGCTTAAGACTACAAAGGGCTAGTACCTACTTGCGTTGCTCTTGTCAATTTACTTGATAAAATATGAAATATGATATACGATATTTTAACTGTAAAAGATAGTATCCTATTAGTTATGCAACATTTCGTCGAATATCCAGATCATGTCTTGCCCCCCCTACTTTTAACGTCCAATCGCCGCCACTGTATATATATCCACAAATACACGACTTTTTCTATTAACCTACCTTTCATGAATGTTGCTGAAAACCCAGCCTTCTGCACCGAGCCATCTGACACAAACTTAACAAGGAGTTTGTTTCCAGTTGACCTAATATCATTTGGAATTTTATATCCACAGAATATGCCAAGCAATTGACTATTTGGATCATGTCCATCGCGGATCTCCAAGTAATCATAAACACAATTGTCATGGTTTTCAATCTGTTAAAGTAGACACAAAGATAAAAATAAATACATTTAGATGGTAATTTCTTCACCTTATTAATAACAAATTTCACTTTTATATGTCTGAATATGTACATTATCATAATAGTGACTTAAGCTAACATATATGAAATACTTTATTCTTCACTATATTTGTCCGTTTACATACATACTACGTAGATTTTACTGTTGTGTTTAATGTCCACTTGGTCCAGTTCTTTGAGAAAAACTATCTTCGACAAATGACCGCCTCGGTTAACAATGCATAAGACGACTAGTGACTATATCCGAGCACTGCACAATATTTTACTGCTTGACTAAATTATTCATATTTTGGCAAAATGAAAGTCTTGGTGAACAAAACTGCAATTTTGGTTTTTAGTTCAATGACTTTAAATTCATAGCAGCCACAAAATTATTCTGTAGAATATTACTCATTATCGCACAGATAGTCTCAGCAAATTAATCTCAATGAAACAAGTACAGTTTAATAGATATTTTTATTTTATCTAAAACGACTCTTTCCTGGTGTTTATAAAATTAATTATTACAAATATTTAGATCCAATTACCTTCCAATTTTGATTCTGGTACAGATACATGCTCAGAGGGCCAGGAAAAATTGGTTAAATTATGTTTAGATAATATTTGTATTTAAGTATAAGTAGTGAAATGTGAATTATGGAATGCTAATAACGCACGAAATTCCTTTTTATGTAGGAGCCAATATTAGAGTAAGGAAGTGATGTGTATTATAATATGTGTAGAAAGCATGCAACGCTATTATTATAACTTGAATTTTATATATAAACTATGCATGTAAACACCTAAGCACAACTTCATAAGAACATTTGAAATTTATTTTATTAAAAACTTGAGAACTGCATAATTATTGAAAATCGATTACAGCGAGAACTATTAAGAAAACTGTGAATCAATTCAGATCATCTATCACTAAAATGATTATTACAGATTTCTTTCCCTTCCTTTTTAAAGTGCCCATATATATTTTTTTCTGCTGTGAATAAAGATTAATCTAACCAAATGTACAAATTTATTTCTGTACTTAGTTAGACAATTTCTTTGAATTTGAAAAGTAGTTTCGTAAGAATTCTTCATTGTATTTCCCAATATGAGATTTTTTTAAGTAATAACAATAAGGGTTCTCAAGTGTTGAAAGACGAACGTGAAATATAATTCTGAGTTCCAATTTTGACAGATTTACGATAAGTAAGATTGCCGTTGCAAAAGAATAGTAAATATTAATTTTTAAGTAAAATTTCGTTTTTAGTATTAGCATTTCGGTATTAGAATTTAGTTTCGTGTTTAGAAATTTCCTTCGGCTGCTTAAATGGCGCCCCAATTTACATAAATTACTACGCTTTATTATTATTATCATACATATATGTTTTTAAATAGTAAGTACAAGGGTTACAATCTCCTTATAAGATTTTGCTGGTACGTGCTAAATGCCGCAAATTTAATTACACAACGCCTAAAACTTTATTAGATCATTAAACAGTATCTTTCTCTTTTTCAAACGAAATTTCCATTTACGTGTTTAAACTTGTATTATTAAGAATATATGTACACTCATGTCCAAAATGACTCTCGCATATCTATAACTGTCGTCTTGTAGGAATATAATTTGATAATTATTTTGCAGGATACTTTTCATACTGATAGTATTTGTATAATCGGGAAATGTATATTTGTGGTAAATTTCATAGAAAAAGAATTATAAATACGAAAATTAGAATGAGTAGAACAAACTTTTGCTAATTATATTCGTTTTATTGTTCTTATTTGCTGCTCTTTTGATATGAAATTTGCCACATACATGTCTTTGCCGATTATACACATACTAACATTACGAGAAGAAATACCGGGCGAATTCGTTATAAAATATATTCCTACAACAACATATTTACAGACATGCGACAATAATTTTGGACATGAGTGTACATAAGTGCTATATTTACAAGACGACTATGTTCTGAAAAAGAGAACAATATTGAAAAGCTTTGAATCTATTCTGTTTAATAATGCCACAACTTCGAATTTAATATGCTTCTAGAATAACACTTTTATCTTTCTTTCGTGCATTTTTATGTGGTGATAATAATGAAACAATCCTAAAATTACTCTAATTCTAGAACCTACCAAGTTAAAGCTTGAATCATGTTTTGCTATTTCATACAAGAAATGACATTATAAAACTTGAAAACTAGTTTAAAAAGATGCGTATTTACCTCAAATGATTGGAACTTTAATGCTACTTGATAGTCTTGCGGCACAGTAATCTTCCACACACACTCTTTATTTGGCTGATAATCTTCAGGGTAATTAGGCGATTCTAAATGTCCGTTTTCCATATCAAGTTCGCCTCCACAAACAGCTAAAGAAAAAGAAAAACATAAAATAATGTGGGCCTTCAATTAGTGAGTGCAGGTAGTAGAAGTGAAATAATAAAACATATTCTAATACGGCGTTTCAATTAAAGGGTGTCAGAAGTTAAAGAGTGATAATAAAAGAAAAACATAAAATAATGATGCTTTTCAATTAACCCGCTGTAGCACGCGCCGCGGCGTCACACTCCGCGGATACTCCGCGGCTAGTGAAATTTCAGTTTTCTTAAAACTGTTAAAGGACTTTGTGCTGTAAAATATACATGGGCAATTGTCAAGAACATTGCAAAGAAAATATTAAACAATTTAATATCGCTTCAAAACAAATTCCACATTAAAATAAGATAAATGAATATTGCGGAGTGAGACTCCGCGCGTGTGCCTTGATGTTACAATTGACCACGCGTGCTATGGAGGGTTAAAGGGTGCAGGAGCTAAAGGGTGATAATAAAAGAAGAACATAGAATAATGTTGCTTTTTACTTAAAAGGTGGCAGCAGATGAAGGGTGATAAAAGAAAAACATAAAAAATGCTGTTTTTCAATTAAAGGATGTCAGCAGCTGAAGGAAAATAATAAAAGAAAGACATAAAATAATGTTGCTTTTCAATTAAAAGGTGTTAGCAGGTGAAGGGTGATGATAAAACAAAAACATAAAATAATGTTCCATTTCTATAAACAGGTGTCGCGAGAAAACGATTGGACCTGTATTGAGGAAAATTAAACTGATATATGAACATTATTTTCTGATAGATAGATTAAAATCCTTCATAATTTTAAGATATGACACTTATTTTCTACATTATATACAACACATATTTATATGAGTGTAAAATTGTATAGTAAACTACCTGCCTATACAGGGTGTTACAAAAATTTTGTCACAATATTTTGGGAATAGATTCCTCCCATCAAAATAAGAAAAAAAAAATTGGCCTATGTTTAGCAGAAGGGGTCCAGCTCTTTTCTCTAAAAAATGTGACAATTATGGTAATTTCTGTTCACATTCGGTTAGTTTAGAGTAGGGTTGGTTAGTTTAAGTTAGGTTAGGCTAGTTTAGATTACGTTAGGTTAGTTTAGTTTATGTTATATTAGTGTAGGAGTCCCGCATAATTTTCCAAAAAGATGATAGAATTTCGCTTATTTCTACTAATATTACGTTAGTTTAGGTTAGTTCAGGTTAGCTTACGTTAGTTTATATTAGGTTAGGTTACATTTGGTTACGTTATGTTACGTCTAAGTACTTGCATCACTCATTTCTCCTGTAAATTTTGTGTTTTTTACGTGCTTCTGGACCCCTTGTACTAAACATACCCCAAAAAATTATATAGACCTATGGTCGGAAGTGCATAGTTTCGTAGTTATAGGGTGCCGAAAATGTGAAAAACTGACTTTAAAGATCTATAGTTCCACTACTATAGAACCGATCATAGTCGGATCAAGACATCACTGAAAAACTAGTATGTGAACTATCCAAATATTCATATTTCAGAACCTCCAGTACTTGCACAATCATTTTTAGAGAGGTTGTGTGGGAATACTTGATCATTCTCCACCTACCTCTCTAAAAATTGGTGTGCATGTATGAAGCATTCTTAAACACGGATATTTGGATAGTTCTCACATACCAGATCCTCAGTGATGTCTTGACCCGACTACGATAGATCCCATAGCTATGAACTTTTAAAATTCACTTATTTCACGTTTTATATACGAATTATTTACCAGAAACAGTGGAAATGTTATCACACAACACTGTAAATTACACGTACTTCCGCTAAATATTTTATCAGATAGGGAGTAGAAGAATTGGGATGAAAAGAAAAGATTAAATTAAGAAATATAAAAGTAGATGTAAAGCGTCGTGGACGGCATATTTAGGTGCAGTCACGTGGCGATGGAGTCAAGATAAAGCTGAGACACTATAATGGGAGCAAGATAACATTAATGGGAGGAAAAATGAATGAAATTTCTAGTTTTACGTACACTTATGTCCAAAATTATTGTTGCATGTCTATAAATATGTTGCTGTAGGAATATAATTTGATAACGAATTCGCCCGGTATCTCTTACAATGTTAGTATGTGTATAATCGGCAAAGACGTGTATGAGGAAAATTTCATGTCAAAAGAGCAGCAAATAAGAACAATAAAACGAAGGAAAAAAAACTTTCTTGTCCATTTAGCAACATTTTGTTTTACTCATTCTAATTTTCGTATTTATAATTCTTTTCCTATGAAATTTACCACAAATATACGTTTTCCGATTATACACATAGTACGGTATCAGTATTAAAAGTATGCTGCAAAACTATTGTCAAATTGTATTCTTACAAGACGCTTATATATATGCGACAATCATTTTGGACATGAGTGTACAACGTTTATGTCTTGTAGGATTAATGAAAAATGAATGACAATGGAATAATTGGTGGAATGACACTGTAAGAGGAAAGGGAGAACCCCGAGAAAGCTCACGGTCATGATGTTGTCAACCACAAACTCGCGTGGCAAGAAATCGAACCAGGGATCCCTCGCACGAAACAGTGTCATCTTAATGGGACAGATTAAAGACTGGAAAGTTACAATTAGTTTCTCATCAGCTCTGGAAGCAAAAATTTGCGTTAATAGACTTTTTTTTTCTCTTTGTCTATTTAATATTAGTCAATGATATTTAGTTCCCGTTCTGTTATATTAATTTCATGTGTTGTTCTGGCTAATACGAAAACAATGTTTGGTTAAATGAGTGTAGCGGACCCGTGTAAGGTAGTTGCTAACACTCTCGCTATTAGCGGGAGGGGGCCGGGTTCGAATCCCGATGGGGACCCTCGGTCGAAAAGAACTAATAGCTTTTTTTCAAGGCAGTCATCCTAAGTGAGGTTTTCGTGGGTTTTCCTCATTCACATTAGGCAAATGCCGGGACGGTACCTAACATACCTTCCGCACGTATCCTTCCTTTCCCCTTCCCTGAATAGTGTGCTCACCGAGGACCCCCCTCGTCACGTCACGTTTGTTAAGTACACTTATTTATTTTACTTATATATATTTCTGGAAACTGCTAGCATCTATGACTCTTAGCTTTTTAAATCATCCCTCACATCTGACAAGCTTAAGGCCATAGATGCCGGCACTGTCGAAAGTAACTAAAAATAAAATAAATAAGTGTACTTAATAAACAGTATTTCATTGTGCACTACAAATGGTATACAATGAGACGTTCACACCTAGATCAGTTTTTATTTGCTACCACATACACTGCGGAACATTTATAAGATTACTAAATTTAAATTTGAAGCTTACACACCTAAAGAATGGCAATTTCACATTTTTGTATAGGTGTAATACTAAATGCACGTCAGAAAAGAAATGTTGTCTTGCTGTGTACAACTCTCCACTATAATTTCTGCCAAAACTAATTAATACTTAATATTTAATTTTATGTTACAATACACTACTTACCACTTTAAACATTCCCCATGCATAAATCTTCTGCGTGCTAGCGCAAAACCAGCAAAATGTAAACAATCAACACGGTGTACATCCGTCAAAATTTATCACTCAAGATTTTAAAACTTATGATTACTTACAGATAAGATAATACGTGTCAATGGAAAAATAAACTGAATTTTTACCCACTCGGAAAGTACCACACCAGGTATGTAAAATATTAATCATTAGGTAAAGGTCAAGTCCATTGTACATTGGCAGCTATCTTAAGATGTTTGGTATGGAACTAATCCCAAATCAAAGTATCAAGTATGAAAATTTATAGAAGAAATGAAAGGGATCCCTTAAAAAATAATCATCCAGTTCCAGCTCCAGTTACGTCCCTTACGGGAGATTTATATAAAGGAAGTCCCGGCCTTAAAGCCCTGTGGACTGTTTCACTAATATTGTTTTAAATGAAAATTGTTTGAAATAAAATTGTGTATTAAGATGGCTCGTGTCAAATTGGCCGAATTAGCCTGTTTTTAATTATAATTGTTTTTTACACTGTTAATGTAATAAGGAAGGATAAGCGGCGCATGAAAATATTGAAATTGAATCACAGTTTACTAAAATTGTAACAAATACTAAAATTGTCAAAAATATTGACATGTAAATAGTAAAAATTCAATAAAAACTGAAAGCAAAGCTCCCCAATACTTAGTGTTTACAGCGCCATCCCTATTTGCAATCAAAATAATCATCGAAAGTCATGCCTGAAATGGGGCTGTTGTCAAGTTGCGGAGCTGTCCAACAGTGATATTTTCCCAAAAAATAAAAGCCACGCCGAGCATTACAGTTACGAATGATATCGAAGCCATGTTTAAGTGTGTGAGAGTATTTCCGTGCAAACAGCAGATAAACATCTTCTTTTCTTTCTTTGCCTCAATTGACGTTTTACATCTTTAGATACTGACCTAGGTCCCAGTCACCAAAATCAATAAGTTTTGTATTGATGGACAATGAAGAAAGACGGCGCATATATATCCAGATAAATGTCGCTGGATAAGCGAGAATTGTGCTGTCCCAGCTTAGGTAAACATAGGTTGGTAAAATTTACGGAAGAAATGTATAGTACTCAAAACATATCAGGATCTTACCTCTCACATGTATATAATAGAGCAGAAATACGAAATTCAAAGTATACCTTTTAACACGTAATACTTCATAAGCAAGCCATGATGAAATGAAATGCTATGTGAAAACAGCATACCGTACAAAGTGATCATGCTTAACCATGGTGCCACACGTATTGCTGTGTTTTATGCCATATGAAGTGTTGTTCCACTACGAATAGTGGTAAGTATTATGAGCTTCCAAGCAATAAGACTAAGTACGCTTTCGATCGTATAATAAAACTGCACCAATACTAGTGATCAAAAATATCCGGATACCCAGCTAAATCGAAGTTTCTTATGGTGTATCTCATGTAATGGCGTCTACTGTTGGGTTCACTAATCCTCTGCCTTCATGATATAACCTCCACTCTGATCAGGTGGTGAGTTTTCTGGGAAATAGCTCTCCATTCTTCGTGGAGAACTGCAAGAGGGCAGGTATCAATGTGAGTCATTATGATCTGGCACGAAGTCGTGTACCAAAACAACCCATAAGTGTTTAAATAAGGACTCTGAGCAGGCCAGTGCATTACCGGTACTTTGTTAAGAAAGTACCCCCTTCCTCTGGTTTCACAAAACGGTGCAGTATGAATAGATTGTGATGTTGACGTAAACAATGCTCATCCTGGCAGACGCGGATCTAGGATATGATCAAGAGAAGGGCTAAACTCTAGTTTACCGTTTTATCCAGTGTAAAGTAGGATTGAAGCCCATTTTATCCAGTGTATATCTGAGCGTCAAGGGGGGAGGGGCTATAGCCCCCCTTGAATCCGCGCCTGCATCTTGGAACTGGTTTCCATGCGAGTTAGAACATCCATGTCACCATCTGCGTGGCATCGCCATGTACAGCAAGTTCCTTTCCAAGAGAAACAGAACAACACTATTAACGCTACATCAGAAAATTGCACTGAAGGCACTTTACTGATCAGTAGATGTCGTTCCACAGGCATTCTTTAAATGCACACTTATTTCATCAGAACGCCACATTGAGATACGTCACACCAAACAAATGCCTTTTTACTGTTCCGTGTTACAATGATGTTACTTCTTACATCACCTGAAGAGGCGTCTAGCATTTATCGATGTGATCTGGTGACAGCTACCCTGTGATAGAAAGTTCTATACTTTGCGCCGAACAGTCACGAATTCATGATGCTAAGAGTACTTCATGATGCACTATATAATTCTTCGACGGTGTAGGTAGATGATTTCCAATTTTTCAGGATGACTAACTTCAACGCTTGACAGTACCTGAAGATGAAACTCTCTGAGTCACTTTCGGGGTGTCGATGTCTGTCATAGTTATTTTCACTTCACTATAACTTCAGAGACAGTCGATATTGATATGTTTAGGGGGCTGAAATTGTCCATACCGAGTTGTTACATCTGTAGCTATCAATCACCTAACCACGGTGCAAGTCCGTGTGCTTGAAATCCGTGCAAGGATGTTAGAAATTAGTGGATCTGCCTATACAACAAAATCGTGAAGCCATACGTCACAGTTTCGCCACTCCTACTCTATCCACTCCACCCAATAAGATCGCAATGTTTTGAGCCAACAAATATGGCTAGGGTTGCCAGACGTCCCCGCTTTTCAATGAAAGAATTAACTGTCCCGAAAAACGTTTTCGGGACGCCTGTTTGTCCCGGTTTTCTTTCTTCAGATTGAAACGAAAATCAACCTGAAAGAACTAGTAGGTCTCATCTATAAACGGAAAGTTTTCGGAAAATTTGTGTAGCTAATTAATTCTACTCAATAAACAACAAGAAGTTTGAAAATCACATTCCCTCTCTCGTCCTATGGATTGTTTAGCTTTCAGAGGGAAAAAGTTTTTTAAAATATTCAAGAGGAGGCATAATGTTAAGGAAAATAATTTTCTTGAATATCACTTTCAATGAAAAATAACTTTTTTTTTTTCATGACGGGCTTTAACTACTAGTTATTTACACTTCAATCGGCAGCGCAGGACTGCTTGATTGTTGAAATTTTAATAAACAATAGTGGTACTGCTCTTGTGGCTGTATGTTAACCAGATTTAAGCTATTTCGTCCTGTCTGCCGTGTTCTGACGAACAATTTTACAAACAAGCGTTTTATCCACTCCAGTGGGTGTGGAGTGAAGTCAAATTTTCAGTAATTTTCAGGTTAGTCTAGCACAAAAAGTGGCAGTTTTAATATATAAAGGCAGTGGTGCTATTCTAATTTTTCATTAACCGGTTCTGTATATATATATATATATAAACCACCAGAGGTGATTGATGAGTATTTCAAATTATATGCCCTTAACCAAACTCTATCCATAAAAATCGTTGCATGAGTACCGCCGGATTCTGAAACATGTATTTTTGGATATGACACATCTTAGTTCCTAAGTGAAGTCTTGACCCGACTAGGGTAGGTCCCATGGTTTTGGAGTTATGGACATTTAAAATTCATTTTTTCATATTTTCGGCAGCCTATAACTCCGAAAGGAAGCATTTGTGCACCCAGGTTGGGGTCTGTAGTTTTTGTTTTATCTTGGTGTCAGGAATGATCTCCCAAACGTTGTCGGTATTGTTTTGAAACATCCTGTATATATATACGTATATACTGTATATCTATATCTAGGGGAAGAGGGCAAAGCGAACGAATTAACTTCAACAGCCTCAAGTGACAACTAAAGTTAGAACAAGGAAACTAAAACTTTGAAGAAACATTTTGCCTATGTTTAGCAGAAGGGGTCCAGCTCTTTTCTATTTAAAAAAAAAAAAAAGTTACCATTTTGGTAATTTCTGTTCACATTCGGTTAGTTTAGGGTAGGGTTGGTTAGTTTAAGTTAGGTTAGGCTGGTTTAAGTTACGTTAGGTTAGTATAGTTTATGTTATATTAGTGTAGGAGTCCCGCATAATTTTCTAAAAATGATAGAATTTCGCTTATTTCTACTAATATTACGTTAGTTTAGGTTAGTTCAGGTTATCTTACGTTAGTTTATGTTAGATTTGGTTATGTTATGTTACGTCTAAGTACTTGCATCACTCATTTCTCCTGTAAATTTTGTGTTTTTTACGTGCTTCTGGACCCCTTGTACTAAACATACCCCAATGATTATTAAACTTCCAAATGATGATATAAGAATTATGATAATCTCATATATATGTGATATTACGTAATAACTGAACTATTGCAATTTATACGCTTTGCTCCAATGGTCGGGCAAAGCGGATCATGATAGGGTTCTAAAGTGATTAAGCGAAAACCCACATATTAAAGGCCAGAGTTTAGTACAAATATACAAAATATACAAAAGTTGTATATATATAGTGTTCGAAGTGGGGAAAAAAGCAGAGGCGGTATGTTTTATTACGATTTTGACTCGACATACCAGCTATCTAAATC
Organism: Thermobia domestica; assembly: GCF_964235325.1. NCBI lineage: Eukaryota > Metazoa > Arthropoda > Insecta > Zygentoma > Lepismatidae > Thermobia > Thermobia domestica. The sequence goes on along the minus strand of NC_137454.1, from coordinate 232,294,000 downwards.
CTGAAATACAGTGAGGGTATGTTGCCTAAAAGATTGCATTTCTATTTACGATAACGACTGAAAACCATTGGAGAGCTTCTCTTTAGTTATGGGGGAAAGGAGCATGGAGAAACTTTAATCACCCGCCTACAACTTTCTGAAACAAATTTAAAATATCCCCTTATGTTGTATTATAGAGGATTATACACGAAAATGCTCAAAAACCAAGTTTTTATATTAACAATTTCCTCTGGGAAAACTCCCGGGCCCCCCACTCAACTGAGGGGTATTCTAAAAACCCAGAAGATCCGTTCTCCTACAGCAAATAACCCCTAAATCCACCCATGTTCAAAACACGACATTTACATTCCATTAAGGAAAGAAAACACGCACACATATAGGAATCAATATGGGACATCAAAATATAAACTAATGCACAACTTGGAAGACACCTCATTTGAAAAACAAAAGGTAGGGGGAAAATAACAAAAATGTCGGTGTTGGTAACTTAGAAATTATTCCTACATAAAAAATAAAATCTTTTTACGTGCAAAGCTACTCGTCAATTACTGTGTATAAAAATGGATTTATTAAAGAATCCACTCTCCAGCGACGGTATGTCTTGATCACTGAACAACCAGAGGGGGTATGGCATACCACCGCATACCGTCTCACTTCGACCACTGTCTATATATGTATATATATAGAGAGAGACAGATCTATATGTAGACCCCATAGATAGATAGATTAAAAAAAAAGAACTGCCACCTAAGTGAACTGCTTGGTGTACAAGAATACTGAAATGCTTAACATTTTGTGAATGTTAGTCTAATACAATTAAATGCGGAATTGGATCTACACAAGAACTAAACATATTTAAAGAGCTCAAGTCCATATAGGTTTAATATCTTAAGTAACCTTAATGACAACAATCTGCTTAACAGCAATTTAAGAAATCAAAGTAGAGCTTAGAATATCACATCACATGCTTGGTCTGCGCAGATCAGAAACGTAAATGTCTCGACCCTCATAATCACCAGTGAAATTTTCGTGAAACCATGATAGACAAATAGAGCATTGGATCCGGTAGGTAGGTGTGAATAATATTCATTACAATACTTGTACTAGTAACTACCGTCTTCTTCTGAAAATTTTGGAAGTGATTTTTTCTTTGTAATTCCAGATGTATTTGACATATCTATAGCAGCAGAAAAATACTTCTTCTTGCATAAATATCTTGATATGAACATTTCCTTCTTTTTTTCTGGTAATTTCTTCAAGGAAAGTGCACTAGTACCTGCTTCGGTAAACTTACTGAACTTGCTATACTTCTTCGCACTCTTCTTTTGTACAGATTTCTTGACAGTGGATCCCTATTCGTTTTGTCCCTTTTAAAATTATTCTCTTTGCCCCACACTGCCACACGAAACAAAATAATACCTACAGCATATGGACTGCGTAGTTACGATTACTTCCAAATATGATAATAAAGGTAAGACCCCACACTATTCATGCATGCTATGTTCGCAAACATTCCACAGAATAGTAGGAAAATATTCTGAAAACCTTGCCTTGTTTTTTTTTTTTTTTTTTTTTAGCAAAATGTGTAATTTTTTCTTCTTCTCTCTCGTGGAAACAGCAAGAGTGAGAGAGAGAGAGAGAGAGGAAAAGCACCAAAAGCGACATAGCTCCGTAAACCCTACATACTGCCCTTTTTTCGGCTGCAACACGCTGCACTCTGGCGGAGACATTATCAGTAGTTTCTAGTCTCAGCACTAGGCGGAGCAAGTGCAATTTAAACCAGTTGTGAGGGTGGATTAGTGTATGAAGAGCACTGTTTTGTTTTTCGTTGTGGTAAAATTTCTGTTGATAATTCATCATCGGAAATCGAGAACTATTTAGAGGTAGGTGATTTATTCATTAGATACTTTTATTCTTTAAGTTATTAATTTTGCAAATCCTCGTGGTTGTTGTGACAACTGATACCCCTTGGTAGTGAAACATGAACAAACATGTAGGGGTAAGGTTTTCTATAAACCGACATACCCTTTCATTTACAAGTCTGGAAACCTGTCAACAAGAGGCCGTAAAGCTACTCAAGCTGCAGTAATAACCTCGTCACTGTGTAAAAAAAGAACTATTACCTACGATGGAAAAGGTACAGAAAGAAACTAAACGGAACGCAGGTAGACAAGACGACTCAAATCGAAATGCGAGAGTACGGTTACCTGTAAGTCGCAATCTGCGTCCAAGTCAAGGAAAACACTAAAGTATGAACAAGCAGATAATGACTCATCATCAGAATAAGGTTTAGTGTCCAGTGTACCAGAGAGTAATGCATTCTTTTTTTTTTCTTTCTTTTTTCGAAAGACTCTTTCCGGAAGACACTAGCGGAGAAGAATGGATTCAGTGTGTATCCTGTGAGGACTGGGCAAACAGAATGTGCGGTGTGGAAGAGGACCTTTACATCTGCGATTATTGTCATTGATTTAATCTCAATGTGTAATTCTATAGCGATATTCCCTCTTAGTGTTTACTTTACTTACAAAATATCCGTTAATGTGTAGACTATTGTGCTTAATACCACGATAAGACTATTTGTATCAACATTTATCTACTTTTAGAAAGCAAAGTATGGTGCTCATAACACGAAACTACCTTATATAGGGACACCCTAATATATATATATAGGGTGTCACACCAGGAAAGGACCTTATTTTGAGAAGGGTCATGACAAGCAATCGTTCGAGATATCGATGAAAAGACCATTCTATTTCGTACACATTGCTTCGAATGTACATACCTTCGGACTTAATGAATATATCAGAGTCATTCAAAAACAGGTAGATAGCACACGTAATAGACATTAGATACGTATTACGTTCATTACACTCACAAATCTCAATATTTCGGGCAAAACCAGAAATTCATATTCAAATTTCTGTCTTGCCCATTGAATTGAAACAATTCACAATTTCTTGCTTTTACAATAATATAAGCGAGCGGGAAAAGTACAGGGGTGTTTTCACGAGTTTGTTTGGCTTCTTTCTTTCACTCTTGACTAGGTTATGTGTGTATTGTATATTCATGTCTGAGTATATCAAATGGTTCTGTGAACTCGAAATATTTCAACATCGAACCGGTGTGAACCGGCTGAATAGCACCACTGCATAAAGGTATGTCTCTTGTTTAATTTTGATACTGAATTTTTCTTCTGAATAAATGTATTTTTTCTTGCTAAATTTGTATTTCTTTTAGAATAGTGTTTCTGACTCAGGTAATGACGCGACAGAGAAAAAGTATTTCCTCAATCATAAATGGGAAAGAGTGTCATAGTTTGCGCAATATTTAGGACCTATTAAACAGAACAAATTGGAGTTCGTAATAATGGGTGCCAGACAGCTTTGCTTTTAACTTTTAACATTCTTTATACATCTCTTGTGGTGCTTCATTCGTGTTAAGTGTGTGTAAAATAAACTGGAAAATTGATTAGTAACCTGGGAAAGACAGGTAATTAATTGATTCTGGCCAAATGAGTAGGAACTCTGACCTTATTTATATCCTGAGATTAGTGTCCTGGTTTTTCGTTTACTAAATCTAGCAACCCTAAATATGTCGGAAACGAAAGTAACCGATCAGACGATGACGGAAATGAGTGTAGCCAATCAGACGTGCCGATCCTCGGTTGTTCTTTTGGCTTTATTGAGTTAATAGTATGAAGATACATATGGGCAGATCCTCTATTTTATAACCTCCTTGGTTCCATGCCATAGGTGGAGTCACTGTGTCTACAACGTGAAAAATTTGGATACTTTTGATCATATAGTGCTCTTAACTATCAATTCCTAATGATAAGATAACTCACAGTAACATCTAGGAGTAGCGCATTCTAAATATTAGGTAACGTCTGAAGTTTTATATAGACCTAATTACCTTCATAATTTGCAGAAAATCCCCGATGGCCATTCTGTTTATTTGATGTAATATATGTAATAAGCATTCTGCTTCCTGTTGATATAATTGATTCATATATTCTACCGCTGCCGCAGAAACGACCTGAAATTACAAGAAATAATTAAACTTAATTTTATGTTCGTTATTTTATAACGTAAATTATTGTTCCTAACTTGTTTCAATTTGATTATACTTAACACCTCTAAATTTAAATATAGTAAATATAAATGAAGCCAATTTTGCCAAATAATAAAAAAAAATCTATCAAGAATAACTAAAAGAAATCATTAAAAGAGATATTGGCTTCATAGATATTCCGTTTGGTAAAGAAAATCTTGTCGTTGACATCAAGCAAGAGTACTAGCAATTAATTTGCCTACGAGACAAGAAGAGAAATGATGTTTTTTTCGTCTCATTTCTTGAAGAATTCTTTCTTGTTTCGTCTTGACTCTCGGAAAACTTTTCTCGACGCATCTCAAAATATTTATTTTATTGTTTGGTAAATTTATGTCGAAATTTTATGTCCTGTTTTTTTCTTTCTTAATTTCATCTAGTAGTTACCAGAATTCTTCCGCGTTATGAAACGCCCAAGATACGTGTAATATAACATTAAACAAACTGTATTATTGGAGAATATTATATAATGACTTGCGTATCATTAAACATTAATTGATACATTCTTTATGTTCGAACAATTACTTTATCAACTTACAGTTTTTATACTTCGAATCATGTGTGAAACTAAAACAGTGTTTGATATCTGGTGACTTGGGTGAACTAGTGTTGCCCACGAGATCCCAGAAATTTCTGGTCTCGTCTCGAATTGTCATGTATCTCCTCTCGCCTCGTAGGCAACACTACTAGCAATGTATGGACACGTCAGTCGGTCTGCTGTATGATGTCACATAACTTTTAACTTTACAACTTTTTCAAACCATTTTTAGATTATGAATGGTCAACGCTTCAATTATCGTTGTTAAACCACACTGCTCGTTACCTCTTAACTGAAATAGCTCTCAATAATTTCCTCATTATCCTGAATCGCCACTGAAAATTCTATACCCCACCAGGATTCGAATCGTGAACGTCGCTAACAAAACATAATTTGGTTACAATAATAAGAATATTAACGAGCATATATTCAACAGTTTTATCAGTTCGTCACTTTATTCATACAGTGTTAATAATAATAATAATAATAATAATAATAATAATAATAATAATAATAATAATAATAATAATAATAATAATAAAAGTATTGTACACAAGAAGCTAGCGAAATATATTTAGGACGATGAAGTTTTCAAAACCTCAGATTTGAAAAGTTTCATAATTAAGCAACAGGCCAAAAAGTAATTTTTAAGTATTCAAAAACACTCAATGCCATTAAGAAATAAAAGGTACAGGCAAACGCACTAAACTTTCTAGCCCCAATTTCTTAAAGTAAACCATTTATTAGTGAAATACAAACAAAACTACAGGCACTCTCGAAGAAAAGAAACTTCGACCGAAGAAAACTTATCTCCAAAAGTAAACTACTCCTTGTGGATATTTTCATAAGAAATAATTTATGCAACATTGGTCTAATGTTTATTGATATAGGTTATTGATGAAATAATTATTTATAGAGTATAAAGAAAATCGTCTGAGTCGTATTTGAAAAATCATCCGGCTAGGAACTCACCTCAAGCGCAAACTACTTTTTGTGTTTTTGGGGAGAAATAAGTAATTCCATCTTATCAGGTCACTAATGAAATATTTATTTACGAAATATGAATAAAATTTCTTAATTGCTTTTAGAAAATAATCCGATAAAAGCTTACCTCTAAAAGTAAAGTAGCCTTGTGGAGTTTTTCAGGAGAAATGAGTTATGCCACATTATGAGGTTGATAATGAAATATTTATTTACGAAATATGAATAAAATTTCTTAATTGCTTTTAGAAAATAAGCCGATAAAAGCTTACCTCTAAAAGTAAACTAGCCTTGTGGAGTTTTTCAGGAGAAATGATTTACGCCATATTATGAGGTTGTTAATGAAATATTTATTTACGAAATATGAATAAAATTTCTTAATTGCTTTTAGAAAATAAGCCGATAAAAGCTTACCTCAAAAAGTAAACTAACCTTGTGGAGTTTTTCAGGAGAAATGATTTATGCCATATTATGAGGTTGTTAATGAAATATTTATTTACGAAATATGAATAAAATTTCTTAATTGCCTTTAGAAAATAATCCGATAAAAGCTTACCTCTAAAAGTAAAGTAGCCTTGTGGAGTTTTTCAGGAGAAATGAGTTATGCGGTTATTAATGAAACACTTATTTATGAAATATGAACAAAATTGCCTCAGTTGCTTTTGAGAAAATCGCCCGAAAAAAAAAACAGTCCCAAGACTATAGTACCCCTTGTGCGTTTTTTAAGGATAAATTATTTATGCCATATTGTTAAGTTATTAATGAAATATTTCTTTTTATCAAATATGAATAAAATCGTCTCTGTTGTTTTTGAGAAAATCACCCGGAAAAACTTACTCCAAGAGTAAACTACCCTTTGTGAATATTTTCTAGGCAAGTGTTATATGTCATATTGTAAGGTTACTAGCAAAATATTTATTTATGAAATATGAACAAAATCGCTTAAATTTACCTTTGAGAATATCGTTCTAAATGAACTCACTGCTAAGAGTAAACTACCCTTCTTGATTTTTTCCCCAGGGAAATTACTTATAGCACAGTATAGAGTTGCTAATGAAATATTGATATATGAAATTTTATCAAAATTCCTAGAGCCGTTTTCTAGAAAAATTAAATTTTCCAATTTCCCCTTCAGTAAACTATCCTCAGTTTTGGAGTTAGGAAGAAAATTCGAAAAACGACCCTAGAGAATCTTATAAAAACCTTAAGTTTAAAATTTGGTGCGGATACGTTGAACGATACGGCCTCTAGGCGAGTAAAACACGTTTAGATCGGAACGAACATACGAACACACGGATATCGAAAAATCACTTTTTCGGTATATAGGGGCCATGAAATGTGTGTATTCGTAGATATTTCGAATTTGATTCTTTCACGATTACCATACTTTCTTCTCTCCTATCGTCACTCGAAAGCAAAAGGAAAGAAAAGAAAGGTACACAGAATTATGTTCTTGAAATTAGAAGTGGATCGTGAGAAAAATCTATTAAGTTTTACGAAATATATCCTTAAACATGTCCGGGTATATTAAAAGCCCATAGGTCAACTTAGTTATGAGTAAAGATATGAATGAAAGGTACGAGCCACCGCACTACACTTTCTCACTAATGAAACATTTTATTGTGAAATATGAACAAAATTATAAGGCATTTTCGGATAATTTCGCCCAAAGAAAACTCACCATCAAAACGAACTTGATTACTAACTATTTGACTCGTTACATCTTGACCAAAATTATGGTGATAGTTCTCAGATTTTTGTCTCACGGACAGACAGGGTAAACATATATAAAGAAGTTTTGGTAAACCAAAGCAGTCTGTATTCAATTATAAAATAAAGTTAGAATTTATTCTGATAACAGAATATTGTTTTAACACTTGCTGTGAGCAATGAATCAGAGCTATCATTTGGGAAAGGAAATGCGAGCAATTGACTCCTTCCTAAGTTTCAGAACTACATATTTGTTAATCAAATACATCCTAATACACTAATAAAAGAGGTAAAACTCGTATCGTATATCGGTAAAGTGTGTTTCGCCCTCGTAAAATCTGAAATGATGCTGCTGGTTCAGAGTTTGAACCAAACTAACTCCATACCACCTGATCGGTGCAAGTCACCCGAATTTGTTTCCTGGCGGAAGCTCATGTGGTTAGGATTGTACAGTCCGCAGCAAAAAACCTGCAACATGAGCATGTAAGTTTATTGTGAAACGACGAAGTCTTATGCTCTAAAATAAGGGGGAGGACGCCGATGTTTCTTCTGGCGTGATTCGTGCTACTTAGACGTTATGTTGATTCCTTGCGCTGTTAGGCGTAGTTTCACAATAAACTTAAATGCTCATGTTGCAGGTTTTTTGCTGCGGACTGTACGTTAAGCTGAAAATCCACGTGTCATATAGCCTTGTTGCTGAAGGGAACGCTTAACTGCCAATTCCATCATCACCACCCCAAGTACCTAAAAGGTATGTTGCTAATTTGAGTAAATTTCACATGTATTCGCATACGAACTTGCCACGCCATATTGAAAGTAAGTTTAAATGACACACAAAAGTTATAAGTTAAAACGAATGTTTTGGAATTGAATCTAGTTTAGAGGAGCAGTATAGCATGTTAAATGAAAAGTACCTGAATTATTTAAGCCAGTGGGCGGATCTAGATCGGGACCGGAGGCCTAGCCCTCAGCACAGTTTTTTGATTGACAAAAATAATTGAAGCTATTATTTGTATAGTTTTAAAAGTTTATTGTAAATTCATAATACATCCATCATAGTCTGTGTTCTGCCTCTCCCAGTTTTTAGTTTCTAGATCCGCCACTGTTTCAAGTTCTGTACTTTGTAGTTATCTCGGTGAGTTATTCTTACCAAGTAACGGCGATTTGTACCAATAGCCATCCCTGATCTCCAAATAATCACTTTTGCAGTTATCCGATTTGTAGATGTCCATTTCGGTTATGTTGAGCACAATCCTCTCACCGTGCGTCGCTGTTATTCGCCACTCGCAGCGCTCTCCTTCGTTTGGTGGATTGGAATTCGGATAGCTCGGTGAAGCAAATGTTGCTGAATTCTCCTGATACGTTCGACCACATCCTGAAATATTAATTTATAATTTACATCTAAGTTTCATTGAGTTTCTACAAGAGTCACAATAATTTGAAATAGACTAAATGTGCTGTACAAGTGAAATACACAGTCATAAAAATCGTGCTATATTTGATTTTTATTTTTTTTCTGTCCAAGACGCCTTTTAATTGCTTCAGTATTTAAAAATATTTACTGCATTTTGTTACGCCCAATGAATTGATTTACAATTTTGATTGTCCACAACTTAGTAATCCGCAACCTGCACATCATAATATTTCACATGTTGTATCAGGGTGGATCCAGAAGAGGAAACTTTCTTATTTTATATATATAAATAAAACCCATCCCAAAGTTTGGAGCCCTTAAAAGTAGCAGTATGACAGCCCACCGCCCCCCAGAAGTCGGTCCTGGATCCGCCCCTGTGTTGTATAGCAGGTCAAAGTCTACCACCGGTTCAAGTTTGATCACGATCGGATGAGTTCCGTTGATGTTTTATTCACTTTGCTTATTAACCCGAGTCTATACTTGGAAGCCTGCTATGCATAATATAATATTAACTCGAGTTTAGTCGTATGATCTATTACAAAAGTTTGCTCTTTTCTGCTAACCCGTGCATTCTTGTTAGGACGTTTATTATCTACTTGTAAACTCAAGAAGTGTGTGATTCATTGTTTTCAGAGTTCTAGCAGTAGATATTGACCAGCTGATATTCGTAATGATTCAGCTCGTCGGCATGCTGTGTCACTTGGCATGTCAGATAGGAGTGTGCGGCGAATATTACACCAGGATCTACACTTCCACCCATACAAAATTCAGATGATTTACAAGTTAAAATCCCTGAGGATTTTAATGCTCGAGTACAATCCTGCAGTACGCTGTTGCAAATGATTAATGAGAACCCAAACTTTCTACAGAGGTTAATCATGTCCGACGAGGCTCATTTTCACATTGATGGGTGTGTAAATAAGCAGAATTTCCGTTACTGGGAACCCAAAAATCCAAGGTTGTTGCATGAAGTGCCCCTTCATAGCCCTAAAGTAACAGTATGGTGTGGTGTTTATTTTGATGGGATTATTGGACCATACTTTTTCAACGACCAGGATGGTAACACTGTAACTGTCACGTGCGTTCGATATGTGGACATGCTCGAAAACTTTTTACTCCCAGAACTGCGACGGCGTCGCTTTAGACAGATATGGTTCGAACAAGACGAGGCCACGTCACACACAGCAATTGCATCGATCAACATTCTTGGGAGGATGTTTCCTGGGCGGGTTGTCTCTTGTCGCGGCAATGTTCCTTGGCCTGCACGCTCGCCCAACTTATCGACATGTGATTTCTTCTTATGGGGTTACTTGAAGCAACAAGTGTATGCAACAAAACCTGCAACATTACAGGATTTGCGTGAATCCATTCAACATGCAATCCACCAAACCCCGCTGGACATGGTTCAACGAGCTGTGAGTGCTGTGAGGCGAGTGCAGAGTACTGTTTGAATAACCATGGTGCACACCTCACTGACATAATTTTCAAGTCGTAGTTACCATATGTAATGCTTTTGTATGTACATTCTGGACATGTAAAACTTTTGTTCATAAAAGGTCATTAAAATATTTCATTTGCAAAAAAAAAAAAAAAAAAGTCTAACTATTTCTGCCGCACCCCTATATATTTCTGCCGCACCTCTCTCTCTCTCTCTCTCTCTCTCTCTCTCTCTCTCTATATATATATATATATATATATATATATATATATATATATATATAGAGAGAGAGAGAGAGAGAGAGACAATGAAGGGGAGGATATGGAAATTAGTAGAAGTTATTCATCGCTGTATAATATTATCAGGCAAGATACAGATAGTGACCATGCTGATACCATACGTGATGCATGAGTGTGGTGTGAAGAGGATTCTAAATCTATCTACAGTTCCCTATTCATTCTGTGCCAGTGCTATTCAACCGTGGGTACCTAATCCTAAAATCAGCATATTTCCAATATTTATTGAGTGATCATAGTTGGAGAACTTATTGAATGACCAGTGCTATTTCGCAACTTCTTCCATTTCCATCAACATATTTGTGTGAACAGTTTTTCTCTGCATTAACATCAATAGAAACGAAGCACAGAAATAGCTTGAATCCAGAATCAGTTCTGATTCTCGTACTGTCGAAGATTCGACCAGGAATCGAGGAATTGGCGTCAAGGAAACAAGCTCAGTCATCTCACTAACAGGTGAGTTCTAAAGTCACTTTTAGTTTTTGATTTTTTAACATTGTCCTCAGTGTGCGAATTATCAGGGAAAATGAGAGGAAAATCCCCCTCAGGAGCTGGTTGTCTCCCATATGTTTTGAAATTTCCCAAGTTAATTTTTTTGGATGTGCACTTTGTCCCTTTGTAAACAGTCTTTTGATTGGCACACTGACTGTTCTTTTGTTGGATCTCAATTTTTCCCACTTTTTAATCAACAGAACATGTGTATTAAGTTTAATAAGTTCATTTCGATTTAATTTCTTCTGAACAGCTTCAGGGGAACACAATTGGATGCCGAACTGTGTCTAGGGGTATGCGAGAAAAAAAGGTTGAATAGCTGCTCTAGACTACTATGTGTTCGAATTTTGGATTTTCTTTTTATGAGCAACTTATAGACCGGAAAGAAGGTGATCTATGATTCGCAGCAAATTCCTCCAGGTAAGAAACATGCCAAATTTGATCCCGATTGGTGTTCAGCGTACATTTTATTATTTATTTTCGAAAATGTGATCCAAAATTACACTGTCCATACTCGAGAACCAAGAGTCTGCACAATATAATATTTCACACTCTTTCACAGAAGGTTAAGGTCTATCGTCATTCCAAGTATGTTCCCATCGAATAAGTTCGGATGAACTCGTACGATATACATGTATTATGTCTGACTTTTCAGGGGAAAATCAAATGAAGGACGAAAACAAAAGTAGGAAATCAAGACATTCGGGGTTTGTGTGATAATGACACTACCCAGTAAATTTTCCAATTCGTATAAACAACAGAAAATTTGCAGCGGACGATCTTCAGTTATTCAGTCCAGGTTTTTCGATTATCTAAACCTTGTCATTAAAAAATAAAAGATAATAAACAAGAAGAGTAATAACAAAGCTTTGAATAATGATAAGAATCAATATATTTTAAAAAATATATATTTTTGAAATATATATTACACATACGCATATCCATATTTATTTCCTTATATTATAAGGGGCAGGCAAACGAAACTTGGTAGAAGCTGGTAAATTGACACTGCTAAACGATACCACTGACCTATTACGGAGTTCTTGGAACAAGGCGCATCCGACCAACTACATTCTTGCATTGTTGCAGCAGTTGCAGCAAGTTTACAAGTTTACAAGTTTATAATAACGGTTTGCACAGTACCGTATTACGCAAGCTGTGCTTCTTAAGTTCCACTCTAAGGCACTATCACACTCAACATATAGTCCCGATTTGTCTCTATGTGATTTCCATATATTTGAAATTTACAATGAAGTTACGAGTGTCGGATCCAATAGTACAGGGCGGATAAAATATTGGGTTCATTCACAGAAAGCCACAAGAATTTAACATATCTTCCGGTGTCCCGATGGTAAGAGTATGTTGTCAGTAGGTGACAAATGTGTGTGGTTGTTTCTTTACGAGCTTCTACCGAGTTTTATTTAACTGGCCCTTATACATCGTGTTTACACATTTTGTAGGCTTGTAGGGAGTTTATGCAAATAAATAAATAAATATTTTTTTAAAAGTAACGATTAAAATCTATCATTTAAAGTAAGGCAAGTTCTTTTTTCTTCTTGAAAATTATTAGGGACTAAGACTGAAAAGATTAAATGCTAATATCATACTTGAATCATCAAAAGATGAAAAGTCGCCTTAATACCACTATATTCATAATATAGAATTTCCTTACACAGTATACTCTCAATGGGATAAATATATTAATATGTAAGAAAAGAAAATACTATTGAATGTGTTATAGCTACTTACTTGAGCATTTGTACAGAAGATTGGTTTGGGAAATGTCGCCTTCACTCAACCGTATTCGTTGTCCAATCTCTGGCCTTTTCTTCGAATTCGTTTCTCGTGGCAAGATGGTGTCGAGGTAAGTGCCCTAAAAAGGTCACTTGAAAAGTAACGTATTGGCTGGAACGTCTTGAGATGCATATTATGTGAATAATGAATAAACCTAACATGCAGAATGTTTTAAAAGTTTCTTTTCTATTCTAAGATTTATAAAGATTTAGAAAATGATTAATCAGACATGTTACCATCTCGAACCACATACTCTTGCAATCGCTGAGCCAACGATTAGATTCCGTAGTGAAAGAAAACTGGAGTCTGCGATGTAAAGTAGTCCTCAACCATACGTTGTACTGCCCAATCATCTTCTCTTTCGAGAATTAGATCAAAATGCCAGAAGAGGTCGTAGTCAGTCAGTGGGAGAGATGTTAAGGAAAATACGGAGAGTGAGTGAAAGTTTCATAGTGTAACTCATGGAGAGATTGCATCGTCCTTTGCGAGACATGTGGGGCAGCGTTGTCAATATGAGAACACTTTCTTGTTTGACCATTGCTGGATACTTGCAGACAAGTCTGTGGTGGAGTTCAGCACTGTAACAATATGCATAGATGGTTTCACCTCGCCTGAAAAAGACTTGATGAATCACTCCCTCCATCGACTACTATATCAGCAACAATACCTTCTGTGGGTGGAGAAGTGTTTAGGAAACCGTCCTGGAAATTGATCACGAACTAACCATTGTTCTGGTTATTTAAGTGATACCCCGAGCCCAATCTTTTCATCTTACCGATTGCACGGAGCTACCAAAGACACCGATAAGTATGAATGCCTAATTCGTCTGCAATCGCATGAATACTTTTCTGAGAATCTGCTTCCATAATGCTCCTGAAAAATTCAACCGAACATGATGTTGGCCCGTATGCACGAGGATCATTTTGTAATACTGTGCCACCGAAACGAAATGTGACAAACCAACAGCAAACGATGCTTCCATTCACCAATCATGTCCCAAATGCACAGCCATTATGACAAAGTGTCAAATTTTCCTACTGTAGAATTCAAATTGTATTGTAGACACACACAATCAACGAAAGATTTAAATGAGCATAAATAGTTATTTTCATCTTTGTAATAATTTTATCCTAGTACAGAATATACTTTTCAACCGCTCAACCTAGTAAGGACATGTTAGAAAGGCGTTTCTCAACAGAATAATAGTTTCAGAAAGAAATTAAGCTACTTAACGATAGCAATGCACAAAATGATGAAAAATTTTGGTACAGCATCCGACAAGAAGAAAATGCGAGATGAGAGATGGCAACCCTGCAAACAAACCATCTGTTCCGCAAATGTTTACTCACGTTCCTTCATTAATTTTGAAGCATAAGCTTTAGATCAGAAGAGTACAGTAAAGTACAAAACAAGGAACATTTTCCAGGCAGCATCTGATGAATAAAAAAACGTGATATGAGATGGTAACACTGCAAACAAACTAATTGCTTTCTCAAAATGTTTACCCATGGTTACTTTATTGGTTTTGAACCGCGAATTTCAGATTAGAAAAGAGTATTCATGAACATAGCAAGAAAATTTCATTCTGTAATATCCAACAAGGAGGAAAAATGCAAGATAAGAGATGGCAGCACTGCAATCAAATCGCCGGTTTTCAAAATGTCTACCCAAGAATTTTTGATTAGTTTTTAAGCATAAACTTCAAATTAGAAGAGAATAGCCGTCAGACATGCCGTTCCTACGGGTCTTATGGCTGGAGCCTGGACTATTACTCCAACCCTGTGTTACTAAGGGGAAAAATGAAAAATGAAATTTTTGAGTTTTACATCCCACGGTATGAAATGATGGAATGGAGAGAGTGGAAGGAAACGGGAGAACCCCGAGAAAACCCGCGCACACGGTGTTTGTCCACTACAAGGTTCACTTGATGCGACCTGGGATCAAACCAGGGACCCCAAGCACCAGAGGTGAACGCTCTACCATTGAGCCACCGCGGCCCCCTTTGTTACTAAGTGAGTTTCTCACCAGACGTAAACGAGTCGCATCAACCTAATAGTTCTTCGAACATAAGGATTACCCAAATTCGGAGCTATAGTTAAATTTAGACTCGGGTATGACTTTTCGTAAAATCTACAGAGCTTTTCAGGTTATATAGCATTGTGAACGGAAATGATCCACAGATAATTTGGAAAACAGTGGGAGAAAGGTTCCAATAAATGACACCCTGAGTGTGGTGGTGGTATAAATAGGCACCACACATCACAGCTATAACTTAATTAAATATGTGTATGTATTCGGGCAATATCACACAAAAAGAAACTTTTAAAACATTAGAACAACACATTTTACATTAAAAGACACAAGCACTTTCGTAAGGATATCATAAAAGACTAATCTTATACAGATACTGGTCAATTTAATGGAGATGCCTGAAAAGGTGGAACTTACCAGATTAATAAAGCATTGAACCACCTCCCCCCGAAATAAGCTCCCATAAATCCGGAATTGAGTCATAGAGGTTGTTAATAGTAGCAAGAGGCGAATATTGCTCCGAATTCGTGTCTTTAAGATGGATCACAAATGCTGCGTTATGTTCAGGTCCGGAGATTGAGTCGGCCAGGAGAGAAGTTCAAGTTATACTTCATACCACGCTGCACAGATCCTGGAATGTGGCGTCATTACTCGGAAACAATATCTGAATCATAGGATACACATGGACGGACTCTGATCGTCAGCATAGACTATAGGAGGTGCTGCTAGAGTTCCTGCGTCACTGGCACCGTAGTCGCACAAGAGTCCTGAATAACAATCTGCTTTATGTTAGGCGGGATCTGTCGCTGAGGTTTTTTTTTTCTGACCGTTGTTCCTCTTAGCAGATGTGGTTTTTACATGAGTTTTTAAGACCGTCACTTTGGACACTGTTCCTCGTGACAAAGCTAATACACTTGCCACTTTCATCACGCTCGCACCACATAACCGAGCGCCAACAATTTGCCCCCTTCGGAAATAAGAGAGGTATCCAATTTTACACTTTCGTCGTCTACACAATTCACTGCACACTTGCATTGTACTGCTTCTCTACTGCTATGTTGTAGGGAGCTTACTATAATACAGCACCACCAATAACCTGGTGCTGCGGCCCCTATCAGGTATTTCCATTAAATTGATGAGGATCTGTACGTAAAAAATGATTTGTTAAGTAACATATTGTATATATTGTCTTTTGTTTCCTCCTAACACTGACGCACATACTACTTGTAATAAAATATTAATTGTGGTCAATGACGAGGCAAGCCTTGTTTTTATAAACTTGGTAACATCGATTTCCGTCTAAGTGTATCTGCCATTCATTACACTACAACTGAAACGGAGAGGAAAATGGAACTATTGGGTTGATTCATCAATTCGGGCGTTCATTCTCAGGAAATATATAGGCTATATTGCCGGATGATAGTGCTGTGGAATATACCAAGTTATAATTATGTTATCAATGAAGTGTAGTACTATTTGTAGTTTTGCTAGGGCTAACCATTTTTTTTCAAGGTCTGAAATATGGAATGACAAATTGAAAAAAGGGTCATCTCCAACATGTTCTGTATGAGTTCAACAAAGCTCCTAGTATCGCAGAGGCATCCAGACAAATTAGTGCAGTGTACAGAATAACCCTACTGTTCCAAGGATCACCCGGAAATGGTTTGACAGGTTCCGAAGTGCAGACTTTGACTTGCGTGATGCCTCACGCTGTGGTCGGACCATTTGATCGGTTTGATCCACCGTGATTCTCGTCAAAGAACTCGGGAATTGCGCACAGGGATGGGAAGTGGACGGGCAACTGTTGTGCAGCACCTTACGTGAAAGGTTCATAAACTGACAAGGGAAGTAGGTAAAATGATACGCGAAGATCTGCATGTGTTATATACAATTGGAAAGATCACACCGAGTACACCTCACATGTTAAATATCTCGCTTGAATGGGGCCTGTAGGGGGTGTGGTGACCATTTGAAGATCCGAAGAAGACACGCTTCGAAACACTAGAAAACGTGGATAATATAGGAAGCTATGATATACGTGGATAATATAGGAAGCTAAACGTGGATAATATTCATTTTTTATCAGGGAAATTTTTGGCCTTTTTCTTTTACAGTATTTATATTTCAGTGGAGATAACAATACACTCTACTTTTGTTTTCCCATTATTACACGAAAAAAAAAGAAAAACATTTAATTACTGGATTCTAAAGACAAAATTCTCAAAAATCCAAGTGTGAAGGAAAATTGGTCATTCGATAAGAAAAGTGAACACAGTGGGTTTTCAAGTCCTAAAGAATTGCATATAAAGCTATTAGATTAACGTAAAAATGTTGCCAATAACTGTTCTGAAAATATATTGGATTTTGTAGGGAAAAGTATCATTTAAAATTTATTAATAAATTAAAACTTGATTATAACTCTACATAACATTTACTGAGGCTGCTAAAGTGCAAGAGGGAGAGCCTTTAATTCTTATTTTGACATGATATAACAATAAAGAAAGAAGAAATTACGTGGATAATAATGTTAAACTATCATCGTGGCTAAAATACCCGCTTATGGCTTTAATTTTATGAACATAACTCTCTGAAATTCGGGCTATAATGCTTTCCGAACGAAAAACGAGATGTAAGGAAGTATCTATATCAAGACAAAAATGGTTTTGTATCTGTTTGTTCATTTATGGTACGTTTTTCTTAACTGCGAGATGGAAGTTAAGCAACCAGTAAAATACGAAGTAACTTTCATACTAATGGTAAGTTGGTTAGGCAACCAAAACGACACTTGGCATTTGGAGGTTGTATAACTTACACTTGCTGACAATAATTGCAATGCCAGTTTAAAGAAAACAATGAAGACAGCAGGCTCAGATTAAACATAGGACTCACAAGTACCCGATGTTGTAAACGCATTTCCTGAATTGTAGAATCCATTACAAGGAAACAAAAGTGCAACTTAAACAAGCAAGTCATAAAAAGTCAATTAAAAAAAAATAAAAACGACGTTTTGGCATCTCTACGAGGCACACATGACAGCCGTCCCATTCAGCAGCTTTTGCACCTGGGAGGATTTACCTCATCTGTCGTATTTCCTAGATGTAGCTCCTACAGATTATCATTTTTTCCGGTTCCTGTCGAATTCACTCGGTGCCATATCCTTTGAAAACGACAAAGAGATGCAAAATCTTATTGATGACATCTACGCACCCAAGCCAACGAGAGTTTTCCGTCAATGCATCTAATAACTTCCTGAACGTTGGGAACAGATTGTGAACCAAGCGGGGCGAAAACATCAGTAGTCAATTGTCCGATTAATTCAACCCTCAAACAAAAAATGTACTCATCGAATCCAAACGGCATGAATTAATGAATCAACCCAATTGTTACTCGTAGTTAAACAGTTATAATATATGTATCTGTTATAAATAGTTGTCTCCGATTAGGACTTTAAAACTGTTACGATATCATTTAGCTATTTGTTTTTCCTTAGAAATACCAGAGATGAATGTTAAAAAAATAAAACCTAGTTGAATACGAAATGTAAAACTAACCTTTTACTTTCGTTTGAACTTATGGAAACGGACGTGCATAATAAATATTTCGTTTTTTTTTCTTTCTTTGCTTTTTATTTTTTAAAGTTGTACTTGTGAATTTTCGTTATGCAGTAAAGTATGGATTAACCTAGAAATCTTGATTTCCTTTTATGTTCTTCACTTCGGGAAAAAAATAAAAATAAAGCATTTGAAGTGGTATATTGCAGAATATTGAACCAAGGTAATCCATGAATAGAGAAAAGCTTTTGGGACAAATGACGTCATTGTGAAGATTAAAAAAAGGAAAAAAAAAAGATTTTGCAGCGCCAACTGGCGAGAAAGGCATTTCGGCTTATTTGCGGTTTGTAAACGTTTTGATCCAATTGTCTCAAAGCACACCGCGTTGATTGGATAATAAGCACCATTCACACGCCGTGTTTTGTTCAGAGATAAATTGTGCTACTACATTATTAATGCTTTTTTTCTTTCTTTCTTGTACAATTCACTATTCTGTTCTAGTTTTTGAATCAGATTTCATATTCTGATGTTATTTCCCTTTCATGTTTCACATGCGTTTATTTATCTCCCCCTTTTCACTGATAGCTATGGAACTATCATAAAGCTGCTTTTGTGAATTTTCTTTTCATCAAATGCACTGATGAAATCGACTGCTATTTATCTATTTACAGATAAAATTGTAGTATACAAGATGTTCATAGTTAGGCCTACATTGTTTTTAGCCGTGTTGCTGATGATGTTACACAGAAATTTATTAACCTACATCTTTTAGTACAAACAAAGATATGTTCAGAAAAAAATATTTTCGAAAGGATTGGCCTAGTTAATATTAGTAGATGTAGTCGATCATGTTGTTTTCGTGTTGTATAACATGTTTAGTAGCATATTCTAAAAACTAATTTTCTGCTTAAATGTATCCTATTAGTTCCAGATGCATTTTAACTGCAAACGTTGACAATGAAAAGGCAACCGTAGCACAAAGACAAACTGCAGTGTTTATACGATAAATTTAAAAGAACTATCACACGATTCGGCTGCTACGACTAAAGGCAAACTTTGCCTGGTAGGTTGTGATTATTGGGTGCTCGGTTCGTGACTGGAGCTTTAAATTACCAAGAAAGAATATTGCTTGGGAAACTACGACTTGATTATTCTCTCATATTTAATGACAACAGAGAAAAAGTCATTTAGATATTTTAATTATGGACTTACTCAGCTTTCTTCTTTCTTTAAAAATATTCTGTGCTTCAGCTTTACCAGCCAAATGCTATATATGTGTTTCTACACTTTAGCATTTTTTTTTTTAATTGGTGTACTTTCATTATCTTAAAGTAAGGATGTATATAAAAGGTAACCTGACTATTAGATCATCTAACTCACTTAGAGTTGGACTTGGATGGAATCATGTAGTTCTTACCTTGCCGTAACGGCGCCACAAGTATTAGCACATTCCCAGAAACTAACTACTTGCGAAACAGCAGCAAGGTCGATGTATCGTGGTGCAAGGGCGCCCATGTTGTGGTTTCCAAGAGGGGGCAAGTATAAGCGACGTTTCAAATATAAGTTCAAATTTTGCTGTAATTAATGTAAAAATTCTGTTGGGTTTTCGATATTCTGAAGTACAATTTCATCTAGGGGGGTGAGAGCCCCACCTTGTCCCCTCTGATGGGCGCCCTTGTCGTGGTGTCTCTATTGTCAATCGACAAGTGATTATCCATTACTTTTGTAATTGTTATCATTAGTGCAAATTAATATAATTGAATTTCATATTCGTATCTAAATCACTTAGTGAGTTAAAAAAAAATATTAAATCAGTTTTAAACCTAGTTGGTTCAAAAGTTTCCTATTATAATTAAGTTAGAATTGAGTGGATATTTGAATTGCGATATTTGTAGCTTTGCATCAATATATATTAACGATAGCGGTCAAAGATCGGGAACTGTAATTCGCCAGGTGATCGAATCTGGTACTATTAGGATCACCTTAAAATAAGAAGTATGTACGTAAATTATGAGTAATAGATACGTAGGACAAGTACGAACTTCCACTAACTTTTCAATGGCTTGTTTCTTACATTAACTTATAAATACGAAGTAACTTCTCTAAAATAATCTTAATTGGATTCATATACAGCGACAATATTGGATTAGAAAAATAAAACTATAACTACAATGACACAGAACACATCTTCTCATATTGTTCGAATTCCACGTTAATCAGTAGGTCCCATCTCATATAGCCTCGCTGCTGAACGTTAAACTCAAAATCAACTCAACAAAACACATCTTGATACACAACTATAATTTTGAGACAAGCTAGACAATAGTGAACGAAATAAATGTTAATTTTTAAATAATTGATTTGGAAACCAATGTTGAAGAATTTTCGTGCTGTTCCATATTACGTATACAGAGTGGTCCAAAATTATGCATATGATGTTTGACTGTCTGTAGTATTTGTAATTCTGGACAAAAGGTTTCGATATGACAACACTGTGTAGCCTAAAAGAGGGGATAGCGGTCCCTGGACTTAGAACCGTTAGTGTATACCAGAGAGTGCGAGACTGGTTGAACGAAACATTCTCGAACCGCTGGATTGGACGACGTGGGTCTCTTAGAGTGGCCAGCTCGATCTCCCGATTTGAACCCATCTGACTTTTTTTTTTCCTATGGGATGTTTTAAAGGACAAAGTGTATAAATGTCACATACACAATTTGGTTGAACTACAGGAAGCTATCGCAGAAGAGTTCCACAGGATACCAATATGGATCTGTCAAGTTGCTTTTGAGAACGTGCACTGGTGGACTATGCCATGGAGAACAGAGATTAATATTTTTGTAAGAAAAGGTATGAGAATCATGTTCAATTTTATGTTAAGGTTATTTTGCTGTTTTTTTTTTTTTACCGTGGTCTTTGAAACATGATATACATAATTATGGGCCACCCTGTATATAATGTTTTCTACAATTTTTAGCTCAATATAGGAATACACTGACTCTTTAGTTTCATTTATCTTCGTGAGTCGTAATTCCAATAAAAAGTAAAAAGTATAATATATATATATATATATATATATATATATATATATATATATATATATATATATATATATATATATATGAATATAATAATAATAATAATAAATATTAAGACAAAATCATAGTGCAACGATCACAATGTCTAGAAGATAGTAAATAACAAGTTAAAATATCGCAATACATACCTTGGAAAATGTGTTCCGAGCGTAGTGCATAATGGAGTCATAATCGTACGGAAGCCCAAGAGAATTCACTTCTTCTTCTGTTAGTTTGTTGAAATTATACTCCTGGCCTTACATAGAAAGAAAGAGAGAAACAAAAATATATATAAAACAATTTTGATAATTAAGATAGAGTCTACATATATAAAATAAGAAATATATTCCATTAGCAATAAATTTTCTCCTTTTAATGTGTATTTCGTAAGTGCATAGCACATTTTGTTTATTCAGGATTCAACTAAACTATAAATAGCTTTTATTAATAACGCAGAAAATATCGTGTCTTTCTAAGGATGAACCACGAACATTTTATTGGCGAAATAAAAATATTTTTAAAAAGCATGCTTTCTTTAAAGAAAATAAACAAAATAAAACATCGTACTAAGAAGAATAAAGTAATTCTGTTTTCTAGAAAATTATTTCTTTTAAAATATCTGTTTATGCATCACGAAAAAGAAAAGTATGAGAAGCGCACATATACAATCGATTTATAAATTCTTCAATTCTGACGTAAATCAAGTGATTGTATATACGAGCTCTTTTAAGTATGTTCCTTAAAACCAGATTTTTTTTTTTTTTTTTTTACTTTTTGTACCTTTTATTAGAAAAACGAAAGTATTCCAAATGTGTTATGAAAATATCGCGAAAATCTGAAATTTTGTTCGAATTTGTGAATGTTAGCTCCTGTGTATTAGGAAGTTCTGCTTTACTTAACGGTAAAGCTGGTTGCAAACGAAAAGGCTGATATTAATCTTTAAAATAATAAAAAAAAATAATAAATAAAATCTTTCAGTTTAAAGTCCTACGATTAGGCCACTAAGGCTAAGGGAGACAGATGACTAAGGTAAGTGATTGATGATGGAAGAACTGGTGGAATGTCTTCAAAATCAAACAACAGATCTCACTTAAAAAGGCATTCCTTGCAAGGGGATATTCTACAAGTACTTTGGAACATTTTCATCTATATGAACCAGCGGTCATAAATCAATAGTTTCTGAGTAATTTCCACATCTGTGATTTCTTTGAAATTTGCTGGCTAATGTGAGGTACCTGAAAACATTTCACATGTGTAATCCGGCATACCTATATAGGTCGTGTGGTAATGTACAGTTTGTAACTCTACACCGTTGTTGTATTATAGGTCCGAACGTGAAGTAAAGTGTGGTGGTCCAAAATCCATTACTGCACCTCAGAAAGTAGCGTGGCAACATCACATAGGTACTTGCTCCTAGACAATGACTGCATGGTTGGGAAGAGGTGGAATGAAGATGATGTCCGGTCAAGAGAAAACGTGAACTATGACGGATTTCATACCCACTGTCGTGCATTTGTCTGATCAAGATTCGGGCAGTGAACGGGTGCGTTGTTTTCCAGAAGGCGGACACCTTTTCTCAGCTTGTCATGCTCTAGAATTTTTCAGAGTCTCGCAACGCACGCAGCAGTGAGGCATAGTATGTCCTAGTAATTGTGGTACCCTTTGCCTGGAAAGCAAGTAGTAATACCCCATGCTGATCCCAAATAAACGTGAGCATCACTTTGGTCGCTAGGAGTTGAACATAAATTTTCTTTGGTGGTGGTACATTGGCACGCTGTCATTGGTTTGCTTAGATTTTCCCTAGTTTTCTTCACTCCCAAGAGGCAAATGCCCGCATTGTATCTTCTAGAAGGCCAGGGTCAGTTCCTTCCCAAATCCTAGAGCAACCTGAAAGATGGATGTGACCCCGAAGTTGGAGGTCCAAACCCTTTCTTGAGCCATTCCCTTCTACAAATCCATGTATAAAAATCTAACCAAACCAATGACAGTGCGCTAACGTACCACCACCAAAGGAAGTCTGTATTCAACTCTAAGCGAGCAAAATGAACATGTTTATTTGGAATCAGCATGGGGTATTAGTAGGGCCTACTTACTTTCCAGACAAAGGGTACCACGATTACCACGATATACTATGCATCACTGCTGCGTGAGTTGCGGGATTCTGTGAAATCCCAAAGTATGGCATGCTGAGAAAAGGTGTCTGCCTCCTGGAAAACAATGCGCCCGTTCACTGCTCGCATGTTGGACAGACAGATGCAAGACTCTAGGTATGAAATCCGTCACAGTTCGCCTTTTTCCCTTGACTGCACACCATCTTCATTCCACCCCTTTTTAACCATGGAGTCATTTCCTTAGAGCAAGTACTTCCGCAATGTTGCCACGCTGCTTTCTGAAATGCAGCAATACATTTTATACCACTACACCTTACTTCACGTTCGGACTTATAATACAACGGTGCAGAGTTACGAGCTGTACATTACCACATGACCTACATAGGTATGCAGGATTACACATGTAAAATTTCATCCCCTTACGATATGTGAAAGTGGATCAGGGTAAAATTTTCTCAGCATCTCTCGTTAGCCAGCAAATTTCAAAGAAACCACATATGTGGAAATTACTCAGAAACTATTGACTTATGACCCCCGGTTCATATAGGTGAAAATGCTCCAAAGTACCTGTAGAATATCCCCTTGAAGGAATGCATCGAACTAACAGTCACCCTATAGTACTTCGGAAAGTAACGGAACTTTTTTTCTTTTGCAGTGCTGAGTTAGATGTGTGGAGTGATACGAAAGAAGAAAGTTAAAAGAATGATCCGGGAACAGTAAAAGTGAGATCAGTAGTAGAAAACCTGCAAGAAATTAGACTGAGATGTTTTGGGCATGTAAGAAGAAGACCTTTAGAATATGTAGCTCACCAAGAGGATGCTATAGAAGTGAGTGTGGGAGATGAGCCTGAGACCGGCCAAAGAAGAAGATAGTGGGGAAATTGTGTTAAGAATGATTTGATGTAGTGTGGTATCACAGCGAATATGAGATAAGATAGAAACAGATGGAGGACAGTTATCCGAAAATCCGATCCCAGCTAACTAGGAAAAAACGCTTAGAAGAAAAATGATATGAATCTTCTCAGTATAACATTTCTCGGTTATGCCTTTTAAGAAGAAGACATAATGAATGAAAGTGAGTGATTGTGAATTTAAATTTCTGTGCTCTCCCGCCGGGAATCGAATCCGGGACCATGTGCACACGTGCTAACCACTAGAGAAGCGTGGAGAGGTTAGGTATTTATTATTTTTTTTAAGTAGTGACAGTAGAATGCAAGTTTAGCTATCTCTAACTGAAAGCCCTATTATTTGGGACTACTCTGTATATCATTTTTAAAATTCTTTAATTTTATTTGTATTTTTACATGTTACTCTGTAATGATTTTTTAAAAAAATATTTTAATATGGTGATCTAATTTCTTGACTAAGTTGATTCCTGGTAGTACTGAAATAAAAGATGAGACGAATGATCACAGGATTCGAACCCAATTATGTACCAATAATATTATCGGTTCATTTATTACTCCCCTTGATACAAAAATGACATTTGTATCTCCAAAATTTTGAGCAGTAAAACTAAGTTCATTCATCAAATATTTTTCGTAAAACTTATTTTTTCTTATGAAAGGACAATTTTGTTGCTTTTTCCTATTAGTACGCTTATACTAGGAAAGATGTTTTCAGTATTCTGGCTTCCACTAACATTATATGAAAACACTAAAAGCTTTGAGAAGTATCATATTAAATCTCGCTTCATTTTTATTTCTTTTAGCTTTCGAAGAAATGTTATCTGATCTCACTTTCTCGAAAACAAAACAGGAAAAAAGTTCTCTACATTTTGTCTTTCTTATTTATTTTTTTCTTCTTTTCATATTAATTAAATGCAGTTCTTTAAGGATCAGTTTCAAAGTATTCATATAAAAGCAAATAAATGAATCAGTTAATTTAAAGAAGAGGAAAAGAAAACAGCTTTAACAAAGCATGCAAATAGTAAGTGTAATTGAGAATCTCTACCGGAAATAATTTATTTATGCATATACACGTGTATAATCTTGACTTCCTAGTATTTTATATATACACATTAATTTTAATATATTTTACATAAATGGAATTGCATAGAGCCGTAATAGCTTGCTTTTTTTTTGGTATTATAAGCAGAGTGGTTAGGATACACATTCTAGGCAAGGGTGCCTACAGGAGGGCTTTACAACACAGGTTGCACCCATTAGAATATTTGGGGAGGTGATATGATTTTTCATTAATAGTAAATGTAAGGGAGAAAGAAGAAATGTAAATTTGGAGAGAAGGATGGCAAATTTGGGGATGGAGAATGATCAATTTTGAGGAAGAGTGGTAAATTTGGAGAGAAGAATGGTAACTTTGGGGGTGGAGAATGGTAAATTTTGAGGGAAGAATTGTAAATATGGAGAAAAGAATGGTAAATTTAAAGATGGAGAACAGTAAATTTGGAGGAAAGAATGGTAAATTTGAGGGGTTGCGCTCAATCTCTTTGGAGGGATGGATACCTTTGGCCTTAGTTACACGAGATCTAGAATATTAAGTAAAAACGTAATGAAATCTTTCACTTAATATCTGCCGGTACATCATAATATAGACAAAAGGAAGCAGTTAAAAGTTGGTGATAAATTAAAGCAAGCAATACAGAAAGACTTGGTAGGGAAAACCTGAGAGAACCAACAGATATGACGTATCCACCTTAAGGTTACCAGACCTAGGATCGAATCAGAAACACCATACATCACATGTGAGCGCTTTACCATCGAGTCACTATGAACCTCTAGGATACGTTTGACTTACGGGTGAGTTATTGCAACTTTGCTATTTGAAGACAAGTACATGACTGCAGATAGGCTTTTTAGCAGTTTTAAATAACACTCGTTTTTTCCAGCCTCCAAATCAATCTATTTAACAGTGGTTTATAAATTAGAAAAATAGTTCAAATTTCAATTAAAATAATTTCTTGCCCACATATGTTCACTAAGCTTTTTGTTATTGCTGTTGTTGGTAATCGAAGTGTTAAGATAGACATCATTTGCACTAACCTATTAATCGTGGGTATTAAAGAAAAGCATATTATTTTTAATATATGAAGAACTAAGTGTGGACATGTCCTAGCCATCTTCAATTTACCTAATATTACATGTTATCTACAAATTAATTGGATATTTCTTACTTATGCAGAATATATGTATTCCCGGCGGCAGCTCATGTGGTTCGGATTCCACGTCAATCAGTAGGTCTCGTCTCATATAGCCTCGCTGCTAACAGGGACGTTAAACTCAAATTGAACTCAGACTCAAGAATATTTGTATATCTCTCGCAAGATATCCTTGTTATAAAAGCTAGACACCTCAGTCTGTTAGTCACATTCCTAATAGTTCACGGCCAGGCTAATAGTTGGCGCTAGCTGTGCTACCTGCTACACTACGCTAACATGAGGACAATTTGCATAGAAGCCGAAGACTTGGGGTGAACAGCTAGTATTATGAATTTAGACGCTCAGTTATAGTTATTAACTGAATTAATATGTATGCAATTCTTTCCAACTTTTCGAATTTTCCAGAGTTTGGTTTAAAAAAGTTAATCACATGATGTATTTATTAGAGTTGTTTATTTGATAATCTGAATGTTGAGAATTTGATAACGGATGCCAAATATCTTGGTTCATTGCCCTGCTTACATTTCCCACTACGTTTGTGATAAGCATCTAAGATGCAGTTTCTAATGAATCACAGTTAAGTAAACGGGGAGCATTGATTAGCATAGTTCAAATTTTTAGCATAGAATCAAAATTTGCATATTAAAGCTTTTAATTGTATAATACATAGTAACATAGATGACGACACTGTATCCACTGCAATTACCTCTTAATCTTTATGTTAACATTGGATAATACGAAAAGATAGCTCATAACACTTCTGGTAACCTTAGTTCATGATGTCGTAAACTATACACGAAGAACTATCAGTTATTTTCTGCTGACGATATACTCGTAGTTGAACCTAACTAGATTATAAAAAGTAATTAAACAAATGAATCTTTAAAATGTTATCATATAAGTGAAAATAGAAAAGTTTTCTTTCTTTTTTTTTTTTTTTTAGTCTTTTCGAGTTGAGTTGAGTTGATTTCGAGTTTAACGTCCCATTCAACAGCGAGGCTATATGAGATGTGGAATCCAAACCACATGAGCTCCCGCCGGGAATCGAACCCGGGTCTCCCACCCCAAAAGCGTAAACGCTAACCGCTTAGCCACGAAGGAAAATAATAATAATAATAATAATAATAATAATAATAATAATAATAATAATAATAATAATAATAATAATAATAATAATAATAATAATAATAATAATAGTCATAATATAGTTCATTTGTAGCCAAGCGGTTAACGGTCTGTTTTATGTGTAAGTTGTCACATGTTCAATTCCCGGTGAAGGAGCTTGCAAAATTCAAGAATTGTTTGGATGTTACTTTCAGTACTAATTCCTATCTCATATACATGTAGCAGGGGAGCTGAAAAGAAACCTTAAATTCCAATTTAAATAGTAAGTGAGTTTCGTTTCACAGTACGAAACTACAATAGACTTCCAAACTATGGGAATCCAGCACTCAAACTTGAAGTAGGATATCTATAACTACTGGTTGCAGTCTTATAAAAATTGATGAATGTGTATATGTTCCACCATAACTCCAGAACGTCTAGAGTAGTCTTAACCAAACTTGGTACACATATTACTAGCAGTCTCGAAAAGAGTAATGTTGGGGGTTGGGGTTAGTTGAGAAAGTGGAACCTATTCTTAGGAAGCTGAATCAATTGCAAAGAACTGCATCTCAATATCTCTTACCGTTTTTTGCTTTATGGTAATCAGTATTGGAACCGAAAGTAGTAAATTTCAACCATTTCCAATTTTAGTAGTGTTGCGGGTAATAATAATATGATCTTTTGAGACCCTGAATCATTTGCAGAAATCCGTTTGTCACTATCTAATACCATTTTGTTCTATGGAGATAAACGTTGAAACCAGAAATGGTTGATTTGAACCACTCCCAGTTTGAATAGAGAGTTAACGGAGGAGATGGAACCTATTTTTGGGACGCTGAATCGATTGCAGAAAACTGCACATCGGTATCTCTTACCGTTTTTGCTGATACCTATCGATAGACGAACAAGCGAACCGACACTTATGTATAGTCTATATTGGAAGTGTAATAAAGTATAAACAATACATTTAAAATGTTTTATGATGTATTTTCAAAAATAAAGGAGAACATCACACACGGAAAATAAAAGAGATGAGAAGATTTATTACTTTACAGACAATAACTACCGTTACTTCAGTAAGTAAAACGGAGTAAACTTAAGCGAGTAAAGTTCCTTGTACGGTATTACAGAAGTCCCAGGTTCTATCTACAACAGCGTTTCATACAAACCTTTTTCGGATTTCGATAGGGCTTCCACACATACCGGTTTAGCCAGGACAGATTTACATAATTTAACTCTCCAAAAATTGTTCAAAACTCCAAATGTCCAGGGTTTTCTCCAAAATGTATGTCAATATCATCCATGTGATATTCAAAAGAATACTGCTTTTATCGATATGGTTACTCAACTAATAGGGATGATCTATTCTGCCGTCTCTCAGTTTCGAGGAGTGCTGACGTATTATTTAATTAATTCTGATGTCTCAGCAAAAAGTGAGGGGATAACTAAGACTAAGTCCTGAATTTTCATTGGGTGACTCAACTCTCTAGTTTGAAAACCTAACAGCTCTAGAAACAGAATTCGTACTTTTCCGAGCATTAGCGTACCCGAAAGTTCAAGTCTGTCACCTCCTGAAGAAATTTTCCTGAAACAAGGATTACAGAAGATGATTGACAAAAAAGTTTACACTGGGAAACTTTATGGAATAGAAATCAATATCGAAAAGTCGAAAATCATGACAATATCCTGTGAAACGCGCCCGTATGAGTCAGAGTAGAACAAAGAGAACTTGAAGAGGTCGATAATTTCAAGTATCTGAGAAATACTTTGATGAAAGACGCTTACTGCACCAAAAGGATCAAGTCAAGAATTGCCATAGCTAAAGAAGCATTCAACAAGAAAAGATCACTCTTAACTAACAGGCTTAATAGTGGACTTAAGAAGACTCTGTTCAACTACTATATAAGGAGAATTGGACTGTATGGTTAAGAGATTTGGTTCTACGGAAGTTAGAGAAAAAATATAGAGAAAGCTTCGAAATGTGGTGTTGGAGAAAGCTGAAGGAGATAAAATGCACAGAGAGAGTAACAAAGAAAGATATTTTAAAACGGATGGGAGAGAAGAGGACGCTTTTTAGTCAGCATCCCTCGTAGGGAGGCCTATTCGATTGGACACATCTTGCGAAGAAATTGTCTTCTCCATACTGCAATAGAAGGGAAGATGGAACGAAAGCGAGAAATAGGAAGAAGAAGAAGAAGAAGAAGATAACTAATCGATGATTTGAAAATTAAAAGAAAATATTGGGAGTTAAAAGAGGCAGGTGAAGATCGAGAAGCGTGGAAGAAACATTTGCAGACCCAAATCTAAAACTGAAATAAAGAAAGAACTCATTACTCCTAGGACCTCCCGAAAGGCAGAATAATTAATATAATTAATAATTCACTGATTTGAAAACTGAAATGTCCTCTTTTCCCAAACTAAAAAGAAAGAAAAAATATATTGTAGGAACATCATTATTTAAGTTAACTTTGGGACAACATAAACTTGAACATGAGCAAATCACTTCAGATGTCTCAGGTTAAGACCAGAAGTATCTAAAATACAACTTGAAAGAAATGAACATAAATAGAGAACAACTATCAATCGAGTATAGTTTCCATCTTTCTGCCCTAATTCACTTGAATATACCTCTGGCTCTAACCAAAAGAACTTCGAATGCTTATCAATTTAAGAGAAACGCTGTATTCTAAGTCAATGCATAGATAGAATATCTTATACAGTTCGTACAAACAAGATATAATACTAAAGAAGAGGAGAAATGTTTATGAATATGATTTTTTTTTTTTTTGTCGAGTACAAAAGGAAAAAAAAGGAGAGAAGGCAAGGAGTTGATAGATAGAGAAGCTTAGCTTCATCCTTTGCCAGTTTTCTACCAAAATCACTATTCCGAGTTGTCGGTGTGGAACAGATAAATAATCCATACATCACATCAACCAAACGGTAGTGTTATCTCTTGAGCGCTTCATCGTCGCAAAACTCCAATGCGTAAATAGTAGTCATCAAAACACACCAGTGACTTCCTTTCTTAAACCTAGAAAATCCGTTGAGTAAATAAATTTTTAAAAAACGAACCTTCATTTTCTTTTTTTAAAAAGGAAGATATCTTTTTTAGTGATTCACTTCTTTTACTTCTATAGTTCTCATATTACCAGGAAGATACTGGATTCTTACAGAATGATTATATCTACAGGTGGACAATTAAGCTCAATTTCACACAACAAGATATTTTTCTTTTGAACTTTATTGCAGAGTATAATTACGCAATACTTAGTCTTTTTCCATTAAAAAAAAAAAAAAAAAAAGATTGGACATAAGCCTACATCACTCGCGAGTGAAACCGTATGCAAACTTCTCGCAGACATTAGATTATGGCAAATAGTTGAAAAAATTGCTGAACTGTAATAGGAAAAAAAAAATATATTACTTTCCAATTAGTTAAGATGTAACAGGAAATAAAAATTGTTGCTTTTCAACACTCTGGGATGAAAGTCTAAGAAAGGTAACTGCTGAAGTTGTAAACCAATGTTAAAATACAGGGTTTTCAGTTAATTTTTTCTTTTATTAATTTTATTACTGTGACCAAACGAATTAATGTAATCAAATTCCCAAAGCATCACTCTAAGGAGTGTTGTTCTAAGTTTTATTACTGGCGAACAGAATATATGACATGTTCAATGTGTCCCCTACGCATGTTGCGAACCTCCGGCATGAGAATCGTAAAGTTGTAGTAAACCCATCTGCAGATATCTCTATCGACAAGTGTACAGCAATCAATGATTGCCCTCCGCAAATCTTACAGTGTACGGTACGAGGAGCCCTAGCGAACACTTTCCCATTCAGGAATCTCCATAGGAAAATATATCGCAGGTGTCCAAGTCAGGGTTAGTGGGTGGCCAGGAAAATTTGCAATCAAAGAGCACCGGTAGTCGAATTGACAGCACGCGATCCTAGAACTTGCAGATAACTGGACACTTCTGCAGTCATGTGAGATCTAGCCCCGTTCTGTTGGAACCACTGTCGACGTAATGAGAATCTTTTCAGTCGTAATTTAGGAGTAAAAAAAGGTTGTCAACATTTCCTGGCATTTTTTCGCAGTGACGTGTCCATCGAAGATGCCTTAGTACAAACTGAGTTGAAGATCTCCCACGCCATTACTACAAATTGGGAAAGCAATTGTATTAAGATAATGAAGACAATCCAACAACGTTCAAAGATTCATAAATCATTACACAATATACTCCAATAATAAATATAATTTGAATGTTGTTATTATCATACCTTTTGTGGTAACAGTAGCACCTCTCATGACGCAGAATGATTCTTATGACTTATACATAAAATTAGGAGGAAAAAATCAGGGCATAAATTTTGCACATAAATTTACAAAACGAGACGAGTAAAGCATCCTGACAATCGAGACGAGACTTCTACAACGGGACAAAATTTGAAAACCTTATTTCTTATCGAGTCTCAATTCGTGGGCAACTCTAAACCTCAGTCAAGCTCACACTTATTTCATGAGATTGACGAAGAGTAAGTATGAATTCCGAGCTCATGTGCGTCTAATTCATAAGCTTAGGCACTTATTATTACCATTACTTACTACTGTAGTTAATTTGATTATCTTCTCTGAATTTGAAGAAAAATAAATCAGAATAACGAATTTTTACTGTTTGACTATGAAAATCTTGGTTATGAATTTTCGCCAGAACTTTGCCTTAATTCGCTAGATCATGTATATATGACTTTCACCACACCACAAATGAGTAATAGTACTTTTACTTCTGACGCTTCTGTTACGGTATTGCTTGATCTGTTGTTCTATTACAACGCTTAAATATGAAAAAAAAATAAAAAAAAAGAATAATCTTTACATAGAAAATCGTGACGTTTCCTTTTTACAAACACACTACTTAGTGACACGCTCGCGCACCCGCAAGTGTTGATTCCCAGAAATTCTCCCTCATGCCCCACCTTCAATATCCACAGTACTGTTCTGTGACAATTTAATTTCACCAACGTCTTTCTTTTTTCCTTTCTTTCTTCAAGAAATGGCAACAACTGAAATCATCGCAAAACAACAAGTACTGCCCTTATTTACATTGTGGTCCCAAGGCTACATTATTTTGATAACTGATTAAATCATGGAACACAATGTTGCGTGTCAGATCAATTGGTTTAGTGGGTCAGTGTTGAATTACGTTTCTTTCATTTATTTATTTAAGAAAAAAAAATCCCTCGTTGACTCCTGTAAGCGATAAACTGCATCACATTGTGGAGCCACGCCATATCATAACCTTAACACAAACCTAAATTATTATGTCCAAAAAACTTATTTGCATATTTTCTAACTTACGGTTAAAAACAAAATTGCTAAAAACCTTTATGTTGTTGTTGTTTTTTTTAATGGCTAATAAGCTCTCTTTCTTTCTGTTTATTTGTTAATACAGTACTTTTTTTCTTTATCTTCATGGAAAAGACTGGAATATTCAATTAAGCTCCAAGTATTGGCTATAAAATTATGCAACAAAAAACACGAAAGAGTGCGATTACAAATATTTCTCAAAAGTTAGACTAAAAACATGCTCGTTATGAGCAATAAAAATTCTTTTAAACCAAATCAATAGTGAACGAACAATCTTAAAACGTAAATAGAAGACTATGGTCGCTGCTATTTGGACATTACTACACAGCCACATTGAAATATTGGCACAACATACAGTATATGTGATCGGTGAGGTAACGCATGCCTGGCGAATTTAAATTTTGTTAGGAGCAGCCCTCAGGCGCTTCTCGAGCAACACGTATTTAACTACCTTTTCTACTTAGCTATAACTTAGTACTGGCGCCTGGTCACAATTACACTCTGATCATATAAACATGCTACACTTTTACTTCATCTTGAGTTAAATTTTAGTTCTTAGTTTTGAAATGCAGGCGAATTGGTTTAACAAATCATAGGTGTCTGGCAAGTTTAAAAAAGGCAAAAGGATCGTGATTGTTCTCAATTCATAGGTGAACTTTCGCAACTTTATACCCATAAAGGGAAACAACAAGATGAACTACCTAAACTTGCCTGGTATATATTAGGGTCCTAAAGAACACTTATCAATTATTGTTTTTTGATAATTCCTAAATCCAAGGGGTGATCCTATGTACGCTTTGTACTCATATCTTATAAAAGGATATGGACTCCTATGCTCACCCATATGACCATATAAGGTAATAGGGAAAAAACCTCCGAAATCTATATTTTTGACAATTGTTTACCTATGAAAGGAAATTTGATATACCACCCAAACATATACATGTGCATACCCCGGTCCTACAGTACCATATCAAATTTTTAAATCTGGCAATTCCAAAATTTAAGGAAGTGGTCCTATATATCCCTTCCAAAAAAATAGGAGTAGCAGTGTAAACCTGTCAAAATTTAGGGATGTGGACCTATACATGCCTGGATACTGACTCCTGTGCCAGGGACCAAGGGTACAGTAGTGCGATCAACTGACTGCGGTACTACTTTGGGAAGTGTGTTTAAACATTTTCTCATTAAGTGCATCTTTAGACGTCTCCCCAATTCACTGTCGTCTTGAGAGTACGTCTTTGCTCATCATAAACCACGGAGTGATCGTATGAGAGGTATTTTATATGAACAGCAAGGGACGGCAGTTGGTTGTGCTGTTGAACAGCAAAATGAATTTTTAATAGTGTACAAATATCCTAAATTTCTACCAACTTCATGATAGGCCAGAAAACAGATCTCAAGACAGCAACTATATCTAAGAGATACTACATCCTTCTTCACTGGTAGAAGGAATTAAAAAAAAATAAGCATAATCCAGATTTGTGGACATTTTATGAAAAAAGGTAACAACAGTAATGAGCATAATAGGCCTACAAACTGTTAAGTTCCTGTTGTTTCTGTCCCGTAAGTCTTTTATTCTTTCGAGGATATAGTATAAAATCTGAAAGAAAGTCATTTCTGAGAGAATAGCTCTAATACTCTGAAAGATACGACAGCTGTAGCTTTTCAAAATCACTGTTTGAACTGAAGCTCTTTTTTTTTTTTTTTTAATCTATCATTTTTACATTGTATTTTCTAGTAAATTGTGCAGTGATACAATGACATTTTAATATATGTCACATGTGGTAGGTAGTCCTACTCGAAATGTAAAACGTTTGTGTGCACTCAGAAGAAACACCTGTCTAATAGCTCACCTGGATAAATTTCAACCTAAAAATATCAGAAGCATTTGAAAAGACTTCAAAGGCTCTTCATCATCCCATGAAGAACGGAGAGGACAAAATAAAATAAATAATAAAACACACAGAGAAAGAGAATGAGGAACTACTAAAATGAGTGAGAAAGGCAAGCGTTGTGCATCCTACGTTACAGAAGAAGGTCGCTTTAACCATTCGACAAGAATTTGTCTTCAAGAAACACAAGGAAAAAAGAACTACCTACAATCTCCGTGACACTGTTGAAACCCTGCCAGACGTTTTTCCTTTCTTTCTTTTTGCATGTTTGGTATGTTTGGTGTCCGTATTTTGACAATAAAGCCAAATTACTTGTCTCATGCCTGTCTGGATACGTATACGTGTGTGTGTGTGTGTGTGTGTGTGTGTGTGTGTGTGTGTGTGTGTGTGTGTGTGTGTGTGTGTCATGTGCAATTCCAAATAACAAATGCCGTCTCACTCAGTGGAAAAATCCGAACTAAAAATGCAACGTGAAAAAAGATTTGATCTTTTTCCGCAATCACAAGTATAATGATAAAAAAAAAGTTGTCAGAAAGCTCTTCTTGTTTTTAAAATTTGAAATTTTACTTCTTAAATAATGAAATCCCTCTGTATTTAGGGTATCGTGTTCCTATTGTCATGGAAGTAAGTCGATATCCGTTAGTATTCTTTTGGTTGTCAAATTGGAAACATGCCAATGTGTCAAAAAGTAGCATACACAGTACTGGAAGCGACAGTATCAGGATGTGTGTATGAAACTAAAGGATACATACTTGTTTATTATTAGGTATTGTTCCTTTCAATAAGTAAGTCTTGTAAACACAAGAAAAATCAACTTCAGGATTTCGATGGATAAAGTTGAATGTCCACTCGTGTATACAAAGGCTTAGAGACTACGCCATTCAAACTATCGAGAGCATTTTTTTTTTTTTTTTTTTTTTTACGGAATTCACCTGAGGGTTTTCGTATTTCCCCCTACATTCAATTTAAAAGGGTAGCTCAGTGGTAGAATGCTCATCTCTGGTGCATGAGGGCCCTGGTTTGATCCAAGCGGATATTGTATGTATGAACACCGTCTGCGTGGAAAGGAATACGACAAATCTCTTCATGCTTCATAAGTAAAAATTGATTTGAATATAAAATGAAAATCGAGGGAATGGGAGTCGTGAACCCCCATTGAGATTAGTGAGAGCACAACCCACTTTAAGAATAATAAGGCTGAGGTAGCGTGAACTTCATTGAAATTAGTGAGTGAGAGCTTCCTTGAGAATAGTGAGCCTGAGGTAGCACGAGCTTTATTGAGATTAGTAAAAGCACAAGCCACTTTGAGGATAGTGAGCCTGAGATACTATAAGCCTCGTTGAGATCACTGAGTGAGCGCTCAATTGAGAATAGTGAACCTGAGCTAGCGTGAGCCTCATTGAAATTTTTCAAAGTATAAGGCACTTTGAGGATAGTGTGATTATCATCGAAATTAGTGAGCGAGAGCTTCGTTAAGAATAGTGAGCTGAGATAGCATGAGCTTCATTGATATGAGTAAGAGCACAAACCACTTTGAGGATAAAGAGCCTGAGATGGTGTGAGCCTCATTGAGATTAGAAAGCGAGAGCTGCTTTGAGAATAGCGAGCCTGAGATAGCGAGAGTCTCATTGAGATTAGAAAGCGAGAGCTGCTTTGAGAATAGCGAGAGCCTCATTGAGATTAGAAAGCGAGAGCTGCTTTGAGAATAGCGAGCCTGAGATAGCGAAATCCTCATTGAGATTAGAAAGCGAGAGCTGCTTTGAGAATAGCGAGCCTGAGATAGCGAAAGCTTCATTGAGATTAGAAAGCGAGAGCTGCTTTGAGAATAGCGAGCCTGAGATAGCGAAAGCTTCATTGAGATTAGAAAGCGAGAGCTGCTTTGAGAATAGCGAGCCTGAGATAGCGAGAGCCTCATTGAGATTAGAAAGCGAGAGCTGCTTTGAGAATAGCGAGCCTGAGATAGCGAGAGTCTCATTGAGATTAGAAAGCGAGAGCTGCTTTGAGAATAGCGAGAGCCTCATTGAGATTAGAAAGCGAGAGCTGCTTTGAGAATAGCGAGCCTGAGATAGCGAAAGCTTCATTGAGATTAGAAAGCGAGAGCTGCTTTGAGAATAGCGAGCCTGAGATAGCGAAAGCTTCATTGAGATTAGAAAGCGAGAGCTGCTTTGAGAATAGCGAGCCTGAGATAGCGAGAGCCTCATTGAGATTAGAAAGCGAGAGCTGCTTTGAGAATAGCGAGCCTGAGATAGCGAGAGTCTCTGAGATTAGAAAGCGAGAGCTGCTTTGAGAATAGCGAGAGCCTCATTGAGATTAGAAAGCGAGAGCTGCTTTGAGAATAGCGAGCCTGAGATAGCGAAATCCTCATTGAGATTAGAAAGCGAGAGCTGCTTTGAGAATAGCGAGCCTGAGATAGCGAAAGCTTCATTGAGATTAGAAAGCGAGAGCTGCTTTGAGAATAGCGAGCCTGAGATAGCGAAAGCTTCATTGAGATTAGAAAGCGAGAGCTGCTTTGAGAATAGCGAGCCTGAGATAGCGAGAGCCTCATTGAGATTAGAAAGCGAGAGCTGCTTTGAGAATAGCGAGAGCCTCATTGAGATTAGAAAGCGAGAGCTGCTTTGAGAATAGCGAGCCTGAGATAGCGAAATCCTCATTGAGATTAGAAAGCGAGAGCTGCTTTGAGAATAGCGAGCCTGAGATAGCGAGAGCCTCATTGAGATTAGAAAGCGAGAGCTGCTTTGAGAATAGCGAGCCTGAGATAGCGAGAGCCTCATTGAGATTAGAAAGCGAGAGCTGCTTTGAGAATAGCGAGCCTGAGATAGCGAAATCCTCATTGAGATTAGAAAGCGAGAGCTGCTTTGAGAATAGCGAGCCTGAGATAGCGAGAGCCTCATTGAGATTAGAAAGCGAGAGCTGCTTTGAGAATAGCGAGCCTGAGATAGCATGAGCCTCATTGAAATTAGTGAGAGCGAGTCCGCGCAAGCTCGGATGTGCCCTAATTACAAGAGGGACGATGTATTGGGTGGGACTGATCAGCGTCTATAATACTGGACACGATAATATGGAACTTTTACATTATTAAGGAATAAGAAAAGTTCATATTATACATTCATTATAAAAATCTTGATAGAAACATCTATACCCTCCTTCCCCTCAGAAGAAAAGAAAATGCCTTTGCTACTGACTAATGAGATACATAAAATACGCACACACGTAAACAACATTAATGGACATACTGCTGTAATATCTTCATTGTTTGATAGAAACTTCAGAAAGTCTAGAATACTGTACATAAATCCAAACTACGCAGAAGAAATAAGAAAACAATAATCTTAAGTGGAAATTGTGGTTTATTCTCGAGGGTGTAACGTGGTGAAAGGTAGAAAAAAATGTGGATATTTGCTTCACTCACTGTGGTGGATGTGAGGAAGAGAAGAGACAGTTTTCGTGACGGGGGAGGGAGAGGACTGTCTTAAGCGAGGAAAGTAATCCGTCTTCAGGACTTAAGAAAAGTTCTCCCCAATCCGACCAGAAACCAGAGAGAGAAGTATTTTGTAACTTGGGTTTTTTGCCCGGAAGCTACGGATTGGAAGGGAAAGACAGTAGGAAGTCTCAACGAAAGAGTTCTAGATCTAAATGGAAATGCAGAAATTTTGAAAAACAATTCTCAACTACAGAGATATTAACTGCTGCTATGCCGCGTTATTACTTCCTCTCTACATGAACAACATGAAGAAGACAGCCAACGAGTTCTTACTTCTTGATGACGTAAAGATAGGTTTAAGACAACTGTCTTGGGTACTTGATATGTTTCAATTTTGCATTGGTACTGAACACGTTGGATCAAAGTAAAAACATCAACCAGAGATTGCCTATATGAGACAGTCAATTGAAGACAAGCAACTCTATGTAAATAAGATGAAGTGAAATCTGATTCAATAAGTCAGCTACCATCTTCTTCAACACATCAATTGGGAGGTTGTTTCCTGCAACTCTCACTGCAATTATTACCCATCTGACGAATTCGTGCGTTTGTTTTGTAGAGTCGCTGTGGTGTGTTTATATACTGATTACTTCAAATAAAACATATATTCTATAAAACAAATAATTTAATTCTTACTATTGTTTTTTTTCCCTATAAGTAACAGGAAAAAGAAAACTTTACACGTACAGGACCCGCTTAAGGGTTAGATTTAATATGAAATGAAAACCTCTATATAATTTCGAGTGCAAATAATACATCATTGTAGGCATAGTATATCTATTAGTCATAGTACGTGTCGAACCCTTTTATGGTTTCGTCTCTAAAAATTGTAAAGACTAGATAGGACAAATCTGTACAATACTAACAAATAAAGGTAGCAAATACTGTATATTATATATATATATATATATATATATATATATATATATATATATATATATATATATATATATATATATAACTCTATGGCCTATGGAACCCGGAGGTTCAATGCCGCGTTCACAAAAGCTCTCCACTGACTTCTATCCTTAGCTAACTGCATCCAGTTTCTACTCTGTATTCCAATCTCTACGAGATCCATCTTAATATTGTCCTCCCATCTGCGCCTAGGTCTTCCTAATGGTCGTTTTCCGATTGGTCTTCCAGTCAAGACTTTGAAAGCGATATATATATATGTATATATATATATATATATATATATATATATATATATATATATATATATATATATATATATATATATATATATAAATGAAAGTGACTATGTGACTTAATAACTCTTGAACCACCCGACCGATCTCGATCAAATTTTCAACATAGATGAGGTTCAGGCCTGGGATGGTTTTTATCATTTCACTTAGATGGTACAACTTAGGAGCGGTGTGTGTGTGTGTGTGTGTGTGTGTGTGTGTGTGTATGATCTAAAATGACCGATATTAGTGTTGAATCCATAGTTCTCGGGTTCATTCAGACGAACAGTGACATTTCCGATGAAGTTTAAATCCAAATTCAGCCACGCAACTTGAGGAGCAGAAGGTGGAGAGAACCTCTTGCTTCTCACACGGCTAATTTTATGTGGCAATGTCTCGAGTTGGAAATTCCGAAAATTTATATGTTCTGTTTGAAGATGCAAGGAAAAAAAAAATTGTCTATCAGAGAGCACTTGAGTAATAATAAAACGTGACTGACTAACGAAACATATTACGTACTAATTTTTCTTATTTTAACCCAGCAAAGCGAGTAATTGACTTGTTAATTGATTTATAAAAGTTAATATCTGAGTAATGAAGCAATTTTTAATCAGATCTTATTTACGCGGTATCCCGAATCCTAATCTCTCTGTACTGTATAAAAGAGAATCTGGGTAAGTGCAGGCACGTAGCCAGGATTTCGTGAGGGGGGGGGGGGTCCGTGACATGAAATACTATGGTCATCACAACAGGGGCTCGATCA
Source organism: Thermobia domestica (assembly GCF_964235325.1). Taxonomy (NCBI): domain Eukaryota; kingdom Metazoa; phylum Arthropoda; class Insecta; order Zygentoma; family Lepismatidae; genus Thermobia; species Thermobia domestica. The sequence continues at coordinate 232,253,548 of NC_137454.1, read as the reverse complement.
TTCTAAAATATTTTACTGGAACATATATTGGTTCGTTCAGGCAGGATTTCGTAACGGGGGAGGGGGGGGGGCTGACATGAAATTCTGAATGCCCAGTAGCTCGATCAATCTAAACTACTTTACTATCAGCATATTTTGGTTTGTTGGGAGAATAAAATGAGGATATGTTGATAAGTATTTTAATAACAAACTATGAGAAATCTCGAGTAAAATAATAAAAAAAAAGCGCTGAAAAAAATTTTACAATGTTTACATCCTTTCTCCGTTCATTCAAATATAACAATTTTCCTTCATTATGGCCCCAACTATTATAAAAAGTACGTATTCACTATTATAAAAAGTACATACTCAATAATGTTTTGTAAAATATTTTACAATATCTGCGTTCCTTTCTCTGTTGAATCAAATGTTAACAGAACTTTCTTTCCATATAATTTTTTGTTTTTGTTATTCCGTCAACTACTGTCTGTTCCAATGGCAGGTTAAAAGAACAGTAGAAAATTGTTTTTGAAATAACATATTTGATACCGCAAGGATGCGATAACGAAAATTTATGATAAAAAATGTTCACGTTGTTACACAACGGTGGTATACTTTCGGAAGCTTGAAATCTCCCTTGTAATGTCCCTGACTAGTAGCAGAAATTCTGATAATTCCGTAACTCTTCTAGAAATTCTGAGAATTCGGTAACTTTTCTAGAAATTTCAAATTACCTTACTCTTCCAGGATATCTCGCTCACCTCGCCAACATGTATTCCAAAAGAAAGAGTAACCGAAAGCTTCTTGATTTTTAAAATTTTTAAACGCGATCCTCTTTTTTATCATTTCATTTTTCATCTTCCCTTATTTTTTTCATTTCTGGTCTCGAAGGGAGGGTCCGGACCCCCTGGACCCCCCCTTGGCTACGTGCCTGGTGACTGACTGATCAACATCCAGTCCAAAGCTCTTAAGATAGACCTTGAAATTTGGACAGTGTATAGGACTTGTGATGTAAGGTACCACCGAGGAAGGATTTTCGACAAGAAATGGTGGAATTAGAAGTGGTAAAATTATTAATATATTAAAATGCCCATATCTCGGAATCTGAGGGTTAGAGACATGAAATTTGGTACGTATATGAACTTGGCATTTAAATAATTAGACAAATGTTTCAGCGTTTTACGACATGCTAAGTGGCTAGCTGGGGAATTCGAACCCTAATTCTCTTGATTATGAAGAGAGAATATACTCTTTCGTGCTATTTCCTCTCCAGCAAATTAACATGATAGAGAATTATACGTTTTATTATCTTTTTCTGTTTCGGTTTTAAGCTTACTTTTTAAGTACATAAGCTGTGTTCTGCGTATAATTTACCTGGTACACGAACTTATTTTTTTTTCTTGTGCGGTACAACTTTTAAAAATTTTGCTCTGATTGAACTGCCTACAAACTTCCGTTACTGCCCTCTAGTTTTCTGCGAACTGCATCTATTAGGAACTAAAAGGATTGTTAAGCTCAGAAGCGGGGGAAAAAAATCGCCATGTTATGCAAATATTACGAGTTTCTTTCTGCATTAAACAGTGATGATTGTATACCTAACACTTAAAATAACGGAAACACCATTAGAGCTTAATTTTCTTCAGTTGTTCCGATGTTAAGACGACCGTCACCTACTTTCGCAGCTGCTGCGATGAGTCTGCTTTTGGACAGTCGCTGATCCCATGCGTAACAATTCCACACAAGCGTAGAAGAAGAGTAAACACACAACCATGCGTATAATAGAATTATAAAGGTATACAACGAGAGCGTTTGTGTAAGTGTCTTCGAATCGTGTTTGGACATAAGTTACAGAGATTTCCTTTTACCCGTCTGTTTGAAAGCTACGGAACTCAGGGGAGAACTGAAAGAAACTCGAAAGGCCAAGTAAAGAGGTTTCTTTGAATTCTTAACATGAACGAAAATAAAATTATTTTATTAAAAAGAAAAATCACAGAAAGACATTACTAAATCGTTTACACTTACCAAATGTTCGTTTTGATAGTAAGTTACGTATATCTCATATTGCTAACATTTTCTTTGGAAACAGACTAAGGTATTTTAAAGTTGTTGAATTATGTGACACAATAATAATAATAATAATAATAATAATAATAATAATAATAATAATAATAATAATAATAATAATAATAATAATAATAATATTGTTTGCCTGAAGTTGCATAAAGTTAACAAACTAAAAATAGTCAGTTTTCGTTTTGGACTGTATTGTCACATTATTATTATTTCGACAGACCAATAGGGCATGATCTTACTAAAACAAAATGATAATGCACGAATTTATCACATTTTTTTCTGTTATTTATTTACTTTTAATAATTAAAATCATATTAATTACGAATAATTAAGTAATATTATTATGTTGAAAATACGATATCATTTCCACATTATGATGAATATTCTCTCAAGAATCACACCATTGTTACCTCTTCCTTAAATTCCATCTTCATATTTCCTTCCTATATACGTCTTGGTTTATCCCAAGACTCAAAAAGGCCTTCTCAACTAAACCTCTATCCCTTTTAAGATTTTGGTTTTTTGGGGTATTTTTCAGACTTTAAGTCAAGCAGCTACTGCATCGTCACTATTTATCCTAGGAATATGGTTCATACCTCATTCTCTTCAAAATAGAGCAGGCTTTCAAATGGTACCACTTATATGCTCATACCATATACCAGGAGGGGAAAAAGTTGGAAGGGAAAGGGGAAATTTCTGGGATTTTTTTTTTGTCACACTTTGGACCCCTTTGGAACGGCCCTGTGTGAACGTAGAGACCTGAAAAAATCTGATAAATACTACTCGGTAGACTAAATATGTGTATCAAATTTCAAGCTTCTATCTTGAATAGTAAGGCGGGAAAATATTTAACAATAATCCCCACAATGCCCAGATTACCGCAAAAGACCCTGACTTCAGGTAAAAAATTTCCTGAGACATCCATATTCATCCTAGAATCATGGTTCGTCCATCATTCTCTTCAGAATAGAATTGCCTTTCAAACGGTACCATTCACATGTCTCCATCGTGTATCTGAGGCGGGAAAATCGCAAAGAAAGGGATTTTTTTTAGTTAAAATATCTCTTTTTAAAAATTTCTGCCCCTTTGGCCCCCCTGTTTTATTGCAAATACCTGAAAAAATCTGATAAATACTACTCGGTGGACTGAATGTTTGTGCAAAATTTCAATCTTCTAGGTGCAAAAGTAAGCCCGCCAAAAATAATGAAAATAGGCCATAACAAACGATTATATTTTTTAACGTTATGACGACATCAGCTCCTATATCTCGAAGCAAGAAGGCGTGAAGCCATATGTAATGTGTTCTACAATGCCTCTAGAGTTGAAAATAAAACGGACGAAAATGCTCAAATAGGAGAGTTATAAGGTAAAGTACCATAAAAATCCGTATGGTACAAATTGTAAAGGGCTATGTATAGCTTATTTTAAAACATAAAAATCATCATTACATTTCTCCTTCTTAAGACACATACTCTCTCACTCGGAACATAGCAGAAGAAAATTGTCAAAAAGTATAGTTTAGAGTCGCTCTTCGTGTTCTCGTACTTACTGTAGAAGGTGCGTTACGAATATCAGCATGTATGCTGTTTTTCTGATGTTTTCTAGAAATGAAGATACCATATTTCGAAATGAACTCTAACATGTACATCCATCAATTCCATTCATTTATCTCCCTATGCTTCCTTCCATCATTTAGTGTACTATTAGAATATGATTTATTGTCAATATCTTATTCAGTTTCCTTTCCTCCTTATTATTACGTCCATTATTATTGTCTTCTTCCCAACCTCCTTATTATTCGTGGTATTTCCTTGGTTCGTTGGTTTCCTGTTCTACGAAACCAATTCTCTTCATATCCACATTTCGAAAGCCTGTACTTGATTTTCACCTCTTTAGCATAGAGCTTCGTAAAGTTCACTGTTGTACACGAAACAATATATTATACTGAAGAAAATCTGTTATCCGGACAGCGGTATATTGTACAAATATACGGAATACTTATGTTTACTACGGAAATGTGTATGGAACATACATTGTCCATATGCCACATGCGTACTGCTCAATTTAGAATTCTTAGAAAGTTAGTAACTACTGGTATAATTTGTATAGTGAGCTTATCCTTTAATAATAATGAAATAATATGTGTGTGTGTGTCCCATACACTAACGAGTCACCTAGAACCACCAAATATTGTACACAGAGAGATCTTCATCAGATCTAACAGAGTACGAAGCCACTTCTCGATTGTCGGCATGAATAGATTAGTAGGTGGAGTAAAAATATGTATGCATAAAATGAGAGGATAAATATTGGTGCCACCGGAAGGACGGATATTGATGACAAATTCGTAGTTTTCAGGGGTCGCTGAGATGAAAAGTAAGACACCCGATGCAGCTCAAGTTAAAATTTAGTCCCATCGTCAGTCGAGAGAGGGAAGGCGAAAAATAACACGTCCAAATTAACCGATATTAGAAATAAATCTATTGACAGAGAATTTACCTCTGGTGCCTGAGGTCCCTGGTTCGATTCCAGCTTGCGCCATGTAGCCTATGTGATGAAGAAATGGGTAACGTTCATAAGCCCTAACCAACCACACAACTATTAAATAGCATACGTTCTTAAAATGCACAAGTCCTAAGTTTTAGGTCTTCTGCTGTTTAGCTCTTGTGCCATTTAGGACTGACACCTGTTGATTCGTTTGCTTTAGAAATTTACCACTACCAAACAGAACTGCGACAGTCCAGTAGTTGCCACAATGCTGTTAAGAACGTACCTAATTCCAATGGTAACAGCTATATTAATAATACTAAAAAATATTGTTCATTATTATACTGCAGTTTATATGAATGATAACTTGCTTCATTTTAAGAATGAATTAAAACAGTTTTTACTACATGCAGATTATTTTAAAATATAAATTACATCAACGATTTTTTTTACAGTGCCTTCGTAAAGAGGTAGTCAAAGCCTTACCAAGACGGTATATATTTTCATAAGTGATTTCTCAATGAACTGTGCCACCAGAAATACGCATCTCTCTATCGAAAAAAGTAAATTTTCGTTCTGTACCTAACCTATGTCATAGAAAATATTAGCAGTAAATATTACCAAAATACTTTTTAGAAGGAGTACTACTCACTTCATCGTGACATAAATCGGCGCTTTCAATTCTTAGAAATTTCTGCTACTTATTAATTGTGAAAAAATGAAACGAAATTTTTGAGTTTTACGTCCCACATACATGCCGGCTAGGCTAAAGGAGACGGTGATGATGAGAAATGAATGAAATGGTGCAATGCAGAAAGCAGGAAGAAACGGGAGAACCTCGAAGAAACCCACGTACACGGTGTTTTTTCCTCCACAAGGTTCACTTGGCGGGAGCAGGGTTTGAATCCGTGACCCCAAGCACCAGAGGTGAACTCTCTACCACTGAGCCAACGCGTCCCCTTATTAATTTTGAATAGTTCCGTATGGCTTCACATTGTTCAGCCGTCCCTCAGTCGGTGTATACGAAGATTTCATCCTAAAGTTCACTATGAGGGAAGATTTCTCGGATACCGAAGCTATACAACCAAAGTTGTAACTAACTTCATTCCTGGTCGTGGTTTGGGAATCCAGTAGGCCTCGTCCTTTGCAAACACGATATTGCATAAGGACCCAACACACACACACACACACAAAAAAAAAAAAAAAAAAAAAAAAGACTAACGTAGCTATTGCTTATAATCGAATTCAATTGCTCATACGGCAATACACCTTTCTCAATTTGGGTACAGTTTTGATTAACATTGTTGTTTGTACGAGGGCCACTATTTATATTTTGAGCTTTGGCAACACTGATTGTAGTTAGGCGTTATTTTTTTTATTTGCATAGAAACGTTTGACATTGTTGACCATAACGTACTTCAAATGTTTTGTCAATAGCTTTATTTGTGTTGTTTAAGTTGACTTGAAGATTGCGTGACAACAGAAAAATGGAATTAGCTCGTGAAAATTTTCGTGCGATGATTTATTACGATTTTTCGACGTGAATTATCAAGAAAGAGTGCATCGATCAAGTTACTTCCACATTTGGCGATGAAGTCCCATCCTTTGCCACTGTGAAGCGCTTGTATAACGATTTTACGCGTGGCTGCCATTCCCCCACTGACGAAATTCGCGAAGGTCGTCCAAAATCAGTTGTTATTCAAGAAAACATTGATACTGTGCAAAACCTAATACTGCAAGATCGTCATGTACTGTGAAATTGAGGCAACCCTAGGCATTAGTTCCACCAGCATATATAAAATATTACATGATCATTTAGCTGTGAGAAAGGTTTGTTCTCGTTGGATCTCATATAATTTGATAAAAACTTAAAAAGAAGATCGCGTCGATTGTTGCACAGAAACGCTCAATAAATACAATGGCAGTGCTTCAGGAAATGTATATAAGATTGTAACAAGTGACGAATCGTTGATATATATGCATATGAGCCGGAACGTAAACAGCGTTGACTATATGGGTGTTTGAAGATGAGCCAAATTCTACAAAAGTTGTTCGTTCTCGAAGCACATCGAAACAAAATGGTCGCCTGTTTTTTTGGGAAAACTAGTCATGTGGCAACTGTGCCTATAGAGGAACGTAGAACGGTCAACTCTGAATGGTATACAATAATTTGTTTGCCGGAGGTCTTCGGTCAAATACGGAAAACAAACAAGAGCCGTCGGATCATTCTTCATAAAGCGAGCTCTCACACATCTCGTCTAACAACCTACTATTTGAACACTCAAAAAATCGAATTGATGGGTCATCAGCCGTACAGTCTTGATTTGGCACCCAATGACTTCTTCTTGTTCCCGAATGTCAAAAATAAATTGCGTGGACAACGATTTTCGTCTGCGGAAGAAGCCGTGGAAGCGTTCAAAAACCATATTATGGAGGTGTCTCAAGAAGATTGGAAAAAATGCTTTGACAAATGGTTCGAACGAATACAAAAGTGTATTGATCATAAAGGAGAACAATATTTCGAATTCTATTTCGAAAACAATAAATGAATTTTCAATTATAAATTACTGTCTTTTCATTGTTAGGCTCAAAATACAGTGTGTTCAAAAAGTCTCTATACACCTGAATCGTGTACAAGCATGTTTGGAGGCTCATGGGGGACATTTCCAACATTTGCTGTGAAAATGTGTGTTAAAATGTGTGTGTATATGCTACGCCATGTACATGGTGCTTTTATGCCATAAAATATAATAAATTTTGAGTAAAATAATTTTCTCGTTGCTTTGAATATGTGACAATTCAGGTGTATACTCAGAGACTTTTTGAACGCTCTGTGGCCCTCGTATTAATAATACTCGTTTTAAATAGGCCTATATTTTTAAGTCTTATTAATTTCAATTAAGTTATTTTTTAAAATCTCTTAAAATTTCAATGCCATACTGTGGATTATAATCGATTCACCCTTTTGAGCACCCCTTCTACAAACTACAAACTTAAATATTTAATAGAATGTGGTGGTATTTCCTATCTATGCGTATTGCTTCTACAGTATTCTTGGCATGGACGAGATGGTAGCACTTCAAGATATTTTTAAGAATTGTACCGTTTCGGACTAGAACATGTGAGGTCCAGTGCAGTTTAGGACTTGTGGTTCCATTTATAACCAGTGCAATGCCCCTGGATACATACCACATACGTGGGTTTTCTCAGGGTTCTCGCGTTTTCTTCCGCTGTTTTTAGCCCATTATTTCATTCATTATCAATATCATCATCATCACCGCCTCCGTTAACCAGGCCAGCCACCCTGGATGAGGTTTTCCTGAGTTTTCCTCAATCACACGAGACAAATGCCGGGGTGGTACCTAACTTATAGATCCCAGGCCGGTTCCTTCCTTCCCCAATCCTTTCTTCCTTTCCTTTCCCCGGATAGTGTGCTAGCTGAGGAAAGCCATCCCTCAAACGTGACGGGCTACATGGACTTAGGTGCCGAAAGCCCAGAAATATAAAAATACAAATACAAATCGGAGCATAATCGTGGAACGCTAAACTAAACAAAAAAGAAACATGCTTATTTAATAATAATAATAATAATAATAATAATAATAATAATAATAATAGTAATAATAATAATAATAATAATAATAATAATAATAATAATAATAATAATAATAATAGTAATAATAATAATAATAATAATAATAATAATAATAATAATAATAATAATAATAATAATAATAATAATAATAATAATAATAATGTTTTCCATTCATGCTATCGTCTGATTAACTAGGAAGATAATTGTGTTTACGATAATTCGATCAATATAGTGCTCATCAAAGGTGCGAAGATTCGGTACTTCAACTTCAGGTCATATAAGCGGTTATTTTTCTTTTTCTTTTCTTTTCTTTTTTTTTAAGGAGAAATGAATTTTCTGTTCCACCTATCATTTTGATTGTACCGCATTGTTTAGCTACAATCACTTGCATTTTCCATGTCTTTTTTTTTTTTTTTAGTTTTAGTGGATTTCGTTTTATTTTATTTTATTTTTTCAACGAAAGTAAAACTGTAAAGTACTTGTTTAATGTTTACAAAAGCTACATAACTATGTTGATGTTTTAGTCACACACACACTCTCCCTTTCTATTAGCATACATAGATTGCGTGTTTGGTAAGTAAACTAAAACGATCTCCCCTGAAGGTTAAAAAAAAGAAAAAAAGAAACAACAAAGAAAAATAAAATAAATAAATAAATAAATGAAAGAAAGGGGATTTTTTTAAAACATGTTATTTGTGAATTCCAACCGGTACGCGTGATAGCAATCCCATCTCTCACTCTCTCTCTCTTGTCGTTCGTCCATTTGCTGCTTATTAACCATAAAGAAAGAAAAGGAAAAATAAGTCAGAAACCGTAATATTACCACATGAAAAGCCTGGGTGCATGTCAGATGGTAACTGGACCTATCAAAACACACACAGAAAGAGAAAAACAGAGACAGTATTTGCCATGCAAGAACAGAATGAGAAGAGTCATGCACCTGCAACCTGTTCCAGGAAGTTTAAACAGCCCATTTACTTTTGGTTTGTAGAATTTTGTTTGAAGTCGCATATGCTAAATGTTGCATCACAACCTGATCCTTTTAAAACAACTTGGTAAAGAACAAAATTGAAGCACTATGAACTATGCAACGCTGGTAAAATTGTTCCTTGACTCCCTTGCGATCTGAACACCCTGGAGTTCATGGATAGTTTTCGAGATTTTTTCAAAAAAAAAAAAAAAATTATATATATATATATATATATATATATATATATATATATATATATATATATATATATATATATATATATATATATATATAAACCTAAAAATTGATGCTGTACGACAACCATACCACTTATTGAGATGAAACATGTATTAAAATATACCGTAATTAAGTTTCGCTATAACTAGAGACCAGATATTAGGCAAAATGTCTATTTTTTTAACGTTAAAGGTATGATCAAAAATAGCGTTTTAAAGTTTATACGGGGATTTATAGTTTCAATTTAAGTCAATTTTATTTTGCCTATTTGCCTTTTTCGTCCATTCCTGCATAAATACTTGATTTAGTATCTAATGTTACCTATTCTATGCATTTTCTTCAAAATAAGACTCTATTGGGGAGAAATATATAATTTAGTATTTGAAGAAAGGATTCTGCCTCTTCCGAGAAGTGCTGTTTGTAATGATAAGATGCCGTAAAACTTTGGACTGCTATGTGTACTGATAAAGTGTATAAAATTTGGACTGTTACGTGTAACGATAAAGTGCCATAGAGAATGTATTTACCAAATATACATGGAATACGTGTCAAGCTTCGTTTTTATGTATTAACAAACAGGTGTGTTTCAATATTCTTTGAAATTATCTATGACTTGAATTTAGTTTTTAATCGTATTGACTATTTATCTTCATTATTTCGAGTTACATTTTAGTGCCTACTTTTTTAAATTTTAAGTGTATTTGCCTGCTTATTTTCCAAGATTTTTATGTCTAAATATCCGGTCTCTAGTTATAACACTAGCAAAATGATAGAGCATGTACGGTTAATGAAATATAGACTGAAAAATATAATCAAATCTTAAATTTTAATTTCTGCTTAACTAAAATATTGTCCAAACATAAGCCATATATCGGACGATAGATCACATTGGGCTCAAAACGATAACATGTTTCAGGACAAACTCCCTTGAATAATTTTCCAGAAAATTGAAGAAAACTAAATTCTGTAGTTCAAAAAAAAAGTGTCGTTTGTTGCCAGTAATAATTAAGAATTTTTAATTTCCTATGTTTTTGGGGAGAAGGGCCACCTGACTTTATCTTACACACATACAGACAAACAAATGAAAGTTTCGAGCCGCGGAGGCTCAATGGTAGACCGTTCACTTCTGGTGCATGGGGTCTTTGGTTCGATCCCAGCTGAGATTTGTGGTGGACAAAAACCGTGTGCGTGGGTTTTCTCAGAGTTCTCCTGTTTTCTTCCACTTTCTTTATTCCACTATTTCTTAGCATCACAGTCTCCTTTAGCGTAGCCTGCATAACTGTGGCCAGGGACGTACGCAGGGGATGGGTCCTGGGGGTCCGGACCCCCGAAATTTCGACTTTTGTGAAAATTTAGCCTAATTTTAGGGGCAATTTTAGGAATTTTAATATAAAATACTCTCATATTGAGTTTGGACCCCTCCCGAAATAAATTCCTGCGTACGCTACTGACCGTGGGACATATCATTTCATTTCAAATGATAGACTCAAGGGGGCTGAAGTGTTCACAAGGGTGATGAGACCCATGACCACCAGTAATTACGGGCCTTGCTTGCAATATGTCGCTCTCAAACTCAGGGAAGGCAGGGGTATATGACGCCCCTGTTTCTTACAAATTATAAATTATTTTCAAAGAAACTGTTAATTTACAAAAAGTAAAATATCACTTTTAGTTAGCAACACTGGTCAGTAGAAGAGGAAGAGCATAGGGGGCTTGCGTAATTTTCCACGGGAGATCACGGATTGTAACTATCATTCAGTCTATGACTTAACAAGAAGTTTTTCTGAGAATTGTTGGCTTTTTGTAAATCGTGATCGAAAGCTACAAAGAAAGAGCACACACAAATTGCTTGTGGAATGTGAATGTGATCAAAATCCATCGAACGACTGTCAGAAGAAACAAGGCACCTGAGAAAAGGACGGAGGGACAAATTGGATGGGCGCCCTAGGCGACACAAAAGGTATCTTCAGCAGTTTCCACTGGACCACCCACAGATCTTCTACTGAACCCCTACGGCTATGTGGTTGTACTCAGCTGCATAAACCACCATTCTGAATGTTCGTTCCATCCCATCCAGATGTTTTCAGTATAGCAACTTTTTTCTACCTTTCTCCACAAACAGAAAACAATAATAAATGCACTCTGAACATATATTAAAAACAAGAATAACAAAGTTACTTATAAAGAGATTCGTATCTCGTAAAAGAACAGGATAAAAACGCAAGAGTACCTTCCTTGTCCTATTATGTTATCCTCGTTAGAATTATCATGCTAATATCTCTTGGAATGGATAAAATAGTGAAGTATCCTGAAGTTTTATTTTCCACTTTACGAATTCTGAGAGTTATTTTCCTTCTTGCTTTGTTTATATACATATGTGTGTTTGAGCTCTCGGGAGTACAAGAACATTAATGATTTTTTAAAAATATGCAGATAAGAAACGACAAAAGTTTCAGTCTATTCCTGTGTGTCACACTATTCCTAATAATAAATAGTGACACTAATAGATGTCGCTACCTGCGATATCACTTGCCTTCCTCACGCCTACAAGTCGCTGCTTGCTCTATTGCTTGATCGTATAACGAAGCCCTTAAATAAGTGCATAAAACATGGAGTTCGAGAGCAGGGTGGATGAAGAGCAAACTAAAATTAATCTATATATGAGACGCCTAGTATCAAAATTCGCCACATCCATTTCGCTTAGCATCAAGTGCAGTGAAGCTCTATATGCACGCGTACAAAGTCCCACATTTGAACTAGTTTTGTAGTATGAAATATTAAGCTTTTAAACAAAATTCTGTTTCCACAATTTCGGTTAAAAAAAAAATGGCTTTGGCAGCTTTTAATACTAGGCGCCTCATATATAAAATTGAAAGTGACTGTTTGTGACTTAATAACTCTTGAATCACCGGATCGATCTCAATCAAATTTTCAACATAGATGAGGTCCGGGCCTGGGATGGGTGTATCATTTCACTTTGATGGTTTAACTTAGGAGAGAGGGAGGAAAAGATATATAAAAATGATCGAAAATTATCGATATTAGTGTCGAATCCATAGTTTTCAGTGTCACTGAGAGGAACAGTGACCCCTCCGATGCCGTTTAAATGCAAATTCAACCGCGCAACTTGGGGAGAGGGCAGAGAGACACATAAAAACAACTGAAAATTACCGATATTAGTGTTGAATTCATAGTTTTCGGGGTCACTGAGATGAAGTGTGACATTTCCGATGCCGTTTTAAATCCAAATTTAGCACACCAGTCATATTTAATTTTTACTGTCGTTTTTACCAAATACATGACATAAGGAGTTGTGGATTTAAAGTTTTTATTTCAACCCAGCAAAGCCGCTATAGCCCCCCTTGGATCCTCGCCTATATATGTGTGTATGTGTGTATATATATTCTTGATGTTGAAAAAGAAATTATAAACTCGAGCTCAACAGTCAAGAGAATACTTCTTAGGGCTATTTGTCTTCACCATTTTATGACATCGAGCATTTTGACACTTATCGTTAGATCATTGATATCAATAAAACAACATTTCGCAATCAGCATTTAATGTAAAATTTGAAAATGCTGTACCTGTATTAAAGACAGCGTAACAAACTGCCCATTCAAAATAGTCGTTCCGTCGAATGTAACTTTAATAGCTTAAAAGGTGTGAACTCTCATAAACCGATTTTTTTTAAAGCCCATATCAAAACACAAAGTCTGTTAATTCTTTTATGAATGATTACTTTTGTACGTCGAGATTATGAAGAATCAACCCTGAAGAATCAATCCTTGAGAAATGGCAATTAGTAATTCCTCCGTTGAACGTAACTTTAGTGATTGTAATTTGTATATTTGTTGTTGTTTCTCTGCGTTAAGATACTGTCAGCGCCAAAGCTTTATAAAACAGGACCTAAAAATTAACATGGGATCCAATTAGAATACTCCGTCTTGGACGATCCTCAGTATGATGGATACAAAAGCATGGGTATATAATGTAGGGTTTAAGGTTAAAAAAAGAAAAAAAAGTTTTCTTGGAGTAATTCCCAACGAGACATTATTACATCAGGTAATCTAGAAAGTAATGAGCGTTTTTGCGCACCGAATGGTGTTACTGTTCCAACTCTTGACATATGGGTTGCAGCAGGTCAGGCTTAATGTCATTTGACAACTGACGGTTGAAGCTAGTATATGGATAAAAAGTGTTAGAATTCTTTAGATCAGACATAAGGGATTGCGCGCCGAGAAAATCAGAGAACTTCAGTAAAATCACACTACATTTTACAATTGTATTTCAATGAAAGTACAAATGATGTGCAGATCTGTGAAGAAATTTGTGTTGTTTATGAGCAAGATACGTTATCAGAAGCAACAGCCAAAACATGTTTCAGTCGCTTTCGTTCTGAAAATTTCGATGCCGAAATGCTCCTCTAGAGAGGGGCCAATCACAGAAAAGTGGATAATATTTTGGCGAAAGTCGACCAAGAGTAGCATCTAAGCAGTCATGGCATTGCCAATGTCCTAAATATTCATCACCAAACAGTGTAAAAAGCTGGCCACAAAAAGAAGTTTGGCGTCTAGGTTCCACATGATCTGATGCAAAAACATTTACTCGATCGAATTGCTATCTGCGAATCTCTACGGAAACGTAACGAAATCGAGACATTTATAAAGCAGTTGATCACAACTGATGAAAAGTGAATAACCTATCACATCAGTGTGCGAAAAAGATCGAGGTTAAAGTGAGGAGAAGCTCCACTGTCTTTGGCAAAGCCTATACTGATGCCCTGGAAATTTACGTTGTGTTTTTGTTAGGATTGGAAGTGCATTGTGCATTACGAGCTGCTGCTTTCGGGCAGAACGAGACCCTCGGGCATGTATTGTCAACAGTTATTGTGAGTGCACCTAGTAATTTAAAGAAACGGTCGAAACTGATCAGCAGAAGGGGTGTCGTATACCATGCTGACAACGCCAGACCGCATACAATTTTAACGACCCGTCAGAGATTGAGACAACTTGGTTGGGAGGTTTTAATTTATCCACCGTATAGCCCGAACTATAATTTATTTGGGTCTCTGCAGAACTTTCTAAATGGTGCTAAGTATACTTCAAAAGAGGCCTGTGAAAACCAGGTGCCACAATTTTTTTCCCCATCAGAAACCACAAAAGTTCTATAGCAACGGAATTATGGCGTGGCAGGAAAACTGGTAGAAGGTAATCGAACAAAATGGTACATACGTGGTTTCACAATTCCGTTTTCAAATCACAATGCATTCTCAATTTTGACCTTCAAAGGCTCAATACAGTTTAGACAACCTGATATTTGTGAACGCTTCACTGTGGATAGCGTTCTTTGTCTCTTCGACGTCGGTTTCGGCAACTTTCAGGAAGCCTTTGTATTACACCGCCTGAATTAATCCTTCATCGCCAGTTGGTATACATGAAGACAGTTTTGCTGAACACATTTGAGAAGCCCGTCCCTGTCTAGACTGGAATTGTAGATAAATCCAACTCTATTGTTCCGGTAGTACTTTTGCCACACCTTTGTAGACAAGTTGCGCATCAATACGAAGACACCATTATTTTGTAGTGCTCTTTTCCTTGATATTTGAAAGACATCTATTACAATTACTCAACGGGTGACAGGAGAATATTACTTCCAGTTAGGAGATAAGATCAGCGGCAAGAATCCATAGCTATCGCATTAGGCGACCTACCATATACTTATTTGCCGTTGGTCACCTGATTAATGCATCGGTGTAATTTAAATAAATGGTTTCCAACGTGGGCGTTAACACCCCCAAGGGGCGTTCTCTTTACCAAAGGGGGCGCTGGAACTCTACAAAGTGTAAAAGCTTAGTCTTGTCTGCAAAAAATAATGTAAATTCAAGGCTGTTTTTAAGAATTGAGACCTTTCTCTGGTTCTTAGATTGCTTCGTCCAGAGCTTATGGTTATTAAACAAATAATAAACAAAATATAATTTTCCTATAAAGTTGATAAGCTCTTACTTACTCGAAGCCACCAATTTAAACTTCATTATTTTTTTTATTTTTTAATTAATTAATTAATTTATTTATTTATTTTTACAAGAGATCTCTATTCTGTATTGGTTATGCACAAATACACAGAGTAAATGGAAGTTACAGACGATTAGTCAGTGAAGATGTCCGAAACAATTTCCAGATAGCTTCTAAGTGGCTACTATGTTGTTACTCACATCATTATTGAATTATATGAGTAATGACATAGCAGCCATTTGGGAGATATTTGGGAACTGTCCCGGACATTTTGATTGGCTACTCATTTGTTTCAGTGTACTTCATTGACCATTCCATGCTCAATTATAGAATGGGTTGGAATTAGTCCTTTTTACGGTAGTCCTATAACTTCTATTTACTCTGCAAATAGTAATAGTTCAATGGTAGCTGATGGTCTAGCCCGACTGATTTGAGACATTTGGTTGCAGATCGCAAATTGTGGGTTCGTCATATTGAAAAGCATGGGCGTATTTTACTGTGCTTGATATTTCTGAGTCCATATTTCTGGAGATTGTAATCCATGTAATTTCGCACACAACTGATTTATAAAGACTTTAAAGTGGATGAATTCCCGGTTAGGGTGAACTTTTTTTTTTTATTATTTGGTGTACGTACATTCGGCGCTGGAGACCTGGATTCGACTCTCGGTTGGAGTTAATGTGATTCAGCCCCCATACCAAGCTGTAGATAAACATCCTATCAGGCCCGGCTCTACAATATATGCAACACGTGCATTTGCATGGGGCAGCAAATTCCCTGGTTCGGCAAACCCTGTCATAACTATATTATTTAAAATAAATAGTTCTTGTTGGAAACAGACCATGATGATGGTAGTTAAATTTACTAAGTTGACCTATTTCAATATTACATTTATAAATCATGTTTATGTTGCATTAGTTTAAGGTCACATGGACAGTGCTGAAGCAAATGGTCAAACAAATTCCAGCATGGATTTCTTGATTGTTGTCAAATACAAGAACTCGATTCTCAAACAGTAGCGAACACATGTTCCATTTAGTTAATTATCACAGTTTTGATACAAAAACTAGTCTTATCTTTGTCACAAACAAGTTTCTTATCATCGAAGGTGATTTTTTTTAAATTAATTGTTGAAGAAGGCAAATCAAAAAATAAAGATAAAGAGCTAGTTGCACTGAAATTGCAAACGGATATATTGAGATTGAAGCTCGATATTGAAATCTATAAAAAGGATTATCGTCTTTTCTCTGCAGGTTTGTTTGCTTTATCTTCCACTAACATAATAGATTATTATTTTGAGAAAACAAACAGACACAACAAGATTGTATTTGTAATGTTTAGGCCTTTCTGAGTGCGGCTGCACTTCCCCTCCCCTTCGTTGTTCATGATGGGGTAAGCTTAAGGATTTGTTCTTTCTGGAGAAAGGGGACGGCAAATGATGCAACTGCACGGGACGGCAAATTGCCTAGGGCTTGCCCTGCATGCTATGTGGCCTTGCTGCTGAAAAGACCCGCTAATCAAATATGCGATATAGGAGAGGGCGAGTTCTGGGCTGCAGCCAAATCTCTTTATAAGTATTTTTTATGAATTAAGTATCTGATTGGAATCTATGTCACAACTCATAGTTAATCATCTTGACTCTCTTTTGAACTGTGTTTTTGATTTGCCTTAGCATCATGTAGCTACAAACTCGATAATGCTTGTTTAATACTTTCATTTTGCAGATTAAAACGCTAGAGAAGTTCCTTAGAAGATGTTGGTATGTTCAGAAAGTTTTATTTACAAAACTCAGTTTCAAACAATTTCATTCGCTTCATTGATATCGCAACAGAACTTAATTTCAACTCCAAAGTTGAAACTAATCAACAAGAAAGGCTAATCACGGATTGAGAAAAACGAAAAGAAAATATTGTAATGGATAAGATCAAGAAAAAAAAAAAGACCGGATAACTTCGTTTTCAAGAACAACTACTATGCATCATAGAAAGGTAGTTTTGTAACACCCTGTTAAATCGAATTGGTCGAACCGGTAAAACCACTTTAAAAGCTTTGATATCGATCATCCTGTCCTCCTACCCATTCATTCACCCTTTTCTCCTTTCTTTTCTATTTCTTTTTATCTCTGTCTTTTTTTTTTTTCATAAAAATAAAACGAAATGCTGCTCAGAGTAGCGTCGTGGAAAACCCCAGTGAATCACTAGGGCACTGGCACTGTCTTCAGCGAAAGACATTAAAACGAGAGGTGGTCTCAGTGGTTAA
This sequence comes from Thermobia domestica, assembly GCF_964235325.1. Lineage (NCBI taxonomy): Eukaryota > Metazoa > Arthropoda > Insecta > Zygentoma > Lepismatidae > Thermobia > Thermobia domestica. The sequence goes on along the minus strand of NC_137454.1, from coordinate 232,235,937 downwards.
CCATATTCCTTTGGCTTTTTAACGACTTGTTGGCGGAACAAAAGGACGATTATCACGCTACCATTATCAATTTATCTGTTTCTTTATGCAGGCAAAGTAACTGCATACGCATCTTAAAGATGTTATTTATCGTATAAGTTAACTGAAATTAGCAGTTCATTTATCTTATTCTTTAGCAAGAACTTCCAGGATTGAGCCACAAAGGTTTTAAATGTCGCGAGAGACACTGGCGTAGTTGTAGAGTGCTCATCTCTGGTGCAAAGAACCAATCGTTCGATGCCAAGTGATTTTGTGGTGAACCGTATAGTAGTACTCCTAAGTTCTATTCCCTTTCACTGTTATTTATTTGCCTTTTCTTTTAAAGCCTAAAGAGCATGATAGGCCGGTAGCCAGCCCAAAAATGTAGGATGGGCAGACCCAACCATATTATAGTTCATTTGCAAGCCTACCGTGAAAATTTTAGGGGGGCAGTGAAAATTTAGGGGGGTCGCCCCCCTAGCCCCTTCCCGTGGACACGGGCCTGGAGCATGCCACATGTAAATATTTCATTTTATTTTAGATAGCACGAATAATATTATGAATATGTGGTTATGCCTTTGCAAATGGAATATAGATCATATTTTGTATATCGGGTCCTTATTAGTCTTGTCGTTAGTACGACGCATTACGAGTTTCAAACGTCGTCGGAACGATTTTGTAAGCTGAGGTTTCGTTAACTGTGATTTCGGGATTATGTCGGTCGAGTAGAATTTAGCTTGACGTCGAAATGAAGATTGTAAGTGTGAAGTCAAATGAGCATGAGGTTGAGTGAGTGTGATGCTGGAACGATGACGTAAGCATGAGGTTGAGTGAATGTAAGGTAGGAATGAATATGTGGTGGTAAGAATCACAAGATTAAGAAAGAGTAATACATGAAATCAGGGCCGTTTTTAAGGTAACAGCAAGCCCGGTACTTCTGGGTGCCTCATTTTCTCATTAGGATCATGCATTAGGACTTACACTGATGTTAACGGAGGCTATTCACTAGGGTGCATCGAATTTCCACTTTTTTTGAAATCAGCTTACCCTTAGTGATATTTTTTTGCGAAATGGCCTCCATATAACGTGTAAAAAATTGCAAGTCGATTGGTCAATATCTTTAGGTGCCACCAACGGCCAAAAGTTTTAAAAGTTTGTTAAAAAATAAATGTTATTTTAAAAAATGTAAAATATCTAGTTTTATGAAATATGGTTATCCTATGTGGTTTTGTTTCTGTAAAAGGACAATATTTTACGTGAAAAAAAATTTCAGCTTGATGAGTCAAGTCATTCAGGTGCCACCTTTGGCTTAAAATATGGACAAATGTGTCCCTACTTTTTCATTTTTTAAAATTAAGTTGCATTGTTTGTGATTCATCTGGATTGTTAATTAGATAAGAAAGATTTTGTTTTACATCTGCAGCTATTTGCTTATTTCCAAACGTTAATGATGGAAATAATGCAGAACTCACCATGAGGAGGTGGCTGTAGTTCGAGTTCCGCCCACCCGTATATACTAATGTTGCATATGGTAGTGCAAGTCATATTGTTACTCTTTTACCTCAAACTGTTTCTCTTCTCTTTTTTGTATTACATTCTGGTATGTTTTTTCTTGATTATAGTGTTGATAGGACAAATATATGTCGTGCTTCTTGCCCACATACCGTTGATGCCGCTTCTGTCCCCAACTTCACCATTCTTTCTACCGCGCAAGTGTGACAAGGTAAGGATGTAATATATTCATTAGCCATTGGAGCCGTCTTTACATTTTCTCTTAGCTTCTGCACACTCAAGTGTTTTGTCAGTGGTGGCTCCGTCAGCGTCATATTGACCAATTAATCATATCAACATAGTTTGTCGCTTCTAAGTTGATTTCAGGGATGACGAATTCTCGTACCGGTACGCGATCACCAGATTGGGTCGTTTGTCTTGTTTTTAGGACTCGCCTCCAGCTGAGCTCTCGTACGTTAGCATCTTGGTCAGTCAACATTGATAGAAGTAGGTTCTCAGGATGACCGTACCACGCATTTCTACGGACACTGGATCAATTATTTTTCTGTATTTCGCTTCCATGTGGCGAGAAGTCATGATGAGTTGCCACAAATGACGAGCTTCTTCTGCACACGATGTATTACGGATCACAGGAAACCAGAGTGGCGCGTAGACCATCATGATGTACTGGACGATGGTTTTAAGTTCATTCGTGGGTTCTTTCGTTCCTACACACAAACTTAAGACTCTATTTGCTGTAATTACCCATCTGGCTTGATGAATTTTACCAGGCTTCATGTGAGCTAACTCAATGGGCCATTCTTCTGAAGAAACCGCTTGGCAGATATTCAGCACATACTTTTGATCCGTGTTTAATGAATCCTCAGATTCCAGTCTACTGTAACGGGCTGAAAAATCTGGAGTGACAACTCTTCGCAGATTGGAAGTGCTGATCCTATTGGTCCTTTAAAGGTATTTGGTTCAGTAGACTTGCCGTCTATAAATTCAATCAAATGTCGAAATGGGAGCTCATTCGTGTGTATGATGATTAATTGGTGATATGATTAATTGGTCAGCATGACGCTGGCGGAGCCACCACTGACAAAACACTTGAGCGTGCAGAAGCTAAGAGAAAATGTAAAGACGGCTCCAATGGCTAATGAATATATTACATCCTTACCTTGTCACACTCGCGCGGTGGAAAGAATGGTGAAGTTGGGGACAGAAGCGGCATCAACGGTATGTGGGCAAGAAGCACGACATAGATTTGTCCTATCAACACTATAATCAAGAAAAAACATACCAGAATGTAATACAAAAAAGAGAAGAGAAACAGTTTGAGGTAAAAGAGTAACAATATGACTTGCACTACCATATGCAACATTAGTATATACGGGTGGGCGGAACTCGAACTACAGCCACCTCCTCATGGTGAGTTCTGCATTATTTCCATCATTAACGTTTGGAAATAAGCAAATAGCTGCAGATGTAAAACAAAATCTTTCTTATCTAATTAACAATCCAGATGAATCACAAACAATGCAACTTAATTTTAAAAAATGAAAAAGTAGGGACATATTTGTCCATATTTTAAGCCAAAGGTGGCACCTGAATGACTTGACTCATCAAGCCGAAATTTTTTTTCACGTAAAATATTGTCCTTTTACAGAAACAAAACCACATAGGATAACCATATTTCATAAAACTAGATATTTTACATTTTTTAAAATAACATTTATTTTTTAACAAACTTTTAAAACTTTTGGCCGTTGGTGGCACCTAAAGATATTGACCAATCGACTTGCAATTTTTTACACGTTATATGGAGACCATTTCGGAAAAAAAAATATCACTAAGGGTAAGCTGATTTCAAAAAAAGTGGAAATTCGATGCACCCTACTATTCACACCCTCTTTAAAATCTATAACATTTTCTTGCTTCTATGCAACCTGCAGAGTAGCAAAGAAATGTTGGTTGCCTATAATAACAGGATATGGAATCATATGACCCTCTTTACTATCTTTACTAGAGTTTACTTTTATTTAATAGAGAAATCCAAAGAAAATTTTAGTGTCCGATACAAACCGGCTAATGCTAATATTATGAAATAAGATTAGAGTATCACTCTTCTCTTCCTACCGGCTGCCCAAGAAAGTTTTGATTCCGGCTCTGCCTGAAGTACAAGCAGTGACTGGCAGAGACAATAGCCTATGGTAAATTAGAAGAATCCTTAACCTAGAATTTAGACTTCTAATACAGGTAAAATAATCATAATGGTTCATATTTCAATATCCTATAAAATCCTTTCAAATATTCTATTAGCAAGATTAACCCCATACGCACATGAAATTATTGGAGATTATCAGTGCGAATTTAGACGAAATCGATCAACTATCGACCAAATATTTACCATTCGCCAAATACTCGAAAAGAAGTGGGAATACAATACTCCGGTACATCAACTATTTATTGATTTTAGAAAGGCTTACGATTCGGCTAGGAGAGAAACATTATATAACGTTTTTACAGAACTTGGAATACCGAGAAAGCTAATTAGATTAAGATATGTCTAAATGAATCCCAAAGTAAAGTCCGGGTAGGAAAATGTTTGTCCACGAGCTTTCACGTCGAAAACGGCCTGAAACAAGGAGATGCGTTGTCGCCATTATTGTTCGACTTTGTTCTGGAATACGCAATAAGGAAAATAAAAAATAGCAACCAGGGCCTAGAGTTCAACGGTATTCACCAGGTTATGGCATATGCTGATGATGTAAATTTAATAGGGGTTAATAGGAGAACAATAGACAGAAATGCAGAGATCTTATTAGGAAGACTTGGGCACAGATGGGAAAACAATATTAAGATGGATCTCGCAGAGATAGGAATACAAAGTAGAAACCAGTTGGATCCAGTTGGCTAAGGATAGAAGTCAGTGCAGAGCTTTTGTGAATGCGGCATTGAGCCTCCGGGTTCCATAGGCCATAGGGTTAGTTAGTTAGTTACTGGTTCATATTTCTTAAATGAAGAGAAATCTAAATAGATAATTGGAAAAACAAGGACGGAATGCCAAATATACTGGGTTCTTGTTGCTTAGTTACTAAATTATGTTGTGTTTGACATGGAATAAATACTTATGGAGCTTACGTAAGTAATTATAACCTTACTGATACTTGATACGATCCTTGTGCTAGGTAAAAAAAAAAAAAAAAAAATAGCAAGGCACATTCATCTTCAGCATCATCACCACCCATTTTGAAACAAAGGCAGGCAGACAAGCACCTAACAAACGTAGCAGATCGACGACTGTTAACTATTAGTTACTAGCGTTACAGACAGACTGAGAACTATCGATATTGTAATAAGAGACTTCACAAGTAAAGGGCATAAATGAATAAATCGAGTTGCGGGATGAGACATAATGCGACTGATAGAGGATGTAAAAAATGAAATGAAATATTTCAGTTTTACGTCCCACGATTATACCGGTTATGCTAAAGGAGACGGTGATTATGAGAAGTGAATGAAATGGTGGAATGAAGAAAGTGGGGAGAAACGGGAGAACCCCGAGAAAACCCACGAGCACGGTCTTTGTCCACCACAAAGTCCACGTGGCGCGAGCTGGGATCGAACCAGGGACCCCAAGCGCCGGAGGTGAACGCTCTACCACTGAAGAGGTAATTTTAACTATCACGTAATGAATCAAATTCAATCATCACATGCGACTTGCATGATTAACGGGGGTCGTGATGGCTCAGTGGTAGAGCGTTCACCTCCGGTGCTTGGGGTCCCTAGTTCAATCCCAGCTCGCGCCGTGTGGATTTTGTGGTGAACAAAGACCGTGTTCGTGGGTTTTCTCGGGGTTCTCCCGTTTCCTCACACTTTCTTCAGTCTACCATTTCATTCATTTCTCAACATCACCGTCTCCTTTAGCCTAACCAGCATAACCGTGGGAATAAGAACTAAAGATTTCATTTCATTTGCATGTTTCACCATACTTTCTATCATATTAGCGTTGAACGGAAAAATTTGTCTAAAAATGGGACGGATGCGTATTAATCGGTAGATCTTATTGTGTTGAACAAAATGATATGCGTGAGTAGTAAAAGCTCATGCGTAGTTTTCGAGAAAATAAAAAAAACAAATAATTTGTTAACATAAAAGCTGACGTTGTACGGGACCTATACAATTCATGGAGGTGAAACTAACGCTGAAATATACTCTTATTCAGTTCTTCATTATGATACTAGCAAGACGACAGTACATAGTATGGTCAATGAGGTATAGCCTAAAATTGTCTAAAATATAGTTCAAATATATCATAAAGGACCCCGCACAATCCTTATGAAAATTGAATTTCGGTGAAATTTCTTGGAACCGTGACATGTAGATACTGTGATTCTGAGAAAAAGTGTCAGCCGGCACAACCACTAATCACTGACCGTTTGGCCACTACAGGGCCACTTAAAAAAAAAAAAAAAAAAAAAAAAAGCACAAGGTAACAATATTTTGGATTTCGGTGGAATTGCTTGAAACCGTGTAATGTTGTAGATATTGTGATCCTGACAATAAAATCTCAATGAACAGAACAATTCATCACTGACCATTTGGCCACTACAGGGCCACTTTTTTCTTTCCTTCTTTTTTTGAAAACAGCAGAAGGTAACGATAATCTGAATTTCAGTGGAATTGCTTCAAACCGTGATATGCTGTAGATATTGTAATCCTGAGAAAAAGTCTGAATGGGCACAACCATCCATCATTGATGTTTGGCCTCTACAGGGCCAAATTTTTGAAAACAGCAGAAGGTAATGATAGTCTGGATTTCGGTGGAATTGCTTATAACTGTGATATGTTGAAGATAGGCTATTGTGATCCTAAGAAAAAGTCTCAATGGGCACAACCAGAGCCACATTTTTGAAAATAGCAGAAAGAAACGATATTCTGGGATTTTGATTAAATTGTATGAAATCCTGAAAAGGTTTAGATCTTATGATCCTATCCAACAACCCGGAAAAGGGATGGGGAGAGTAGCGGCCAACACTATTTACGCACAGATAACATCCCGATGTTCATCTTGCGGAACAAAGGAAAGCCCTGGAAAACTCTAGACAGGATGACCGGCCCGGGCAGAACCTCCCGAATGCGAACAAATTCTCTACCAATTGACCTACTCGTAGCTACAAATTATTATTTTTTTCCTCAGGATCATGACATCTACAACATATCACAGTTTCATTCATTTTTTCACCAAAATCCAGAATACCTTTATCTTAGGCTGTTTTCAGAAAACGTGGCCCGGTAGTGGCCAAACGGTCAGTGATTGGTGATTATGCCCATTCAGACTTTTCTTCAGGATCACAATATCTACAACATATTACGGTCTCAAGCAATTCCACCGAAATCCAACTTTCATAACGATTGTGCGGGGTTCTTTATCAGTCAATACATCACATTGAACTCAATACGATATCATTCTGGAGGATAAATTCTGATAAGCAGTTTTCGAAAAAAAAAAAAAAAAAATCGAGAAATAACAAACTTTTGTGCAGTTAAAAGGTACATCGTTCCTTGCCCATAATAACTGACAATTTTTATTTTACTGGAAGAAATTGTATTTATTTATTTATTTATTTATGTAGTACACCTAGGTACATGTAACAAAATACACAGTACATTGTTAACTAGCAGATAGTGTCTATTATTGTCTTTTTCTAACAGTGACACACATACTGCCAAGTGCAAAAGTGAGTGGGAACGCAGGGTACGTCGTCACCCCACTTCCAAAAATATATATGGCGTCCGTCCACTTTCTAATAAATTACAATGGACAAAGATAGGCACAGAGGATGGCGTGACTTTATGCGTCCTCCTGCATACTGCTTGTAATTGTAGTTAAAGTTTAGACTCACCCCCTCCCTCAGATGGTTAAAATTGACTGATGAGATACTGAAAAAGTTAAATATTTTGCATAGGCCCTACACTTGGACTCTCAAGAACTGTTTTTACATTATTAGAGTAAGTATTTTTAGCAGAGTAGAGTAGTAAAGATGAAGAAACATGATCCCAATTTGGAAGTCGGGTGAAGGTGGGCTATTCGTATTTTTATGATTTGCTTGTTTCAGTACTAGCAATCAGAATAGTTTATGAGGTCAATGACAACTAAATTAAACTATCTCAATATAACTCACGTTGTTTTGATCATTCCAGAGGGCCTTCATATCAGATCACAAAACACAACCTAATAGGCAACATCGTTACCATCAAATTAGTGTCATTTGTTCAGTTTGTTAAGAACTTCTGTGAAGAAGTAAACAGCCTTTATTGTTGTTAGGAAAAACGTCCAAATGGCTTTTATCCATGAATCTAATTGTCGGAATTACATTTAGAGCTTTTGAAGTGGAAACCAGACACGCATCTTCCTAAACTACATTTAGGAGTGTCTGCCAACACTTCATGCTAGATATAGGTCGTAATTTAGAAACAACTGGTGAAGAAACAAGACGGTATGGGGCTAATTCGTATGTAATTAAAACTTATCTTTTGTTTTTGTTGTTGTTGTTGTTGTTGTTGTTGTTGTTCTTGTTCTTGATACAGTGTTTAACATTTTTGCTATCTATGAGAAAAAACACAGAGACCTTGGCTTGTGTTTTGTTTATTTTACGTATACTAATTTTTTACAATAAAAGTTTGACATTGAAACTAGTCCAAAAGTAAAATGTGATAACGGTATAGCTATAGAGTTATCGAATAAAAGAATGCAGTAGTACATCTTACTTACTTCTTGATTGAGAGATCCTAGTATCTAGTTGGTTCTCAACAATAGTTTTCTACATAAAAAAAAAAAAGAAATATGAATGTTTGGATAATATGTTCAAATAACTTGTCCTCCATATTCTTTGTCTCTGCATATGAGGTCTTTGGTTCGATCCCAGCACGCATCAAGTTAACTTTGTGGTGGACAAACACCATGTGTGTGGGTTTGCTCGGGGTCCTTCCGTTTCCTCCCACTTTCTTCATTTCACCATTTCCGTCATTTCTCATCATCACACCGTCTCCTTTAGCTTAGTCGGCATAAACGTGGGACGTAAAACTTAAAATTTTAATTTTGTTTCATTTTTTCTCTGCACATGACGAACTAAATCTATCAACGACAAAATGGTACGCTTCCCTTGGAAGTATTCACTTATCTATTCCGTCCTTCTACCACCGGTTTTGTTTTGTGATAACCAGCACTCTTGATAATTGCCCGATAGTATGCTTTCCACTGGAGAAGACTTCTTTGCTGGTGTAAAAGGGGTATTTTTATCGCATTTTTTGTTGGGTTGTCTTCCAGATAGCGGAAACTATGCATGCCTTACAATAATTAACGTGGTATTTCAGAAGCCTCCGTCCGTGAGTTTTGTCGAGATTCTCCCGTTCCCTTCCACATTCTCATTCCATCACCTCCTTTCATAATAATTTACCTTCATTAATTACCTGTCTCCTTCAGCCTACAGGGCATAATCATGGGACGTAAAACTCACTGTCAGTGATGTAAAGCTAGAATGCTTATTTTTTAAGGTTTTTATATAGATATTCTTTTTTAAATTTAAGGTGGCTATATTCTGGAATATAAAATATATTAGAAGGGTATACGCCATATACTCACGTACATACCCCATCACATCCCTGGTAAATCTGAAAAATTTCATCTTCGAATGTATGGAAACAGCTTTAGCGGAACATAAGGTGAAAGACATTAATCATTTCAGTGATTACAAATTTGGCGCAGAAAAGAAATATCTCCCTTCATAGCACCTGATGCCATGACATAAATTAAAAACAATACAAAATAAAATATGCAGATTTGAAATAAGTTGTTTTAAATGGCTGTTAAGCTTCTTTTATTGTCTTTTCTGATGGCAAATAAAAGTATTAAAAAACTTAACTCGTCTCCTTGAGATTTTTTTTTTTTTTTTTTTTTTTTTTTTGGCAAGAACTAATCAGATGGGCAACTCTTCATCGCATATGTTTGTGTTAAAGCAAAGTTAAATGCGAAAAACCTGTAAACACACTTTGAGGAAAGTCATCTTATGCAGGTATACAATTACAGTATTTATGGAACCCTCTTTCAAGGTTAGTAGACAACTGTTGTTCTTTTGTAGTTTGTCCATAGATTTGATTACAGATCCTTTAGGGCGAATTGAAATTAGGTTTTCAATGGAAAACAAATTTTTTTTAAAAAAAGAAAAGAAAACCATTATGGGATCGACGCCTGTTTAAGATTTATGAAGTTTTATTGCAATTTCGTAATTACAGGTGAGAATAACTTAAGCCTTTTCCTTCAAGACCCTGGCCCTGTAGTTTACAAAAGCAAGTGCACTGGCATTATCTAAAATCTCTGTTATTATTCTGTACTTCCATATTGTTTTATTCTCAAAGAAGATATTAAAACTATGTTATTTACTGCTTTCGAAGAGCAGTTTCTTTTTTGCCTATAGTTCACCTCCACTTATACGCGGTCAAATTGTTAGTTATTTATAGATTGTCTCGATTTCGAAGACCACTGGTTCGATTTCAGGAACTACTCAAAAACTGAAAGAACATAGTTATTATTAAATGATGCAACTGCTTTTAATTTCCGTTTGATTCCTTTCTAGCTACAATGGCAGTTATCATGATTTAGTAATCCAAACCATTAAAAACTTATTTTTCCCTCCCTGAGATTCTCTTTCTTCCTAGTGTACTACATTTGCTATCTGTTTGCAAGATAATGGTTCGATTGTAGGCCACATGAGTTTCTGGTGGACAACATAATGTAAGTGAGTTTGCTGGAGGTTCTCCCTCTTTTCTCCCATTCGATTGCCAATGGAAGCTTATGTGATTTGGATTTCACGTTAAATTGTGAATCTACCTCTCATATAGCCTCGATGCTGAACGGAATGATAAACTCTAAATCAACCAACCAATCACTTCCTCCCACCTTTTCATTCCATCAATTCATTTCATAATCATTCACTTTCATTATTCTTCTTTTAGCCTACACGGCATAATCGTGGGAAGTAAAATTTTGTTTGTTTGTTTCTTGCAATACTGTGTAAAAATCTTTAATGTGCGCCATACTAATCAAATAGTATATCTACTACGTACGATATCGAAAAATTTCTTTTTAATAATTATTAGATTGAATTGATTTGAGTTTTACGCCTTTTTTTTAGCAGCAAGGCCATATGAGGCGGAACTTGCTGTTTAAAGTGGGATCCAGACAACTATCGGTTTTGTATCCAAGGTAAGTATCCCATCAGAAATCAAATCCAGGATAAGCATAAAATAATCACGAGCCCTAGACACTAGGCCACAAGAAGGTACCCTTCGACTAATTAATCCATAATTATTTGAATAACTGATAATAAAATTAACCCAATGGTTTTCTTCAGGGTTGTAAAGGAATGCACTCATTTGAGCTAGCCTATGTGAGGCCCCTCGTTTCGAGTGAGTTTTATTATGAGCTAGCTCACTTTCAAGAGTTGAGTTTAGCTCGAAATATACACGAGTTTGACCTCAAACCACGGTCAACTTTACGCTCAATTCAAGTTTTAGCTATTTTATCACGTCAAACATTAGCTCTTCTGTCCATCTCTTCTATACACGTATTACCATCGTTGCTCACTCTCTTATGGAGGCACATATAGTGATTACGTTTATATCGCTTATGTTATATCTATGTTGTTACCGTAATTATAGAATTTCCGCTTGTATCTATGAGTTTCTTGAACATTATTCTTCCTTTGTAAAGTAACATTTTACCTAAAACTTCTATTTGTATGCTGGACCCGTTTTCAATATGCACTACGTATACTAATATATAAAAGAACGTTGTGTGCGTATCTGTTATCAGATTTTCGCATAAAAAGGAGTCAGCTTGAGCCACGAATTTTTCTACAGAGATAAAGCTTTATCAGACTTAATCGCGTACGAAGTAGTTATTCCGATTTTCGACTCGAGATGTGATTGGAAGGTCACATACTCTGAAGGATAAAACATCTCTCTCCGAAACCCCTCAAATTTGAAAACCAAAAATATTATTCTGTATTGCAGGTTGCATACTATTCCGTTCGTGTGAAGAGCGGGCACTTCTACTAGTAGTAAATATTTTTAGTTGGTAAGTCATGTAAATCATTAGAGAGATTTATTTGTAATTTTCCTGATGTTGAGCATAAAATTGAGCGTATCTCAACTAATAATTGAGAGTGAGGTGAGCGCGCTCCTTTTATAATCCTTCAGTTTGAGTGTAAGTTAACTAACTTTTTACTCTCTGAGTTTGAGTTGAGCTAAGATCGTTTCAAAAGTGAGCGTTTTACAACCTTCGTTTCCTTTTTGCTGTAAGTTTTAAAGATTAATTATGTAATCTTATGATAGAGATGAAAACTTGTCTTTTTTGTAACAAAAATGTTCTTTTATTGTTGTCAATTATAGCTCTGCTCCTTCTGCTCTAATTATTTACTTATTCGAATATAGTCGACTTTTAGAATATTTCCTTAGCAATCGGAAGGTTCTGAATTCGAACTCAGTGCCCCAGAATGCTCAAAGTTAATGTGCCATCGATTCTTGTATGCACTCTAATTTTGGAGCCAACATTTATCCTCCCAAAAATACGAACCAGTTCTTTTGGGGTCACGGTCTCTCAGTGGTAGAACACCTATAGCTGCCTCTAGTGTGTGGGGTCCCTGGTTCGATTCCTGAAAGTAAGCTTTTGATGGACAACATCAGGTCCATGGGTTTCTCGGGGTACTCCGTTTCTTCTCACATTTTCATTCCACTGATTCTACCATCATCATTCACTTACCTTAATCATCCGTCTCCCTTAGCCTAAAGGGAATAATAGTGGAACTTTAAATGGAAAGATTTTTTACTACTCAGTCCTTTCATACGTAGTTTTGTTAATTCTAGTTATCTATTTGTCCATACATTCTAAAGCCCTAATTTTCAGATTGTTGTGTACTCGTAAACTCTTCTAACTCTAAAGTAATTTAAAGAATAACATTTCTAAACATGGGAAAGAAATTACTTATCCTATCGCACTCTATAGACAAATGACTCCGCCTGTTCTTCTAGGCAAATAGCCTAAAGCTTGCCCGTGGTCAGGACTTCCACTCATACATACGCGGATGGAGTTGCTGAGGTTCCCTAAACTATCATCTTGACAATTATCTAGTAAAACAAACAAAACTGCCTGTGAGAAGTCAGTCAGAATGACCATTTGAAACAGGCCATTAAAAAAAAAAAAAAACAGTTACTTATTTTTTCATGCCAGAAAGAAACCAATTAATTAATTCTTATCTGTTTGGAAAACAACAATAAAAGCACAATATATATTCAAATCATAATAATACGTTAAAAAATCAGCCAACTTACCCGTCATGATGTTGTCTCTGATGATCTGTACGTGGTTATCCCGATCAGGTCTCGTGTGCTCATGCCAAAATCCCACCACATGACCCAGCTCATGGACGACGATTCCAAATTTGTCACAGTTCTTTCCAATGGAGATCGCTTGGGGGCCATTGCCTCGCTTTCCCACAAACGAACAACAGCTGAAAGTTTAATATATTTTTAAATTAAATGCTATTAAATCTACCAAATATATCAAATCTTAAAATGTAAATATAAAAAATAAGCCGATTTATCCGTATAAACCAATAAATGATTGTATCAGGGGCGGATGCAGGACCGAATTCTGGGGGGGGGCGGTGGGTTGTCATTCTACTACTTTTAAGAGCTCCAAACTTTGCGATGGGTTTTATTTATATATAAAAAGTAAGAAAGTTTCCCCTTCTGGGCGATCGCCCCCCCCCCATGGATCCGCCCCTGGATTGTATTAGCGTACAAAATAAATTTTTAAAGACACATTGACCTGTATAAAATGAACGAAACATTGAATGAGTTTTTTTATATAAAATACGAAAATGCAATAATATAAATGAGCATGGTGCTTCAGTAACATAACGGTAGCTTTGTGCAAGAGATCTCTAGTTTGATTCTAAAGTATGTGAGTTCATGATACCTGTGGAGTTTTTCGTGGGCTCTCTAAGTTCCTTCCAACTTCTCATCTCACAATCTTTTCCAAAATCATTCACTTGAAATTATCATACACCTTCTTCAGCCTAACAATCTCAAATTAAACTAAAGATTGCATTTCATTTGAATATTGTCCTGTCTTCAACAGTAAAACTTTTTTTTTTTTTTTAATACTGATTACTAGGGCAACCCAAAAGCATAAAAAGCATAACAGAAATTTACACATATGGTTGGTAGGTACCTTGAACATGGTTTAGAAAATAACGCATAAAGCGTAATTTAAAATATATAACTCAATTCTTGGAAAATTCTATTAGAACAATTCTTGGAAAATTCTGTTTAACAGCAAGTTTAGCATAATGTATTCATATTTTTTGAAACCAAGTGGTATTGTACATAGTTTGTGAATATCGTAAATGAGTTACTTTCTCCAGTACAAAAGTCATGTGTACAAGAATGTACACATGTTGTATGTATGATGTTTCGAAATGTACAAAAAGTGCACAAGAACTCCACACTATATTGTTATGTGTACCTCTTGAACTTGAGCACTTTCTGTACTTTTGGTGGCATCTTTTACTTTCCCTTTCTGTATATATGCACTTCTAAGGCACACGCAAGTGATAAAAAAAACTGACTTGAGTAAAGTATATCTCTTTACAGTGCATTAAGTAGAAAGTTCATTAAATATGAAAGAAACTAGTTGCATAAAATATTAATAAATAGATCAAGATATTTATAATATTTAATTTATAGTAAATAAATGTAAAACACGATTAATGTAAAACAATAGTTAAAATTAACAATAAAGCATAATAAAGCATGATTTGAAAAAAATTAAGCATAATTAAACAAAAAATAAAGCATAAAGTGGGTTGCTCTACTGATTACTATTGATAGCCATTCTTCAGAACTTTTTTTTGAAAGATGAATTACACGTTAACACAGATACTTAGATTTTCAATAGGTTGTTGTGAATATAAAGTAATAAAACTGATTTTAAATTTCCTGTGCTTACTCTGTTGTAAAATCTCTATGATTGTCTGATTCTTGAATCCGAATTAACTCAGATGAAACCATACTTACAAATAGACACTTTGGCAGATTATGATTTTTGAAAAATAGTCCTTCTGAATACTTTTAATCTTAAGTTCTTGATTTTTGAAAAGCGAAATATTATATTTAAGTTTCATAAACATATATGATCATTCAATAGCTATGTTTATTATTTAGTTCCAATATATATATATATGTGTGTGTGTGTGTGTGTGTGTTGTGTGTGTGTCGTAGAATTTTATTATAAGTAAATTTTAGAAGTAATTAAATATATTAATGAAAGATGCTTCTTGCGACAGGTCGAAGGGAATGATACTCGTACGTTTCAGCAAGTGACTTACTAGTCATGTAATGATGATAATTATGCCTATGAATCCATTACAATTAACAGTGGTCATTAAATCTCATTTCCAAGATATATATGAAAAAGAAAATTCAACTACTTACCCACAAGGCCTTTCGGTGAAGACAATGTAGTTTGGATGTTCGGGAGTTCTCTCTACAAATTTGACGCACGTGTAATTCTCCCAGTGACGCATTGCTTGTTTGAAGAGTGCTTTGTGGCCACCACTGAAGTTAGCGTCTATTTCGTAAGGGATAACCCCGAAATCCCAAATCCTCTCCTTCCGTGCCGTGGCTGCTCGACGACTTCTTCGGCCCTCATGATTATGCTTCGATCTCCGCCTTCCTGGCCTACCAAAATACACCAAAGTATTGCAATTTAGTATTCTAATAGATGCTAGCACATACAATGGCATACACAAGGGGATTTCTGGATTTTAACCCCCTCTTGAACAAGATATGATGCAAATATATATATATATATATATATATATATATATATATATATATATATATATATATATATATATATATATAATATTAAGATGTAAATATTTATAAAACCTGAAATTATATAAGTTTGGGAGTTCGAAATCCCTCCTTGCCGAACTTTTTCGTACATCACTGAGCATGTATAACATATTTGGAGCCTTTCTTCAAATTAAAAATAAAATGAAATCTTTGAGTTTTACGTCCCACGCTTATGCCGGCCAGGCTAAAGGAGACGGTGATGATGAGAAATGAATGAAATAGTGGAGTAAAGAAAGTGGGAGGAAACGGGAGAACACCGGGAAAACCCACGCATACGGGGTTTGTTCACCACAGAGTTCACTTGGCGCGAGCTGGAATCGAACCAAGGACCCAATCCACTATAGGTGAATTCTCTACCACTGAGCCAGCGCGGCTCTTTCTCAAAATTACTCATGAATATTAGTTAAGCCTCATTTTTAATTTCTCAAATTTATCTGATACAAAAAAACTATAATTTCGAAACTATATACATATTAAGGTAAAGATTTGTTCGACGGGTCTTTCAAGAACTTTGTAGAAACGTGAAAGAAAGAAAGAAAAAATCAAATATAAGTGGGAAATTTGTCAGAGTAAAGGCAAACTCTTCGACCTTCGACCTTCTAACACTTGCTTCTAACTTTCCTCTATTTCAAGCTTGAATATATTATATGCAAAAATATTAAAAAATAGTAGTGTTACTTGTTATTCGTGTGTTAAAACAAATCTATTACGTTATTTACATTTTTGCAAGAATAAATTCAACATCTGATTTACATTAGAATGTTGACAGGAATTTTCAATTTAGTGTTGACAAATTGGTCTCTCAATCTATCGGAACATAGCAAGCTTTATTATTATTATTATTATTATTATTATTATTATTATTATTATTATTATTATTATTATTATTATTATTATTAATTCGAGACAGAAATCTAGTATTTGAAGTATACATTAACCAATACAAAAATATATCAAAGTGATTTAGTAACAAGACTTTCGAGCAAATGTTATAATTCCTGTATGAAAGATAAAGTGAAGGCTATGAAATATATCTCAAGAGAATCGCATGTTAAAACCGGCAAACCTTGCTTCGATTAACCAAAAGCAAGTTTCCAAATATAGTTAATGATTTATAATTCCTTGTGTGTGAATTCACGACTTGCTAAATTTGAATTTCCACTATTAAATGGAAAGAAGGCATAAACAACATTACAAGGCACAGAGAATGCACAGAAATATGGGACAAAATATTCTTAACTAAGTGACTTTAATTTTTATGAATACAAAACTATTGAGTGTAATAAGGTTTTTCAATTTTTCTTAAGAAGATATACTGTTCAACCGGTTTATTTTTTTATTTTTACGAAAAATAAATGGTATAGGCCAGAACACCGTTTTCTAACTCCAATTTTCAAAATGAACTTAGGTCATATCATAGAGTTATTGATGAGATGTTAATTATGAGATATGTACAATATTTTTATAATTGTTCTTTGAAAAACTTTTCCGAAGAAAGCTTATACCATCAATAAAACACCCTTTTGGGCTTTTATGAAAGAAGAAGAAAACTATTGTGACATTGTAGGGTTAGTATTGAAATATCTATTTAGGAAATATGAACAGAATCGTTATAAATAAATAGAAAAAGAGAGAGTTGGCAAACCTTACTCTTTCAGGAGTTTTCTTTTATGGGTTAAATCGTCCAAACAGAACTTAACTCTTCAGTAAACTTCCCAATGTGGAGTTTTTCCCGAAAGAAATAGGTTGTTATGAAATATTGGTTTATGAAATATGAAAAATAAATATAATAAGAACAAAAATAGCTGCTGTCAACAAACTACTATCCTCTCTGGAATTTTGTGAGAAAAATGAATTGCTATATTGTAGAATTTTCAGTGAAACAATGATTTATGAAATATGAACAAAACCACCTTACTGTTTTCAAGACAATCCTCAATAAAAGCATTTACCTCCCAGCTACTAAACTTCCTTATCAAGATGAGAACGGAACGGTGCAATAGCATACAGTTTTTAATAAGATTTTATTTACCATACCTAACAAAAGCGCTGGAGCATTTTTCTATGTTCTCCTTCCAGCAAACTGCCCTTAGTTACGAGTGTAATGGACTAATAATAATCTCTTCAGTCTTAAAATTGTCCTTGATACACTAAACAGTGCGGGTTTGAGGCTTTTGCACATAGGCAGGTGGGAGTCATAAAATGTGTAAAGCCTTGAAATCTCGAATTCGTTATTTTTTTTTTTCGTTCACTTCGCTTTCTTCAATTATTGCTGGAAATTAAAAATAGAAAAATAGAAAGTAAAATCAGAACATTTTCTGCATTACCTTGTTCTATTAACTGCACCCCCCTATTATAACTTACGTTATTCGTATTTGTTTTCTATTATGAGCATGATGTATTATTATATCATCGGCAACGCTAGGTAATTCCACACTTCCTACGTGTTATGCAACTTATTTCAACTACAAAGTACAACCTGGCGGCATAGCCTTCAGGATAAGATGATGAGATTACGTATTTCAATGCTATATTGTCTAGTTTCATATCCAAAGTTTGATGAAGCTCTATGTTCGATACGGTATTTCTAAGTCTAGGCTGTGAATCCGACTAGGACTATGCACACTTAAGTACAGCATTGGGCATATATTACGACCTTAAAACTTAGTCTCTTCTTTCTATTAATATTTTTAAGAACTCAATTCCGGCGTTAATTAAAAGACAAATGCATTAACATAGTGCTTCTCAATCTTTTCCTATCTTTCTTTCCTTTTTCTTTTTTCCTTTTTTTTTTTTTTTACTGACAAAACACTATACTTAACAATAGAGGGACATAATGTAGGGATTCATTACTCTACATTATGTTAAGTTAGGTTAGGGTCGATCACTATTGCTGCTATTGCAAGCTTTGACGCACAGTCTGTTTCAAAATTAATTTTAATTTATTACTAAAGACTTCATGAAATAAATAAATAAATAAAATGAGTCGTATAAATTCTAGACTTACAGGCCTATTGGATGAAATAATCTATATCTATGTTATATTGTAAAATTTTGCAATAAACACCACAGTGTTGGGCGGTACACTAGTTTTTTTGCGATGGACCGGTTAGGAAACGCTGAACTAAAACATAAGAGACTTTTTATGGGTTGCAACTTTTGCCGTAGTGTTATGCAACAAGAGATGCAGCATTTTCAAACTCAATGGGAGTCTATTGTTCCTTTTATGCTTATTGTTGCTACAGATTTGCATGTGCGTTTTCAAAAAACATGCTGCAGTGTTCTAAAAAAAATTGTACATCGCAATAGTTGCGTAAATATAATCTAACAACACGAGAAGCAATCGTTCTGATTATAGAAAGAAATCATGGATTTAATGGATTCTGTACGCGCCAAACAGTTTAAAGACAGGATATAGAAGCGTGCATATTCTCTTAGTACATATTGGCGATTGGATTACACTTTCTCGTTATCGCGTTTCACCAGATGATCCCTCTGAATACTAGGCCTTCCGCTATTCTCATCATCATGAAGATTTGTACGTTTTTCCCGAATACTTTCTGTACCATTGCTAGACCTTTCCATCATTCCTTACTGTCGACCCGTAAATGGCACACAATTCTCGATGAATGTCAGCGCCATTCTGTCCTTTGGCGTTCAGAAATCGTATTTGTATTACAGCAGCCGTTTTTCCTTACTGCTTAAATTCATCAGTATAGCCAACTCCAAGTAAAAAAAAAACTATCGGCTCTTTTTGACATGCACCTCGTACATATATATTATGCTTGACATGACGCTATTACTATGTGTATATTACTTATAGGAACAATGCATTTTTAAAAGAAATGGTGGTAAAGGGTGGCCCGGAAGGAATCTCCCCGAGCTATAAAATTTTCCACGGGCACATATCTGATTGTGCTCAACGTAGATTACCAATTATTTTTCAGTATTTTGTTTACTCTCTCTGCATTAAAATTCCTCTGCAGAAAATTCAACACCACTTAGTGGTGGTGATATAACCCATGTTTTGTGATTGTGTTACTGTCTTCCAAAAATATAAAGAGAAAATACCATCGATAGTTTTATGTAATCATTCTCACAAGATTTTTAAAAAAAACATAGGCTATATGACAATAAGTAGTAAGCAAGGTTTATTTTTTTTATTTTCTGTTATTATTATTATTATTATTATTATTATTATTATTATTATTATTATTATTATTATTATTATTATTATTATTATTATTATTATTATTTTGCTGGTGGTCTGCGAAACGATCATATCAACAGTGCATCGTTCTGGCTGCCGTCACGTGTATAAGTGGTACATTCAAAACAGTGCAACTTTTCACGCATGTACTACAACTGCAGAAAACATGTGCATAAAAGTGCAAATGTTTCAACTACGCTCCCCATTAATTTTTTTTGTAAGTAAAACAATAACAATTAACACTCTACATATAAAGAGCTTTTTTAGGTAGATAATTTAATAATTACCTACAAAATGTTATTACATGAACTAACATTTGTTCTCCAAGCTTTCTATCGAACAAATATGGCGCCAGAGAATTTTGACGTCACGAACTGCACAATGAGATTTCAGCCTATAAAAAAAGGTCTGGAAAAGTTGTTTAACAACATTTTGTAGTTCGGCACTATTTGACTTACTTTATATCATTATCATAGGTATTCTGGCATTATTTGTTGGTCATTTGCCGCAAACTTTCATTTCTTTATCAAAATAGTTATTTCATCAACATTCGTTCGCCTCCTTCAGTCTCAGGCTATATCAACGGAATACGTTTAACTACAAATTTTATTTTTAACAATCTAATTCAAGGAGCAGTTTCTCTTTTTTTTTTAACAAAAAAAGCCAATTGCAACAGTAAAGGAAAGCAAAATTTAATGACATAAAGTACAGTATCAGTATATAAAAGTAAATATATAGAATATCCATTCCAACTTCACGAAGAACCTTGAGTAGGATAAAAAACATCTTCGATAGAAGATAGAAAGTTCTTGTCAAAAAATTTGAATAATTTTATATAGTATTGAAAAGTTAAGAATGCATATTTTTAGTAACGATCATTAATAATAAGATTCTGAGTATGGTCCCTTGAGTTTTCTACAGTCAATATGGGAAGCCTTCTTTCAACACGTCAACAACTATATAATTTCTGCATTTTATTTAAGAAAATGTTTATCCAATTAGCAGAGAAAACTGCAAACTTTACGTTAAAGAGTCTTTCACTGGAACTTTTAACTTTCATAGATGAAAAGGATGTCTTGAAACTTATTAATGACATGTCTTATATATATTGGATCAATGCCACACAGAACAAAATGATAGAGGCCATTTCTTTTTTTATAAATAAAGAGTCCTCGCTACAGAAGCTTAAAAGGAATTGAAATGGAATTCTTCTCAGTGTAAACTTGGGAATTAGGAGGTGGTAATAACGTCCTAACCGTCAAGATACCACTCCGAGAATGACCTTGTAGCCAGCGCGTGCGCCTTTGGTACCCGGGGTTTGATTGAAACAACATTTGAAAAGATTTGAATACATTTCGGTGGTTCAGATTCTACCTTAAACTCAAGTTCCACGTCTTATATAGCATTGGTGCTGAAAAGGGAACTTCAATAAACAAATAATAAAATTAAATAAATTTATAAGGAAAAGACATAAAGATGTTGATATGTATTACAATAGAATTCTCACGTCTATAAATCTCAATGAACGATAACATTAAATCTGAGGTGCTTATTAAGTACGTACAAAACGTTTTGAAATTCTGCTGTACATAATGTTACAAAAGAAAACTAGACTTAAAAATGAAATGGAATTATTTTTTCGGTTTAACGTCCCACGATTATGCCCTTCAGGACAAAGGAGACGAATGATTAAGGCAAATGAATGATGATAGAAGAATTTGTGGAATGATAATGTGGAAGGAAACGGAAGTACCCCGAGAAAACCCCAAAACACAATAAAAATCAAACTTCAGATTGATTGATTGATTGATTGATATTTCTTCCCAAGTCATGTAAGATGAGACTGCTTCGAATGAGATCAAATCCACTACTCGGATATCAGGTTTGTACCTGAGGTGAACACTATCATCGCTTAGAATCGAACACGCTACTACGTGCACGGAAGGTGGTATTTCAGCATCTTGTCTTGTTAAATTTAACATTGAAATTTAATTGAAATTTGAGGAAGCTAAAGAAGATTTATCATAAATGCTATTGTAATTAAGTTTTAGCAATGTACATACAGTAATTTTCGACTTTTTTCCTCCTGTTTCAGGAGACGGTTACTCCGTCTCTTTGCTAGTGATTTTTTTTTTTACATTGTGTGTCCTGTTATTTTTACATTGTGTGTCCTATATTTTATGCTAAACACTAATTTCTAGTATATTAGTCTATTACTTTCTAGAGTAATATAGAGTCTATTACATTCTCTTTAAAGAGATAATTCACAAGCAGTCAAAATAATAATGAAAAATGCATTACCTGTATGAAAATATATAAAATTATAAAGACAATCATAGAAAATGGTGATACAAAAACTATATGCAGTAGTTTTATCTGCCATGGATGATACTGGAAGGTGCAATTAAGAAAAGATGAATTCAATAAATAATCGATACGATCCTTTTCTCTTGGTAAGTTCAATACGATCTAAACTAAAAATAATTTTGGTACCACAGCACAACCAATTTACATATACATCCCCGTAACTGAATGTAAACAAAATACGGGGGAGAGGGCACTTTTTTTTTAGACCCAAGAGTGTAAAATATTTAAATACGGTCTTATTTGAACTTCCTTTTATTTGTTTGTTCTGGAATTCAATGTTCCTTTACAGCACTGAAACTATATGGTACGGATCTACAACTTAACGAGAAGTTCGAACTACATTTACTCCCATCGAGAATCGAATGCAAGTCTCCCGCACCAAAGCCCATATCTCTAACCACTAATCTACGGGTCATATACCTATAAACGTATGCTAGTACAATGACGGAGGTTGTTTCCGGAAAGAGACGAAGTGCGATATGAAATCCATTTAATCATACAAGCAACTAAAAAGTTTTTTTTTTTTTTTTTTTTTTTTTTTGTCCACGTGCAAAATTGTATTGCCGCACACACACGTTATAAACTTTTTCTATCTCCTACTGTACTTTTAATTGCTAACATTTTAAAAACTTCAGCATCTATAGTTACAAAGCTTCTGGAAATTATATAGTTAATAATTTATTAATTATTCATCATACAATTTCAGAGTTCCATGCTGCCTTTTAAAGATCAGTGTTGCTAATTCAAGAGAAGTTTCCCCTTTATATCAGCTTTTCTATATATTTTGCACGAAAGAAGAAATGAAAAAAAAAATAAGTGACATTTTATAATCGTACACTCGTAACGGTCGTACAAGTATAATGTATCAGAAACGGTTTAAGACGCATGTCTTTGAGCTTAAATACTAACTTTCGAAAAAAAAAAAAAAAGAAAGAAAGAGATTTGTACTGTCACACGCTGAAAGTCAATGCAATATTGCCTGAAATCTGAAAAGAATGAATTGTGGGTGAACGACCAAAACCGGGATCTCTAGACGATATTAAGAAAAGAGAACTGTTATATCAGTAGATAAAACAAACACCAAAATAGTAGACAGAAAATTTAATTTATCCATTTTGTCTAGGATTTCTGGGCTTTCGGCATCTATAGCCATGTTAGTCCGTCATGTACGAGGGATGACGTCTCTCAGTGATCATACTATCCGAGGAAACGGAAGAAAGAAAGGATTGATGAAGGAAGGAAGCGGCCTGAGACCTACAGTATATGTTAGGTACCATCTCGGCATTTGTCTGATGTGAATAAGAAAAAAAAACAGAAATGTCACTCGAGATGGCTGCCCTGCAAAACCTTTCACACTTTTTTTTGAGTGAGTATCCTCACCAGGAATCAAACCCGAGCCAGCTTGAACCAAAGACCCATGTTGTCTATCAACGTCCGATTGAGGACAGAAAAAGATGCCTATTCTGACTTTAATTTAAGACTATTGACTAACTATGATACATCTTAATACTTCAGTCTGAACACAGATTACTGAACGGGAAATGAACTGGATTTTATTGTTTTCTTCTTAAAATGCCCATTTCGTTGTTAAAGGTAGATTCTATGGTACTTAATTTTAATATTTATCTAACAAAATTTAAGTAATATTAATTTTTACATATATACTAATTCATTTTGTTGAAGTAAAGATGAAAAGGAAATCAGTAGAAACAAACTATAGAAACTTGCAATTTTGATGATTAGCTACTTGAAAAAAAAAAAAAAAACTTCTATTTAGAAGTTGATGGTTAACTACCATTTATTATTTTCCATCCACCTAAAATCCTTGCAAATCTTATAATAACAACATCAACTAATAACTATTTCCTTTTACATATATGATATTCTTCTTTCCTTTTTTATTTTATACAGTATGCTAATTTTATAAACACTCTTTACCCTACATAAACCACTAAAACCATTATTCGTTTTTAGATAAAGAGAAGTATACTTCCTTAAATATTTGAAGCGCTTAGAGGATAAAGGTGTTATGTTACGTGTTTCGAAACGTTAAATTCAGGCGGTTCATGCACGTGTTACATGTTAGTCATGCTAGATAACACATCATCTCGTCCCAGTGAAGAGATTTGGAAACGATGAAGGGTGTATGATAACAGACATAGTCGTGTAAGTCCAATTTTCCCGAAATGTATAATTTGTTACATACCATCTTTATCCTCTAACCACTTCATTTGTAAATCAAAAGCTAAAAACCCAAACAGCAGGTGGTTAACGCACCTCAACCAGAATCTTAACGCACAGCAGATTTGTCTTCCAGTGGTAATTCTTAACTGTATCTCGTGTTAGTATTGTTGTTTAATTATTCGTGTTGACTTAGAGGAGTTAATAGTAAGCTAGTTGTTGAACTCGAGAAAAGTATCGAAATAAGTGCTGGGAATTGGAAGGAGAGAGAAAGAGTGAAAGTGAATATATAACTCATTAATATGCGTATTAGCGAATATATTGTGGATATTAGCATCGCGGCGTTTGAAATAAGCAAGATATATCCCTCACATTGAAAATAGTGAAGCTACATAAAGTAAGGTATATTGAAAAACCACTTGAAAGAAACTTTTGAACAAGACAAGTACAAGTTGGGAGGATAATATAACATAAGATCATAGAATCAACAATCCTAATTAGGTACATTGATGAATCTTTGACTGGTTGGTTGGTTTAGTGTCCCGTTCAGTACCTACGCTATATGAGACGTAGACCTGTACTTAACGTGGAATCTGAACCACATGAGTTCCCACTGGAAAACGAACCCGGGTCTCCCACGCCGGATGAACCTTCGGATTTCATAAGCAATAGAGGTAGTCATTCCTACGATGAACTTTCGATTTCCTTACGGAGATGCTACAAATAAAGAGGTCGGGAGGTTTGTGAGGACACAAGAGGCTTCAGAAGTCTATGTAGTGCTAAAACTTTTTTTCAAGTGCAGGAAAGTCTGGAAACTTATTTATAAAGTCTTGCAATTTTAGAAAGGGGAAAATGATGAAGACAACGAGAAGTTGATGTTACTTGCTTAAAAAAAAAAAAAAGTTTTGAAGATAAATACGGCAATGATTTATAACTTTCAGAAAAAGCGGATTGTGTCAAACGTACTATTAAATAAAGCAATCACAATATATCTAATATGCTGGCAGTCTTGAGTACATATTCACCAACAAAATACGTATCCCTTTGAAAATCTGAAAGGTAGAGAGATCTTCCATTTTGCACCAGTAACGTTTGACCTACTGTATACCAGTACATGAATTTGTACTGTACTCATTGTGTACTGCGCTTTATCGTCCACACCGTACTAACACAGAACACTAATGTTCAATGTTTCTTACTCAGTAATACAGGGTGATCCAAAAGTAGGTATACAGTCCCGTACTGATCAGCTCACTGTATTTCATATCATTTCTTATTGTTATCAAACAGGTAGATCTAGCTTCTTTATTATTTGTTCTTAATGACTTTTTACTTATACCTTAAATCCTGAACAGCCGAAGCAAATAAACCCATAAGCTAGAATGTTATACTTAATCAATGCAGGGGTGTATACCTACTTTTGGGCCACCCTGTATTATGTATTGTAGACAAAGTCATTTTGATCACTCATATGATGTTATCTGATTTGATTTGATTTTAAGTTTAGCGTACCTTTCAGCAAAGAGGCTACATGAGGTATGAACCTACAGCTTAACGTGGAATTAGAACCACATGAGCTCACGTCGAGAATACTACCCGCCCGGGTCTTCCACGCCAAAGGCACGTATGCTAATCACTTAGACACGAGCGAGTTCGTACAGTTATCGGTTTTGGCGATACGTAATTTCTATAAACTTGGAACAATTTGACAATTTTAATTCAATTTCTTTGGTGTAAAGATAATGCAATTGTGTAGCATTGAAAACCCTAGTCATTTTGATCCAAAGTAATTGAGGAAGGCCATATAAGGAGTGTATATCCATTTTCGTGGGTTAGTTGATTGAAATTTAGTGGTTTGGGTACAAAACCTCGCGGACCAAAACCTCACCTGGCCAAAACCTCGCCGCCCAAAACCTCGCGGGACAAAATCTCGCCTGGCCAAAACCTCGCCGCTCAAAATGTCGCGGGCCAAAATCTCGCCTTGCCAAAACCTCGCGCCCCAAAATATCGCCATACCCAAAATCTCGCCTGACCAAAATGTAAATGTTCCAACAGATGATAAGGATGATGGTATAAAAGACGCTGTTTCAGAAGAAGTGTCACGGGTATTTGACCAAGTCCCGCGATACCATATGAAAATTCTATTTCTGTATTAGAGGATTTCAATGTGAAGGTAGGGCGACAGGATGTTTTTAAACTGGTTATAGGGAAAGAAAGTCTGCATAAGGAAAGTGGTAACGGGGTTAGTTTCTTGAACTTTGGGACATCCAAAAACTTAAAATTTTAACAAAAATTTAATAATATTTATGAAAGTATGAAATAATATACGAGTTTTTACGACGTCCCTTGATTATGTCCTGTAGGTTAAAGGAGACGTAGATGACCAGGATGAAGGAAATGATTGAATAAAGAAAGTGGGAGGAAACGGGAATAACCCGAGAAAGCCCACGCACACAATGTTTTGTATCTTCTTCTTCTTCTTCTTCTTCTTCTTCTTATTATTATTATTATTATTATTATTATTATTATTATTATTATTATTATTATTATTATTATTATTATTATTATTATTATTATTATTATTTGTAATGTGGAATTGCATATTAAGAAACTCATTGGGTAAATTTTAAAGAAAAGTTTCATTCGCGGCGAGGTTTTGGCCACGCGATGTTTTGGGTGGCGAGGTTTTGGCCCGGCAAGGTTTTGTCAACGCGAGGTTTTGGCCCGGCGAGATTTTGGCCCGCGAGGTTTTGGCCACGCGAATTTGTGGCCAGGCGAGATTTTGTCCGGCGAGGTTTCGGCCGGCGAGATTTTGGGCGGCGATGTTTCGGCCGCGAGATTTTGTCCGTATCCCAAATTTAGTCTCTTGTCAGAATCAGGGCTGTATGAGACGGAAGCCACTGTTTCAAAAGTGGGATTCGAACAATTAGTCTGAGGCAAGTATCCTAATCAGAAATTAAACCGTGGATTCCATGCACAGAAACAAAACACAGATGCCACGAAAGAGTACTGTTTTTGCTGCTGACCATATATTTAGACAAAAGTGCTTAGGTCAAACAAATAGTATTAGAAAGGAAACAAACAAACGAAAATCAAACATTGATCATTTTTTAAAAAAGTGATTGTAATAATTTTTACATGTTTTTCTTCAAGTTATAATGGTTCAACCGTATCCTCAAATATTACAACCTTATTTTACTTCATTTGACGACGGCATACAATGTTGAAATTTTGCACAACAGAAGTCAGGTGACAAACAATATTTCATTGTTCTTACATATATGTAAGCCTAAATAGATCGTTTGTCACTTAAAAAAATATCTGACTAAAAGGAAAAGCATGAGGAACGCTTGACTTACATGAGAATTGAAAGCATGTATAAATTGATCACGGTCTCCATGCTTTTTCTTTCAATCTTGCATAGCTCTGAATAGATCATTCGCCACTTTTTTTTAAATCTATGACTAAAAAGAAAAGCATGAGAAGCGCTTTCATATACACAATAATTTGATTTACATGAGAATTGAAAGAATTTATAAATTGTTGGTGCTCCCCATGTTTTTCTTATTAATCATGCATAGTCCTAAATAGAACATTTCTTAAAAGTAATTTTCTTGAATTCAGAATTTTTATTTTACTTTTTAGTACGTTTTGTTTCATCTTGTTTCTTAAATTTATTTTATTTTATTTTATTTTTCCAATGTATTGAGAAAATAAATATCTAAGCACACATGCAAGAAACGTTTGTTTAAAGTTACAATGAATCAAAACTTTTTATTGCCATTTGGTTGGAAAGTGCTATAACATGGCTTTGATATTTTACTGCAGACAAAAGCCATGCTAAAATACGTTCGTACATGACTTAAAAAAATATCCGAAACGTGACTAATAAAAACCCGGTTACATTTCATAAAAGTCATCAGTGGTCTGTCTAGTTCTCTTCTGTTTCTTTTATTTTATTTATTTTTTTTTTTTTTAACTGTTTTACATGTACGATGAGAAAGGATCGTGCTTATGGACATAGTAACATTTGGGGAAATGTTTAGTGTTTGCATAGGGACATTATATTACATTACATAAGGGTTTGAGAATGGGTAAGAGAGTAGACGAAGAGTGAGGTATATGGATGGATATGGGAGAATTATCATCATGATACCCACCATCCAGACCGCGTGGCGGCGCTGTGTATGTGTGTGTATGTGTATGTGTATATGTATATGGCACGCGTATTGTTTGTATATGTATGTATGGGTGTGTGTGGGTGTGGGTGTATGAGACGAAACTAATTAATTCTAGTAGAGTTTGTTCCATAATTAACCGCCGGGTGCATCAGACGCCCTGCGACAAGGCCGCAAAATAGCCAACGAAATGTAGGATGAGGACGAGACGATGCGATGACATGAAGTGTTGGAATGAAAATTATTTCCCCAGCAACTCACCCACATCTAACCAAGGTTGATTCTAAGAGCCAACCACACTCATTGATTCTGCTTCTTTCCTTTGCTCTTCTAATCCTTTTTTACCTTCTTACTTTTTTTATATACTGTATAATTCTATGCAAATATCAGACCAGACAGTGTTTTTTAAGTCACTATTCGTCCTTTCCGGTCGTCATGACAACCTTGCTTTCTTTCCCACTTTTTTTTTTATTTACCACTATTTACACTAAACTTCCGCGACACATTTCGTGGTAAAATTACACTGGACTGTATATTTAAATTGTCAAGGTCGCTCCTCTTTCAATATCTTGAAGGCGAGTATTCCATATCTTGAGAAAATTCCATGAACAGCGAGAAAAATTGCACGATATTCTAAACCCAGATCAATTTGTAATAAGCCACCCACGTATGATTGTCAAAAAGTGCGAAAATATCCTTCAAGCTTATGAATGATATAAGAACATGTTCACAAATGTAAGTGTAATAGATATGAACAGCAACATTTCACGTGTCCGTCATTATTAGTTTATTTTTTGTTGATTTTGTTTCTCTATTTTGATATTCTGTCAATATTAATCTTTTTAGTAGCACATTATTTTTGGATCTAAAGCAACATGATACTGACACCTCATCAACGTGCCTTATTTATTTCTCTATATTTCTATTTATTGAAAGGGAAGCTTATCCAGAGTAAGTGTATTCTTGTAAAGATAGATGGAAATAAACAATAAATGTTTCAGTAACTGCAGCTTTAGAACCCATAATTATGACTTATGACTATTATGAAAAAATGAAAATTCCATCATTTAAGGAAAAGGTGTCTCTATTCTGTGTTGGTTTTATTCAAAATTATCCGAATGTCATCTGCCTTACGATTCTTCTTAATTGCCGTTATCTTTGTATATATATAAATTAATTTTCTGCTCTCAATACCGATTAACTTCATAAAAAGAGGCATTTGAAAGATTCATACTAATTCTTATGAATGATCGAACTATAAACCACGAAGTCAAAAGTACGTATCAGAAGGTAAACAGGAATTGTAGATAAATATATTTGTGTCTTCCCTGTCATCTATGCTTGTCTAGTTTGGAATGAACTGTAAACCAATAACATAATTTAATTTTAAGGAGAGGGGGTGAAGTGGTTGGTATACGTGTTTTACAAAAGTAGAATTTTTAAATCTCTTTCAAAATTTTTATATCTTGATTTGCAAATTGGATTCTAGCCAATGAAGGTAATATGTTGGTAGTGTATCAATATTACAACCCCGAGTTTATTATTCGTAAATATTCAAATTTCATATTTCATAATTTATGTATTGTTGTGTTAAAATTATTTCTTGCAAGCAGTTCTTTCAAAATACGTTACATATGGATGAAAAAGTTTTCAGAACAAAGTTCGATGCTCAAGTTTTGGCTGTTAGTATTGCACATGAGATGAGAAATAAGGTTGTCTCGTCTCGCATCTTTTTTACAAGTCTCGTCTAGCCTTGATTCTCGAAGAATTCTTTCAAGTCTCGTTTCCATTCTCGGAAACATTTCAAGTCTCGTCTCGTATTGTAAATTTATGCATAAAAATGTCCTGTTTTTTCTTATTTTCATCTAGAAGTTACCAGAATCTTTCCGCGTCACGAGAGGTCCACGAAGGATGTGCTATTTATTATTGGAGTATATTGTATAATGACCGCGTACTTTTAAACGCCGACAAATACCCCTCACTGTGCTCTTAAAATCACTTTACCAAAGTATAGCTTTTATACTATGAAGCATGTAACACCAAAACAGAGACTGAGAATCAAGATTTGGGTGAACTAGTACTGCCTACGACACTCCAGAAATTTCTTGTCTCGTCTCGATTTGAAAATATATTTCTCGTTTCGTGGTAAACACTAGCGGCTGTATTTTAAGTGATTGAATTTGAAAATCAGTACATCTTTTTAAGACTCATATTTACAATGTTCATATAGGATGTTTGGTAATCACTAATTGCCATTCTTCAGGGTCAATTACTTTGGGTTTAATTTTGTTGAACAGCGTTCCGTTCATATTATATTGCGCCATTATACAGTATAAAGCAATCTATCAATAAAATAAGCTTATGAACGATACTGTCCAATCTTCTTCGCTGGTGCAGTGCCTTTCGTGTATGAGTTCCCAAATTCACATCCAGGTGGGAGAACATCGAATGCACCATAAAATGTAGGTCTCGTCGTGTATAGAATATATAGCCACGCTGCTTACAAATGATGTAAATACAGATCAAATATATCGTCCAGAGTTCATTCTGCAACTCCCAGATTCATAAAAAGAAAGAAGCTAAGCAGAGATAAAATTAATGTCAAATGTACACGAAAAGCACGTTATGAGTAATTGTACCATACAAGAAAAAACGGAAACTACAAAAAAGCGATACTGTGTAAAATATGTATAAGAAGCGTTCTAAATAAATAAACAAATAAATAAATAAATAAATTAATTAATTAATTAATTATTATTATTATTATTATTATTATTATTATTATTAATAATAATAATAATAATAATAATAATAATAATAATAATAATAATAATAATAATAAGAGAATGATGAAGAAATTGGAGAATAGCTCTGAAAGATAACTAGTAAAAAGAAAAAAAATTGGTCAGACTCTAAGAGGAAATTGAATTCGGCGAAACGTGGTCTGAAATGCGGGGGAAAGGAGAAGAAAGATTATGATTTGATTGACAACAGAATAACAAGTGAGACATTGAAAGCACAAAAGGGAATCATACTCAATTACCAAAGTTATGAGGGAAAGAGACATAAAGTTGGTACGGTACGCTTAAGTACCTGGAAAAATTAACCGTTTTTCACATTATGTATTAGTTATTTGCAATATCTGGCCATGAATCTTTTAAACTCTAAAAGGAGCCTCACATAGAGATGTTAAAAATGAAATATATCCAAAATTATACCCCTCAAAAAAAAAAAAAAAAAAACAGTGGACTTAATTCCCTTGTACACTGAATGTGGCAGTGCTTACACCCATACGAAAATATCACGAGAAAGAGCGAAGTTTCTTTCTTTATTTATTTATCATCAACACAAAAGCCCAAATGTAGTATTAGTGTATTATAAAATAAATGTACAATAGTTTTCTTAAACATATAGTTTATATTACAGATGTCAATTTCTTTGTGTTTAACACATATGTTGTTATAAGAAGAGCATATTCTCCAGATTGGTGACTTCACTGATACGTTTGGTCTTTTTTTTTTTTTTTTTTCAATAGAACAGGCCAGAGATATCAGCACAAATTTTAAGTGTCCGGATATGAAAATTTAGTAACGATGTCAGATCTGTACAAGTATTACTTTGTGGACAAAAATAAGATATATCACGTTTCGCTTTTGTTCAAATGTAGGGATACAGAAATTGTCTATTAATGTTAGAAAGCTTTCATAAGATGGATAGATTCCAATTCTTTTGTATGTCAAGTACTTGATAAATTTGGATTGGACTTTTTGCAGTTGATGTCGGCATTGCTGTTGCGATGGGTTCCAGATCATAGCTTATTCCATAACAGACAAATTCTGACCAAAGCATATATTAATAATAAATAATAGCGTTACAGTTTCGGCAAAGTTAATTTGCCGAAACTGTAACGCTATTGGAGTTCAGCAACCCTTTGCAACATCGAGGCTACATGAGACGTCGTTGTTCAGTTTAGGGTAGAATCCGAAACATCATAATGTGTTCAAAAATGTTCAAGGACTTCCACCGGAAATCAAACCCGGGATCCCGTACACCAAAGTATATAAGAATTCTTCTTTTGTATTGGCACTCGAATATGAAATGGTACGTAATATACATGTTCCGAAATCGGAAAATGTATTGTAACAGAGTATTATGGATTGTTCTAAAACTAAGCGAAATTAACTAACACACAATCATAGTCAACGTCTTGCGAATAAAATGAGAAAAATAAACACACTGCTGAACAAGACTGCACTTATTTAATATAAAAACACATTTACACGTGACTTTTCGATCTTCTAGCCAAGATCCTCATCAGACGTACACTCAGTTTCGATCTTCTAGACAAGATCCTCAGTACACTCAGTGTACGTCTGATGAGGATCTTGGCTAGAAGATCGAAACGTCACGTGTAAATGTGTTTTTATATTAAATAAGTGCAGTCTTGTTCAGCAGTGTGTTTATTTTTCTGAAATTAACTACTGTTCATGATTAGATAACAAAATGATAATACTAATAATAATCTCCTCATTTTCCGAACCTTTTTTTCCTACATTTTCAAAATTATGCACAAATAACACTTTGTTTTTGAAAGATATGGCAAAATGCAGTGCCTACTGTACAAGCTTAACAAAGTAATAATAATAATAATAATAATAATAATAATAATAATAATAATAATAATAATAATAATAATAATAGTAATAATATAAAATCTAAATGTATTACACTACTACATAAAACAATGTTGATACAAACACATAAAGAAGAAGAACGAAAAAAAAATATGAACATTAAAAAAAAAGATACATTCAGTGTGGTCATTTCCCAGAAAATTAGCTGAACTTATCTTGTGCAAAGGGCGTTAAACAAGGTAAATGTAACCGGCTTTTAGCCCGCATCGGTCGCTAGTGAAATGGATGGAGGTCAAAAGAGTAAAAGAGGGCCATTATCATCACAGCACACCGGAAGGACACAAGTTGGAAGTCAACAAGCACATCGATGCTGTTAATGGACAACCGGGCTGCAGGTTCTCAATTAGGTCAAAAGGATTACATTTTGAAAATCACGTGAAAAACAGTCACGTAATAATAATAATAATTCTACATTAAAGTACATTTACAGTTATAATTTCTAACCACAGAAAACACATAAGATGCAAATGTTAACAAACATTAGAAGTAGTAAACTGATTTTTAAAAATGATTATCATAATGTGTAATGTGTTAACAAAATAAAGTATTCAAGTGTATCAAATGTTAGCGCGCATGCCTCTGGTTCGAGATGCTGTGTTTGGTTTCCAGTGAGTAAACATTTCTGATATTTTCAGCATTATAAGCAATTAGATAGCTACTTGACTTAAAACTATTTCTCAAACTGTAGTTCGCGCACTACAAGTGATCCTCAAGATCTATTCTTGTGGTCCTCTTAGATTAAATATGAGGAGTGTATTTCCAAAACATACTAAATCCAAAAATGTCCGATTGCGAATTGAATATGGGAGAGTATACTATGAAACCTCTTACGTTAAATTTTGTAATTATTTTTTGTGGTAAATTCTGTTCGAAATTTCACTTTAGTGCCAAAACATAACAACTACGAAAACAATTATTTCCTAAATATGCTATATCCAATTTCATGGCATAAAATGTACGCTAGGAGGATGAGGGAAAGAAACTTCTAGTTAGAAATATGGTACATAGAGCTAGAGCAAAGCCTTGTTTTGAAGAATTGAATCGTAGGTCAGATAATACAATTACCGTAAATTTCGACTTAGTGCAAAATCAACCTCTTCCGAAGACGTCAATAGGACAGGCTTTACTCACGACAACTGTGGTACTATAGTATCCGCGCCGAGTCGTGATGCTTGACCTAGGTTCCGTTTTGTTAATGTTTTTTGTTGCATTATATTCTCATTGTTACTATTCGTGTTTTTGTTACCGTTTTAGAATAATTGTTAATGTTGTTATTGTTGTAATTTTTAAATGCTTTTTTTAATACTCTTTTACATTGTCTTCAAAATTTTGCAACATTATTGGCGAATTTCAGCTGTTTGACGTTTCTCCAAGTGTGCGCTCGGGAAGCGGCTCCACGAATTGTACCGAAGTTTTCCAATGTATCAGAGCTCAAGCAATGATTGATTGGTTTAGAGCCCAAGCTTCACGACTCGGAGCAAGTACAGTGGTTTTGCATGATAAGGACTTCTCGCTTTAAGAAACATTTTTTTTTTTTTTTTTAATGGATGGAAACCGAATATGAACGCAGCTGAAATAAAATTGTATCATGTTTGTCACAGTTGCTTAACAAAATGTTCACTCCAATTACTTTGGAAGGAATTACAGGTCTGCGATTCTTCTCCGATTCGTGTACAGTTCAAAACAAGAACTACGCAATGTTTTAGATGTTGATGTGCTTCTTTCAGAAGAAAAAGTTACAGTTTGAATGGTACTTTCCGATGCAGGGTTATTCTTATATGCCCGCTGATAGGACATTGGGGCAAGTTGAAAAACGCTTAAGAAGAATTGAAACAATAGTGCAGCCTGCAGAATATGATAAAGTTTTATCAGAAAGTAGTACCCTTCATATTGTTGGGAAAACCGAATGGTACAACAATAGAAAGATTGTGCACATAAAATTCTGAAGAAGAACAAGGTTTCAACATCGTAAATGCAAAAGTACTGTCGTTGATGATCCATCACAGAATGTAGTTAACTTCAAACCCTTGTATTCTATCGCAAGTACTGAACATAGAATTTGAAACAGAACTATACGAAATCATCTCTTGATTTGAAACCAGTTAGACGCACCACACATGCTAGTGAAGATAAAATTAGGGATGTGAAGAATTTATTACAAGAAATGGGTCTCACGTGGGGCACACTGGACTACTACAAGGACTGTCTTAAATTTTGTAACCCGAATGCAGGTGACAATGTTGATTTCTATATTGAAGAGGATTAACGCATGGAAGTGCTGAGAATGATGTTTATTAAACACCTGAAAGAATTTATTATATTACAAAACCTGTTTTAGAATATTATGTTACGGAGCGTCCATGTAATGGAAATTTTCTCAATAATTCTCTTTTAAATGAAATGTACGTTAATATGCCACACAAGAAAGAAAAATGCTAACCACATTAAACAACAACATTTTTTGTTTTGGTATGCATTCCATACATTTTGTAACTTTGTTTAAAGAATTAAAATCTTTGTGAAGTCATAGTTCAATACTTACCCTCTTTAGTGTCAAAATATACTAAATCCTCAAATATTGTTTTCAAAACATGCTAAACACCAAGTTTGTTGCCAAAACATGCTATACACCAACTAAACCGTTTCATTACCCTGACTTTTAGATCTTGGACATTTTTAAAATTTTGCCAGCATAATCCTCTTTCTATAGTCTATAAGTGGTTTTCTGAATCTTTGCGATAGTGTTTCAATGTAAAAAGATATACTTTTTTGCCCTTTCTGAAAAATTCTATCACACGGATTTAGCATGTTTTGGAAATACGCCCCTCGTATTAGTACAAAAATAACAGAAAAAATCAAGTCAATTGTGTATCATATATCTACTATAACTAAGTATTTCAATCAGTGCAGACTGAAATAAATAACATTGTAAAATACGAAATTTGTCCTTTGCTTTAAAACAATCTTTATACATTATGCGTATTGCGTAAGAAACAGTTTTGAATTCGTTTAAAGGTTTCTCTCCAGCGCTTGGTAAGAGTGATATCCTTCACAAGTTTATCATTAATATAAAAACAATATGTAGATTCCATTTAATACCAACAGAAAATTATGGTAATTTTAACCAACACTATTTTAAAAAATGTAAGTATACTGGTATATACTCACAACACTAATACACTATAGTCCTCGCTTAACAGAATTTCCGGGTTAATCGAATTGTTTAAAAGAAAAGCGTCCATCTAAACTTAAGCGAAAGAAAATATCCAATTTTTCCACAAGCTTCATTGTTTTAGTTGTATACATTTTCCCAACAATGTTTCTTTCTTTTCACGTTGAAAATATATCAAATATACAGTACTATATATCAAAACTGGTTTAACCGAATTTTCATTCAACCGAAGCAAGATCGGTCCCATCAAATTTAATTAAACCTCATTCTAGTATACGACTATATATATATATATACTTGTTTTCAAAGAAAACAAGAATAGGATAGTAACTAGAATATTTTGACTAATGAAAGTTGTCCCCAGTTAAAAAGAGTTTAACAAACTCTTAATTAAGGGATAGTGAGCTCAATTTAGAAAACCAGCAATTATGATGTAGGAAGTCGATGCGCTGAACACGTAACAGCGGCAATCATCAACTGACCACTCATTTCAAAACATACGGCATCTGGTCAATCATATTCTTTGAGAGCAGTTCCCAATTTTACTAAACCAGCATAATATACTGACCTAACTCTACACTTCTCCCATCTGTCTCTTAAATCTTGATTGATAACACGCGTGACTCAATTCATTCTATAAATTACTCTTATGAGGTAAATGTTAAAATTGCTTAACCATATGTGCCATCGTTCTACACAAATATTGACGACCCTAATTTTCACAACGCATATCAAATTGACCTAGATTTGCAGCACAATTAGTAAATTAATTTCTACGAAATAGGAACATTCAAAAAAAAAAAAAAAAATGGAGACTTCCGTTTACGAGGAAAAAGTTATTCGGGAGTTTTTTTTTTTTTTTCATGAAAAATGCTCAAAATTATAATAGACAATTTTGGAAAATTTTATCTAAATAGAACTACCCTTTTGTGATTTTTCATGAGAAATTACTTACGTCCTATTTTTGAATTATTAATGAAACTTTTATTTATGAAATACGAATCAAAATTACCGCACTCGCTTCTGAGAAAATCGTCCTAAAAGAAAAATCAACCACAAGATTAAACAATCTTTTGTGGATTTTTTTTTTTTCATGAAAAATAACTTACGCCATAATTTATGGTTGTTGATGAAACATTTATTTACGAAAAATAACAAAATCGCCTGAAAAGGGTTTAGAGAAAATTATCCAAAAATAACTTACACGTGAGTAGTGAACTATCCCCTTTCTTTCATGACTAATAAATTATGCCATTGTAAATAAATATGTATTTATAAAATAATAGGAGAATGCCCGTTCTTCACACGGGGAGAATCGCCCGTAAAGAGCCCAAAAATGTAGAAGGGCGATCCAACCATATTATAGTTCATCACCATAGTCTAATAGTTCATTTGCAAGCCTACTGTAGAAATTTTAGGGTACAGTAAACATTTAGGGGGTGGCCCCCCATATATACGGGCCTGGGAGAATATTTCATTTTGGACATAAAGGGCACCAAAACTGTCACCAATCAACTTAGGAATTCCAAAAACTATGAATTAGACGTCAATATCAATTATTTTTACATGCCAATATCCTCTCTTAGGAGTATTAATGGGACTGAATTTGGATTTAAATGGCATCGGAAGTGTCTCTGTTCATCTCTGCGACCCCAAAAACTATGGATTCGACACTAGTGTCGGTCATTTTTTTTTTTTTTATCATTTTATGTATCTTTCCCCTTCCGAAGTTGCGGGGCTGAATTTGGATTTAAACGATATCGAAAGTGTCACTGTTCATCTCAGCGACCCCGAAAACTATGGATTCGACGCAAATATCGGTCATTTCATTTTATATATCCCCTCTCCTCCTCCCCTAAGTTGCACCGTCAAAGTGAAATGATAGGAACCATCCCAGGCTCGAACCTCATCTATGTTGAAAATTCGATCATGATCGGTCGGCTGGTTTAAGAGTTATTAAGTCACACACATAGTCACTTTCACTTTTATCTATATAGATAGAATAGATAGATGAACAAAATCGACAGAGTCGTTTTTGCAGGATTATCTTAAAATAACTCACCCCAAGTATCCTTTATGAACTTTTCATGAAAAAAAATCTCTATATTTATACCTATACAAGATCTATATCTATATCTACATTATGCAAATGAAATAGACGTTGTCTATCTCTTTATTATGGGAAAAACTGCTGAACCGTTTGAAATGAATTTTCGAACACAGATAGTATTTCGCCCCGACTGGGATTTTTATTTTATCATTTTTATTAAAATGAATATCCTGTACGGGAGGGGGGGATTTAAAATGTATGCCAAAAATTGTACTGATTACGTGCCTCCGCATTTTCAAAAATTCCTCTTCTGAAGGGGAAAGGGTACAACTTCTACAATATTTTCGAAGTTGTCTGTCTCATCATCACCGGAAAAATAACTAAACCGTTTGACATGAATTTTGGACATAGTTAGCACTTGCTTAAGCTGGATATTTATTATGTTACGTACTCTTATTAAATTGCATATTTCAAAATTTATGTCGAAAATATAGCATCTCACGAGGCCTTCAAGTTAAACAAATATAACAACTATTTACTAAATATAAGTTGAATTTATTCCAGCATTCTCCTCGGAAATCCAGCTTTTAAAGAGATTTATGGGATACTTTTTTTCAAAACATCTTATTTTCCCATTTTTATCCATATAAAATAGTCAACACGTTTGAACTGTTTAAAAGAACTTTCTGAACATAAAACACTTGAGTTGGGCTTCTTTATTTTCATTTCACATGGAATCAAATACGCATCGTAAGAAGGTAAGTTGGTTTCATATATACATGTTAAATATTTTTCTATAAATCTATCCTTCACATTGCGAAAAACGGATCGCTCGAGTCATTTTTTTTTTAAAAAAAGTCTTATGAAAATACCTAAAAGTAAATTTACCTCTTTTTTCATAAGAAATAAATTATTATTTGATGTATGTACTGTTCATAACTTCTCTCATTGGTTCGAGACTTATAGGCAGTGGCGTGTCTTGAGGGAAGTCCCTGGAGAAAATTAAACTGTTATAAACTAGGGAAAGAGAATTTGGCTAATGTAGTAATACTTCGTACAAGAATTAGTATTTAAGTAAGCTTCCTTCCTCTAATTTATAGTGATAAAATGTCATTTTATCGATGTGATTTCCCATACGGGCCGCCACTGCTCCACTACTTCGCATATATGTTGTTCATCAGTTCTCCCATTAGTTTGATACTTACAAGTACCCTATTATTTCGTGTATTAGTTCTGCCACTGGTTCGAGATTTACAGGTACTGCATGTGCTCTGTTCACACGTAACACACATTGCTAAGACTGTATCACAAAAACTACACAATTTTGTTGTATTCTTTCTCTTGTTTAAATTAAAGGCACATGTCTTGTACGAATTCAGGCCGTCAGCAAAAAATTCTTTTGTTAATGAAATGTTCCCACAAAGAGTAAAGTAAAGAGCTCCAACACACACAATGGATGTACTCCATTTTACATACCAACGGGATGTTTCACACACGTGAGAGGATCCGCAAGGTATGTGGCTAAGTCACGTCCCTTGTGGTTGTCTTCAGAATCATTGTCCATTCTATTCTATTCTCTCTCTTTCTCTCCCTTATTTATCTTTCTTTCTTTTCCCAGTTGCCTTGCATCTTATTGCTGTGACATCCTTCCCTCATTCAGAGCACGTGCACTTATTCACTTTCAGTTGATTGTTGTTGTGGACGACATATCATACACACTCGTGTACATATACAAGTAACTTCCTCACAGGTGTGTGTGGTTTAGTGTGGTGACAAAACGCCATTTCGCAGAAAACCATTCTTCTTTTCTGAGCTGCCTATACTGTAATTTTGTGTGATGACAAAAGAAATGACTTCCAAGAGCAAAGTTCTATCACAAAAGCAGAGGTCATCCAGTACGGACATAACTTGTTGT
This sequence comes from Thermobia domestica, assembly GCF_964235325.1. Taxonomy (NCBI): domain Eukaryota; kingdom Metazoa; phylum Arthropoda; class Insecta; order Zygentoma; family Lepismatidae; genus Thermobia; species Thermobia domestica. The sequence goes on along the minus strand of NC_137454.1, from coordinate 232,195,675 downwards.
ACATGCAGGTGTTTCTATATATCTCTTACCGTTCCTTCTTTCGCTCATTCTCTCTCTCTCTTTTTGAGTGAGGCATTCCAGAATGATTTCCAAACGATGAATCACGAGTCATTACAGTTTAACTAAAAGCATTGCCTTTCAGTCCTTACGACTACATGAGATGTTGAGTGTGGACCTGTGCCAAAACCAAACAATGTTCTAATCAGGGATCGAAACTAGATCTCTTGCACCAAAATCGAGAACGACAAAGACAGAGAAGATAAAATGGACACAGAGCATAAAAAAAGAAGATCTTTTAAAACATGGCAGCAGGGTAGCAGGGAAAAGATGCTTTTAGGCAGTATCCATTCTGGGAGGGTCAATTGGTTTGAACATGTCTTGTGAAGAAATTATAATTATCTTCTCATAGAGGGAGCAATGGAAGGAAAACAAGGAGTAGGAAGACGGACATAATATTGTATGCTGAAAGAAATAAGCTGCAAATCGAGAAACATGGAACAAACACGTTCAGATCTGAACTTACTGTTGGGAGTCAATGAGTGCAGTTCAATTTTAGGTCATACCCTGGAAGATGAGGAGAGTGAAATAATTGGAGGAAGTGTTAAAAGTTAATGGAACGATTATATAAACAAATGAGTAACATTACCAAGTTGTTGTTGTTAGGTACGAAAGAGTTTGGGATATGGTAATGCCAAGAGGAGCTGAAGTTACGAAAGTAGTGATTCAAATACAGGAAGGTTCCTGTTAGTGTTGTAATATTGTTAGATGATTACTTCTTACGGATCCACACAGGATACCGTTAAATCCACTAAGGATACTCTCAAGGATCCACACAGGATATCATTAAATTCACTAAGGATATTTCTTCTGTAACTACTAGTTGTTTCCATATCGGATTCACAGATTCCTTCCTTTTCAACACTTCAAGCCTTAAAGGTTTCTGGTTACTAATTTCCAACTGGTCCATCTAAACTTTACTTATTCCTCAATCAGCTTTTCCATTAGTTGAGAGCCGTAGTCTTTTTTCCATGACTGCGCCACTTGTTAGGTAGTCAAAAATTGAACTGTGCCAATGAAGATTTATGCTGTGTTAGGCATAACAAGCACTACTTAATAAACCATGTGTATTTATCTAAAATATCATGTAGGAGCAAAATATAATATATACAAAACATTACATATTCTTGTCACAATATATTTCTTCTATTTTAAAAGTTAAAACCGTATACAAATAAACGAATACATATAAATTATACAACTGCTCATTCCAGCCCAAGATGTAACCACAGTGTTTTTGTTTTAACTTCTTCTAATTTTAACCAGCATAGTCATGACCTTTACTTATGAAACATTTCTGATCAACCAACTATTTATATTTTTCATCCTAACACTTATGACAAAAAAATGCTATTAGTCTCAGAACTTGCGACAGGCAGAATACTAATAATACTTATTATTATTATTATTATTATTACTTTAGTCGCGAGAAAACTGCAGGCAATTTTTCAAACTTACAAACTATATTATACTTATATATGAGAAGCCTTATAAAAGGACTGTGTCCATCCGTCCAACTGTCTTTCGATAGGTATCAAAGAAAAACCGGTAAAGTACAGTATTAGACAGAAACCGCTAGACAGAACATACGGTATACGTTCTTATTTTTTCAGCATTAAGTGCCAAAGAGCAAATATAGTAATGCTGCACTTTTAATATGGGTCAATATGAAACAAAACTCATATGTCAATTAATTTCTCCTTTGTATCGGTTTATCATATTGGTTAAAAAGAGAGACAGAAAGAGAGAGAGAAAACCAAACACTGAAGACTAATAAGGAATATCTGAGTAATATATAGTAAGAGAAAGGACTGTATCAACAGATCAAACAAGTAGAAATAAAAAAAAATATCTTTCTTTGTTGGTTAAAATTCTACTGATTTTCGGCTAAGAAGAAATAAAGAAAATATTCTATATATGGATAACTTGGTTTAAACAACTTAATTTACTCAATTTAAAAAAGAAAAAAAAAACTAAAAATTACTTGTATGGCAGAAATAGTATTTGATGTGAGAAAGTGAATATCTATGTAATGAGACAATGCATGAATGTGTGGTATCCTCCTAGGCAATGTTACCCATGAGAGATGAGACATTCGTCGTCTCTTCCGGAAAACAGCCAAAAATTACATTTTTAAATCTGAGACGGAATTAAGGATTACTCGTCTCGTGGGTAATAGTAGTTACCCCTAAGTGTTTGTTAGATTTAAAACGTTGTTTTAGTACTACATGATTTATGGTACAAAAACTATAAATTGGTAAAATGACCTATAAACGTTTTAAGGTACGTGCATAAGTCATACGATTAAGAAACCTAAGTGATACAAACTTATGTATTTAAGTAATGCTAATTATGGAACAGTTACATCTATAGGCCTCCACAGCATTTGAATTGCCTATTACTAAGTGCAATATTTTGTTAAGATTACTCCCAAAAGTGAAATACACAAATTTACAAGACGTGGCGAGACCTCTACAAAATTTACGAGATAAATTATAAAACTTTATTTCTCATCTCGTAAGCAACACAGGAAAAAAACTGGACCCTCTATCCTCATTTTATTTGCTTAGCGGTGCCACTCAGTTACTTTAAGTAAATGGGTTAGAACTTGTCCTCGAGCAAGACAAGTCCCTAATTTACTGGCTTCCCTCATTATTCGATTTGCAATCACAATACTTCCCTTACCACGGAAACATCAATTTTATCTGAAAACTATAAATTATATACTAATTAAAAAGGCGCGTGACTTTTACAACTTATAAAGCAGAGCAATATTTTAACCTTTGATGCGTGTGGGTAATGGTTCATCCATATCAAGTTAGTTTTGCGTGCACGCTGCCCCAAGTTTTTAACTGCCGATTAATCACGTATATGCTGACTCTTTACGTCAATTGATTTTCCCATAATGCCTTCTGACAAGAACATATGATGAATAAAAACTAACTGAGTGTGAGGTGGTACCACTCGTTACATTGACTGCAAAGCATTTTTCCTCCGTTTTTGTTCTTTCTTATTCTTGTTTCAGCGACGAGCAAAAGCACTAACTTGGTAAGCAAACATACGTTTTGTTCCGTTGCCAAAAGATGTTAAAACAAACGAAAAGGGGGAAAGAAAAGTGTACGTTTCACATGATTTGTTCATATTTACGACCATGGTTTCCGCTTTTGTTATGCGCATTACTTAAGAGGTTCAGACCACATGGATTAAACATCAGAGTTCTGAAATCAGAAAAAATCAGGTTGTCTAGAAAGTATTGAGATTTTCAAGGTCAAAATTGAGAAAACGTTTATTGGTATTTGAAAATAACATCAAACTCTTTTCTTCGATGACCTTCGGCATTTTTTCTCTCGTAACACCACAATTATGACGCTACATAAGTTCTGTTGTTTCTTGTCAAAAAGCTGTCTGTATATTGGTTTTCGGAGGCTTTTTTTAAACTGAAACTTAACACCATTTGGGAAGTTTTGCAGAGTCCGACATAAATCATAGTCTGATGATGCGTGGTCTGGCCCATACGGTGGATGTACTAAAACTTCCAAGCCAACTTCTCTCAAATTTTGATGAGTCGTTAACACCTATAGCAACACATGTTCATTATAATGTAAAAGTACACAAGCGGTCATTTTGACCACGTATACATTTATAATGTTTTTTTTTTTTTTTTAGTTATTTTACTATTTAGAAACATCGTAAAACAATAAAAGAATTAAAGAACATTTAAATTAACCAACAAGAGTTATTAGAAATGACTGAAAATAAATGTATTATAATTTTGAAACTTTTACAAAAATAGAAAGCTTGTTATTGAAAATTATTTGCGATTTTGCACTTGATGAATTTGTGCTTCATTTTCCTATCACTTCCTGGTGGGCACTTCTCACATGTTTTCCTTTTCTGGAATCGATCATCAGGCATGCATTCAACCTGGGGAGCAGCATTGTTTTGCGATATTCTGCGTGGCAATATGGGCGGGGGGGGGGGGAGAGAGAAGAAGGTATTGTGAACGACGAGTGCCAAAATCAACTAGCGTTGCCAATATCAGAACGTAAAAATGCCTATCGGTCAAATTGACCGATATGTACTTATAGGTGTTAAAGATGTATGCGATCTGGCGTTACGAACATGGTATAGGCTACAACATTCTCTCTGTTGAGCAGTTTCAGTCGTTTCTTTTGAAATTTCATTTATTTATTTTTTAATTACAAGTTACTATAATTAGAAAACATTCTATCTTTTTACCTTCTACATTCTCCCTATTTACATATACTTATTCACCCAAATTCCAGATACACATTGCAAAGCCCTTTACATTGAAATCAGTAACTGGTAGTGTAAAGTGTCCACCACGTGAAGAAATTTGATTTGTATGGTGTGATATTTTCACTATTAATGTTGAAACCGGGAGTGGTTGTTGATTTATGTGATTTCCGTTTTAAGTAGAGAATTAAGGATGGAGATGGAATGTATTACTGGGACGCTAAATCGATTGTAACAAGCAGCTTCTTGGTTTTCCTCTTATAGTGATCAATTTAAAAGCCAGAAATGATTAATTTCTACCAGTGCCGCTCAGTGGCGGATCCAGGATATGATCAAGGGAAGGGCTTAACTATAGTTTGCAGTTTTATCCAGTGTAAAGCAGGATTGAAGTTCATTTTATACAGTGTATACCTGAGCGTCAAGGGGGGCTATAGCCCCTGTAGCCCTTCTGGAACCGCGTCTGGGCCAGTGGATGGGTCACCTGCATCAACGAACTCGATTCCTAACTTGGGGCCGCGGTGGCTCAGTGGTAGAGCGTTCACCTCTCGTGCTAGGGGTCTCGGGTTCAAACCCTGTTCCCGCCAAGTGGACTTTGTGGTGGACAAACACAGTGTGCGTGCGTTTTCTCGGGGTTCTCCCGTTTCCTCCCACTTTCTTCATTCCACCATTTCATTCATCTTTCATCATCACCGTCTCCTTTAGCCTAACCGGCATAACCGTGGGACGTAAAACTCAAAAATTTCATTTTTCATTTTTCGATTCCTAACTTTCGACTAGTGCTGTCGAAATCGGTTTTTGAAAAACCGGTTTTTGAAAAAAAGTGAAATTTCATTAAACCGAAATGTCGGTTTTGAAAACCGCATTTGCGGTTTTCGGTTTGCAGAAAACCGGTTTTCTCTAAAAACCGAAAACCGCAAATGTCACAAAAAATCAACAGCACTACTTTCGACCCTCTACATCTTGGCCACAACTGATGGTCATCCATCAGATAGTTCTTGAGATCATTTTGCCTTCTGGACGGACGGACACTTACACACAGGCAGAGTAAAATACCTATTTAAAAAAAATTAACAAACAAACACCTTTAAAAATCAAATGACACCATTAATAACGGAAAGGGAATTGAGAGGAAACTAGCCACAGCCTATATTTAAGTGCCATTTCGACAATCATCTGAGAGTTGACAAAAACTGTGAAAATAAAGTGCAATTTGAATTATCCTGGCACCGGATTCGACCAGGAGCGAAAATGCTAACTACTAACCTAAAGCTTGCCCAGTTGTATCCAAAGGGATTTTCATTCTCAATACTACTGATGCTCGTGATTGTTCTTAAATGGTTGAAAAACGAATATAAAATAGTATTAACACTCTCCCTTTGAGGTGGAATTGTGATTTTCTTTAAAAAGAATGATATGATAAAAAAAAAATCTTTTCGATACCGAATGCATTACGATTCGGCAAAGTACTTTATATCGTCCTTTTATTTACAAAGTGTCGTATCTCATAAAAATCGATTTTTGCGTTAAGATCAGCCCTGAATTCCCCTTTAGGAGCTCTATAATTCTAAATTCCTAAATATCTAAATTCCTAAACATAACTGTGGAATAAGCAGTTTGATGTTTGTCGTATCTCAATTATAGAGAATTAAATTTCTCTCAAACTGCCATAACTCAAGATACGACAGTTTGCAAGAAAAATTAAGATAAGTTTCTGTTGTTTACACAGAGTAGTATCTCAAACGACTTTCTATTTGTGTGTGTGTGTGTGTGTGTGTAAACCTATAGAACTTTAACAAAGCCTTCAGAGGGAAAGTTTACTATGTTTATCGTATCCTCTCGTTCTTCTAAGATTGAAAATTAATTATATTAAATGATTAAAACTAGTGATGTCATTCAAGTTCTTTAACAACTGTTTCTATGATTAGTGATTTAATATTAATATTATTATTATAGATTACATTATTATTATTATGATAAAACATAAAAGCAACAAGCGCTTCATTATGTATCAACTTGCGTCAGTGCATCGCAAAATTTGCATTCCTGACAAGAAACTAAACATGTCTTACAGAAATGAACTGGATCTGCACACCGGGAGAATTACGTTCGAACTGATGAGATACTGCAGAAAATTAAAGTATTGCAGCACATGATTTAATGCATTAATTAAAAATAGTACAAAAGAACTATTAACTGTTTTCGTATAAACTAGATCTACAGGTGGAGAAAATTCTCAAAATCGGTTTGCGCGAACCGGTATAAACAAACTGGATGACACCACTAGTTACACTATAGTAGCTTATTCGAACCAATGTACTTATTTTTTGAGCATCCTGTACCCCATTTCATGAAGAGACAGGAAATGAGGAAATGAATTCTCTCTCTTTGTCATCTATACAATCAATTGTTCTTAAGATTCAAATAAAAGAACGAAAGAAAGTGTGTAAAGAAAGAACGAGATAGATAAATACACACACACACACAGAGAAACGAAAGCCTTCTAAAACTAACGATCAATCATTTTAATGAAGTTGTACTTTGACATTCAGCTGTCTCTAATTGACTCAATATTTTCGGCTGATGTTTCAAGAGGAAGGCACGCGGGGATTTAATAATTCTCATCTCTCTTAAAATAACAAGTCATTCAACCGCTTCTCATTTATAAACCAACAAGGTGGTATCTAAATCCTACTCAATAGCAATTTTTCACTATTTTAAAAGATAGTTAACATAAAAAAAAAATGTTATCTGTCATTTTTCAAGTTCATAAACAACTCCTGAGATATTTCTTAATTTGTTTCTCAATCAAACGTACTATAGGATAAGTTGAATTCGTTTTTTTTTTTTACAAAAGTTACTAATAAGTCAAAAAAAAAAATAGAAAAATAATTTAATTTCTGATTTTATGTCCCATGTTTATTCCCTATAGGTAAAAAGAAAAGTGACTAAAGTAAGTTAATGATTATGAAAGAATTGGGGGAATGAAAGTGTGGGAGGGATCGGGAGAAAAGTAACTGACACGATGTTATCCGCTACAACTGGGATTGAACCAGGGACTCTTCAGACCAGAGATAAGCACTCTACCACTGAACAACCGCTACAATATGTAAGAGCCAATCAGAACACGTGAACAGATGGTAATATCAAGTATAGTGACTTGCGTTATGTTGTGAAAACATCATTAATTGATTGATTGATTTTTACATTAATTTCCTTCTGCAGTAGGAATTTTGAGTAAGTTTAGTACCAAACTTTTTTTTCCCACCTAGTAGTTCTCCGAACTCTGTTAGGTAAAGGAAATTATGGTTTTCTTAATGCAGAATGCTTATATTTGGTCTAGGAATTAATTCGTGCGGTTGGTACGCACACATTGAAGCTGTAGTACAAACACAAAATACATAAATACCTTAAGAAAAATATTGTCCATCGCTAGCCACCACTTTCGCCCATCTGTCAGGCAATGTATCCGTGGCGAAAGAAGTCCTCATCCTTGGAAGCGATCCAGTCAGAGACCCATGTTTCGTTATCTTCTGAAGAAGTAAACCGCTGTCCAATCAAATCGTTGTTCATGCAATCGAACAAGTAGTAGTCCGAAGGAGCAACGTCTGGTGAATACGGCGGGTGGGGTAAAACTTCCCATCCGACATTTTCTAAATAGGTTTTGACCGGTTTTGCGACATGTGGGCGAGCGTTATCATATTGAACAATAAGTTTATCATGTCTGTTCTCCCATTCTGGTCGTGTTCTGGCCAGAGCTTGTTTCAAACGCATTAATTGTCGTCGATAACGTTCTCCATTCATAGTTTCACCCGGTTGCAGCAGCTCATAGTACACCACACCTTTCATATCCCACCATATGCACAGCATAACCTTTGCACAGTGAATATTTCGTTTTGGTTGTGATGGACCTGGTTCACCTGGTTTCACCCAGGCCTTTTTTCGTTTAGGGTTCTCGTAATGGATCCACTTCTCATCACCCGTAATAATTTGATGCAGAAACCCCTTTCTGCTCTGTCGTTGAAGCAGCAATTCGCAAATGGTTTTTCGTCTTTCAACGTCTCTGTCTTTCAATTCATGTGGAACCCAATGTGACATCTTTTGAATCATTCCCATGGCTTTCAAGCGTTTGGAGACTGTTGTTTGATCAACGCCTAATGCTGCTGCAAGTTGTTCCTGCGTTTGACACGAATCCTGCTCGAGCAATGCTGTCAATTCTTCGTCTTGAAATTTTTTTGGCTGTCCAGCTCGCTCTTGGTCTGCCAAGCCGAAATCACCACTTCTAAACCGTGCAAACCACTTCTGACACGTTCGCTCAGCTAGAGCATGGTCACCATACACTTCCACCAAAATACGATGACTTTCAGTCGCACTTTTCTGCATGTTAAAGTAATGCAGCAGGACACCCCGCAAAAACACTTTATCAGGCACAAATTGCGCCATGTTCACTTAACTACAAACTGGTGTTGTTGACGCTTTAATACACTGCTATACTACGAACGATACGCGATGACAGGGGTTTGCAACACATGTGTGGATACACGGAACTGTGGGACGCTCCGTTCGTTGCGCCATCTCTAGTCCACCCGCACGAATTAATTCCTAGACCAAATACATCTCCAAGGTATAATTCATCCATCTTGAGCTCCAAATTAATACTGGATATAATTATAAAAACTTTTTAAAAATATTAACCTACTTCACTTCATCCGTTGAGGTTTTTCATTGCTTAGCTCCGAAGTCTTTAGTGATATCCTGATGAAATTTACATAGGACCACCGGCGAGATATACTCTTTCAAACAAGAAAATAGCAATCAAAATTGGAGCACCTATGTTGAAGTTATACGTGAACATAGCAACAACATATATATACACACACAAGGGGCGAATTAAGAATGTATTTTTTAAGTCGGTTAAAAATTATTCTTATTATAGTTGATTGCATTTCGCACGGTAAAAAAGATAGCTGGATGTTTCTAGCACCTAACTTGACCACAACTTGAATCTACGCCTATATACATACTAGTGTTGTCCACAAAACGAGAAATTTCTCGCCTCGTCTCGGAAACGAGACAGCATTCGAGACGAGAAGTGCATTCTTAAATTCGAGAGAGGAAGCGAGAAACATGACAATTCTCGTCACTTTCCCAAGACAAGACGAGAATTTTCTCGAGTTTCGTAAACAACAGTGCATCACTGGTGTCTCAGATCTGAAACATTGTTCACAGTTAAAAAAAAAAAACACTATAGATTGATAAAATAACCGTACAAATACTATATTTACCAACACTACAGCTGTACAAGTGCATTTATCGGCATTTAAACAAATAAAATGAAATCTTTCAGCTTAACATCCCACGATTATGTAATATAGGCTAAGGGAAAGATGATTAAAGCAAGTTAATAATGATGGAAGAATTGGTGGAATGATAATGTGGAAGGAAACGGGAGTACACCGAGAAAACCCACGAATACGATCTTGTCCAACAAATTTATTTAGCCGGGGATCGAACCAGAGACACCACGCACCAGAGGTAAGGGCTCTATCATTGAGTCACCGTGCTCCCTTAATGTTTACAGATACTCAAGTCATTACACCACCATTACATTGTGCATGCAAATGACGTTGTGATCGTTGTGATCAACGTTTAAACCGGAAACCGTTTGTTTCCACTACTTACAGTTGGAATAGAAGATTAACAAAGGAGGTGGAACCTATTTTGGGGACCCTGAGCCGATTATAAGAAACAACGCTTCTCGATATCTTTTTTTCCGTTTTTGCTCTATTGAAATCAGTATTGAAACCGAAAGTATTAGTACATTTCACCCACTTCCGGTTTTGACAGACTGTTGCGGGTTGTGGTGATATGTGCTCTTGAGACATTGAATTGATTGCAAACTGCTTCTCGCTACCTATACCATTTTTGTTCTATAGAGACTAATGTTGAAACCGGAAACAGTTGATTTCTATCACTTACGATTGCAATAGAGGGTTAAAGGAGGAGACGGAACCTATTCTTGGGACTCTGAGTCAGTTGCAAAAGCAACATTTCTCATTTTTAACACTACGAAAACAAGTATTGAAACTGTAAATAGTATTAAATTTGAACCACTTGGTATGGGTGGTATGAGTGTTAATGATATGTTCTCTTGAGACGCACAATCAATTGCAAAGAATCATTTGTCGCTATAACTTATATTACCGCTCTCGTTCAATGGCGATGGAAATGAAATGAAAAGTGAAATCTTTAAGTTTTACGTCCCACGTTATACCGGTTAGACTAAAGGAGACGGTGATGATGAGAAATGAATGAAATGGTGGAATGAAGAAAGTGAGAGGAAACGGGAGAACCCCGGGAAAACCCACGAGCACGGTGTTTGTCCACCACAAAGTTCAAACGGCTTGAGCTGGGATCGAACCAGGGGCCCCAAGCACCGGAGGTGAACGCTCTACCAGTGAGGCACCGTGCCCCCTCAATGGCGATGAATGTTAAAACCGGAGACGGTTGATTTCTTCCTCTTTCTGTTTGAATAAAGGAATAACGAGAAGAGATGGGATCTATTTTTGGGACGCTGAGTCGATTTCAGAAAACCGCTTTTCGATATCTCTTATTATTTTTTCTCTATGAAAATCAATATTCAAAGCGGTCATACTAATAAATTTGAAACATTTCGGCTTTTGGTATGGTGTTGTCTTTATACGCCGAATCGTTTACAAAATAGCTTCTCTCTATCTGCTAATGTTGTCATTCTATGTTGATAAGCGTTGGAATCGGAAAAGGTTAATTTAAACTACTTCCAGTTTAAATGAAGGGTTAACAGAGCAGATGGAACTTATTCTCAGGACGCTAAATCGATTGCACAAACCATTTCTTGATATCTTTTACTGTTTTTGTTGTATAGAAATCAGTATTGAAACCGGAAATAATAGTAAACTTGTACCACTTCCGGGTTTGATAGTGTTGCGGATAGTCATGATATGTTAACTTAAGATGTTGATTCATTTTCAAAAAAATAATAAAAAATAAAATAAAAATTTAAAAAATGTTTCTCGCCACCTACTACCATTTTCATTCTATGGCTATAAACGTTGAAACTAAAAATGACTTAATTTCACCACTTCCAGTTTGAATAGAGTTTTAACGGAGAACATGGAATCTATTCTTTAGACGCAGAATCGATTGCAAGAAACCGCTTCTCGATATCTCTTAACGTTTTTACTTTAGTACATGTCGATAGATGAACGAATGCACATAGCTGTTGTATAAAAGACTTCTGACACTTATAGATAGTATAGTTTGGAAGTCTAAAAAACCTAAGTCGAGGCAGATAACAACTGTTTTCCAAAACCTATTTCAAGCTAATTAGCCATTTCCCCGTGATGCAGCAGCGGCGCAAATTTGTCTTCAACATTGGGAGGGACAGGTAAGACCGCTCCCATAATCTCTTTTTTAAAAGCAATATTTAAAATATTTATGAAATTGAAAAATGCTGTGGAGGATCAGGGGAGCAGAGTTGTCTTCAACATTGGGAGATCTGCAGGTTTGAGGCTTATTCTGGGGGACATCAATTTCGTCCCACTTTCCTTTGTGGCAATCGGACACAAATCATAACATTTCTACCCAAAAAAGCATATATCAAATCGGATTATTGGGGGGACAGTCCCCCAGTTCCAAGATTGGAGGGGACACATCCCCCTCATCTCCCCGGAATTTGCGCCAGTGCCGTGATGCGATCACAAATAACAGGCAATGTCGCTCACACTAAGAAGAAAGAAAGTACAGAAAATAACCTATGATACATTCATGTATCAAAAATCATCTAATTCGGTGCAACGATCTACGAGGAATACGTAGATCGTACATTTCAACTTTATTTATCCAGAATATGCACCTTTTAAAATGAACATTTTCAAAAACGCTTAGTTTTAATGAAGAGTTCATATACCGTGTTCCATGTTCCTCCTAACTTGACGGGCTCGTAAAATACTCAATTTTTCACATAAATTTGAACCTGCTCCTACTTTAGAATACACATTTTAATCAAAAGAGCACAATCAAAAAAATTCCACGTAGATGATAGCTATGTTCCAAAACTCATTTCAAACTATTCGAAAGATTTCTCGTGATTCGATCACCCACAATATCAGTTTCCTTTATATTAGGCTTAATTTTACGCCTCTTTCTACGAATGTAGTGTTCTTAAGTTTATTTTTAATACCCTACGAGTATGTATCGAGGCGAAGGTAGAGACTCTTTTAATGAGATGGATTATAATAATGGTGGACTGTTGAAAGTGAGAAGAAACAGAATAATCCACGTACATGGTCTTCGTCTACCATAAAACTCACTTGGCGGAAGCTGGGATCAATCCAGGATTCCCACCCGAAATAATTGAACACTCTACCACTGAGTCACTGCAATCCCGAATGTAATTTATTTCCGTCAGTAGCTTGCGCCCCTCTTGCTCGCTCTTCACGCCCCCTCCCCACAGATTTGGAAACACTGCTTTAGAGTAATGGGATCGTTTGGTATACAAGGGAAATACACGCAAAATTTGGGATTATTTTCACTATTTCTCATGATTTTTGCAAAAGGACGTTACTCAAGAAGTACATATAACTTGGGGAAAGTACACGAGATTTCCTCAAGGTTAAAATTGGATTTTCTTGCTGTAACACTTAAGGATAGTATAGCTACATAAGTGAAGCCAACTGCTTGTCACTGAAGAGTTTCCGGATGAGGGTTCATTATCTTACACTAGCCAAATGTCCTGTTCTTCGCACAAGAAGAATAAGGTCTATGCGATGGGAAATATTTAACAAGGTATATAAGAAGCTTTTCTGGTTTTCAAGATACTTGTTGGTGTAAACTTCAGTTTACTGAAGTTATGTAAACTCTTACACAATCGTTCCACTCTTCCCTCCCCCCCCCCTTAAAAGCTTAATTTTTGCAAACGCCGAAAAACATACGGGGAATTTATATACGGTCTACCGACTTTCCCTTCCTAATTTCAAGGACTCCTGAGACACTTTATTCTCAGACTAATAATAATAATAATAATAATAATAATAATAATAATAATAATAATAATAATAATAATAATAATAATAATAATAATAATAATAATAATAATAATAATAATACACTTTCATTCGCTTCAATTTGAATGCCCTTTATCCCCACCCACCCACCCATCCCTTCCTTAGAAGAAGAAACGCAGCTCGATCAAATTGACAACTACGTTCAAGAAAATAATATCAAACAGTTCAGTCATCCCTCTTGCAAAGGCACACAATGTCAATTTCATTTCTACGTACAGTTTACATTTCTGCTTTAAACTCCTTTTCCCATCTCTGAAATTTCGTAACATGATCTAATGCATAAGCAAAACATATGCATGTAGAAGAAATAAGGTATAAAATTTTATACGAGAAGTACGTATGAAAAAGCATTTTATTGTATGAACTACAAGGGATTTGTGGTATTTTCTTCACACAAGAACCAGATAGGCATTTCTGAGGAGAAAGCTTGTAAGAGAACAGAAATAGTGGGAGATTTGAGACAAATACTCAACAAGAAGTTTAGGAAGTGAAAGAAAGAAAAAAAAAACGCTTTAAAAATCTGAAGAAAAGCGCTAGGACGAAAACAAGTTGTATATACTAACTGTAATGCATTGTTTCGAGGCTAGAGTTTTTCTACCCTGCTTTTTCATGATAAAAAATAAAGGAATGAAATCTTTTACCATTGCTCTTTGCTAACCACTTTTCTTGAAGCTTTCTTTTCGCCTAGAAAAATGGGAAGCAAGCAAAACAAGAAGCTAGCAAAACAAAAACGAAGTGATTAAAAAACAAAAGTCTGCTGAACTACAAGAAATTATACCTTACTCTCTGAAAGCTTTCAACAAAGTTTCTTCTCATTCTTCTCCCCTCTCCCTTTTTTTCGAGTTGGAAAAAATATATATCTGTGGTTTCTCCTGATAAATTTCTTTCCCTCCGGGCAAATTTTCCCTCCACCACTGACACCCACCATACTCCCGACCCGACATGGTCATAGTTTTTAAAAGCGAAGACACGTTTATCCCGACATAAACTCCCCTTCCCTCTGTGCAACCCCTTCTCATTCTCACAAAACCCCGTATCTCATCCTCCCAGCATCCGAGATCTGGACCAGACGATCTGAAAAGTCTCCCCTCCTCCACACACTATTTTGCTTCAGGCGCAGTGTCAGCTTGCATTGATTTATGAACTCGGTCCAGCAATAAAACATTCGGAAGTTCTTCCTGATATGATACTACATTCACCCCACTCTTCTATCCTTTAAGGGAAACCACCCCACCCATCCCTTAAAATAAAATTTAAAAAGAAAGAAAAAAATATGTTACTACGAGATGAGTGAGTTGTTAGACGAGTGGGTTATAATGCGTTTAATGCCATCAATTCTCGACTTCGGGGAAAGTTTTCAGAAACTTACGGAGCCAATCGTAAGGTGGTAAACAACAACTAAATTGAACATCAGTGGTGAAGCATTCAACTTTGAAACGAAAAGGGAAGAGCTTTATAGTGTATTAAAAAGAACAAGCTCATCAAACAAAGAATGAATATCCAGTGAAATTGTGATATTTTTTAAGGTACCATGTATGTACTTTGTAGTTTCAAATCGAGCTAACCAAACAAAGAATGAATATCTAGTGAAATTATAATTTATTATCAAACTACAATGTGAATTCTTTGTTCTACGAATTTTCAAATTAATCATTATATGAATACGTTGGGACAGCTATTCTTGCTAGTTTTCCTTTCAAATAAGAGGCTAAAAAGTACTGTGCTAGAGAATACTGTATATAGAAGAGAACATAGAACAACATAGTTCCCGTACTGATATCTTGTTAAATGTGATCGTGTTCGTTTCAGCTAAATGTTGTTTCACAGTAACTGTCCCTTCAATATTGAGACTGTAATAATATCTATAATAATAATAATAACAGAAACGAATCACCTAAGTTCCCACCGGCAACTGAATACAGATCTCTCGCACTAAAGGCAAGTAAAGGGACGCTAACGAAGGAGCTCTTTCTCTGTTTCATTTTGAGTTTGTTTGAGATTTACGTCGTTATTCAACAGCGAGTTTGTTTGAGATTTACGTCCTTACGCAGCAGCGGGTTTGTTTGAGATTTACGTCCTTACGCAGCAGCGGGTTTGTTTGAGATTTACGTCCTTATGCAACAGCGGGTTCGTTTAAGATTTACACCCTTATGCAATAGCGGGTTTGTTTGAGATTTACGCCCTTATGCAACAGCGGGTTTGTTTGAGATTTACACCCTTATGCAACAGCGGGTTTGTTTGAGATTTACGTCCTTATGCAACAGCGGGTTTGTTTGAGATTTACACCCTTATGCAACGTGTGACCACTTTTTACCTCCAAAAAAAGTTTGATGAAGATTTACTATGAAACAGTAATAATAAAACAAATCATGATCTCGTATATTCTTGTTATATAGAGGCTAACCTGAGTTTTGCTATTTCACTTTTCTTAAAATTAGAGGTGTGTTGTTCTGGCTCAAAAGCCTTGAGCTATAACACGAGATATTATTGTGATTGGTTTGAAGATCTAGAAATTATTACAACTACGATTATACAAGTAGTAGGTTCTATTATATTTCTTATAGAAATTCTCTTCATGATCCCATTACAGGAGAAAATGCTGGTTCAATGATGGGTCCTAAGTCCATAAAAGACATTTATCAAACGTGGGTTCCGAATCACGTATTTTCATCCAGAATCAAGCTCGGTTCTCCTGCACTAAAAATGGTAACTAAAGTGGTAAGATGCATCGAAAGCTGTTTTTGGAATCGATTCAGCGTCTCAAGAATATGCTCCTCCTTCTCATCCATTAACACTCCATTTAAACCCGAAGTGGTAGAAATTAATCGTTTCCAGTTTCAACATTAATCACCATAGAACAAAAACTGTAACAGATATCGACAAGCAGTTTTCTGGAACCGATTGATCATCAAGAAACTATACCGTCTCCACTCAATTCTCTTTAGTAAAACCGGAAGTGGTGAAAACCGACAACTTCCGGTTTCCTCGCTGATCGCCATAATCAACAACAGTAAGAGATAGCGAAACGCAGTTTTTTTTTTAAAGAGTACTGGTAATGAATTCAGTACCACAAGAATAGATTCAATTTCCGACATTAGATCTATTCCTCTATTCCTCTATTACAACTAAAACTGGTAGAAAGTAGCTCCCATTTCCGGTTTTAATATTGATTTCGATAGAGCAAAAATGATACTAGGAAGCGACAAGCGGCTTTTTGGTATATATTTCGAATCCCAACAATAATCTCAACTTTATTCTTTTACTGAAGCCAGAAGTAGTGAGTGGTGCAGCTTGTGGTTTCAATATTCATTCATACACAATATTCATTCATAATTGCAAGAGATAGTATTAAACTGTTTTGGATATGAATTCAGTGTCCAATGATCAAGTTCCATATTTCACATTATTACTCTGTTGCAGGCGGAAGTTTATATTCACTTCTTCCGGTTTCAGTACTCAATTCACATAGTTTGGAAGTCTATCGTAGTGTCAGAACGTAAAACGAAATTCATTTTTTTTTTTTTTTTTTTTGGTTTAGTTACTATCGTTAGTGCAGGAGAATTCTGGGTAAGAGTACGTGATTCGGATCCCATGTTAAATTAGATGTCTTACCTGGGCTCAAGACCCATCATTCATCCATTTTCTTTCTGTAATAGAAACATGAAGAAAACTTCTATAAGAAACATAGTAGATTCTACTATGTGGACTTAGGGTATTTTATAGCTCAAGGCCAGAGCAGTACATCTCTAAATTTATGAAAATGGATAAATCGCAAAACTTAGTTCAGCTATGGTATAATAAGAACGTAGAACATCATTCTATTAATTCATAGTGTATCTTCAGGAAACGTTTTTGGAGATATAAGCTACTACTATTTCCTGAAGTTTTGTCATATCTCACGCTGGATCTTAATACTCCAATTGTCCCACATTGAGGTCTCGTAATGTTAAAAAATGAGCTATAGCCAAAACACACTCATTTTTTAATGCATCTTGTCACTTGGTATACATATACACACTCTTGAGTAGTTTTGAGCTCCTTCGTGGCTAAGCGGTTAGTATACGCGCCTTTGCTATAGGAGACCCGGGTTCAATTCCCGACGAGGGTGGGTTCCTGTCACCACGGCATGGCGCGTCCTCAGGTTGCGGATCGAGGAGAAGGCCTCTAGATATAGAGGTTAGCTGCGAATATACTGAATAAGCAGTCGCGGACAGACGACTAGGAGTGGTCCTCCAGCTTGGGGGTTTGGGTAAGGCTAACACCCTCATCCTGTAAAAAAAGGTACTTGTTCAGAAACATTCACAAAAGCCTCGGACAAGGACTGATAACTTGGCACGACATCAGCAAAAGAAAATGGACATGAGATTTGGAACATGGAATATTAGAAGACTTTATAGGGCAGGCGCGTTAAAATCTGTAACGAGTGAGTTAGAGAAATACAGGATGGACTTAGTAGGAGTTCAGGAAGTTAGGTGGGAAGGAAATGGATCTGAGAATTCCGGAAATTTTACGTTCTTTTATGGGGAAGGAAATAAAAATCACCAGTTAGGAACAGGGTTTTTCGTTCACAAACGAATATTACCAGCAATTAAACGGGTTGAATTTGTTACTGACAGACTTTCTTTTATTACTCTTAAGGGACGGTGGTGTGATATTATTGTTTTAAATGTACATGCTCCAACTGAAGATAAGGATGACGATATAAAAGACAGTTTTTACGAAGAAGTGGAACGGATATTTGACCAACTCCCGCGATACCATATGAAGATCCTATTAGGGGATTTCAATGCGAAGGTAGGACGAGAGGATATTTTCAAACCGATTATAGGGAACGAAAGTTTGCATAAGGAAAGTAATGACAACGGTGTTAGACTCGTGAACTTTGCAACATCCAAAAACCTAATCGTGAAGAGTACAAAATTCCCACATCGCGACGTTCATAAATACACTTGGACATCACCAGACGGAAAAACACATAATCAGATTGATCACGTTTTAGTAGATAGAAGAAGACAATCTAGCATAATTGACGTCCGGTCGTTTAGAGGGGCTGATTGTGACACTGATCACTACCTGGTAGCAGCGATAATACGGGAGAGATTATCGTTGAATAAAGGTAATACTCAATGTCCGAAAACGGAGAGATTTAATTTAAAGAAATTAGAAGAGAGCCAGGTAAGAGAGGAATACCAGATTGAAGTTTCGAATAGATTCTCGGTTTTAGAAGACTCGGAGTGCACTAGTGTTGAGGATACTTGGATTGAAATTAGAGATAACATTAAAAGTTCAGCAATAGAAAAATTGGGACACGCGGAAATACGTAGGAACAAACCATGGTTCGACCAAGAATGCATTAAACTAACAGAGAAGAGAAAACAGGCAAAATTACGGTGGCTACAAAATCCGAATGAAATAACTACACAAAATTTCGCAGATATCAGGCGGGAAACTTCCAAAACTTTTAGAACAAAGAAACGGGATTTTTTGAAAGCTAAAATTAAGAAACTTGAAGATAATAGTAAAAATAAAAATATTCGGGACATGTATAAGGGGATCAGCGAATTTAAGAAAGGCTATCAACCTCGTGCTTATATATTAAAGAAATCTGACGGAACAGTTCTCACTGATACGGATAGTCTCTTAAATAGATGGAAAGATTTCTTTAACGATTTGCTGAACACGCAGCCAAAAACTAATGTGCGTGGAGAAAAGGAGATACACACCGCAGAACCGTATATTCCAGAACCCAATCGAATAGAAGTGGAAGCCGCTATAAAGAAATTAAAGAAACACAAATCTCCGGGTGTTGATGAAATTCCGGCTGAGTTAATTTTAGCTGGAGGCGAAAAATTGTGGAACAAGATACACAAACTCATTCTCCTTATCTGGAACAAGGAAGAATTGCCACAAGAGTGGAAAGAGTCAATCATTGTTCCAATTCACAAGAAAGGCGACAAAACTGACTGTAATAATTATCGAGGCATTTCTCTTCTGTCAACATCCTATAAAATCCTTTCAAATATTCTGTTAGCAAGATTGACCCCATACGCAGATGAAATTATTGGAGATTATCAGTGCGGATTTAGACGAAATCGATCAACTATCGACCAAATATTTACCATTCGCCAAATACTCGAAAAGAAGTGGGAATACAATACCCCGGTACATCAACTATTTATTGATTTCAGAAAGGCTTACGACTCGGTTAGGAGAGAAACATTATACAACGTTCTTACAGAGCTTGGAATACCGAGAAAGCTAATTAGATTAATTAAGATATGTTTAAGTGAATCCCAAAGTAAAGTCCGGGTAGGAAAATTTTTGTCCACGAGCTTCCACGTCGAAAATGGCCTGAAACAAGGAGATGCGTTGTCGCCATTATTATTTAACTTTGTGCTGGAATACGCCATAAGGAAAATCAAAGATAGTAACCAGGGCCTAGAGTTGAACGGCATTCACCAGGTTATGGCATATGCTGATGATGTAAATTTAATAGGGGATGATAGGAGAACAGTAGAAATAAATGCAGAGATCTTATTAAACGCTTGCAGGAACATGGGTTTAGAAGTAAATGCAGAGAAAACTAAATACATGGAAGTGCGTCGGGACCGTAATACGGCAAATTGTGGAGGCGTTAAAATATTAAATAATACTTTTGATAAAGTGGATACTTTCAAATATTTAGGATCAATATTAACAGACGAAAATCATATTCACGAAGAAATTAAATGTCGACTAAAAGCAGGGAATTCGTGTTACTATTCGGTTCAAAATCTCTTGTCGTCGCGAATTCTGTCGAGGAATTTGAAGCTTAAAATATATAAAACGTTAATCATGCCTGTTGTTCTGTATGGTTGCGAAACATGGTCGCTCACTCTGAGGGAAGAACATAGACTGAAAGTATTTGAGAACAGGATCCTGAGAAGAATATTCGGACCCAAGAGGAACGAGAATGAGGAATGGCGGAAGCTTCATAACGAGGAACTACATAGTTTATACGGTTTACCCAACATTGTTAGGGTCGTCAAGTCTAGGAGGCTTAGGTGGGCAGGTCATGTAGCTAGAATGGAAGAAAGTAGAAACGCTTTCAAAGTCTTGACTGGTAGACCCATAGGAAAACGACCATTAGGAAGACCTAGGCGCAGATGGGAGGATAATATTAAGATGGATCTCGCAGAGATAGGAATACAAAGTAGAAACTGGATCCAATTAGCTAAGGATAGAAGTCAGTGGAGAGCTTTTGTGAACGCGGCACTGAACCTCCGGGTTCCATAGGCCATAGAGTTAGTTAGTTAGTTAGAGCTCATGTTATTCGAATTCCACGTTAATTAGTAGGTCCTGTCTCATATAGCCTCGCTGCTAAAAGGGATGTTAAAATCAACTCAACTCAACTCTTGGGTAGTTTTTACAGTTGTCAGTAGGTCTAGGAAATGACATGAAGATATTGTAAATGGTGACCTTCTAGAAGTAGAGAAAACAACCCTAAGTGCATTGATGTATCAGAGAATATAATACAATGACATTATTTTGCTTTGGCTATGAGCCTTCGGACCACCTCTTAGACATCACAGTAGTTGATAAGAATCAGATATGAACATAAGTCTACAGGTATATAGCGATTCGCGCAAGTCTAAGTCCAATTCCATAAATTATTTGCATTATAAAATCAAATATCGAATAATCTTTATCGTGGCTCAGGAAGAACTCTTGCAGTTTGAATGTCACTGCTGTTGTTCCATGTTTGGTATAGTCTTGGTACTGACAAGGGAAGTTAAAGTCGAATCAATCAAACTTAGTTTTTTTTTTATTGCTGTTGTTGTTGTTGTTAATAGAGTAACTATAAACTTTATAGCCAATGGGGAAGCTAATTGAATCCAGTGAAAACCGCTCTCCATATGTCTTTCATATTCTGAATATGTTTCCTCAAATGTTCCACCCCGTTTCCTTATATACTCTTCAACTTAAAAGAGTTCAGAGCTGTTGTGATGATCCCTTTTTGGAAATGATCCAGATCCAGAATCTTCACACAATTATCTCAGATTACAAACTTCCTCATTTGCCGAAATCCATGCGATTGAGAAAGGGGAACTTTTGCATACCTCATTCAATTTCAACTTCAAACTATCTACTAGCTTCTCAACATCATGTTCCTCTTCACACCTCACTCTCAAGACCTCTCACTTACAGGAGTGCATTAATCTCATTTCCACTCATTACCCTTCAAATGCGTTCACACTTAACCTAATGTCACTTAAACCACTTAACTTTATGACTCATCACAGTCCTTTCAACTTAACGACCACTCATTGCCCCTCAACTTTCTCAACTTCAATTTCAGGGCTCTACCCTCTTCCTAAACCCCATGACTCTCAATCCCTTCTAAACCTAAAATCCCTTTGTCCCTTTATAACCTCACACTGCCACTCACTACCCTTCAGGCTGATATTCCCCTCATCATCACATCCAATCTCTATTCCTCAATTTTACTCAGCCTTAACCTCATTATCTCGCACAGCTCCCCAACCTCACAACCACTAATTAGCCCTCAACCTGAGCATCTCAGGCCCTTCAACCGCAAATCACTTCAGGTTCATCAACCTCAAAAACGCTGAAATAAGGATGAGTTAGGTTGAGAGTCAAATTCATAAGAGTAACTATCTCCAGTTTGAGACAAATTAACAGTGTTGCCAATTCTACAGGCCCGTTTCCTTCTGTCGACAATCGTGGAAACATATCACTTGGTACGATTTCTGTATGATGGAATTTCATTTACTCCTAAATAAATCTATACGAACTTCGACATAAAGGTTTTACATCTGTAATACTAGATTCATATGGACACTGAAGAGAGCTACAAGACAAGTTTCACATCTATAGTCATATTAGGGGATGTAAGTGGCTAAAGTTATCATCATCAGAATTGAGAAACTTCTCATTTCTCCAAGTGACTACACAAACTACATAGACTACAGTGTCCATAAGGATTGCGCTACAAGACTTTTCAATTTCTAGTATAGCGCAGCCAGAGCAGCTAGTAACTTACTATATGCCACATTCTTTAATCTTATCCACAGACGGAATACAAAGAGTATTATATCATGAAAAGAGGAGGAAAATCAACAACCCTATTCAACGCCATGCATTCTCCATTTTATTTGACTACCCTGATATCCACATGATGACTTTATCAATCATGCGACTCTTAACATCTTAATAGATCACATAATACTACACGTTGCCACTATAATTCAACTTTTTAAAAATGTGATAAGTACGGTTAAATTGTAAATATATATTTTTGGAGCTTTTCTGAATACACACTGCACAATTTACTGTAGTCTACGTCGCACTACTTCGAATATCTTTGTTACATTTTCTCAAGTAAATACAGGGATGTAACGTGCCGTATATAGGAGTATACAGCGTATATCAATCTATTTTTTTATATAGTCAAGCGTATACTCATCTTAAATTTACGAAAGAACAAGTGTATAGGGGTCTATGTGAATGGACATATTCTATATATTGTAAAACAATCGAGCGTATACTTACCAAAAATTCTAGCCTTACATCACAGAGTAAAATCTGAGCCTTGGGCACCGACTCTGCAATGCAATTACCAACCTAACTTCTAAACCAAATATATTTGCTGGTTACTTACCGTCTTTTTCCTTTTCTTCTTCTTTGTTTTTTATTCCCTTTCCTTCTCCTGCTTTCTTCTTGTTCTTCTTCATAATTCACACTATCACCCTCTCCATCACCAACTTTTACACTAGCACGAGGTACATTCACACGATGAGATTGCGTTTTCACTTCATACAATCCTTCCTCCTCTATTTGCAGTTCTTCCATTAAAATCTCGTGTTTTCGTTTTTCGAGTTCTTTTTTTATACTTTCGTTAAGAGTTTGAAGTTCTAATTCTACTTCATATTCTATATTTGGAAGAGCTATGTCACCGTAAAATTCCTCTGAAAAAGAGAGAAGAAAAATATTGTTATTGCACAACTCGATTCTACTAATTCGATTACGTTTTGTTTTAAATGAACCAATGTACAATTACATTTTAATACTGTGTGCTATTCAGTACTCAGGGTCAGAGGAAGACCCAGTAAACGACCACACAGGTTTTAACCAGACTGTTATGAAGAATCCGTGTCATTGAGAGCAATTTCAAGTGAAATTAGTACCATTTTAATGTGTTTCAAAATAACCGCTGTACAACAGAGAAAAATAAAATGTGGAGAAAATGATGTTCTACAAACGCTTCGAAAGTACTAGCAAACAAGGGAATTCAACACTTCGTCACATCACATTTACTCTGAGAAATACGTCAAGGCTCTAATAATGTAATTGTGACAGCTATAAGTAACACGTACAAAATTTTTAGGACCCTCTTTCATACTATCTCGTATGTTCTCGGGTGTGATGTTTTCCAACATTTTTAAAAGTAAAATTGGCACGAATTTTACTTAATTGTATTATTACTTATTCATTTTAAGTAGATAATACTTTTTTACCTTTAATATAAGTATAAAAATAAATTTAGTACGTTAATGTTACTCAAAATAGTAAAGATTTCATCAGTATGTCAAAAATAAGGTTGTGTCCACATTTAAATCAGGCAAGATACTCACATTGTTGATCAGCTTTCTCCGAGACGAGGCAATATGGTGGGGAAGAGGGAAATCTTGTTCCAGATCTAGCATGATGCTCTTTACACCCACCAACTGAACCAGGGTGGCTCGAATTTATCGTTTTTCTTTATAAACTCAGTGTAGCATAAAGGCATAGTGAAATATTAATCTCTCAGCCTATACCTTATGAGAAACTCTTTTCACGAGGCTAGTGGCTAGCGTGGATAATTTTGATGCACGCAATCTAGGGTTCGATTTCTTCCAGATTCCATTTTAAAATGTAGTCTTGTCCTATATGGTTTCACTACCATAAATACATATCAATCAATATGAAAAATAAACAATATTCAATTCTTAAAATATAAATATTTAAAAATACAATCATCAACATTATAATAAACTCTGCTAAATAACAGTAAAGAAGTTTACGTAATTCCATATCGTTTTATTATAAGCAACCAACATTTATTTGCTACTGAACAAGTTACATAGAAGCTAGGGAATGTCAGATTTTAAACGGCATATGGATAGCCACCCTTAATGTCACCGTTACCTATACAGATGTTAACGGATTGATTCCATTAACAAACTCGGCCGAGGTAATCACCCTAACTGTCTATTGCCGAAAACAGAATTCAAAAATTCGTTTTTGATCAAAAGTTATCGTGTAGAGTAACGGAAGTACGTACTACTATTACAATCTTATAAGGTCCCACTGTGCGATCCTAATAAAGAATCTGGGCCGCTACTGACAAGTCGGTCTCCTCTGGTTATGATAACATCTTCGTCTTAACTGTTACTCTCTACTACTGTCCGGGGGCACGGAGGTTTAGTGGTGAAGCTTTACTTCTGGCGTTGGATCCCTGGTTCAATTCCTGGTCAAATAAGTTCGTGCATGGCGTATCCGTGGGTTTTCCCAGAGTACTCTTCTATCCTCCTACATTCTCATTCCACCAGTTATTTCACCATCACTTATTTGCCTTAATAATCGACTTCCTTATCCTAAAGGACATAATCGTAGAATGTTAAACTGAAAATTTCACTTCATTTTCAATACTGTACGGGGCAATCTGTGGTTCAGTGGTAGAGCGTTCATCTCTGGGCGTAGTATCCCTAGTTCGATCCTAGCTTGCGCCAAGTAGTCCCTTTATGATGGACAAACACCGTGCGCGCGGCTTTCCCGTTTATTTCCACGTTCTTAATTCCACCATTTAACTCATTTGAAATGGTGGAATTAAAACTTCCCCAATATTTCCCTCTCTGCTATCCAATATAGTGCACACTTTGTTCCACAGCAATAGCTGGAGCGATTTAAACTATAATAAGCAAAAACGTAATTGATTGTCCACCTGAAACAGGATTTAAGTTATAATTCTTAATTTTTTCAAATAAATTGTCCATAAAAGAAGGGAAAAGGACAAAGCCTATGTCAAAAAACTGGGTGATGGAATATCACCTACTAAGAGAACAAAGACACTTAAAAATAAATGTACTTACGTTTACAAAAACTACCATGTAACAACTACCTACAGATCCTTTCTAACTTGCTTCTAGTGTTTTCCACGAAACGAGACAAGACAAGAAATCAGATTTTCTCATCTCGTCTCGTATTTTTACAGAACCTTCATCTCGTCTCAATTTCCGGAAAATATTTTCTCTTCTCACCTCGTTTTGTAAATTCAGGTACAAATTTTATGCCCTGATACTTTCTTAATTTCATCTAGAATTTATCAGAGTCCCCACCGCTTCATGAAAGATCCACGAATACATATCACATATCACATTTAAACCATGTTTGTTATTAGAGTATATTATGTAATAACTTGCGCATCTTTCAACATTAGTAAATGCTGTTCATTGTGCTCCTACAATAATTTTAGCAACTATGAATCATATCAGGCCGGTAGCCAGCCCAAAAATGTAGGGGGGGCGGCTGAAGTTAGGGGGCCCGATCCAACCATATTATAGTTCATTTGCAAGCTACCGTAAAAATTTTAGGGGGGCCCGCCCCCTAGACCCCCTGGATACGGCCCTGAATCATATAATACTACAAGAATTTTAGGAACAGTCCCAAAAAAATGGATCAAAAGATTGCGATCTTGGCCAATAATTAGTTTTTGGATCAGGGGCCATAAAATTTTTGAACGGTCCCTAAATCGAGTTTTCTACGGAATAAGAACATCATACTGAGTTAAGTGGTAGTTTGAGTTTGGCTGCACTATATGTAGTTCTCCAGATATAAGGCCTACAAGAAAAATTTTGATTGAAATATGTTGGATCTTTTCATCCAAAAGCAGAGTACGAGATCTAAGATCTATCTCGTCTCGAATTTGAAATGTGATTACTTACTCCCAGAAAATGTTGTCCTGGGAGAGGAACAAGTACAAAATATGGGACACTATTTGCTAAAGAACGTGTCCTGGAAGAATAATGTGTAATTCCAATTTAATTTATCTTAGCTCCAAGGGGAAGGGAATGGTTGCCAACTCCGGAGTACAAAACACCCTGAAGTATGCCTGGAAGAAACGTTGGATTCCTCCTTTACACATAGTATTACAAGACACTTCAAATAATAAGTTCGCAATAATTGAAATAATTATATAGAAGAGACGCTCGAGCTGCAACTAGAGCTCTCTTGTGATTACACGGTTGGTGTACGCGCCTTTCGTGTAGAAGATTATGGTTCAATTCCCGAAAGAAGCTCATGTGGTTGCGATCCCACGCTAAGCTGTAGGTATACGTCTCATATAGCCTTGCTGCTGAAAGAGACAGTAAACTCAAAATCCAAATCCAAATCGAGTTGCAACTGATTGTGCAATGTGTATTTAAACCCTCTCCTTCAAAATGCATGGAGTTTACTTTATGAATAATTTTGTTTACTAGAAGCTTCTAGAAATTCTGGCTGACAATACTTTCTTATGTCGCTAACGTATAAATGATTTTTCCTTTTTTTTAAAAAAAAAATCATTTATCAGT
Organism: Thermobia domestica; assembly: GCF_964235325.1. Taxonomy (NCBI): domain Eukaryota; kingdom Metazoa; phylum Arthropoda; class Insecta; order Zygentoma; family Lepismatidae; genus Thermobia; species Thermobia domestica. The sequence continues at coordinate 232,168,650 of NC_137454.1, read as the reverse complement.
CTTTATATTATTTATTTTTGCATATTTAGTTTAGAAAGATTATATTTCTGCATTTCCACCGATACACCTTACCAACACATTGAAGATCGCGTGTAGAATTAAAGAGTTAATTGAATGTGCACGTTGTTAATGGATCTTAATTACAGTAAAATATACCTTCATAACAACGTGGCTTCTTTCTAAATAAAGACACTAACTGGAAGTGTTAATTAAATACATTAGGAAGACCAAAAGATGTCTTTTCTTCGACTATTAACTACAATTGCAATGGTGTTTGCTCAATCTATTTAGCACAGTATGGTACGTGCAGCAAAACACGAAATAAGTATGCTTTTTTTCTTCTTTATGAAGTTAACTATGGGAACTTAAAAAAAAAAATAAAAATAAAACGTGTTCTGTTTAAGAGTTACAATAGTAGTGAATTTGTGGCGAAATTAGAGTTTAACGACCAACTAGGAATATAGTGTGTAAAGTACCACAGTTAATGATCTTTCCATTCTCTGCTTATATGAGTAATTTTACGCAGGGTTTATATGTCTGCGACCCAGAGATAAAGGCCAATCCTTACAGAAATGTTGCACAAATTGAAACAATCTCTCTTCTCTCTCTCTCTCTCTCCTTTTTTTTTAAACCTTACACACACACATACATACATATCTACTGTACTTCCTTTTCCTATTCTTTTTGTGTGGTACTAAAGTGTACTTATCCTTACGTATATAATGTAAAAGAGCAGAGAATATAGCTCCATTTTTTTTTTTTTTTTTTCGTTTCGAAGACATCATATTCATAAACTTACTAGCGCAAGAGGTTATCACAATACCTTTACGATCCCGTGTGTCAGTGACAACGGGTTTGAAATATATCGCTAATGTGCTTTTGAATACTGTTTTATCGTTCCTCTCTCTTTCTCTCTCTCTCTCTCTCTCTCCAATCTATTAAACTCTACAAAACAGGACCAACAAACTGCAGCAGGTTGTCTTCGTGCGGTGCTCGTGGACGTAGCTGGATGGGTGGACAGTAATTACACAGACAAAACTCTCTCTACTCTAACCGCCGGCCGCGCCATTTAGGTCTCTTGAAGATGGTAGTTATGTTGAAAAGGAAGAATTAACGTAAGCGAAAAGAAGAGTAGTTAGTTGAATTTACACGAGTATTTCTTGTGTATGTGTATACCAAGGAGATGAATAGTCACATTTGATAATATCCCTTTTTTTTTTTTTTTAAGCTCTTCTCCATTCCTTTTGTAAGTGAATAAATGTACTCAAATATTTTCAATGTGAAATATCTTAATTCTAAGAAATAGGCCAATTTCTACTTACAAGTTGCTATGATAATATATTACTAATCATTTACAACACTTTTATTAGGCTACTTTTCTGTTTATTTCGTTCAAACCTTACAACTTTAGTTTCACACACATTTCCATACGAGAGGACGCTATTGAAACCGAGACCATACTGAGATTAAGGTGGATGTTTATAAGTCGAGACGAGACCGAGACTCAACAACGTATCGAAACTTGTTCGAGACGAGAATAAGATCGAGACCGACACTTGTCAATCATGACGAGATTAACTTGTCTTAAAAGTCTCGGTCTCGTCTCGATATATTGGCAGAAAAAAAAAAAAAAAAACTGAAATTTCTTCTACTCAAAATTCGTTGCGTTAAGTTCCATGTAAGACCGTGGAACGATTGTTCTTGGATGGACGTAGTCACAGGCGTATACATCAGAAAAGGGGGGGGGGGAATCAAATGCCAGTTCCGATCACTTGCTACATTGCAAGTGTTTTAAAAGGGACACAATTTTGAGTTGAGATTCAATATATTTTATTCTCTTTCCAAGCACTTTACATGTGCATTTAAAGAGCATGTTGCCAGTGTATTTCGGTACTTGATTTTATGAAGTAAACAGGTAAGTTTTCAATTCCCAACATGATATTTCTCCACACAGTACAGGAATTCTCCATGCAATAATAAAAATATATTGTTATTTTATTGCACCCGCTTGCATAAGGAAATGCCCTGACTTCCGTTTAAAACTGGAGGAAAATCTTCAGATCAGAATAGAGTAGGAGTAGGTCTTCCGAAATAAGTTATTCTAAGACCATGGAAAAAGGAAGAGCGTCAGATTAAACCAGAGAACTGGTTAGGATTATCAGGATTAGGATATTTTTACATTAAAAAGCAAACTGTATGTTAATATAAATAGTAACCAATAAAAAAAAATGTTTTAGCATTTCTTCATTGTTAGGCATACTTACAACTATGAAATAAGAAGAAATATTCCGATTTTAACGGAGGGAGTGTAAAAGAGTATCGATGTAGCAAGAGTAACAGTACCCATAGTGATGACGACACACCGAGCACCTTGCAAGACATTATCAGAGAAGAGGAATAGCAGACGAAAGCTGAGCTTTATCACAGAATACTGACGATAGATTAGTACAAATAAAGGTACAAGAACTATTGCGGCACAAACCACTCTAGAGCTCAATTAATACCTGAAGATTGGGGTTGTGATTTTGAAACTCTTTGATCGACACTATTAACGCGGGAAAGATGGTGCCAGAAACATAAAATGTGAACTGCCGATGAGAGGGAGATAGTAACATGGTCCGTTAAGTAATCTTTATCCTAATTTCTCACAAACAAGCAGGATTTATACAGGTGTTTCAAAAAAAACATCGACAACGTTTGGGAGGAGATTCCAGACACCAAGATAAGACAAAAAGTATAGACCAATCTGGGTGCACAAATGCTTCCTTTCGAAGTTATAGGCTGCCGAAAACATGAAAAAAATTAAGTTTAAAGGTCCATAGCTCCAAAACTATGGGACCTACCGTAGTCGGATCAAGACTTCACTTAGGAACTATTATGTGCCCTATCCAAAAATCCATGTTTCAGAATCCTGCAGTACTTCCGCAACAATTTTTATGGAGGTACTTGGTGAGTACTTCAAATTATTTGCCCGTAGCAAAACTCCCTCTATAAAAATTGTTGCGTGAGTACCTTAGGATTCTGAAACATGTATTTTCGATTAGGGCAAATATTAGTCCCTAAGTGAAGCCTTGACCCGACTGCGGTAGGTCCCATAGTTTTGGAGCTATGGAAATTTAAACTTCATTTTTTCATGTTTTCGGCAGCCTATAACTCTGAAAGGAAGCATTTGTGCACCCAGGTTGGTCTATACTTTTTGTCTTATCTTGATATCAGGAATCACTTCCCAAACGTTGTCGGTGTTGTTTTGAAACATTCTGTATATGGCAAATATTGAAGAAAGCATGTGCTCTAATCTGAATGCCTACTTACTAACGTTAAACTTGGTAGTAGCCGTATGGATCGGCTCAATGGGTGAATCAAGTGGTTTTGTCACTTCCGCTCTAAACCTATATACAACGACCTAAAACACACTTTCAGTTCCAAACAATAAGTCTGCTAGGTACACCGGTATAGGCCGGTGTAAGTTTCACTTTATTTTTATGCAAACATGTTTTTTAGAGTTTCCTCTTTCAGAAACTTCAACAAAAATTGCTATTATCTCTTTTATTATAATTTTTATAAGCCGATACGAAACTTAACTTTACCATTGTAAGTTTCGCATGCAGCTCATGATTTTGAAACCCAGAGAGGAAATACTCCATTATTACTCTCAAAGGATGAATTATTGCTAGTGGTTATGCGGACGTTTTTAGATAACCAACTGGAACCTGTGGTACAAATGTTGTTCCCTAAGATCACAATGCACCCAAATCCGTTGGGGTGTGGTTTGAGGGATTTCGAGGTAAGCTCCAACACCTTCTATCATCTAACCTGAACACTAATAAACATTTATGGCCAGTTTTTAGATTATTAAGTCCGGCGTAGACTTATTCCATCATCCCTGATAGAACTGAGTACTATATTTGATGAAGAGTGGTGCAATATTCCTCTGGAAACGAATTACAAGCTATATGCCTAAATTCAGCAAAAGATACAAGTTGTACTACCAGCTAAACTCCGCAATAATCGGGTTAAGTCGCATTTTATTAATTAAGGTGTTTCCATTATTTTGATAATAATTGGTATATATGTAGAGGTGTATGAACAAATACTGTTGAGCTATCTACGATAAGTTTGTTGGCACAGCTACCCACTCATCTCTAGTAGGAGCTTTTTTGGCGGTGGTTGGTTAAAGCCCCTATGAGATTTCTACCTGTAATTAGCGTGTTCATTAAGTCGCTCCGCTGATTACGGCATGTTAACGAGCTACCGTCAGGAGATGAAGGATGTTTTTTTGGAGGAAAAAAAAAGTAGCCCTGAGGGTGGAATGAATAGAGAAGAAAAAGAACATAAATAAGAGAAAGAAGAAGAAGAGAGAGGTTTTTCAGTGAATAAAGGATCAGAGCAGAGAGTAGAAAAAAAATATCCCGATGTCATATTCCCAATGTGACAATGCCAATGTTTCGTAACGTAACACTATCCGAGAGGGAAACTAGCACATATTTCGTTCTGATAACCGAGCCAAATATATAATTTAAATACAAATCCAATACATACTTGGTTGTTTAATATTCTTAATCTGTAGACTTAAAATTTTGTAGAACGTGCACTAGTTACTCCCTCTTGCACTCAAAGCAAGATTTTTTTAAATATATATATATATATATATATATATATATATATATATATATATATATATATATATATTGGAACTCCTGCTTATAAACAGATGCATCACCTTTAGCAGTAGAAAATAACTATAACAAATAAAACGAAACGTAACATTGGTGGTTACTGCTTGTTAATTTGTCACAATTACAATATTTAAGAAGAAAAATAAAGTTTAGTTTATCAGACTATAGAAGCTAAACCAAGTAGTGAAATTTTGGTTTAGAGATAAGTAGGGGGTAGTATCTTCTAACATCCTTTTTTAAAAAATAATAATAGTAACTTACAATCTGGATGGATATGATAAAACATTGTCACCGGATTTGATCAGGTACAAAATCATTACGAAATTTGATTTATGAATAAAACTGTGTAATAATAATAATTAAAAGTTTCTACTACAAATACCTAGGTATATATAACAAAATTGGTTATAGAAGATTTTGTAACGAAAGATAGATTATCATTTTTATACCTGTAGTTTGCATTACCTCTTAAAATAATAATAACAGGAATACTAAAGAACGTTCTCGTATTATTGTTATTATTAAAATACAATTTCAAATACAACCGCATGGCAGGTCAAGGGAGTTAATGCAATTTCTAATGTCTTGGTAACGTTCAAAATTCCACTGAACAACACAGATTTTTAAACATATTCAATATATATATATATATATATATATATATATAGGGTAAGGGGAAAAAACAAGGAATGTCCATGTATGAACTTTTCCGGGTGCTTTGTCCTACCTGTTAGTGACTCTTGGTACTATTTGACTGTATATCCCATGCATGCGTAGATGTGAAAATGTCCATGTAAAAAGAGGCAAAAGATGTAACTAACCCTATTCTTTTTACGCAGTTTTCAACAATAAAACACCATTTTCTCGAAAATGCAGTTTTGTGACATTCCTTCTTTTTTTCCCTTACCCTTCAATATATATATATATATATATATATATATATATATATATATATATATATATATATATATATATATATATATATATAAAGTCTGAAATGACTCAGTTATAGCGTTTTGCCCTCCCCTCTGGAAGCCAGGTGCCTGTGTACACTTACGGATACAACCATCGGGTTATTTTAAATTTATATTTTTAGGTATTGTATTAACAATGAACGATGGAAAGGAAATTTTAGAAGTCAGCCATTGTCTATAATTATCAATCACTTAGTAAACAATGGAAAATAATGAAGATACTTCATGCTGGATTTTAACCCAAGACCTTCAAGCTGAGCGAGAACGCTGGTCATTTATCTACGTCGCATAGCGCGAAATACATTCGGAAGATTTTGAACAACAGGTCTTCAACGAAAGTTAATATTCCTTATTGCCCTGTGAGGAGAAATTTACAACCGGAAAGAAAGCAAAAACAAATTGAAATGTAGCCTATAATATTACAGGCGGGAAACTGACCTTTACAGCTATGACCGTGAAATTAGGGTTTTCGTCATAAAAACAACATACAGCTTCTCCGTTCACACTTCACTCCACTCCTTTTATATGACTTACTTTTGCTACAATTCGAGAGATATCTGAAGGACATCCTTCTAATCGAGCCTCTGCATGCTCTTGCTGACCAAGAGATAAAATGTGCTTTTTACTTGTGTGGATTATTACAGTAAAATCAATTATAACTTGAGAAAAAATAACATGATGTGCGTAAAATAAGGACTTTTACGTACCTATATGTGTCATATAATTTCATTACATATTTTGAGTTTTATGTAGAATAACATATCATCCTAATCATAATTGTACTAACTCTGTCTGTATCAAAGATTGTATTCGGATTCCTCTTTGACACTAAACGTTGTTCTTCATAAACACTTTCGTACTTGGACTTACACAACTATGTAAATTTCAGTTTCCATCACAATTATCAGGTGATTAAGCAAAGCTAGAGATACAAATAGCAAATAAATCTTTGTATATTCGATTTCAAAATGGATCATTTAATAGTAGTATTATTGGATGGAATTGCTGCAATATTACTTCCAACAAATTCTCTTTCAGATACAAAATAAATAAATAAATAAATAAATAACAGTCTGGAAAATGAGAGCCAGAATCTAACATTAGCTCATCCACAACATTCTCTGTATTAGTACAAATTATAATAATAATAAAACATTTTAGCATAAAACATTTATCTATACTCGATAGCAAACTAACGTAAAACAAGACAACTAACAAGCAAATTTCCAGCCATAAGACTTTTACAATTTCACCTCGAGATATTAACATACATATTGTATATTTGGCATAAATTTTGAGCTCTCCTACCCCCTTTAGGATACGCCTCTTAATGAATGTGACATGGTACAAAAAAAAAAAAATCTTTCGACAGGAACTAATTATGTTCCAAGATTTAATTTAAGCGGATAAGGCTATTTCCGAGGTGCGATGACAAACAACAGACAACGTCTATTCCGCTGTAGCAACAATAAAATGTAGAAATTACACCTTCCCTATAAAACCAGAATTTTGAAAAATGCTGAGTCATGTGTCCACTTATTTGTAATGAAGAGTTTGTATACTGAGTTTCATCTCCCTAACTTTCGGAAATTAATGTGGTACTCTATTCTAGACAAAATATTTAAATCCCCTTATTTCAACTTAAACAAATCCTTACATTGATCACTTTGTCAATAAAGAGAAGAAAATTTGCTTGTTATAGAATCGACCCCAGTTTTCTCTCAGTTAAAAATCCTGAAATATGTGTTATCTTCATTTTATAAGTATATATCGATTTCCACATCTCCAACTTTCGTGAATCATTATGATATCTACTTTGTAAATGAATAAAGGGAAATTTTCAATATGATTGAAGTTATCCTCTTTTTTTCCTCCTTAGCTACGGAATTTTCGGAAAGGCTGAAATATGTGTTTTCCTTGTTTTTAATTAAATGTCTATATACCGAATTTCAGATCTCCAACTTAAGCGAATCCTCACATTTGGCACTTTCTTATTAAAGAAAGCAAATTTGAGTACTTTATAAATTACTTTCTTTCTCCTCATTTGGAGCAGAAGTTTCGAAAACGCTCAAAACACATATTCCCTTAATTTTAAAGAAGAGTTTATATGCTGAGTTTCATCTCTCTAACGGCAAAGATACGTGAGATACACTATTCTTGGGGGAAATTTTGAAGCTTCCTTAACCCCCTTAGAATGGATATTCTCCCCCCAAAAAAATCCTTCCTTATCCCTTACATTCATGACACAAGGAGTATTTTCTCCAAATTTCACGTTAATATACAGGGTGGCCCAAAAGTAGGTATACTCCCCTACATTGATCAAGTATAACATTCTAGCTTAGGGGCTGTCCACATATTACGTAACGCTATTTTTGACCAGTTTTTACCCCCTCCCTTCCCCTTGTCACACTTCGTAATGCAGGGCCGAACCCCTCTCCCCTTTGTTACGTAACACTTTTCGATTTTTTTTTTTTTTTTTGCAAATCTTGCTTGTTTTCTGGGTTATTACAATAAAAAAGCTATTTTTCATGGCAGACCTTTTTTACTACAAAATGCTTGTATTACCGTAATAATATTTTAACTGCATAAAGTTTTTTAACTAACCAGTCTTAATTCTTCGAAATTGCATGCTGTTGTTTTCCTAAGAAGATTGCACCCGTTCTTTTAGGTCACCAATGATTGGCAAAGAGAAAAAATACCGGAATATGCAAGTGAAATAAGATCTAAAGAACTGAAATCGACCTATTTTTCTGGGATCCAGGATGCTTCATGCATTTGAAGTTCGCCAGTGGCAACGATGTAAAGAAGTTCTCTTCCTTGTCGACCATAGATTAGAAGTGGCTTCACACCTCAAGGAGCACGGACATCTCGTTTATGAACTAGCTTTCGAGCATCGACTTTGGACTTCAGTTTCAAGTTATTCTTGTTCTAAATCAGTGTCAGAATGCGAATAAACTCCATTTCTCTAGAAACATTCAAATCCAAATTTTTTTTAAAAAAAAGGTTTTTAATATCTTATTTTACTCTGCAAATCATGGATCGTTCCTTCACGGAAACTAATATTCTCAGAAATAGCAATACAAGTGGGAACGCGAAGCCATTTTCAAGCGGTGGTTACAATCACTAACAACTTCAGCAAAGCGTATACCATAAATGCAATGCTGGGATAGCCACAAAACGGAGTTTTGTTGTGATTCCTGGCGGGAGCTCATGTGGTTCGGTTTCCATGTTAATCAGTAAATCCACGTCTCATATAGCCTTGCTGCTGAACGGGACGTTAAACTCAAAATCAACTCAACTCAACTGAGTTTTATTGTATTGTACTACGTGCAAGGTTCGTCACCAGTCATGCTAGTGCCTAGAAGCGTCTTCGAATCCCTTCTGCGTGGTTTAATATATATAGGCTGTAGTTCGCAATTTCTCAAAAGAATGGAAATATTTATTTATTTATAAAAAAGAAGAGAATTTTGAAAGACTGCATATAAACCTAAGAATAAAAATAAAAAGTTACAGCAAAAATATACGTTACGTAACAAAAACGTAAACCACTCCTCCCCCCTTGTCACACTTTGTAACGCAAGGCCGAACCCCTTTCCCCTATGCCGCGTTACGTAATATGTGGACGACCCCTTATAGGTTTATTTGGTTCGACTGTTTCAAGCTTAAGATATAAGTAAAAATACATTAAGAACAAATAATAAAGAAAGAGTCTACCTAATGGATAACAATAAGAAATTGTATAAAATGCAATGAGCTGATCAGTACGGTACTGTATACATACTTTTGGGCCACCCTATATATATATATATATATATATATATATATATATATATATATATATATATATATATATATATATATATATATATAATGGTCTGGACAATAATAAGTAATCAACTTCTTTCCTTTTATATAGGCCTAATACAGTGGCGTAGCAGCTGCCCCCGCAACCCCCGCAGTGCGGGGGGGCCCCGAGGTATAGGGGGCCCCGAAGTCTTGCTGTGAATAAAGATTTAAAGAAGTAGTACTTTAATCTTACTTCTATCGGCTTTACAACTAGGGCCCCTTCTCTATACTTTGCGGGGGGGCCCGCAAAAGTGTGCTACGCCACTGGCCTAATAGTAACCAACAGCTGACCACTAGCTCGTAGTAGGTACCTGAAGGACTGATCGTAAACTTGAACTCCATCCGGTTACTACGAGCTGTACTCGAACTTAGAACTGAACTTGGTACTGTGCATCGAACAATAAATAAAACTCAATGGTGTTACAATGTACAAAGAGCTGTGTCCGGCCAGACAGCTTTTAGTTGGGTGGTCAGTAGCCAGCACTCTGTATGTTATCACCATTATTTCTGGCTTTTAGGCAAGAATCTCTTAACACTTAATTTAAGAAGCTTTCCAATTGATTTACAATACTGAGTCAACACCGAAAATGTACCCCAGCCGAAAATCGGATCTTGGAACACATGTACCAAAGGTTCGTGCGTTATACCTTTCAATTACACAGGATTACATACAATAATTATAAAGTATCTATTATTTCCATTTTCAATATTAGAGAGACCAATTCTCTCTATTGAGTATTAAGGAAAAGATGGGACTTATTCTTAAAACGCTGAAACCATATTAAAAATCGATTTCTCACTGTCTTTACCCTGACATCTAGCAACAGACATACAGACAGACAGAGTTGTTCTACAAAATGAGTTCCCATCCTTATGCATAGCACAATTTAGAAGCCAAGAAAGTAAAATACACATACAAATTTGCACCTAATATCTACATTCTATTTGGATTCACTGTTTATTTACTTTTCCTTCATGATTTTCACAAAGACTATGAGAAGAATATACTCAATTTAACTGATATTCAATTGTGTTGCATCATATATTTAACAGAGAAGTGATGAAAATATTTTTACAGTGCAATATGGACTTTTTTTTGTTTTCTGTTTCCTTTATACTTTTTACCATTCAAGCAGCCTACATATGAAAATAAATAATCTATTCCTCTGTAATACATTTTTCATAGGAGCCATTCAGATGCCAGTTTAAAACAGCAGTTCCTCCATATCTTTTTGAGAAGTGAATTCACATTTAAAGATATCAATTATTTTGCTACGATTAATCTGTATTGTCAAGTATTTACTGTCCGTCTAGAGTATATCCATGTATGTATGGAGGATATCAATGAACCAATGAACAGTGGTCGCTTTGTAGGGGGAGATAGTTGGGGTTTCTATTTTTCCGGACTCTCCATTCCCCTGTCCCTCTTCTATGCTTAGAGATCACTATGTTGTGTTATTAAACTGTGGACAGAATTCTGGTTAGTACAGGGTTGATAACATAAACAGAATAAAATGTTAATGATACGTTCCATCGGTACAATTCGCAAATGAGGGGTCTCTGTGTTTTAACCCCTTTTCCATTGAAAACGTTTACTATTAATACATAAATACAAAAAGCATGATACGTTATGAAATTGGGACCTTGATCTTATCCCCTTTCCTCTGATGAAATTCTGCATACTGCAAAAATTCTGCATACTTACTAGGTCTACCTGTTTGATAATAAAATACAGTGAGCTGATCGGACTGTATACCTACTTTTGGGCTACCCTGTATACGCCCCTGCTGTTTGGGTTGCGGAGATATTGCAAGACTTATGACTCCCCTTGTACTCTATGATATGATAACTTATCTATAGATGTCTCTAATTTTGAAAGTAATAAGGAGGGAATATTTTGGATCAAGCCTGGGGGCGCGGTGGCTCAGTGGTAGAGCGTTCACCTCCGGTGCTTGGGGTCCCTGGTTCGATCCCAGCTAGCGCCGTGTGGACTTTGTGGTGGACAAACACCGAGTTCGTGGGTTTTCCCGGGGTTCTCCCGTTTCCTCCCACTTTCTTCATTCCACCATTTCATTTATCTCTCATCATCACCGTCTCCTTTAGCCTAACCGGCATAACCGTGGGACGTAAAACTTAAAGATTTCATTTCATTTTTTTTTTTTTTTTTTTGATCAAGCCAGATCCACTGCATTATGAAACTAGAAAACATTTTCCGTTATTGTTCTCTGTACTCACATTGAACAAGTTTCGCCTCATACAGATTTAATTACGTAGAATACATATGATAGTTTACGGAACCGCAAAATAAATAAATAAAAATCAACTGAAGATGTAATCCTTTATGAACATGTTTGACTGTATTTGGTTTTGGATACGTCATTCCTGCCTTGAGGTTTAAAAAAAATACTAATGATAAAAGATCGTAACAATAAGACGACATGCGCTTTTTCCTATGGCTCTTAAATCTAAAGGTTATGTATCTTGTTTTGTATTGAAAGATTAACTAGAGTTCTAAGTAGCATTATTAGAAATTATAAATACAGTACTGAAAACGGGAGAGAGAAAAATGGTGCTTTTTTTATTGATGGCAGAAGAAAATTAATACCACGTGGCAGAACAAGTGCTCCTTGTCTCTCGTCCTGTAATGCAAACTGGTTAGCAAAAATTAAAATGAGACAAGCAAGGAAGAAGAGAAAAGGGAAGGATATATATTCCTTACTCTTCACAATGGCTTCGTCATAATAGCGTTTCTTCAGTTCAGCTCAGCAGGCAGAAGATGATGAAGAAGAAAACATTAGTATGTTGTCCAACAATCGCTGCGAAACAAGTCGTTCGTTGGTTGCATCTGTGGTCAGTGATTCGGCCTTGAGTTGTCATAGGTTAAAGACCTAGTTGTCGTCAAAGGGGAAGATCAAACGAGTAGCTTTCTTCACGCTTCTTTAACACTTTATTTTTTTCATGATTTATTTTTGAAGCAGTTTTTCATCTTGCTAAATTCTGTATCGAATTGTCCAATCAAAGCTCAACAGGTGTGCAACATACAAAAGAAGAAAAATAAATTGGTCTATTTAAAATATAATTTTAGAACAAAGGTAGTCCCAACAACATAGTCTCTGTCATGGGAGTTTAAAGTCCTTTCTGTGCATTGCTCCGAATTCGATTCTTGATGGTGATACCTAGTTCGGAGGGACCCCATTGTAGATTTGGTCTTGTATAGCCTTGGTGGTAGAAAGAAAGAGATTATATGCACGATTCAATCAAATAACAAAAACCTATCACTTCAACTCAAAAGCTGTAAAGAAATATATTTCATACTTCTGCCTCATTAGACCGAATTCCAGTGTTTATCAGTCCTTTATCCATTTCTTTATATTTTTGAAAATTCCATAAAATTCTCTGCATGGCTTTCTAGTATTCACAGAACACATAATATTTCGTAAAATATTATTTTAGTGTTATCGAAATGATGTATGTTACCCATTGCCCCCCCCCCCCCAAAAAAAAAAATTGTGTCTTCAAATCAAAGCTGATACGATGCGGTTTGATGACAAACTGCAAGCCAGTTCAGAAACAATAAACAGAACATCACAAACATTATATGTACCTAGGTAGGTCTACTGTTCATTTCAGAAGTGCTATAGACATTCAGGTTCATAGATACCCGCAGAAGGGAGCAAGGGAGGGAACTGAACCTCCCTGAATTTATGAATGGGGGGTTCAGTTCCTCGAAATTTATTCCTCGAAATAAATGTCAAAACATATTAGATTTGCTTACTCAGCCGCTACAGTATTAGAATCACAATGGAATAAGGCAGATTCTGACAGAAAACAAAGAACTTGATGATGGTCGATTTTATGCAATGTGTGTCAACAATAATTGTTTTATATTACGCGCATATGCATCAAGGTGTCTATTCGCGACTTTGTTGATCTTTTCCCCCCGCCCCACCCTTGGAAAAGATTATACAGACGTTTCTGCTTGTGTTTACAGCGTAAAACACACATTTCTATTTTTCTTTTTCCAAAGTATTTTCCAGTTTATGACGGAAGACCATAATTAAGAACATTAATAATCAATAACCGATTTCAATTTCAGGACTTTATCTGTTCAAGTGAAATGTACAGTTTTATAAGACGAAGAGACAAAAGTTGGAAGACAGAATGATGCAGAATGCTGCGTGTCTCCTGAACAGCAAAAAAAGAGAAATGCCAACATTTCGAAAGGCAGATTCTGATAGATAGATAGATAGAAAAGAGAAGAAACTAGATGATTGTCCAGCTTTTTTATCATTCGGGCAAAATTTAGATTCTCAGACATATTGTAGAGCACGCTGAGTAGATTCATTCAATATATCAAAAAGGGGGAAAATTTTACGGTTAGCCTGCTATAGCCGTTTAAAAAATCCTTATAAAATGGAAGAAGGGGATAGTGTCATCACTTACAGTGGAAATAGGGGGGGATGTCCACTTTTGGACAAAATTTAGATTTTCATACCATCTTGTTTTGTCACGGACATGCGTGCAATATAGGTATATTCAATGAATTGTTATACACTAAATGAGTTAAAAATACATCACTCTTGCCCCCAGAACCTGATTTTTGACATTCTAATGTCGTCAAACTTGCTTAAGCAACTGCACCATTTCATAAGCAATGTCAGATAGTCTTTATACGACGTTGACTACCAGCTTAACGAAGTCAATGAACTTTTGTTCCCCACTTGTTCATCTTGCTCCACTCTCCCATACTTGATTCCGATTCGGGGATAAAAGTGTATTTCCAAAATTTTCGTTGTACAATAAAGTAAAACTAGGTTTAATCGTTTGAAAACAGTTTGAACAGGATGCTATGATCAACACGGTAATTATTGGTGTGATTTGCAAGATCTTTTTCTCTTTTTTAAAGAGAAGTTGCCTATCTCGGAAGAAGAATGGCAGGATCTGTAAGCTTTGAAGGTCTTATGCAGTTCAGATGCTCACACTTTCTATATGGAACTACCAAAGCAGTAATTAGCGGAGTAAAAGGAGAATTAAAACGACAAAGAAACAAAACAATCTATTTTTAATAATATTGTTTATAATTAGAAAAAAACAATCGCCTTTTTTTCTATTGTTTTACCTGCAACAGATCCTTTTTTCCCCAGTACAAACGAACTTCATGTCAGTTTTTTTTTTTTTTTTTGGTATTCTTTTACTTGAGAATATTATACGTTAAACATGAGATTTTGCAAGCCAGTTTCCAATATAATAACGAATTGTAAACCAAATTTGAAGTTTTTCCACGAGTAGTTTAGGAACTAAAATATTTTGAACTTTAAAAATTGTTTCCTGAAAAATTAGTAAAAATGGACATTCCCCCTTTTCCCCTGGACTCTTCAATTTAGAAGTACATACTATGTTGTTTAAATAAGCCAAAAAGCTAAGGATGGTAAATTTTATTACGTATAAACAAATTGTAAACTTCTTTGAATTGTATCTCCTCTTATCAAAAACGGACACTCTTGGACACTCAGTGGCTTCTTCACTTAAAAAAAAAAAAAAAAAACGAAAAACCGAAAAAAAAAAAAAGATGGGCAGTAGGGATGCGCACGAGACAAGATTTGAGGCTGTCTCGTCTCAAAAATGTGCTGTAAAAGTGATGTCTCGACTCGAAAAACGTATATTTTTCTATTGGAAGAGCTGTGTCTCGACTCGAATTTTCTCAGAAAGTTTCTGTCTCGACTCGACTCGTGCGCATCCCTAATGGGCAGATACTTCTGGACATTCAGTACGAGTCTTCACATTTTTTTTTTTTTTTTTTTTTTTTTTTTTTTGAAAACGAGAAAAGACGAGTTGAGACTCAGACATTCAGTACATTCTTCACAGAATTCTATGAAAGAAAAAGAAAAGATCAGTAGAAATTCTTGGACACTCAGCGCGTTCTTTACGTAATTATTTGAGAAACAAGGAAACGTGGATATAGAATCTTGGACACTTAAGGTTCTCACTACGTTCCTCACAATCTTTCTTCTTTTATACTTTAATGAAAAAAATGAAATCTTTCAGTTTTACGTCCCACGGTTATACCGGCTAGGTTAAAGGAAACGGTAATGATGAGAAATGAAACCAGTGGTGGAATATGAATAAAGTGGGATGAAACGAGAGAACTCCGAGAAAATCCACAAAAATGGTGTTCGTCCACCACAAAGTTCACTTGGCGCGAACTGGGATCGAACCAGGAATTCCACGCACCAGAAGTAAACGATCCCCCACTGAGCCACCGTGTCCTCAATACTTTAGTGAATAACATTACGCTATAATGAAAACTATGAATGTTTAGAAATAAGCCATCTATAATGTGTAAAATGACAGTAAAGAAACGTAAAGTTGTTTCCAAATCTTTCTTGTGTCGGGCAAATGTGAAACGTTTTGAAAATAATACTTGATAAGTTTATGTATTAAATGTCCCACTTCCCAAAAAATCAATTGTTTGTTGCTTTATTGAAATATTCGTGCACAAAACAAGAAAACAAGGAATAAGTGTAAGTAGAGAATAATGTGAAGATATAGAGCTTTAATGTCTTCCAATTCAAGATCAGATATATCCAATGCTACGCATTTTCATTTTTTCTGTTCACTTCTACACATTTTTATTCATTTGCTGAATGGAGGTACAGTTACCTTCTATGTTGCATCAAGTACCTATCCTTTTCGGTTGACTAACGTACCCAAACGCAGGGAACACACAGACTTTACATAACTAAATGTAAATACAGTCAAAAGGGTACATGGTAGTTGTACAATACACGGGGTAGAAATTAAAGGGGGGAAGAAGACATTAACTAACACAAGATGACGAATGGGATTTAGTTGAGTGAGGAGGAGGAGGGAGCGTCACTAACTTTTACTTTCCCTCTTCTTTCGTGCCGTAACTCCAACACGCCAATACAAACAGCTGTTCGAGTTTCCACACTGACCTCCAACTGCAAACAAAAATCCTCCCCTTTGTACTACCTTGTGGCGGAACCCAGAGACAGAAAATCCAATTTCATGTGGGTTGAAGGGTCAACTCCACACTTACGTAACTGAATTGGATGCCTTCTTCAACATAGCAATAAACTTTTTCATCTGTTTGTTCACGGTTTACCATCAATAAACTTTACAGCTTCATAATTCATCAGAGAAATTGTGTATTTGAGTGTCGTTTTCTATAAGAACTCCCATAGACAGTTTTTTTACACCCCTCAAATCTTAAATTTTTCTATCTGTTATTTCATTATTGCTGTAATCATTCCACTTAGAACTGATAGTATCAATAGTATTATTTTGCAAAAAATTCGTATTATATAGACTATATTCACGTGAGTACTCAATTACGCAAGTTGTGGATATAGGAGGTCCTGTATATCATATCATATATCATACGTATATCGTATATATTACATATATTCATAAAATTTACAGTATTCATTACCATTATAAAGCTCAGAGTGCAAATTATTGAAGGAAGAGGGATCCCTATCTGTAATGAATAAGATTTATCCCTGGAGATATATGAATCCGATTCAGTGTTTGCGATCATCACACCATAGTGCGTTGCATGTGGTTTAGAGGTCTGCACGGATTCGGGCCTACAAAGCATATATCACTTCGGGCTCGGGGCGTACATTTTTAGATATACAGCCATATTTCTCGGGCCCTTTCGGGCCTAACTTTGTAAATACACTGTACAACGATATACTGCATATTGCACCGTTCTTTCTGGAGAACTTTTAAAGCACAACTGCAAAATTAAATCTCTAATTGCTGTGAAGTTTCTGTAATTCGGGCTTATTTGATTATTAGACGAGCTTGGGCAGGGCTCTGGCCTAAACGCTAAACATTTCGGACTCGGGTCGGGCCTCACGTTGTAAATTCACGGGCCAGGCCGGGCCTGAGCTAAAAATTCCGGTTCGTGCAGACCTCTAATGTGGTTACATATAACAATCGGTTGCTATTACCCATCTAAAGAGGAAGAATATTCAAGATAGCCTCTAATTCTTCAGCCGTAACGAAAAATTATTTGTTAGCCTGATTTTCTAAACTTCCTTCAATATTTTGGTAAGTGTAGTATCTTTGGAAATTAAGTTTCGTTTCTTTGTTCATTTTGCTTATTTATTTTTACTTTCCTATATACAATAGTAATGAAGTTTTCTAATAGTGAAAAAAAGATCGGAATTCAACATTTCAACAGATTTAAACGCTTATGAACACCTGTACTTCCCAAATGTGTTTTCTGAATGTTCGTCTGTCTTTTTGCCCTTACGTTCGGTATATCAGCAAATACCTAGAGACCACGACGTTTAACCAAATTCAAATTTTAAATCTAAGATTTTTATAAGGTCGAAAATTGTGATTTTTCTCGAAAACGAAAAAGTCCAGAAAATGAGTTTACTGCTGGGGTAAGTCTTCTGGGTTAATTTCTAGAAGATGGTTTGTAATTAGTTGGGAAATAATGAAGATTTAGACAACGGCGCTTAGTTCACAAATTAAAATTGTACAATTTATACTACTACGCATAGAAGGGTTACCGATGCCTTGTTGGGAATGTTTAATAAAAAATGGATATTTTTCTCCAACAAATATAGTATTTTCATAAATATTTAAATTATTCTCTACGGTACGACATACGTTATTCAAAAAAGCTTATTTTTTATTCACATATATAATAATAGAATTGAATTTGTCCCAGCTCCTTGAACAGAATTCACGTTGTGTTGCTACGGAACGCGATAATCACTCACAGTCCGCAGAATAAAATAGTGCGGAGGATCGATCTGTACTGTTATTTCGTTGGTGTTTAATCACCAGCATTTAACAATAATCATCAATATTTAATAACTAATGTATGTCATTTTGAGGTCCATGAATAACATTTACATTATTTTTTCACAAAATTCTACAGGAACAACTCTTTCCTAATTTAGAAGAAAATTACTGCAATATGTCTCTGTTTACTCCGCTTGAATCGAATGGATGATTGATAAACACAAGCAGGAGTAAATGGTAATAAGAGCGATGACGCTATATATATATATATATATATATATATATATATATATATATATATATATATATATATATATATATATTTGGTCTAGGAATTAATTCGTGCGGTTGGTACGCACACATTGAAGCTGTAGTACAAACACAAAATACATAAATACCTTAAGAAAAATATTGTCCATCGCTAGCCACCACTTTCGCCCATCTGTCAGGCAATGTACGGATTCCGTGGCGAAAGAAGTCCTCATCCTTGGAAGCGATCCAGTCAGAGACCCATGTTTCGATATCTTCTGAAGAAGTAAACCGCTGTCCAATCAAATCGTTGTTCATGCAATCGAACAAGTAGTAGTCCGAAGGAGCAACGTCTGGTGAACACGGCGGGTGGGGTAAAACTTCCCATCCGACATTTTCTAAATAGGTTTTGACCGGTTTTGCGACATGTGGGCGAGCGTTATCATGTTGAACAATAAGTTTATCATGTCTGTTCTCCCATTCTGGTCGTGTTCTGGCCAGAGCTTGCTTCAAACGCATTAATTGTCGTCGATAACGTTCTCCATTCATAGTTTCACCCGGTTGCAGCAGCTCATAGTACACCACACCTTTCATATCCCACCATATGCACAGCATAACCTTTGCACAGTGAATATCTCGTTTTGGTTGTGATGGACCTGGTTCACCTGGTTTCACCCAGGTCTTTTTTCGTTTAGGGTTCTCGTAATGGATCCACTTCTCATCACCCGTAATAATTCGATGCAGAAACCCCTTTCTGCTCTGTCGTTGAAGCAGCAATTCGCAAATGGTTTTTCGTCTTTCAACGTCTCTGTCTTTCAATTCATGTGGAACCCAATGTGACATCTTTTGAATCATTCCCATGGCTTTCAAGCGTTTGGAGACTGTTGTTTGATCAACGCCTAATGCTGCTGCAAGTTGTTCCTGCGTTTGACACGAATCCTGCTCGAGCAATGCTGTCAATTCTTCGTCTTGAAATTTTTTTGGCTGTCCAGCTCGCTCTTGGTCTGCCAAGCCGAAATCACCACTTCTAAACCGTGCAAACCACTTCTGACACGTTCGCTCAGCTAGAGCATGGTCACCATACACTTCCACCAAAATACGATGACTTTCAGTCGCACTTTTCTGCATGTTAAAGTAATGCAGCAGGACACCCCGCAAAAACACTTTATCAGGCACAAATTGCGCCATGTTCACTTAACTACAAACTGGTGTTGTTGACGCTTTAATCCACTGCCCTATACTATGAACGATACGCGATGACAGGGGTTTGCAACACATGTGTGGATACACGGAACTGTGGGACGCTCCGTTCGTTGCGCCATCTCTTGTCAACCCGCACGAATTAATTCCTAGACCAAATATATATATATATCTTATATATAAAAGAGAACGCACAAATCCTTTGTTCCCTCATCACGCTAATACGGCTGAACCAATTTCTTTCATTTTTGGGGGGTTATTAGGATTTGGACCCTAGATGGTTTTTATCATATCACTTTAATTTTTAATTACCAGTGTCTTGAGATAATTGACCATTCAAGTGTCCATACCGTACAAATCCTTTGTTAGTTCATCATAGGTAAAAATAAACGTATTTATATGCAACCCGCATGACCGTGTCACTCGGCGGGTTAACATAAATGACAGGCGATATAATGTTAACATTTACTGCAATCTTCTATGGTTTTTATCATATCACTTGAAAGCGAAAAAGTAAAAATTATCTAAGTAACAAAGTTTATTGCGTTCCGGGGTGACCGCAGCGAAGCGGGGTGAACGCTGCTAGTATATATATATATATATATATATATATATATATATATATATATATATATATATATATATATATATATATATATATTTGTAGAAGCAGGAAGCAGGCGAATCCTGAGAAAAACCATAGATACTATGTTGATGACCAAAGATTATTTATACACAAATAATCATTCCGTCACCGAACTATCGTGCCCTAAAATTCAATGAGATAAAAATAAAAGAGCAAAACAGTTCATAAACTTTAACTAGTAGGCCTACACATGTACTGGAAAAATGCAGCACAATAAAATGGCCAACATATTGCATATCAATAATTCCGTTAATTTTTATTTTAATTAAAATTTTCTTTCTTTTAGCATTTGTAGGAACATATTTCATAAGAGCTGCTAAAATGATGGCCCTATATTAAATATCCAATATACATAATTTGTTACACTATTATTATTATTATTATTATTATTATTATTATTATTATTATTATTATTATTATTATTATTATTATTATTATTATTATTATTATTATTATTATTAAAAAATTCAAAGGGAATAAAGCTAGCAGCTAAATTCCGTTCTGCCTTTATCTTATCTTAAAATCAGGGAATTCGATTTTTGTGCCTTAAAGCTAAGACAAAGTTTGACGAAATCAATTAAACAAGGCAATCTTTCTTTTAATTTTCTTCATCGATTTACTTCTCTTACTATAAACTCCAATTTCCAAGAATAAAGAGCATTAAAAGAAAATTGCTTCTCATAATAAATTTACTTTACGTCTATTTTACGGTTGAACACATTGTCCACGAAATTGACTAACACACCACCTGTTGTGAAGCCAGAAAAGAAAGAGAGAGGGAAAAAAACACTGCTGAGATGTTCACTAAAACACGATATATTATTCTTTTTTCTTAACATTTCGCTCCACAGTTACATAAGAAATGCTGCCTCCATTTTTTATTACTCGTATATATTTTTTATAATCTTCCTTTAGGTCAATTTTCTAACTGTAAATAGCGTATTCACAAGTTGCCTTATAAAAACTACAAGCATAGCTGACGATCTTCTAAAAGGTAACATGTCCATTCATTCAAATTTTCCGGAAGACTTGAAATAAAATCAACTTTTAAAAAGCACTGAAGAGAATCTTCTTCTTCTTCTTCTTCTTCTTCTTCTTCTTCTTCTTCTTATTATTATTATTATTATTATTATTATTATTATTATTATTATTATTATTATTATTATTATTATATTTACCTGTGTATTAGATGCTGATAAGAATTTAAATGAACCGGCTTTTATTTTAACATTATTTTAAAAGAATTAGTTTTTCATTATCTACCATAAAATTAGTATGAGTGGAAAGGAAGTAAACTTCTCAGTTTTAACGTCAAGTTTCAATCCACCAAAATATTCTGGAATTGAGCTAAACACAATACGAGAAATTGCATACATAAACAAAATGAAAGTTATGTACTACCTTAAAACGGGATTTTTCAACCCGGGGGGGAGGCAGAACTCCTACGAGGATCGCAAAAGGAATACATGGGCGCCGCGAAGAGGGTGAAAAAGATAAATGTAACTAGGAAATCTTTAAGATTTATGCCGGCTAGGCTAAAGGAGACGGTGATTATGAGAATGAATGAAATGGTGGAATGAAGAAAGTGGGAGGAAATCGGGGAAACCCGAGAAAACCCACGCACACGGCGTTTTTTCACCACAAAACTCACTTGGCGAGCCGGGATCAAACCAATTACTCCATACACCAGAGGTGAACGCTCTACCACTAAGCCACCGCGGCCTCCTAAATGTAATTAGGATCCAGTAACGGAAAATGTATTTTTTAAAAATATTATTTTGGATTTGTTTTGATGGGCATACTTCACTTCCATACTTATTGTTAAATACAGCATAAAAAGATTAAATGAATCTTAAACATATGAAGAATCGTTTTTAAAAAGATTGAAATAAAAGAAAAATGAGTGGTGAAAAACTGCATAATGAAATACGAGAAAAATACAATTCAAAATGTAAACGGTAAACAAGAATTTAAAAAGAAAGTACAAAGTAGAAATTACTTATGGGGATTTCTAGTAACAGGAAGTGATAAAACAAAAAAAAAAAAAAGAAAAAAAAGCCATGAAATGAAATAAATTCGGAAAATCTGCATTAAAATATTTTGTATTTTTTTTTTTTTTTAAGTACGAGAAATTTTGTAAATGTTGATAGCTGAAAAAACATGTTTATTTTCTGATATGGTAATATCTCATGTGCTCGTGCAAAGAGTGTTCTGTAAGTCACAAAACTCCATTTTCCAGTCACTTCAAATTGAATACCACTAGAATGAGAAAAAATGCTCTACATTTGTGCATAGGGGGCTAAGTTAAACTGAAACTCGTATCGAAGTTATGAACGTGTGTACTCTGAGGTGTCTCAAGAAATCAAAAAATGTTTGAACTTTCAATTCAATTTTCCTCTTTCCCCACTTAGTATGCGCATTTCAATGAAATTGTAATGACAGAAACCCCTGAGACACTCCAATTTAGCATGTTTTGAACCCCTTACTCACCTTAGGATACTCCCTATAATCAAAGTAACATGATGAAAGCCTAGCTCTTGGTGGGTATTAGCAATGTTGGAAAATTTAATTCGAACTGTTCAGTCGTTTTCTCGTGATGCGATTACAAACAATAGACACAATTGCTTCCAATCATCTTTACAAGTATGCAATCACAACCTTCTCAGTGCAAATTTGGTTGCATACCTCTCAGACTTAACAATATTACGTTTTTGGTGCGAAAATTGCTTCCGTACCCCTAGGAGTTCCAAGTTTGTTTGAAATTGCTCCAGGAGTTCCAGAGTTATACTGAAACACACATACGTATATTTTTATATAGACAGAATGAATGGTGTAACTAACAGGTCGACATACAAAAATAATTACTACTTAGCATCTTCTTTCCTCAACAACTTCAGATCCGATTTAGGTACATTTTTTTGTCAGTAATACCGAGAAGGTCGTGCCCTCGTTAAATCACAAAAACGAGTGTAATTGTATAAACGGATAACAACTTTTAGTAGAACCCGTCAAATACTTGTATAGATATTTCCGGATTTCCTTCAAGAAATAAATTTGCAGAACAAGTCCCTTTTCGCAATCATATCTTCAAACTGACCAATTACTTGAACCGAAATTTTTGAAAATATTCAATTACATTCAATAGCATTCATTTCTAAATATAATCAAAAGTATAATCATATTTAATGGTGATATGTATTATGGAAATTTTTCAACAAAAATGCATAAAAAGGTACTAAAAGTAACTGTAATAATGCATCTGAAAATAACCTTGATAATTGCATAATAAAGGCATGGCAACACGAGCGATGTAAGTTGTTTTCATGTGTAAAAAGAACAGGAAGGTCATTAACCAATCCTTTCCGTTTAAGGAAAGAATCTAACTATCTACCACGCTATGTCTGCCAAGATAATCATATGCTTGGTTTTATATCTCATGCTCTATACGTAAGTCGTTTCTTGGGGGGAAATGTCAGGATATGTAGTAACGAAAGGTATTTACTTATTTACAATACTAAAGGAAAGAACTAAGGTCATACGTCATAGTATGAAACAAACAAGAATAGTAATAATTCTTCTGATATTACTAGAATTACTCTGAAAAATGCTTCCAAAACTCTGGAGACTATTAATCAAAGATCGAGAGATCAACCGTTAAAAGATCAAAGACATACATGCATATGCCGTTACTTCGAAAGTGAAAGAGTGATATGTATCTCAATATAATAATGAAATGAAGCATTCACTTCACTCTTTCCTCAGAGAAAATTCACTCTCGATGGCGAATTGTAGAACTCAAAACAATGGTCCAATATATCCTATAGTGCTGATAAATTTAAGTAATATCATATTCGAATAATAATAATCTTTTTGAATAATATTTCGAATAACTGACAATTATTTAAATATATTTCAAGTAATTATGTGAATAAGGAACAATTGCTATAAACAGAGGTCTACATGAATATAAAATAAAGCATCCGCAGATAATGATTTAACACACACACAGTATATATCTATATCTATCTATATAGATAGACGGATAGATATGAATGTGTGTGTTTGTCTATTTGTTTGTTCTATGATGATCATGAGGTCAAAAGTGGTTTCTCAGTTATTTTATCAAAAAAGGTAATCAGACTTCAATACGGCACACCAAATTAATAGTGTATTGAAGAAAGATCACGAAAATTTTAATTTTGCTACATATAATTTTAATATTTAATAATTGAGCTTAATTTAAGTACTATATTTTTTATATATGTAATGCAAAAATTAATTTTCAAGAAACAAGGGATAATTAACGAGGTATAGAGAAATAAACAAAATCACAAAATTTCAATTCATTTCATTATAATTCTTCATATACAACGGGCTATAAAACTATTCTGCATCTTTAAATAGTCATGTTGTTAGTAAACGTTCAGCAGTTTAGCCAATTAAACGTTTGATAAAGTACTTAGCCAAGTAAACGTTTTACAAAACATTTAGATAATTCAGCATTTCACAAAAGTAGGTAACCCGAACCTTTATATACCATTTTGGTAATTGAAGTAATGAGTATTTTCAATGAGAGTCTAATTACGCTAATAGCGCAATGAGTATTTTGCAATTGAACTCATGAACGAGTACGATGTATGTAATTGAACTTATAAAAGAGTATGGGGTGTTAATGATAATATGAATTAATTTTTTATATGACTTACATATGTAATTGTTATTTACGTACGACATAATGTTCCGCACAATGAGATGAATCCCTAATTACGATTTTTTTTTATGATTTACATATACATAATGTGTTGCACAATGAAACTAATTTGTAATTACGAATTTTACTTGCACTTTTATTAGATTAATTACGAATTTACCTTGCACCTTGTTAATAGGAAGCAACCAATAATTTTATAGAATTTTAAACTAATTAACTTATAGAATAACTAATTACCTTTTAATTTACCCTATGTATATACTTACCTATTGGAATGGTTTTATTGAAACGTCCTGTATATGTGACTGAACAAATGTAGCGCCACGAAATTAATAGCGGAGGAAAAAAACGGGCAGCGTTTGCTGCATGCAGCTTTGAACACGAAAGATGAATGACGGAGCATTAATGAATTTTGAAGCTTGTATTACTATCCTATAGGCAAATATAAGAATTGTGAGAAATTGAATTTAATGTTTGTTTTGGTGTAAATTATATATGCTTTATACATATCCTTTGACAGTTGTGATTATATTATTATTATATGCTTATGGATAACAGAAAATTATATAGAATTGTTAAAGTAGTTGAGTTAATTTGTGCAGAATACTACTGATTGGTGCTGCCATCTGTTGTACATTTTTACAGTTTTTTAGGAGTATAAGAGAATGTGTATATGAAGTGAGCGAGATTTGATATGATTGGAATGAAATGAACTATGAAAGAGAATGAAGAGATATATTTACAGTTATGTTAAGCCTTACTGATTAAAAAATTGTGCAGGAGATATATTATAATAACCATTTTTTTTATGCTTGATTGTTGAATGATATAGAATGGCAGGTGTAACTGTGGTATTACTTAATCTGTTATTTTTAAAGACTGATGTTATTTAATATTGGACTGAGGAGAGTGATATTTGCAATTTAGCGAGTAGAAGAAAGCAAACATTATTTTTGTATAGACATAACTTTTTTTAAAAAAAACTTTTTGGATTGCAAGAGAAATACACAGTGAGGATTAAATTACTTATGAGAATTAATGCTTATTGTAACTACATTATTGCGAAAACAAGAATCGATTGAGGACATGTATATTTGACAGTAAATTGATTGTTATTTTTTATTATTGCAAAATATTACGGTAAACATACCTTACCTGGACACAAATGTTTTATAAACTTGGATTTAGCTTTGCATGAATATACAGTGTTAACACATATTGGAAA
This sequence comes from Thermobia domestica, assembly GCF_964235325.1. Classification (NCBI taxonomy): domain Eukaryota; kingdom Metazoa; phylum Arthropoda; class Insecta; order Zygentoma; family Lepismatidae; genus Thermobia; species Thermobia domestica. The sequence continues at coordinate 232,142,336 of NC_137454.1, read as the reverse complement.
CGAAATACGGAGTAGGATTTTTTTAAGATAGAGTGCGCTGATGACAGAATTGCTCATGGAATTTGCATTTTATGTTTTGAACAGAATGCACTGAACGTTATATATTTGATTAAATTTAGTATTTAGGAATAATATTGCATTTAGAAATATGTTATTAGTAACATTTAAGAAAGTACTACGTTATAATACTGAACTAACTATTACTTTGTATGATACAGCCAGTTACTGAATGCTAGGCATTAGACACAGTCCTTTTTTATTGATGGCATTGAATAATAATACAGAAATAACATTTTTGACTTGGTTGCTAAGCTATTGAAATATATTTTTTATAGTTTACTTTTTATAACTACATTTTAGAAATTTTGTTGTACTTTTGAAAGAAAATTATGTCCTATTTTTACGTGCTAGGTTTTACATTTAGTTTTTTTTTAATGGAATGAAATAGATCCTATGATTAATAATTTAATTTGATTTGTTAGGAATATTTTGGGTTTGGACATTTATGATCATTTTAGCTTGTAATGTGTGAAGGATGACGCCTTTTGGCGGCTAGATTATTTGATGAAAGGAAGGAAATGCTTAGGTGAAATATCGAAGTGACCTGGAGCATGTATTTTAGGTATTATGCCGACATTTATTTGATGTGAATGAGGAGAATTCAGGAAAATTTTTATGCAAAATAGCTGTTATAATTTTTTGAATGGTATTGAACATGGGACCATTTGTACTGAAGGTGAGAATGTTTGTGACAATGCTATGTGGGGGGACAAATTTTATTTGCGAATGTATGTGATTATAATTTTATGTATTTGTTTGGATAACTTGTAGCGTATGAAAGATGACGCCCTTTGGCGAGCAGATTATTTGATGAAAGGAAGGAAAAGATAGAAGAAGGAAGGAAGTGACTTGGAATTTGTATACTAACTATTATTTAGGCATTTACTTGGTGTGAATGAGGAAACCGCAGGAAAAAAAAAATTACTTAGGCTGACTGTTTGACTTTTTGAACGGCAATGAATACGGAACCATTTGTAATGAAGGCGAGAGCGTTTGCGACAATGTTATGTGGGGGAACAAATTTGATTTGTGTACGTACGTGATTATAATTTTATGTATTTGTTTAGAATGTGAGGAGAGGAACCTTTATTTTTACTATAAATATATAAGATTTGTAGAAATTAGGGATGAAGGATGTAGCGTGTATTGTGAAATATTTGAAACTAATGAAGGGAATGTTAGGTGATTTGAAAATTTGATATAGTGACTTTAATATTTTAGAGTACATTTATTTAGGAATATATGTAGGAAGTTGAAATATTTTACTTTTATGTTTGAAATTGAGCAGAACAGAGACCAGAGCATAGCGTTTGGTGCCGTGATTTTTTACTGAATGAAGTATTTGGTACTTTAGTGTTACAGATTTTGTTTGTTATGTTTTGTTTTGGATTTGTATGATGGTACTTGTGGTGAGGACTAGCTATAATTGGTTGCAGAGCGACAATACAGAAAGCATATAGAAATGAAATTATGTGCGTATATTTGTAGGATTTGATTTTGGCATATAGCAGGAACAAAACTTAGCCGTTTAAAATTTTGCAGTTGTAAGGATTTTTTTTTATTTTACTTTATGAACTACAGCATAAAACAGTATTATTGCTTGGGGAATAAAGATAATTACATTGCCATTTGGTGGTAGAAAAAAAAACATAATACATGATATAAAGATGTAGAAATACTAATTTGAGATTATTATTATTTCCATGTAAAATAAGGCTATGCGTTTTGGAAAACAAGGATCAAATTTGATTATGAAATTATATTTTTTTAATTAGTGAACATACACATGAACTATAGGCATTGGAAATTATAATTTAACCTATTTAAATAAAGTGAGATTAGCTGAGGAAAAGGACACTTTTGTAATCAATTTTGTATAATATTTATAATTTTGTTTACTGTATATGGGTTGTTATGGAAATATATTTTGTAGACTTTGTATGATAGGTTTTAATTATTGTGGATGTGGGAGGAAACGGAAGAATTTCTTGACATTTGCATGTGTATTGTTGTATATTGTAAGTTGAAAGCTTCTGTGAACTAAGCCAGTTTGCTTTAGAATTGAGGAGTAGGAAATGATTTGATTGAAAAATATTGGTAGATACGTAACGACTAGCTTTTAGAATGTTATGTTCTAACGTTTTTTTTTAGTTTAGCTTTTATTATTTATATCTTTAAGTATTGAACAGCAGTATTTTATAATATTTATTATATTTAAAGAAGGAAACAGATAAGCAGAAGAATGAAGAAAGTTATGAATATATGGTTTAACGATGTTATTAAATGACGAAACTTGATTGTGTAGTTGCTGAAACGCGCTTTGGGTAGTATTCAATGATGATTTACTTAGGACTGTAATATCTATGATTGACTAATTTTTTTTATTTTAGGTATTATTTTATGTAGATCTGAAAGAAATTTACTGTAAATTTGATTTGCTTTACGTTTGAAATTGTAATTTTGATGAGAGATATAATACAGATATCTATATATTCCCTATGGATTTGACTTTTTGGTGGGAACTTATGTGGTTTGAATTTTGGATTAATTAGTAGGTGTACGTTTCATATAGCCTTGCTGTTGAACGGGACGTTAACCCCAAAATTAACTCAACACAACCTTTGAATTTGCCCAGTTAAAATTTGGAATATTACAACGTATATATATTTTATTGTAGTCTTTTGAACATGTGGCATGCATGTCTTTGGTGTTAGGGTTGATTTTTTTTTTTTTTTTTTGGTGATGATACGTTTGACGTATGTTGATAGTAGTAATTGATATGTTGATGTTGTGGAAGGATTGAGAAGTTACGACTTGCCATATATGGAAACAATTATTAAAATTTTGAGTTACAGAAGTACTGAACATTAGTTATTTTCATTTTTTTCTTTGCAGTTTAAGGGATACACTTGAAAAGATTTATTTACATTATATGATTGTTGCAGAATATTTGTACAATACTTTGATTTGTAATTAGCATGGTATTGAACCTTTATTGATGAATGAAGCAATCTTTACTAACAGAACTATCGTACAGATCGCTTATTATAGCTTTGGAAATATTTACTAATTAATTAGCGTAAAGCCATATGGATTTTACAGGTTTACAAATATTTTTTACTGACTATGTTGCAGCTATCAATTGTATTTGATTATTTTTACTTTGTATTTTTATTTGTAGGAGAATTATTTTAACATTGTTCAATGAATTACATATAGGTCTTATTAACGGTTGTTTTTCGATTTGATTTTTCAATTTTGGCTTTGAAAAGCGTTTTACTCTTTGCCATATTGGATATATGACTTGAATACCTTAGCCACGTACACACTTGGCTTTATTATTGTTTTGGTAAACGTAATACATTATTTAGGTGTTTGCTGTGAAGTTTGTTTATTTTTATTACCGTTTTAGGATTTGAATGTATGGCTTTGAATTTCGTTTAAATAACTTTAGTGTATTTTTTCTGAGAGTAACCGAATATGTTTTTTTATTTATATATTACAGAAGCCATAGGTATTGTTCATATTTAAGCTTTTGCATTCTTTGATTGAATTTGTGCCCCAAAAATATTTTATTGCGTTTCAATTACCATTTATTTGGTATGATTTGTTATTATTGATTTTAGATATTTGAAACTATTTACTTTGACGAGACTATTACTGGATATTTTAGTGTATTGATATTTTGTAGTATTACGAATGCAGCGTAGCGTACTTTTATGTATTTAGCTTTTTTTGGCAATTAGTTTAATATTTATATTACTGCAAGCGTACAATAAGACTGTTGTATTTGTTTCTATTGTTTTCCTATTAGATTTATGTCATCAGCATATGCCATAACCTGGTGAATATGATACAGCTCTAGATTTTGTCTTTGATTTCCTTATAGAATACGCCAGATCAAACTTGAATAATATTTTGAAAATGCATTTTCATGTTTTAGGTTACTTTGGACACAAAAGTTTGTAAACAAGACTTTTTTAAAAATTGAACTTTACCACGGAATTGACTTAAAGATATTTTAAACAATATAACTAGTTTTGGAATTCAATTTTCTAAGAATACTATATAATGTGTTTTCTGTTTGAAAAAAAAAACTTAAAAGCTTTTGTCTTTAACGTTCCACAACTAGGCACCGAAGATAGGAAAGACGATAATTGTTACGAAAAATAATAATTACGGATTAAAGAAAGTGGAAAGAAATGGAAGAATTCCGAGAAAACCTACGAATATGATGACTTTGAAATGTTTCTAAATTAACATATATTTGACGCATCAGAATTTTACGTTTTAATTTTTTTGGGATATTTGTGGAATAGTAAAATTTTATACGATTTACACAAACTTTATTGATATTTTCGTTAAATTTTGGTACGCAGGATTATTTTTAATATCCCGATGGGTGAGAGGACTTATAAAATGATGACAGAAGAGAAATACAGACTTAATAACTATTGCTACTGTTTTCTTGTTTATGAACAGAAAGTACGATGATTTGATTTTGTACTACTACTTTTTTGTTACAAATAATGAAACTGATTTTATGTATCTTGTTTACATTTTATTCCAATTAGCATTAAGTCGGTTATAAAATACATGTATGTTTGCAGGCAACTATTTCTTTAACTTTTTTTGTACTAGCTTTTTAAAATAAATAATTGTCTGAAATCATTTTTTAAAAAATTTATTGGTGATTTTATACACATAATGAAGGATTTTGGTTAGTATTAACAGCAACTTTATTATCTTTTGATATCAAAATTGTATTTTTTTTTTTGCTCTAAATATTGAAAGTTAAATGTTTGATGACAAGGAATTTTATGTAGATATTTGTATGGATCTGGGAACGATTAAAGTTTTCCATGTTTATGTATGACTTAAGACTTTTTTGTTTGTATGTGTCACGAGTTGTTGGTATGTATGTTTGCATATTTATTTTGCTTGTTACTGTCTGCAATTTTAAACTTATTATTTGTATTATTAACTAACGAAAGTTACAGTGCGCTATATAATGCTACTCACAGACTGTGATGTTTAGTATAGGAAATTTCGATTTGACTTAGCTGCGGTATTTAAGTGAATACAATTTTATTGATTATAAGCGACAACTAGAGAACAATTTGTGGACAGTTTTTTTTTTTACTAAGTACAAGATTTGAAAAGGATAGGAACTTCCCGAGAAAGAAAATCATGTATGAGCTTATTAATAACTTCATACTGATTAATTAACAAATAACAAAACCTAGAAACTTTTACTTAGTAGTATTTACAAGAAAAAATTAGGTAGTACGCAGAACTAAAAATAATAATAAGTTACATTAAGAAGAATGAAACGTACAATCAAAGAAAGGAATATCAAAGAAGTGAAAACTTAAATTAATTCAAAATAAATAAATTACTCAGATCATCTAGGTAAGATCATACTAAAAGCCATCAAATATGTGTCGCAACACGACATCAGTAAGGAAAGCAAGCAGAAAAGATCTACCAAGAACTACGAATGAGGAGACCACAGAAATAAGTTAGAGCATCTTGAAATCAATTTTGAAAAAGACATAGTACTAATAAAAAGAAAAGCAGAAATAAGTTAACTGAAAGATACAAAATATAAACAAAGTTACTTAGAAGGCACGCTGTCAAAGCTAAGGTAAATTAAGTTGTAGTAGCATTAGGTTCCATAGGATTATTTAAAAAAAAAAGTTGTGAAACTCAAGCAAGAGAAGATCTTATTATGTAAGTAGACTATAGAAAGAAATACATGCAGAAAACTGAAAATAAATATTTTAAAATAGCAAAAGGTGAAATATAATTTTAATAGTATACCACAAAGAGCAAAGAAGGAAGACAAACAGAAAAAAATATAGATACATAACTACAAAGATACAGCTAAGTAGCTGAAGAGAAAAAATGAAAGATAGGTAACTACATAGATCTAACTAAGTAGCTGAAGAGAGAAATGAAAGAAAGATAAGTACACAGAACTAGCTAAGTAATTGAAGAGATAGAGAAATTTTGGTTAGGCAAAGATATACATTACAAGAAAGAAAGTAGGTCGTGTGTTAAGTCATTTACATTAGGATCTTAGAAAATGTAAAATATTCCCTTCAAGCAATGTTTTAGTTGGGGAACCAAGGCAAATCGCAAATACAATAAATTAAGTTTTTAGTTCACATTAGGAAATAAAATCAGAAAACATTAGTGGGTAACAGAAAATGAAGACTTGAAGGTAAGAAATCACATAAGGAAAATTTCAGTTCATAGGAAGAACACAATAAATGATAGCTATATTACTTTATCAGCAATGATAGGTTATGTTAAATTAAGAAATCATTTAAACCTACAGTACTAATTAAGAAAAGTTAAAAAGCATAGTTGGAAGGACGCAAGTTAGGAAAAATTTAGTTAAAAATCAAAAAATAGTAATGCCAAAGTTAAACAAAGACGTTGGTAATACCAATAGATAAAAAATCAAATTCATAAAGAACAACACTTAAATATCATGTCAAGGGAAATTTGTCCCATAAAATTTGTAGTATCTATAATCTTATTCAAATTAGTGTAAGTCACCGTTACCTCTTTATGGTTTTATCGGTATTACAAAAAAATATTTCCGTTCTTTTGCTTTTTCGTTTCACGCTATAATAGTACGATTAACTTGAGTGTGCAGTAACATTACCTTATAAGCAAATTTTCGTTCGGTTGGTATAGTAAAACAAGAATCCAACATTTCGTAACGTTTCCTTATAATCAAAGTATTCTATTTTCTCCATACTCACATTTCGTACAAGTCAATGCAGCGCAAATGGAATCATTGACACATTTGTTTACACCGTTTTGCGTTCTATAGATACATAATTACCCGCTTTCATATTTTTTTCGCCCTATTGTTACTTTATACTAAGGATACTTAGAATAATAATAATAACGTATTACTGGAGTCTAGTTTAGTTACCAAAAGTGTAAAATAGTCTAAAATCAGCAAAGCAAGTGCAATCAAAATAAGTATATGTGGTTTTATTCTCTATATAATGAAAGAATTCTTTAATAAAGAATCAGGCGCAGACAACGTTCAGAAAAGCAAGGCAAGTGCATGACTACTGCTAATTAAAACCTTTCACCCGTAAGCCAATAAAAGCTTTATGGCGCCCCAAAAAAATAAAATACTATGTGCCACTGTGGTAATAGAGATTAAGGTAAAAGCTAAACCAGTAAGAGGTAGACAAAACATTCAATATGTAGATGCAGTCATCAAAGAGTAAATCTTAGGGGACATTTTTCTCCATACTCGCATTTTGCAATATGTATGCTTCACATTTTCCCCCTTGCAACGCTAAGTAAACAGCTAAAATTGAAAAGCAAACACACTGAAACTACAGTTCCTTAGTTTTCATTTCTACAGCCATTTGTCCCACACTAATTATTGGTATTCTCCACAACCACATTTCAAAGGTTTACCATGCATCTTCCCTAGAAGAACGCATAAATCTAATAATCATTAGATTAGGTCTTATCCTAATTTCTCAATTCCTTCATTAAAAAAAAAAAAAATCGAGTCCTATTAGTCATAAAATTGAATTAATTTCCAAATATAAACAGTCTTTCTTTGACCCGTCAAAATGGCCTTAACACCGTTTAAATACGTGTTTCCGTATCTTTCATATAAGTAAAACTCTGTTCTTATCCTGCTCTAACAATTACTTATTGATTCAGGTAGCATTTTGGTGTAAACTACCTCAAATTTCTGAGGGACAGCACAACAAATAATGGTTTTCAAATGCAATGCTAACAAGCCTCCTCGCCAATTTTCAAGACCTTCCTTTCTTCTAAGCGCCTAAAGGAGTATATAGTAATATTACTTTCCAATAAGCATTTGCAAGCAACAATATATTTGATTTTACTTTATTAAAAAAAAACATTTCTTCCCCTCCGCTCCTGCCTTTTGATACACTCAAAAAGTGTAAATACTTTTGAAGTCAAACTTCCCAAGTTTTTTTGCAATATACCACCGTAACTATAATAGTTATTATAATTAGGGCGGCTTAGCAGAATGAACACTATTATCTAAATATTATGAAATCTTTCAAAGTAAAAAATGCACAGAAATTCAGTTTTAGCTTCAGTAGTTGTCAAAAATTATAACTTAACATCGTCTAAAAAAAAACATTTATTTTTTCAGAATAAACTGGGTAATGCGCAAATAACACAATATTCTTCCTGCCAAGCAAGTAAAAGCAATCCTACATTTTCCTGTTCCATACAATAAACAGAAAACAAGCCCAGCTCCCAACAAAAAATTTCCAACTACTATTATTTAAAATTTTCATGCCAATGCCAATATCTCATATAGACAAACTATACAGAATGTTCCACATCTTAGTCAAGAGCAACATTATTTTTAAAACGATCTGCAGACACAAAATCGTTTTAAAAATAATGTTGCTCTTGACTAAGATGTGGAACATTCTGTATAGTTTGTCTATATGAGATATTGGCATTGGCATGAAAATTTTAAATAATAGAAGTTGGAAATTTTTTGTTGGGAGCTGGGCTTGTTTTCTGTTTATTGTATGGAACAGGAAAATGTAGGATTGCTTTTACTTGCTTGGCAGGAAGAATATTGTGTTATTTGCGCATTACCCAGTTTATTCTGAAAAAATAAATGTTTTTTTTTAGACGATGTTAAGTTATAATTTTTGACAACTACTGAAGCTAAAACTGAATTTCTGTGCATTTTTTACTTTGAAAGATTTCATAATATTTAGATAATAGTGTTCATTCTGCTAAGCCGCCCTAATTATAATAACTATTATAGTTACGGTGGTATATTGCAAAAAAACTTGGGAAGTTTGACTTCAAAAGTATTTACACTTTTTGAGTGTATCAAAAGGCAGGAGCGGAGGGGAAGAAATGTTTTTTTTTAATAAAGTAAAATCAAATATATTGTTGCTTGCAAATGCTTATTGGAAAGTAATATTACTATATACTCCTTTAGGCGCTTAGAAGAAAGGAAGGTCTTGAAAATTGGCGAGGAGGCTTGTTAGCATTGCATTTGAAAACCATTATTTGTTGTGCTGTCCCTCAGAAATTTGAGGTAGTTTACACCAAAATGCTACCTGAATCAATAAGTAATTGTTAGAGCAGGATAAGAACAGAGTTTTACTTATATGAAAGATACGGAAACACGTATTTAAACGGTGTTAAGGCCATTTTGACGGGTCAAAGAAAGACTGTTTATATTTGGAAATTAATTCAATTTCATGACTAATAGGACTCGATTTTTTTTTTTTTTAATGAAGGAATTGAGAAATTAGGATAAGACCTAATCTAATGATTATTAGATTTATGCGTTCTTCTAGGGAAGATGCATGGTAAACCTTTGAAATGTGGTTGTGGAGAATACCAATAATTAGTGTGGGACAAATGGCTGTAGAAATGAAAACTAAGGAACTGTAGTTTCAGTGTGTTTGCTTTTCAATTTTAGCTGTTTACTTAGCGTTGCAAGGGGGAAAATGTGAAGCATACATATTGCAAAATGCGAGTATGGAGAAAAATGTCCCCTAAGATTTACTCTTTGATGACTGCATCTACATATTGAATGTTTTGTCTACCTCTTACTGGTTTAGCTTTTACCTTAATCTCTATTACCACAGTGGCACATAGTATTTTATTTTTTTGGGGCGCCATAAAGCTTTTATTGGCTTACGGGTGAAAGGTTTTAATTAGCAGTAGTCATGCACTTGCCTTGCTTTTCTGAACGTTGTCTGCGCCTGATTCTTTATTAAAGAATTCTTTCATTATATAGAGAATAAAACCACATATACTTATTTTGATTGCACTTGCTTTGCTGATTTTAGACTATTTTACACTTTTGGTAACTAAACTAGACTCCAGTAATACGTTATTATTATTATTCTAAGTATCCTTAGTATAAAGTAACAATAGGGCGAAAAAAATATGAAAGCGGGTAATTATGTATCTATAGAACGCAAAACGGTGTAAACAAATGTGTCAATGATTCCATTTGCGCTGCATTGACTTGTACGAAATGTGAGTATGGAGAAAATAGAATACTTTGATTATAAGGAAACGTTACGAAATGTTGGATTCTTGTTTTACTATACCAACCGAACGAAAATTTGCTTATAAGGTAATGTTACTGCACACTCAAGTTAATCGTACTATTATAGCGTGAAACGAAAAAGCAAAAGAACGGAAATATTTTTTTGTAATACCGATAAAACCATAAAGAGGTAACGGTGACTTACACTAATTTGAATAAGATTATAGATACTACAAATTTTATGGAACAAATTTCCCTTGACATGATATTTAAGTGTTGTTCTTTATGAATTTGATTTTTTATCTATTGGTATTACCAACGTCTTTGTTTAACTTTGGCATTACTATTTTTTGATTTTTAACTAAATTTTTCCTAACTTGCGTCCTTCCAACTATGCTTTTTAACTTTTCTTAATTAGTACTGTAGGTTTAAATGATTTCTTAATTTAACATAACCTATCATTGCTGATAAAGTAATATAGCTATCATTTATTGTGTTCTTCCTATGAACTGAAATTTTCCTTATGTGATTTCTTACCTTCAAGTCTTCATTTTCTGTTACCCACTAATGTTTTCTGATTTTATTTCCTAATGTGAACTAAAAACTTAATTTATTGTATTTGCGATTTGCCTTGGTTCCCCAACTAAAACATTGCTTGAAGGGAATATTTTACATTTTCTAAGATCCTAATGTAAATGACTTAACACACGACCTACTTTCTTTCTTGTAATGTATATCTTTGCCTAACCAAAATTTCTCTATCTCTTCAATTACTTAGCTAGTTCTGTGTACTTATCTTTCTTTCATTTCTCTCTTCAGCTACTTAGTTAGATCTATGTAGTTACCTATCTTTCATTTTTTCTCTTCAGCTACTTAGCTGTATCTTTGTAGTTATGTATCTATATTTTTTTCTGTTTGTCTTCCTTCTTTGCTCTTTGTGGTATACTATTAAAATTATATTTCACCTTTTGCTATTTTAAAATATTTATTTTCAGTTTTCTGCATGTATTTCTTTCTATAGTCTACTTACATAATAAGATCTTCTCTTGCTTGAGTTTCACAACTTTTTTTTTTAAATAATCCTATGGAACCTAATGCTACTACAACTTAATTTACCTTAGCTTTGACAGCGTGCCTTCTAAGTAACTTTGTTTATATTTTGTATCTTTCAGTTAACTTATTTCTGCTTTTCTTTTTATTAGTACTATGTCTTTTTCAAAATTGATTTCAAGATGCTCTAACTTATTTCTGTGGTCTCCTCATTCGTAGTTCTTGGTAGATCTTTTCTGCTTGCTTTCCTTACTGATGTCGTGTTGCGACACATATTTGATGGCTTTTAGTATGATCTTACCTAGATGATCTGAGTAATTTATTTATTTTGAATTAATTTAAGTTTTCACTTCTTTGATATTCCTTTCTTTGATTGTACGTTTCATTCTTCTTAATGTAACTTATTATTATTTTTAGTTCTGCGTACTACCTAATTTTTTCTTGTAAATACTACTAAGTAAAAGTTTCTAGGTTTTGTTATTTGTTAATTAATCAGTATGAAGTTATTAATAAGCTCATACATGATTTTCTTTCTCGGGAAGTTCCTATCCTTTTCAAATCTTGTACTTAGTAAAAAAAAAAACTGTCCACAAATTGTTCTCTAGTTGTCGCTTATAATCAATAAAATTGTATTCACTTAAATACCGCAGCTAAGTCAAATCGAAATTTCCTATACTAAACATCACAGTCTGTGAGTAGCATTATATAGCGCACTGTAACTTTCGTTAGTTAATAATACAAATAATAAGTTTAAAATTGCAGACAGTAACAAGCAAAATAAATATGCAAACATACATACCAACAACTCGTGACACATACAAACAAAAAAGTCTTAAGTCATACATAAACATGGAAAACTTTAATCGTTCCCAGATCCATACAAATATCTACATAAAATTCCTTGTCATCAAACATTTAACTTTCAATATTTAGAGCAAAAAAAAAAATACAATTTTGATATCAAAAGATAATAAAGTTGCTGTTAATACTAACCAAAATCCTTCATTATGTGTATAAAATCACCAATAAATTTTTTAAAAAATGATTTCAGACAATTATTTATTTTAAAAAGCTAGTACAAAAAAAGTTAAAGAAATAGTTGCCTGCAAACATACATGTATTTTATAACCGACTTAATGCTAATTGGAATAAAATGTAAACAAGATACATAAAATCAGTTTCATTATTTGTAACAAAAAAGTAGTAGTACAAAATCAAATCATCGTACTTTCTGTTCATAAACAAGAAAACAGTAGCAATAGTTATTAAGTCTGTATTTCTCTTCTGTCATCATTTTATAAGTCCTCTCACCCATCGGGATATTAAAAATAATCCTGCGTACCAAAATTTAACGAAAATATCAATAAAGTTTGTGTAAATCGTATAAAATTTTACTATTCCACAAATATCCCAAAAAAATTAAAACGTAAAATTCTGATGCGTCAAATATATGTTAATTTAGAAACATTTCAAAGTCATCATATTCGTAGGTTTTCTCGGAATTCTTCCATTTCTTTCCACTTTCTTTAATCCGTAATTATTATTTTTCGTAACAATTATCGTCTTTCCTATCTTCGGTGCCTAGTTGTGGAACGTTAAAGACAAAAGCTTTTAAGTTTTTTTTTTCAAACAGAAAACACATTATATAGTATTCTTAGAAAATTGAATTCCAAAACTAGTTATATTGTTTAAAATATCTTTAAGTCAATTCCGTGGTAAAGTTCAATTTTTAAAAAAGTCTTGTTTACAAACTTTTGTGTCCAAAGTAACCTAAAACATGAAAATGCATTTTCAAAATATTATTCAAGTTTGATCTGGCGTATTCTATAAGGAAATCAAAGACAAAATCTAGAGCTGTATCATATTCACCAGGTTATGGCATATGCTGATGACATAAATCTAATAGGAAAACAATAGAAACAAATACAACAGTCTTATTGTACGCTTGCAGTAATATAAATATTAAACTAATTGCCAAAAAAAGCTAAATACATAAAAGTACGCTACGCTGCATTCGTAATACTACAAAATATCAATACACTAAAATATCCAGTAATAGTCTCGTCAAAGTAAATAGTTTCAAATATCTAAAATCAATAATAACAAATCATACCAAATAAATGGTAATTGAAACGCAATAAAATATTTTTGGGGCACAAATTCAATCAAAGAATGCAAAAGCTTAAATATGAACAATACCTATGGCTTCTGTAATATATAAATAAAAAAACATATTCGGTTACTCTCAGAAAAAATACACTAAAGTTATTTAAACGAAATTCAAAGCCATACATTCAAATCCTAAAACGGTAATAAAAATAAACAAACTTCACAGCAAACACCTAAATAATGTATTACGTTTACCAAAACAATAATAAAGCCAAGTGTGTACGTGGCTAAGGTATTCAAGTCATATATCCAATATGGCAAAGAGTAAAACGCTTTTCAAAGCCAAAATTGAAAAATCAAATCGAAAAACAACCGTTAATAAGACCTATATGTAATTCATTGAACAATGTTAAAATAATTCTCCTACAAATAAAAATACAAAGTAAAAATAATCAAATACAATTGATAGCTGCAACATAGTCAGTAAAAAATATTTGTAAACCTGTAAAATCCATATGGCTTTACGCTAATTAATTAGTAAATATTTCCAAAGCTATAATAAGCGATCTGTACGATAGTTCTGTTAGTAAAGATTGCTTCATTCATCAATAAAGGTTCAATACCATGCTAATTACAAATCAAAGTATTGTACAAATATTCTGCAACAATCATATAATGTAAATAAATCTTTTCAAGTGTATCCCTTAAACTGCAAAGAAAAAAATGAAAATAACTAATGTTCAGTACTTCTGTAACTCAAAATTTTAATAATTGTTTCCATATATGGCAAGTCGTAACTTCTCAATCCTTCCACAACATCAACATATCAATTACTACTATCAACATACGTCAAACGTATCATCACCAAAAAAAAAAAAAAAAAATCAACCCTAACACCAAAGACATGCATGCCACATGTTCAAAAGACTACAATAAAATATATATACGTTGTAATATTCCAAATTTTAACTGGGCAAATTCAAAGGTTGTGTTGAGTTAATTTTGGGGTTAACGTCCCGTTCAACAGCAAGGCTATATGAAACGTACACCTACTAATTAATCCAAAATTCAAACCACATAAGTTCCCACCAAAAAGTCAAATCCATAGGGAATATATAGATATCTGTATTATATCTCTCATCAAAATTACAATTTCAAACGTAAAGCAAATCAAATTTACAGTAAATTTCTTTCAGATCTACATAAAATAATACCTAAAATAAAAAAAATTAGTCAATCATAGATATTACAGTCCTAAGTAAATCATCATTGAATACTACCCAAAGCGCGTTTCAGCAACTACACAATCAAGTTTCGTCATTTAATAACATCGTTAAACCATATATTCATAACTTTCTTCATTCTTCTGCTTATCTGTTTCCTTCTTTAAATATAATAAATATTATAAAATACTGCTGTTCAATACTTAAAGATATAAATAATAAAAGCTAAACTAAAAAAAAACGTTAGAACATAACATTCTAAAAGCTAGTCGTTACGTATCTACCAATATTTTTCAATCAAATCATTTCCTACTCCTCAATTCTAAAGCAAACTGGCTTAGTTCACAGAAGCTTTCAACTTACAATATACAACAATACACATGCAAATGTCAAGAAATTCTTCCGTTTCCTCCCACATCCACAATAATTAAAACCTATCATACAAAGTCTACAAAATATATTTCCATAACAACCCATATACAGTAAACAAAATTATAAATATTATACAAAATTGATTACAAAAGTGTCCTTTTCCTCAGCTAATCTCACTTTATTTAAATAGGTTAAATTATAATTTCCAATGCCTATAGTTCATGTGTATGTTCACTAATTAAAAAAATATAATTTCATAATCAAATTTGATCCTTGTTTTCCAAAACGCATAGCCTTATTTTACATGGAAATAATAATAATCTCAAATTAGTATTTCTACATCTTTATATCATGTATTATGTTTTTTTTTCTACCACCAAATGGCAATGTAATTATCTTTATTCCCCAAGCAATAATACTGTTTTATGCTGTAGTTCATAAAGTAAAATAAAAAAAAATCCTTACAACTGCAAAATTTTAAACGGCTAAGTTTTGTTCCTGCTATATGCCAAAATCAAATCCTACAAATATACGCACATAATTTCATTTCTATATGCTTTCTGTATTGTCGCTCTGCAACCAATTATAGCTAGTCCTCACCACAAGTACCATCATACAAATCCAAAACAAAACATAACAAACAAAATCTGTAACACTAAAGTACCAAATACTTCATTCAGTAAAAAATCACGGCACCAAACGCTATGCTCTGGTCTCTGTTCTGCTCAATTTCAAACATAAAAGTAAAATATTTCAACTTCCTACATATATTCCTAAATAAATGTACTCTAAAATATTAAAGTCACTATATCAAATTTTCAAATCACCTAACATTCCCTTCATTAGTTTCAAATATTTCACAATACACGCTACATCCTTCATCCCTAATTTCTACAAATCTTATATATTTATAGTAAAAATAAAGGTTCCTCTCCTCACATTCTAAACAAATACATAAAATTATAATCACGTACGTACACAAATCAAATTTGTTCCCCCACATAACATTGTCGCAAACGCTCTCGCCTTCATTACAAATGGTTCCGTATTCATTGCCGTTCAAAAAGTCAAACAGTCAGCCTAAGTAATTTTTTTTTTCCTGCGGTTTCCTCATTCACACCAAGTAAATGCCTAAATAATAGTTAGTATACAAATTCCAAGTCACTTCCTTCCTTCTTCTATCTTTTCCTTCCTTTCATCAAATAATCTGCTCGCCAAAGGGCGTCATCTTTCATACGCTACAAGTTATCCAAACAAATACATAAAATTATAATCACATACATTCGCAAATAAAATTTGTCCCCCCACATAGCATTGTCACAAACATTCTCACCTTCAGTACAAATGGTCCCATGTTCAATACCATTCAAAAAATTATAACAGCTATTTTGCATAAAAATTTTCCTGAATTCTCCTCATTCACATCAAATAAATGTCGGCATAATACCTAAAATACATGCTCCAGGTCACTTCGATATTTCACCTAAGCATTTCCTTCCTTTCATCAAATAATCTAGCCGCCAAAAGGCGTCATCCTTCACACATTACAAGCTAAAATGATCATAAATGTCCAAACCCAAAATATTCCTAACAAATCAAATTAAATTATTAATCATAGGATCTATTTCATTCCATTAAAAAAAAACTAAATGTAAAACCTAGCACGTAAAAATAGGACATAATTTTCTTTCAAAAGTACAACAAAATTTCTAAAATGTAGTTATAAAAAGTAAACTATAAAAAATATATTTCAATAGCTTAGCAACCAAGTCAAAAATGTTATTTCTGTATTATTATTCAATGCCATCAATAAAAAAGGACTGTGTCTAATGCCTAGCATTCAGTAACTGGCTGTATCATACAAAGTAATAGTTAGTTCAGTATTATAACGTAGTACTTTCTTAAATGTTACTAATAACATATTTCTAAATGCAATATTATTCCTAAATACTAAATTTAATCAAATATATAACGTTCAGTGCATTCTGTTCAAAACATAAAATGCAAATTCCATGAGCAATTCTGTCATCAGCGCACTCTATCTTAAAAAAATCCTACTCCGTATTTCGTTTCCAATATGTGTTAACACTGTATATTCATGCAAAGCTAAATCCAAGTTTATAAAACATTTGTGTCCAGGTAAGGTATGTTTACCGTAATATTTTGCAATAATAAAAAATAACAATCAATTTACTGTCAAATATACATGTCCTCAATCGATTCTTGTTTTCGCAATAATGTAGTTACAATAAGCATTAATTCTCATAAGTAATTTAATCCTCACTGTGTATTTCTCTTGCAATCCAAAAAGTTTTTTTTAAAAAAAGTTATGTCTATACAAAAATAATGTTTGCTTTCTTCTACTCGCTAAATTGCAAATATCACTCTCCTCAGTCCAATATTAAATAACATCAGTCTTTAAAAATAACAGATTAAGTAATACCACAGTTACACCTGCCATTCTATATCATTCAACAATCAAGCATAAAAAAAATGGTTATTATAATATATCTCCTGCACAATTTTTTAATCAGTAAGGCTTAACATAACTGTAAATATATCTCTTCATTCTCTTTCATAGTTCATTTCATTCCAATCATATCAAATCTCGCTCACTTCATATACACATTCTCTTATACTCCTAAAAAACTGTAAAAATGTACAACAGATGGCAGCACCAATCAGTAGTATTCTGCACAAATTAACTCAACTACTTTAACAATTCTATATAATTTTCTGTTATCCATAAGCATATAATAATAATATAATCACAACTGTCAAAGGATATGTATAAAGCATATATAATTTACACCAAAACAAACATTAAATTCAATTTCTCACAATTCTTATATTTGCCTATAGGATAGTAATACAAGCTTCAAAATTCATTAATGCTCCGTCATTCATCTTTCGTGTTCAAAGCTGCATGCAGCAAACGCTGCCCGTTTTTTTCCTCCGCTATTAATTTCGTGGCGCTACATTTGTTCAGTCACATATACAGGACGTTTCAATAAAACCATTCCAATAGGTAAGTATATACATAGGGTAAATTAAAAGGTAATTAGTTATTCTATAAGTTAATTAGTTTAAAATTCTATAAAATTATTGGTTGCTTCCTATTAACAAGGTGCAAGGTAAATTCGTAATTAATCTAATAAAAGTGCAAGTAAAATTCGTAATTACAAATTAGTTTCATTGTGCAACACATTATGTATATGTAAATCATAAAAAAAAATCGTAATTAGGGATTCATCTCATTGTGCGGAACATTATGTCGTACGTAAATAACAATTACATATGTAAGTCATATAAAAAATTAATTCATATTATCATTAACACCCCATACTCTTTTATAAGTTCAATTACATACATCGTACTCGTTCATGAGTTCAATTGCAAAATACTCATTGCGCTATTAGCGTAATTAGACTCTCATTGAAAATACTCATTACTTCAATTACCAAAATGGTATATAAAGGTTCGGGTTACCTACTCACAAACGTTTACCAAAAAAGTTTTTCATGTTTTAAGAGCTGTTAAATGTTTCGACAATTACATGTTTAACGAAGGCCACTATTTGAATGTTTTGTCTAAAAGCAGAATTTAGTATGGATCCTCGAGGAAGAACATGGTACACAGTATCGTTCTCTATAGTTCTCAAGTGTATAAGAAAATTGGAAATTAAAGAACTATAGCGAGTAGAGACATACTAGGATTAGAGATAGAAGTATTAAAAAAAAGAGAGAGAGAGAAATCATTACGTTAATTAATATTTATCTCATACAAAAGTTCTTTTACCTAAAAAGCCAAGTCTTAGTACGTACACGACGTAAAAGAAAAATGAAAGTAAAACTGTAGGTTTACAGAGATCGCGGGTGTTCATTGTAGTTCAAAATAGAATAATAAAATTGTTGAGCTCCATTTGAGATGCTTCAGCTTTAAATCCTTTTATGATTCAGTTCTATGAGAAGGCTTTGACCACCGCAATCCCCTGTTACAAATCACCTTTTCACCTCCATAATACCCGAACTCTCAGACACAAAAGAAAACTGTGATTCTGTTGGCATAGCGAGAAGTAGCCAAGTCCAATCGTAAAATCAGTCAAGTCAGTACATGGAAAAGGGAACAAGAAAAGCCTAATGTAGACACTGTCTACAAGATGGATCTATCGTCTGGCCACAGAGTAAGCTGTGAAGAATTTATCGCAAGGAAAACAAGAGAGAGCATCCAATATCGCCAATCTCAAGATACTGTCGACATTTTACAACCTGCCTTCAGATAATAGCAGGGGAAAGGTCACTGTTTTTATAAAAGTAACCATTAATCTTCTGAACAAGATTTTTACGAAAAAGAAAAAGTAGTTCTTTGTCTAAACTCGGGTCACTTTATATCTTTATACAGCTAAAAACAATCAGGGAATTTATTGCATAATATAGATCATATATTTATGAATGTAAGGTTGCTTATTAGTTCTGCCTCGTATTTTTGGTCTTCTTTTTAATACTACTTAAGGAATACTAAGTATGACACTAAAGCTCATTTGCGTAATTATTTAGTATTTAGAAAAATACTATTCACTGGAATAGTTTGTAAATGACATGAAAATGCTGTCAAATGAAGTTTTCAATTTAAAGTCCCACGACTATGCTTTTTAAGCTAAGATAGACAGATGAGTAATGGAAGAGAACGATTATGAAAGAAATCATGGTTTCAAAATTCCGAAGGAAACGGGAAAACTCCTACGCACACGATGTTCAACAGAAACTCACGGCCAGATGGCCTGGGATCAAACCAGAGAACATTTATAGCAGAGCTAAATACTCTACCACTGAGCCAGTGACCACCTAGAATAGTTTGCCTTGTTGATATACTCCTCATTGTCACATAACATGTCTTCAAATCATTTATGACATATTAAACAAAAAATGAAGAGTATCTGTTAAACATTGATTACATCGTTCTTAATTTGATTTTCGGGAGTCGTGATGACTCAGTGGTAGAGCGTTCACCTCTGATGCATGGGATCCTTGGTTCGATCCCAGCTCGCATGAAATGGACTTTTGGTGAACAAACACTCCGTGCGTAGGTTTCCTCCTATTTTCTCCCACTTTATGCATTCCACTATTGCATTCATTTCTCACCATCGTCTTCTTCTTAAGCCTAGCCAGCATAACCGTGGGACGTAAAGCTGAAAGATTTATTTTTTAAAATTTGATTTTCTTTCCGAGCTTAATCAATTTTACATCGAAGCAGAGCTTATTTTGACTTGTTTAATTTGCATCTGAAACAGAGGAGCATTTTTCATTTAAATTTTCATAAAAGAAGGTATTTGTTTCCTTGGGACATATTTCTATTACTTGCGGTTGAAATTCGTGAAGAACAAAGGAAAGAACTTAAGAAGCAAGAGAAAATATTTCACGAATATATCTGCAAAACTGAGAATTATCCATCTTCCTTGCAGTTGAAATTAGTCAATCATAAGTGACTGAACTTACCTCTATTCAAACCTACCAGTTAGAACATAGTCCACAGAAAGTTTTTGTTCTTATCATGATGTTAAAAATAGGACATATATTTGAGAATCAAGTTCAAATATTAAATACCAAATACAAACAATAGAGATTTAATTACACTCAATCACGAGGAGCATAGGAACTAAAGGCAAGAGGCTATCTCTTTTGCCAGAAAGATTAAATACATCTTAAAATTATTTTGATAGAACTACACAACTTTCCTGATCTTTGTCACTCTATTTTGTTATTCTCTTTCTTTCTTTCACTGCAATATAACCTTTCTACGACCACTCCTTCCGAAATGTACTCTAATATACTAATATAATCGATTGCAAATTGGGAAGGAAGTTCAATTAAGTTAATTTAAGATTTCCGTTTAATCAAGATTTTCTGACCTTGGGCTATGAATAACATACTAATTTCTTTTAAATCAATTATTGTTTATCGAAAACTCTCACTACATGTGTTCTTGCACTCCTTGATAATGAAGCAGGAAATTAGTTCTGAAACTACCACTTTTCTTGTGCTCACTCGCGCCCAAGCTCTTAGCGTACCCACCTTTGTCGTGGAGGACCTGAGTTCGATTCCCGGCGGGAGCTAACGCGGTTCAGATCCCACGTTAAACTGTAGGTCCACATTTCATATAGCCTCGTTGCTAAAAGCGGCGCTAAACACAAATCAACCAAAATTAACTCCTTGGAAAATGAGGAAGTCAGGTTGGTGAGTGTACCCTATAATACTTTGAATATGGTCCTGGTTCCTGGGTGTCTTATTTAATTATAACGAAAATAAATATGAAATTGGATATCTGAGAATTGTATCTCTCTTTCATGTCTTTTAGCGGTAGCAAGAAGTGACTTTTAAAATATTTAAGTTATACGCATATCGTCTTTTCGTGCTACTGTACTTGATTGAACTAATTCCGAAGGAATAAATTTTGCTAACGACAGTAAAGAGGACCACGCGAAACATACAT
This sequence comes from Thermobia domestica, assembly GCF_964235325.1. Taxonomy (NCBI): domain Eukaryota; kingdom Metazoa; phylum Arthropoda; class Insecta; order Zygentoma; family Lepismatidae; genus Thermobia; species Thermobia domestica. The sequence continues at coordinate 232,120,973 of NC_137454.1, read as the reverse complement.
TTGTATATGAAGGGGATTGCGTTTATAAAATAAGGATTAACGAATATCTAAATATTTTCTTGTGGACGTTTATGCAACTCGTATGTTTTAAAGTTTTGCATATTAGCGTTAACGCAAAACGTACACTTATGAATAAATGGGATATGGCTACCCATGAAGAATTAACCAACTAACTCCATTAGTGAATCTGATCAAGATAATAGCTTCAACTATTTACTTCAAGAAGACATAATTCAAAAATTCGTTTTCGTTCAAGAGTTATCGTGTGGAGTAACGACGTAGTACTAATTATAATCTTGTTAAGCCTATTAGCCCGATCCTAATAAAAATAGACTACTTATAATAATTTTACTACTGTAATATCACTAAACATCAAGTTTTTTTAAAAAAAAAATAATGTCATTACAACAACATGTGTGTGTTAATTACAGTAACACAATAGATTATATCTAAATTATTACAGCAATTACCTTATATTGCAATGTGAAAAATATAATAATACGGTTTCGGTTGTATGTTGCGCTTGAATGGTGAAGACATTACAAGAAGCGTAATTTCCTTTCCTAAATTTAGCATACCGTATGAACTTGTCTTTAATATACTTATGAAACATGGAACATTTGCATCGCTTCTATAGGTAATAGTGGGAAATAAAAAAAAAAGTTATTTCTTTCATTTTAAATATTTTTTACGTATTAATAATACATATATATTGATGATATAGCCCGTCACTACCTTTATTGTATAGCCTTGAAACTAAGTTGTAAAACATCCATCAAGGGCTTCTCTAATGAGTTATGAACATCCTTATTCGCTGTTTACATATATCTACAGTGTTTAATTTAACGCTCTTCTTCCAATAGAAGCACTTTCACTAATTCGCGAATTGCGTTTCCGACCTACTTTTCATTTCTTCTTTTAGCAGGACTCCTTAATATTTGAAACACTTACGAAATCATATTAAATTCTAAAAGGAAGAAAATAAAGAACAATAAAGTTACTTCCTCTCGTCTGTTACAACGCAGAACCCTATTTGATTTGTTAATTAAGTAAGATCCTTTACTCTACAATGTTGTTATACTTGTAAGAAATGAAATGAAATGAAACCTTTAAATTTTACGTCCCATGTATATGCCGGCTAGCCTAAAGGAGACGTTGATGATGAGAAATGAATGAAATGGTGGATTGAAGAAAATGGGAGGAAACGGGAAAACGTCGAGAAATCGCACGCACACGGTGTTTACTCACCACAAAGCGCACTAGGCCTGAGCTGGGATCGAACCAAGAATCTCATGCCCTAGAGATTAACACTAAACCACTGAGTCACCGCGAACCTTGTTATGTTAAGATTTCTACGATGGGTAAAAGTAACGAAAAGTGGAAATAGAGGAAAGTTGTTAAAAATAGGTGATTTTCATTCTAAAATGGTGGAATTTTAGTAATCACAGCCATTTGGGCTGCACACTGAACGTGCCCTATGTTAAGTAAACAAGCAAGGTTTGCAGTTCAGCAAGATGTTCGATCGGCATTTAAGTGCACCCAAAACTGACACGGCGAACTTAAATGCACTTACAACTGACACGGATAACGCGCACATTGTTAGCATTGAACACCTCGAATCCGTTTCCTAATAGTGTTATATTGTTGCTATAGTGAGGGTTCAAGGAAATACCTTGCTGAACTGGCCATAGCGTGGGGCGAATCCAAACGAATAGCGCGTATTAAACTTTCATATTTCCCAATATTTTGATACATTTTCATACTTAGTATAAATCTTCATATATTCTTCACACAATATTCTGAGTATGTCGAAACTGATCTCTAATTTCGTTGATTGAAATCAATGACCGTACATCACCTTCAAAAATAAGCGCACTTCCCCTCTCACATGTACAATAGGAGGTTCCAGAGGTTCCTTTCTTTCCAGGTGAACAGCAATCTCCTAGTTATAAGCTATCTACTGGTGAAGGAACTCCCCTAGCGAGTGACTTTCTACAGCATCTTCAATGTTAGAGCAGGGGGTTTTGGAGTCATGCTAACAACCATTAGGAAGACCTAGGTGCAGATGAGAGGACAATGTTAAGATGGATCTTGCAGAAGTAGGAATACGAAATAGAAACTGTATCCAGTTGCATAACGACGGAAGTCAATGGAGAACTTTTGTGAATGCAGCATTGAACCTCCGGGCTCCATAGGCCGTAGAGTTGGTTAGTTAGATAGTCAATATCAATATATACAATATTTCAATAATCGTTCATTATCCGCTACTTCGAAAAGAACTAGGTAGATAAGACATGAAGGAATTATACTATTTTAGTACCTATGACAGAAGAAGCAATTCTTAAAGAAAGACCTCAATTGAAATAAACCGATCATATAATACAAGATGTGGAGAAGAAAAGGTACTGTACATGAAGAAGAAAATAGCTGAGGATAAGAAACAGTAGAAAATTGCGTCAAATTAATGGAAAGGTAGCTGAGCCAAGAAAAAAATAAAGATTGCTCGCCATTTAAAATATACTTATTACTTTCAATAATGCCTGTTATTTTTCTTTCTTTCTAGCTTATCACTGCAGACTAGAAGGTGCTGAGAAGATAATTAATCCCCTGAATATGCTCCCTGGTGAACGATTTTTTAAAAACCAAGATGACGATTGATCAATTCGGAAGGAACTAATTATTAGATTACGAAAATCCACCCAAACTGAAGGAATCTTAAGAACATAAAAATGACTGCAGCCAACTATTCTTTTACAAAAGAGAAAAATAAACAAATTAAGCTTAAACTAACATACAGTATAATTCCTTAAAAAAAAAAAAAAAATAAGACTTGTACAAGCTAATCACGTATGAGCTAAGAATTATAAACATTTTTGGCATGTTTTATGCCTATTGTGAGTTAGTATTTTACTTTTCATTTTAAAAGCGCTTTAATAAATTCGTCACATCCATCTACTCTCTCTATTACATCGTAATGAAGGTCATAGGAAGTATTGTATTGGAAAACATACAGGAAGAGCAATGAAAGCATGTTTAACAAGAATTTTTTTTAACGCGTTATTGGACCGTCTACAGACAGTTTATTACGATATTATTTTCTTGTTCAGTAATCACAATTCTTTTTTAAAATCTCATTTTTTTAAAAAATCTCATTTTACTAATTTATTCAGTTTACGCTTCTCTGTTTTATTTTTATTTTTTTAATGACACGATCTACATCTACTTGAAGTTGAATGGATAGTAACCTCTCCTTGGTGACTATCATAAGCAGACAGTAATTGACAAAGAAAATAGTTCGCAGTTTTATTTGAAGAAGCAGCCCCAATGTTATTTTTTTTTCTAGAAAATTTAACTTCCCAGCAGATAAGAATGTCCCATTCACCTATCATCGATTAATTAATCACTTCTTGAAGGATATGAGCTTCATACTTGAAGAAGTTAGCAGAAGCAGAAAACGCGCCTCGAGAAAAAGAAAAGATATATTATAATAAACCGGGAAATTTAAAAATGTAACAGTCTCAGATATGGAGCTTCTAGTGAATATATGACTAGTGTATACCAGTGATGGAATGGATCACGAACTTAATGATCCATGACCCGAAGACTCAAAGGCAGTCAAACCCCTGACCCAAACCCTTTGGGGAGATGTACACCTCTGCATTTGTTAACATCTAATTTCATGGTGTAGGGGAAGGATGCAGAATCACAAGCTCGCCAGTAAATTCTTTCGTTCCAATCTGACATAATGAGAGCTCATATCGTCTTGTTTCCCATTGGATTCAGCGTTCTCAAATTAGTATAAAAAGCGCAAATAAAAGATAGTCCAAGCATAGATTTTTTTAAAAACTATTGGCATGAGAACGAGTACTTTAATTATTGATACTCATTCTTTCGGCGAAAGTTATGATTATGCTCATGGAATTACTGTATAAATTTTATTTAAAATATTCCTCAACTTATCAAAGGGAGATAAAATAATAAACAATGGCTCCTGATTAGAAACTTAATGAGAATGTATTGCGTCAACTACATGGGATTTTGAACATTGTATATTGGTATCTAAACATACATCTTCCATTTTCCTGAATTCTTAACATTCTGGAAATTATTTATATAAGTTTGCTTTCTGACGTTTACACCTTAGTCTGACCCAATTTCATATCCATCAGAAAACGAATTTTGCTTCAGGGATATACGTATTTGAAGTATAGAGCCACTACAAGGACAAATTCTACAATATGACTAGCGTTTAACGAAAAAGAGAATAGTTGAAAGATGAAATTAATACTAATTGATAGATTCCATTGAACTGAACAAAATGATATATGGGCAACTAAATCCTCATGCGTAGTTTTTGAAAAAATCGAGAAAAAGAAAATTGTTGTCAACTTAAAAATCACGCCACTTATTAAGCCAAAACTGGAATATACTCCCATGAAACTTTTCACTATGATACTAGACTCCTCCGTGGCTAAGCAGTTAGCGTGCGCGCATTTGTTGTGGGAGACCTTGGTTCGATTCCCGGCGGGAGCTAATATGGTTTGGATTCCACGTTAATCAGTAGGCCCACGTCTCATATAGCCTCGCTGCTGATAGTGACACTAACATCAACCCATTATGACACTAACAACATGACATTATACATTATAGCTAACGAGATAGGCCCATAGACCAAAATTATCATTAAGTCTAAATCTTCACCGCTGGAGCTCGTATGTGGTTCGGATTCCATGTTAAGTTGTAGGCACATGTCTCATATAGCCTCGACGCTGAAAGGGACGCTAAACTCAAAATCCAATCAAATCAAGCTCTAAAATACGTTATTTTTTTAATAACAAGTTTTGTCCAAAGATAATATTCTATATACATCAGTCGATAGGTTATATCAAATTGAGCGGAATGATAGTCTAGAGAGTGAACTCTCATGCGTAAATTTTGAGAAAATAGGGAGAAACAAATTGCTAAAGTGTTAAAAAGTACATCCTTCATTATTGATCTGATTCTGTTCATAATTTTTATTCTTCTGGATGCATTGTATATGAAAAATATTTATTGTCGTTTGATTGCACCTAACAGTGATACACTTACTAACGTCCATATTACTTGTAAGTGGTACAGTCCGCAGCAAAAAACCTGCAACATGAGCATGTAAGTCTATTGTGAAACGACGAAGTCTTTTGTTCCAAAATAAGTGTGCAGGGGAGGACGCCGAGGTTTCTCCTGGCGTGATTCGTGCCACTTGGACGTTATGTTGATTCCCTGGGCTGTTAGGCGTAGTTTCACAATAAACTTACATGCTCATGTTGCAGGTTTTTTGCTACGGACTGTACATAACAAATGACAAAGTAATAACTTATTGTTATCTAAAGTGTACATACGTCGCTAGAGTTCGATCCTTCGTAGATGCAAAGGACAGTACATAATAAAGGGACGTAGTCCAAGCAAATGTTTCTGGAATCACTTACTAAAAGCGAAATATTCATTAGCTGACCCTTCTCTGCACAGTTGATCCTATGAAAGAGCTTAGTAACGAAAAAAAGAAAAAAAGCCTCGGGAATAGAAAAAGACCAGTGTACCATGAATCCATACGATTATGACAACAGTCAACGAAGGGTAGAAGTTCCCTCATTCATTTTTGCCTCCCTTTCCCTCCCAATCCACTCCAACTAAAAATGCGTGGATCTGTGATGCATGGGATTTCCGATTGCCAACACCAATTAAAAACAACAGACGCAAACAAATTGGCAGCGTTAAAAATGTTGGAAGTTTGTCGGGTAGGGGAGAGGGAGTTAAGCGAAGAACAGAAAGCGGAGGAATAAGCAAAAGGGAGTCATCCCAGTATAATTGAAGGGGAAATCAAGAGAAAGGGGTGTAGTGTGGGGGTATATGCCACCAAAAGAGAAAATCAGTGTTGCCGAGTGAAGGCAAATTTTAGTATTAAGTATATTCTTCACATAACACAAAATTATTTTAATTTCATTCTTAACACTTTCGAATTGCTGTAGTGTGATTGTTTACAAGTTGCACACTCTGTTTGTCACAAGAATCAAACTTTTATGCACCCGCCACCTTTCATCATCACTAATCATTTTCATAAATTTTTATTTTTAATTTACTATGATAAAAATAATTATCAACAACATAAATTACTGATACAGATGAATTCGACCTATGTCTGCACCTGAAGATATAAAATCTCAATTGAGTTACTGAAAAAAAAAAAAAAAACAAATAAAGTGGTTGTCTAGGCTATACACTTTTTTGATCTTGATGGTTGTAGAACGTAGGAAAAATCTTGATCCGAGGATCGAACTAGGAATTTTTGATTTCTAAGAAATCACGCCTGGTGTTAGGTCGGATACCGCGGTGCCAGAGTGGTAGCATGTTCATCTCTGGTCTGTGGGGTTACTTATTCGATCCTCATGTGGTAGACAAACACCGCGTGCGTAAGTTTTCTTGGAGTACTTCCGTTTCCTCTTACATTCTTCATTCAATCATTTAGTTCATTACCATCATCATTGCTTTTCTTTGCCTTAAAGCATAATTGTTGAACTAAAAGAATAAAAGCTTTAGATTGAGTGTTGTATGGAGTTAAGACATCGACTTCCCTTACGTTATTTCTGGTATTACAAGTATTATAACTCTCCACTTGCCTCATATTTGATGTAATAGGTAATGCGACTGGATATTTGCCATGTCCATCAGTCTCATAAAGTTAAAAAAAAAAATCTATTAGTTTTGTTAAAGAAAGTTGACACAATTCAACCCTATAAAAAGTTAGGCAAAAAGAGTAGTAATAACTTGCTACTGTCTCCAGTCTTTACTGAACAAAAATAATAGAATAAGTTCTGTGTATTCTGTACATAGTATGAACGGAGTGTTGAGTTGAGTTGATTTTGAGTTTAATCACCCTTTTCAGCAGCGAGGCTATATGAGACGTGGACCTACTGATTAACGTGGAATCCGAACCACATGAGCTCCCGCCGGGAATCGAATCCGGGCCTGCCACGCCAAAGGCGCGTGCGCTAACCGCTTAGCCACGGAGGAGCTCTTATGAACGGAGTGTGTGAAATATTTGACGTCAACGACTTTCGTTATTTTGTCTATTTTTGCCCCGCCAAGTGAAGTTTATGTAGCACAAACACCATGTGTGTGGGTTTCCTCGGGGTTCTCCCGTTTCCTCTCACTTTCTTCATTCCAGCACTTCATTCATTTCTCATCATCACTATCTTCTTTAGCCTAGCCGGCATAATCGTGGGACGTAAAACTTAGAAGATTTCATTTCATTTTCTTTTGTCTATTTTCGAAAATCTGTTTTAAATTGGAAACTTCTGTAACAATGTCTACTTGTTGAGTACCTCAGTCAACTTTTTCCTTTTAGCAATAGGATTTTTTTAAATGAACAGTAATGTTATGATTTTTTTATTATTATTTTTTCTTCGATTATATTTAAATGTGCCTTACTTCATGAAAATTAAATTTTGTGTTACACAATTTCATACCCGTATTAATTAAACAAATTTATTTTTAAGTTGTCTGCTTCTTGGCAGGTCCTGGGACATGAGTTTTTTTTTTTTTCAATTTTAGGTATACACCTGGAAATGTTTCTTCCACGTATTCTCGATTTTCAGCTTCCTTTTTTAACACCGAATATTTTCTTCTATTGTTCAAATCATCGATCACTTGTGTTCTTCTTCCTACTCCTCGTTTTCTTTCTATCTTTCCTTCTATGGCGGTATGAAGATAATTTCTTCGCAAGATGTGTCCAAATCAATTGGCTTTCCTACGAAGGATCCTGGCTAGGAGCGTTCTGTTCTCTCCTATTCGTTGCAAAACATCCTCATTTGTTACTCTCTCTGTATATCTCTTTCTGTCCATTGTATCTTCTCCATCTTCCTTCAACATCATATTTCGAAGCTCTCTAAATATTTCTTCTCTGACTTCTTTAATGTCCAAGTGTCTGAACCATACAGTCCAATGCTCCAAATATATAACTGACCAAATTCTTCCCTAGTCCAATATTAAGCCTGCTTGCTAAGCCTGTTTCCTCTTGAATGCTTCTTTGGCTATGACAATTCTTGACCTGATCTGTTTGGCACAGAAAGCGTCTCATCAAATTTACTTCAGTTAACCGCTTAACTTATAATTTTCTTCGCAAAAGTCGTTCCAAATTTTATAACTTTTTTTATTGGTTATTTTATTTATTTATTTATTTATTTATTTATTTATTGTACGTTGAAGGTAGAGGTACGTAGAAGCAAACATTACTAAAACTGTCTAAAATTTAGGCCCGAATTAGGCACTTGAAAATCACCGATTTTAAAACCACGAGTATATTCGTTCGTAATAAAAGCAGATGTATCTTATTGTTAGTCTTACTTTTCTGAACACTTTTTATGTACATGCAGCGACAACGAATCTTTTACAATGTTTTATTCAGTTCGTTCAATTTGTTTGAACTACAAGCTGATCAAAATTGAGATTTAAATTTTCCCGCAAGAAATATTAAAATTCCGAATATTTGCGTTCCACAATAAACATTACCAAATTATACTAGAATCTTGAGAAAACGAAACGAAACAGATATTCCATTCAATCTACTACGAATTTTTGTATTCTTTTTGCAAAGAGTACCATTATAAAGAGAAATAACAGACAAATGATTACGTACAACGTAGATATGCTATTGCAGTTCCGTCATTTCGTCAATAAGCATTGGCCTCCAATGCAAAATATTAGCCGAAAATAGTTAAACGAATCTTACCCAAGGGCGCCGATCCTGGGGACCGGGGACCCGGGCACCCCAAAGCTATGTGGGCCCCCCTAGTGTATTTATGAATATACAATATTTGGCATAATTTGAATGCAATTTGTCTTATCCTCACATATACACCTTCTGCGTCTGAGTGCCCCCCACAAATTTACAGAGAAATCGGACACCCATATACTCAGCTGCGTATGGCGAACGTAAGGAGTCGCCGTTTAAATTTATATTCAGATCTTTTTTCTTTGCACGAATATATTCGTGATCATAATTTTAGGAAAAAAAAAAACGTAATAATTCGTGGTTTTAAGTTAAGCGGTTAATCCTAAGTTTATAGGCTATGTAACGAAAATTCGTTTTTAAGAAATCAAAGTGCATTTAATTCGACTACAAGAAGTCAGTGAAATCGAATCGTTTAAATTCTAGTGCCTAACAAAGAAAAGAAAGAAATAATTTCCCTAAAATTCAAAGATGGTGCAAGCATTCAACTCCCTTAATTTGATTAATCCGTAGAATCATGTTGATATAGCAACGGAACTCAGTAAATTAGTCATTTCTGTAAGCTACAAGGAACTAAGAATGGCCAATTTAGGTTTTATTGAAGTCATACCAATGTAACTGATTTAACTTGAACAAGCATTTGATTTCCGCTACTGTTACTGTTGCCCACTAGACTTATGAAATTTATCGGCTGGGCTCGAAAATGAGACGAGAAGTATATCTTCAAATTTTTTAACAAAACTAGAAATTTCACGAGTTTAGTAGGTAACACTATTTCAACTACGTCTTAGTGTTACGTGATTCATAGTGTAGAAAAATATACATTGATAAAGTGACTGTACGAACAAAACGAAGAGTATTTATCAACGTTTAAAGATACGCAAGTCATTACACAATATTCTATGGTTTTAGTGTTATTATGGCACATTATTCGAGCACTTCTCGTGACGCGGGAGTATTCTGATAGCATCTACATGACATTAAGAAAAAAAAATGTTAGAGCATAAATTTTGTACATAAATTTACAAAACAAGACAAGACAAGAAAAGCTTTTCGAGAATCGAGAGAAACCGAGAAGCAATTCATTGGGAATCGAGGTGTCAGTCATCTCGTCTGTTTACTGAACGAAACAACCTTATTTCTCGTCTCTTGGACAACTCTTACTACTAAGAACTATGTGGTCACTTGACACTTTCTTGTATATATATATATATATATATATATATATATATATATATATATATATATATATATATATATATATATATGTGTGTGTGTGTGTGTGTGTGTGTGTGTGTGTGTCAGTATACGTGTGTTTGATTTAATCAGTTTTGGGGCTGTCGTTATATTGCTAACCCATCTCATTCAGTAATAAACATACGCCGCATTTTCGCGACCCAACGCAGTACAATACGAGTTACATCGTATAGTCAAAACACGTCTAGTTGTTAGCATTCTCACATTTGCCTTTTCGACGTGACGCAATGCGAGTTTTCAAAGTTAAACGGTGTCATCGTTTAAAGGCTTTCCGTCACATCTTATTCATAGTTGAATAAGACGCAAACTGTCAAGAATTAACATGATTCAGGCATCATTGTATACTGACCTGATATGAGTATTAGTTTTCAATGTAAGGATAATTTAGGAAAGCGAAAGCAGCCCCACTTAATGGGCTTTTCCTATTGTTTCTTCAATACATTTTATACATCACAAACTATTTGAAAACTTTCAAATAAAAGAAAGTGTAGCTGCAAAGGAAATATTGAAGTGACTAAATGAATTCCTGAATTGATTCCCGCCACTAGATGGAGAGAATGTTAATGAAAATGAATACTTAGTCTAACGTGCCGATGACAATGTTTCGTACTTTAAAGGAGACATCTGATAAATTATCAACGAGGTGAATGAAATCGAAATAGTAGGCGAAAGGAGAATAAAGAGAAGGGAAAGAGAGAATTCAAAAAAAGAAAAAGAAAAAAAAAAGAAAATCACGAACACGATGTTCTCCACCACAAGTTTAAGAACCACCGAACCAAACTTATGGGCTCTCCCTCCACATGTTACTGATTGTTTGTTTGACATCCCGTTTAAGCATTAAGGTTACAGGTAGGATCTAAATTACATACACTCCAAGTTGGAATCGAATCTTCCTCCTCTGATATCACAAAAGAGAACTACGTCCCATGAGACGAGACGGGACGTAAGAATTTTCTGGCGAAGTACGAGACGAGACAGAGCTCTTCCAATAGAAACAGACAATTTTCACAGACGAGACAGAGCTCTTCTATTACAAACAAATACTTTGTTCAAGATGAGACGGAGCTCTCCTCGCACAAACAAATACTTTGTCCAAGGCGAGACGAAGCTCTTCCATTAGAAACAAATACTTTGTCCAAGGCGAGACATAGCTCTTCCAGCAGAAACAAACACCTTGTCCAAGACGAGACAGAGCTCTTCCACTAGAAACAGATACTTTATCCAAGACAAAGAGCTCTTCCAGTAAAAACAGGTAATTTGTTCAAGACGAGACAGAGCTCTTCCAGTAGAAACAGATACTTGATCCAAGACAAAGAGCTCTTCAAGTAGAAACAGATACTTTGTCCAAGACGAGACAGAGCTCTTTTAGTACAAAGAAATGTCTCTTCCAATACAAATACTTTTGTAATATATGGCTGTACCAGGAGTATATTTTTATTTTTTTTCTTTTAATATTGTATATTTTAGTTTCTGATATAATTGCAAGTATATTTTTCTTTTCATTTAAGTGATTCTAAAAGAATGAACTTTTGGTTTTAAACTGATAAGACTTAAAGATGAAATCATTGCTTGAGGTTGACTTCGAACTAAACTGCTATAGATAATCTTTCAGCTATCCACGTTGTGTTTGCTTTTTGTAGATAATTCTCTAGTTGCCGTTTTTGTTTACTTAAGGCACATGATCATGACTTCTTGAGTTAACATCGATAATTTGTCAGCTTCAAAGTTTTGTTTTTCTGTTCTGTTAACTATCTTATGTACTCAAAGTCAATACTTGGTTCCAGAAGTATTATTAATGTATGAACAAATGGATGACTATGACTATGTGTACGTGATGTTTTGAAGTTCAATGATAAGACACTCACATGAGAGATTAAATGTTTCCTTTTTGAAATCTCTTAACACCAAAAGGCGAGAACAACAAGATTAATGTTAAATATATAAACTGTGAAAATTCACAGATAGATTATTCAGTGTTAAAATCATAGACGCGTAACTACCGCGAGAATTCATCCGAAGAAGACTCTTTTTCTCATCCACCCAGAGCATATACTTATATTTTAAGAACTACGGTTCTTACTGGCTGGCTGCTTAGTCTTAATTCTTTCGATTAATTCAACTAGAAATTTAACTCTTCGTCCTGAAGTCTTTTGGAAACTCTAAATCTTAACATACTTCAAAACATCACTTCAAGATATAATTTTTCAATATATATATATATATATATATATATCATTATTTTATTCTATGAAATCTTGGATTAGTGAATCTTGTAATTAATACTTTTATTTTTTTAACAATAAATACGGCTTTCTCTATCTGGGATTTGCCGCGAAAAGATCCTACGTACTTTCTTTAAATCCTTCAAGAACCTACGGTTCTACTACAGATAAATTGGTGGCAGCGGTGGGATTCGCGGAGCCGTAACACATCGACCTGAGTTCGATCTCAAACTAACCCATTATACCAGGAAACTTCAAAAATTTTTGGCGGAACTGAGAGTAGTAAATCTCAGTCTCTGCAATTTTTATATTGAAATTGAGTCTTTCTTCAAAAGAAAAAGAAAACTACGGGTTTTCATTATATATATGCATCTGGGTGGCTATGTAAGCCAGGACGAAGAAAAATAGCAGCCAACATTTTAACAATTTTTCGAAGTGTGAAGTTTCAATTTCCTTACTACGGAGTGCCAGGTTGCAGGCGCAACCTGAGGGACAGCAAGAACCGAATCCTGCCAAGCAGAGACATTTTGTGAACACCCCATGTAATAGTTTGTTGCCAGTATACAAGAAGACAATCAAGACCCCGGTTTTGCAGCGGAGAGAACTAACAAAGGGTACCCAGGCCAACTAGATTTCATCTCTCAGCGGAGACCAGCATCTGTTTCAGCACTCTTAGCGGCAATCTACCCAGGACTTACAGTTCCACAACAAACAGTGAGTACAAAACAATTTCTTAGGTTTCTTGTGAGATTCAGTTGGAAGAATTCAAGTGTGAATAACTGTTTTTCCGTGGCCAGAAATACAAGTTATTAAGAGTAGGACAAAAGAATATTAATACGCGTTCTTTACGAAGAAGGAAACCCACTTCAGTACACGCGCTTTTGTACGTTCTTCGATAGAAGGGAGTGTCCGAAAGGATTATAAGGTTATCTTAAGCTAAATAATACTTTTGTCTGTAGGATTAGTAAGGTAAATTGATAACTACATAAACTTCTGTAAAACATGGCACATTCGCAAACAAACAGTAACGCCGATTCTGAAACAGATTATTGTTCCATTTCGGAAGCTTTAAAGTTAATACATAACCCATTCAATGGAGACAAACGTGCTCTTCCTGAGTTTATAGATAACTGCGATGCAGCTTTTTCTCTAGTTCAACCGTCCCAACATAGTAAGTTATTGAAATTTGTGAAAGCACGTATTATTGGTGACGCAAAGTCAAAGTTGTTAGTTAGAAGTGCCACTGGAACTTGGGCCGAAGTAAAAGAAGTATTACAAGAAAATTATTCGATTAGGAGAACTATCGATTTTTACGCTTGTTCATTGTTTAGCGCCAGGCAGAACAAAACCGAGAGTATCGCAGATTGGGGTTCACGCATCGATTCCCTGCAGAGTCAGTTAAAAGAAGCAGCGGTAAGAATATTACACGAAAACCATGTTCCAGGAGCGGTAGAGCTAATTCAGCATTTAGCTAAAGCATCCTTCATACAAGGTCTTTCAGACGACAAAATTCAAATGATAGCTCGCAGTAAAGACAGTGACACTTTAAATTTTGGTGGGGCTGTAGAAATTTGTTTGGAACAGGAATCTAACCAATTGTCTAATAAGGATAGAACTGAGAAAGGGAAGAACTCACAATCACAAGGTAGTAGGAAATTTAAGAAAAACATTTCTTGTTATTTTTGCAAGAAGCCTGGGCACATTGAGGCCAATTGTAGACTAAAACATAGTAAAGGCACACAAAACAAAAATGTGCGGTATAGTGCTAGCCAAAGTTTAGAGGGATCCCATATGTGTTGCCATGCACAGGAGATGCATGAAGACTCTACTAGTAAGTACGAGTATTGTTGTTCCGGCCACAGCTGTGGGTCGAAGTGTCTTTCTGAAGGAAGACAGGGACAAGGTACAGAGAAAAGTATGAATCAAAATAAGTGTATCAAAATGAATGCGGGAAACGGTCGACGGGAGTAAATCAGCAGTCTGTTTACTTTCCTCCTCTGAAAAAGGGCTGTAAAGAAAAACCTCCAGGTAGTCTTGAAGTACAAATAAAAGAATTAGGACCAAGTACTAAACATTTTTTTGATAGATACAGGATCAGACATTACATGCATTCATAAAGACATTCTGTCTCCTGAATTAGTGAATAAAATTGATCATAGTAAAGTTACGAAAATCAAGGGTATATCAGGTTCCCCTTTATATTCATGTGGTTCCTTAACTTTGAATTTAGAAATTGATAAGAAATCTATTCCGGCTTTGTTCCATGTAGTAGATAAATTATTACCTAGCTCCTATTCAGGAATAATAGGTAGAGATTTCTTAGAGAAACACGAATGCATCATATCATTTGAAACAAGTAGTACGAAATATACTATTCCAGGTCGCTGTCAACTATTAGTTGAAATTCCAGCAAAGAATAATGGCGTAGGGATAGTTTCAAAACAATCCTTAGGAGAAGGGATTTTTCTTGCGGAGAGCCTCACTGTAGCCAAAGATAATAAATGCATTAGTTGTGTAATGAATATAAATGACGAAGAAAAGGTTATTGAAGTTGCTCCAGTCGAATTAGAAGAATTTGTGGAAGTCGACGAAACTTTAGTTGCTCACATAAAACAGGATAAAAACAATAGTAACAATAGTAGTATTAGTGAAAGATTAGAACTACTAAAATCTCTTGTCAGACTAGAACATTTAGATTCAAAAGAGAAAGAAATAATTTGGCAGCTCTGTATAGACTATAATGATATATTTTATCTCCCTGGAGATAAACTTACTGCAACAGCAGCTATTGAACACTCTATTCCGTTCAAACCAGAATTTCAAGGTAGTATCGTAAACCAAAAGAATTACCGATTGCCAGAAATTTATCGCGAAGAGGTCAACAAACAAGTAGAACAAATGTTAGAAAATGAAATCATTACCCCTTCTACGAGTCCTTTCAATTCTCCCATGTTAGTTATTCCAAAAAAGATGGATGCTTCCGGGAAAAAGAAATATCGTGTGGTAATTGATTTTCGAAATTTAAATAATCTGACTATTGGGTATTGTTTTCCGCTCCCAAACATTGTAGACATTTTGGACCGTTTAGGAAAAGCCAAACACTTCAGCACTTTAGACCTTGCGTCTGGTTATAATCAGGTGTTAGTTAAGGAAGAAGACAGACCGAAAACTGCCTTTTCAACAGACAAAGGTCATTTTCATTATCTTAGAATGCCTTTTGGGCTAAAAAACGCTCCATCGTCATTTCAATATTTGATGAATACAGTTCTATCAGGATTACAAGGTACTTCATGTTTCATTTTTTTGGATGATTGCGTAATATATTCTGACACGCTAGAAAAACATGAAAAACAACTCCGAGAGATTTTTCAAAGATTTAGAGAAAATAATTTGCAATTACAACCAGACAAATCAGAATTCTTTAGACCAGAAGTAGTTTATTTAGGCCATGTCATTACAGCTGACGGAGTGAAGCCAGATCCCCGGCTTATCTCAAAAGTCATGGAATTTCCAGTCCCCAAGGATAAGAAACAAGTAAAAGGATTTTTAGGCTTGACAGGATACTATAGAAGACATATTCCAGATTACGCCAAAATCGCATATTCTCTAACCTCTCTCCTAAAACAAGACGCAGAATTTCAATGGTCTGCTAATCACCAACTTGCTTTTGAAACTTTGAAAGAAAAACTAACTCAAGCTCCTGTTTTAGAATACCCAGATTTTTCAAAACCGTTCATAGTAACCACAGATGCTAGCCTCAATGCCATTGGAGCTATTTTAAGTCAAGGTGAAATAGGAAAAGATAAACCTATTGCTTACTCAAGTAGAAAATTGAATCAAGCGGAAACTCGGTACAGTGCAACTGAAAAGGAATTACTTGCGATAATTTGGGCTTCCAAAATTTACAAACCTTACATTCTAGGCAGAAAAGTAACATTTGTCACGGATTGTAAACCACTTACTTGGGTTTTTTCGGTAAAGGATCCCACCTCTAGATTAATTAGATGGAGAATTCAATTAGAAGAGCTAGATTATGAAATCATTTACAAACAAGGAAAAAGGAATACAAATGCAGATGCTCTAAGTAGAATGTATGCATTAGAAGCAGATGTAACAGATAGAAACCTTTTAGACGAAGATACCAAAAGACACATATTAAAAGAATTTCACGAAATTGCAATAGGAGGCCATCAAGGTGTTTGTCGTACGTACGAAAAAGTAAAAGAATACATGAAATTAAATGATTTAGAAATATCTCTTTGGCCAAAGTTAAGAGAAGACATAGAACAATTCATTCGGGTCTGTGACAGTTGTCAACGAAACAAAATTTGCTCTAAAGTAAAAATGCCTCTCGAAATTACAACTACACCTAGTACCACTTTAGAAAAGGTATGTTTAGACGTTGTAGGGCCCCTAACAACAACAGACAAAGGTAACAAGTATTTGTTAACAGTCCAAGAAGAACTTTCGAAATATACATTTGCAGTCCCTCTACCACAACAAGATGCCGATACAATAGCCAGAGCTTTCGTAGAAAATATAGTTTTAAAATACGGTATTCCACAGATAATTCTTACAGACCAAGGGAGTAATTTCATGTCAGATATCATGAAAAGAGTATGTAAAATTTTGCAAATTGAAAAGATAAATACCTCTAGCTATCACCCACAATCAAACGGTAGTCTAGAACGTTTTCATCGATCACTGAAAGAATTTTTACGACATTTTGTGTCTGAAAATCAAAGAGATTGGGACACCTATATTCCTTATGCTCTTTTTGTATATAACACAACTCCTCACACAAGTACAAATTTTCAACCTCATGAGTTGTTGTTTGGTAAGAAAGCTAATATTCCAGGCATTCTCCAAAAGAAACCCCTTGAACCTCTGTATAACTACGACGACTATGTCAAAGAGTTAAAGCAGAAACTGCAAGAAATTCATCAACTAGCCAAATTAAAGTTGCAGATATCCAAGGAAAAGAACAAAGAATATTATGATCAAGATAGCAATGAATTTCTTTTCAAACCTGGTGATGAAGTTTTACTTTTTGATGAATCCGTACGTCGTGGACGTTCGAAGAAACTAACTTCTTATTGGGTAGGTCCCTATACAGTCATTAACACAAAAGGTGTAAATTGTCAGATTAAAAGAGGAGGAAAGGTAACAACTGTACATGCGAATAGACTAAAACTATACTATTGAGAAATTCTAATATCATAACATACCTCTTTCAGGTATGGTTCGTTTACTCTTTCTGCTTTTGGCTATTTCTCTCCCGTTGGGATTTGCTTTCCTTGGCGTTGAAGTGGAAAAATTCCATGATTCACCTGGACTATATTATAATAATTTGGGTTTCACACAAATATACAATGTAGAATGGCGACTGGTTGTGTTTGTGAATCTGTCTATGTTAGATTTTAATTATAATGTAATTAATAAGTATTTTTCTGTCACAAAACACATATGTAATTTAAATATGGTACAAGCCAACAAAACAAGTTGTGATAACATAAATGGGAATCAAATTCTTCAAAAACTACAAGGAATTCAAGAGTTACGTAAAATCATAGATCAAACTACAAAAGTCACAAGTGACTCTTATAGAAATAAACGAGGAATATTCAATTTTGTAGGTGAAATTTCAAAGGTACTATTTGGGACTTTGGATAGTCATGATGCTGATTATTACACACAGCAGATTAATAAATTAGTAACTGATCAGAAAGATTTTCTGAAGCTGAGCAAAGAACAAATGGTAGTGGTCAAATCGACATTACATTCAATTAATAATACTTTATATGCTGTAGAAAATAATGAAGCGTTATTAAGTAAAAATATAGAACTATTAAAGAATGAGCTGAATAAACGTGCTTCTCAGTTAAATAAAGAATTTCTAAATTTAAAACTAAAGGTAGCCTTAAATGATCACATTCAAAAATTAGATCAATTGTGTAGAGATCTGAAAGCACAGTATGATATAGTCCTACGAGCTATCCTAAATGCTCAACATGGAATATTACAACCACACATAATAACCCCATTTCAGATACTTCAACATTTTAAAATTAGTCAAGTTGACTTAAATAATGGTGTATCATTACCCATTCCCCTTAGCGTTTCATATGGGTATTTACTTTTGAAACTTCTTTCTTTAGATGTCTTTATTAATGATGGTATATTAGGTTATGTCATTCGATTACCCCTCACGGAAAATATGAAATATTTCACTTATAAGGTAATGCCATTTCCGTTTAAAGTAGACGAAACTGATAAATACATTTTTATTCAGCCAGAAAAGGAAATGTTACTTATGGATAGCACGAAACAACACTATTTTAAAATAAGTGAAATAGAGTTTCAAAAATGTAAAATTTTAAGAGATGATTGGTTTATTTGTAAACAAAACTTCCCTATTCTTTCGACACATTTGCATGAAGATTGTGAAGCTAAACTGCTTCAATATGTTCGAAATATACCTAATGATTGCAATCAAAGAATTGTACAGTTAACAGAACTAATGCTAGTTCCTATAGGTAATAATAATTGGTTGTATATCGCTCCAGAAAATGAAAAACTAACAATTGTTTGTAAATCACAAGAACCTTATGATGTCAATTTGAAAGGATCTGGCAAAATTCACTTAGACAATGGTTGTAAAGCATATGGTATTCGTACTTTAATCCAATCCCAAAGTATTCTGTCAGTTAATGTTTCCCACAAAGATGTAATTCCTCAATTTAACCTCTCTTTAGATTGTTGTGAAGTATTGGGTGAGAAAGTTCCATTTTCAGATATAACCATAGATTTACCTTTGAAACATGTAATTAATACTGTCCAAGACTTGAAATATGCAAGTCACAAGGCTGATGAAATTCAACAGCAAATATCTGAAGAAGAATGGAAACTTAATCATACTAATACTGTATCAAATTTATCTATTATTGCGTATGTCTGTGCTGCAATAGTTATTATTATTGTAATTTGTTGTTGCTGTAAAAGATGCGGATGTTTGAAGTTATTTTACAAATGGTACAAAGATGATACATGTTGCAGACAGATATGTTTTAAGCCCACTATTGTAAATAAGATTCAACAACGAGACGATGTTGCTGATAAGGTGGTTATAATGAGTAAAATAGCAAATTCATTGGAGGTAACTGAATCAGAAGAAATTCCTCTCACGAACAGAAAAGTACCAAGTCCTAGAAACAAAATTAGATAAGCAGAGAGTAACTTAAAACAAAATTTTACGATATAAAATTTTGTTTTCGATAAGGGGGGAAGTGTAATATATGGCTGTACCAGGAGTATATTTTTATTTTTTTTCTTTTAATATTGTATATTTTAGTTTCTGATATAATTGCAAGTATATTTTTCTTTTCATTTAAGTGATTCTAAAAGAATGAACTTTTGGTTTTAAACTGATAAGACTTAAAGATGAAATCATTGCTTGAGGTTGACTTCGAACTAAACTGCTATAGATAATCTTTCAGCTATCCACGTTGTGTTTGCTTTTTGTAGATAATTCTCTAGTTGCCGTTTTTGTTTACTTAAGGCACATGATCATGACTTCTTGAGTTAACATCGATAATTTGTCAGCTTCAAAGTTTTGTTTTTCTGTTCTGTTAACTATCTTATGTACTCAAAGTCAATACTTGGTTCCAGAAGTATTATTAATGTATGAACAAATGGATGACTATGACTATGTGTACGTGATGTTTTGAAGTTCAATGATAAGACACTCACATGAGAGATTAAATGTTTCCTTTTTGAAATCTCTTAACACCAAAAGGCGAGAACAACAAGATTAATGTTAAATATATAAACTGTGAAAATTCACAGATAGATTATTCAGTGTTAAAATCATAGACGCGTAACTACCGCGAGAATTCATCCGAAGAAGACTCTTTTTCTCATCCACCCAGAGCATATACTTATATTTTAAGAACTACGGTTCTTACTGGCTGGCTGCTTAGTCTTAATTCTTTCGATTAATTCAACTAGAAATTTAACTCTTCGTCCTGAAGTCTTTTGGAAACTCTAAATCTTAACATACTTCAAAACATCACTTCAAGATATAATTTTTCAATATATATATATATATATATATATATATCATTATTTTATTCTATGAAATCTTGGATTAGTGAATCTTGTAATTAATACTTTTATTTTTTTAACAATAAATACGGCTTTCTCTATCTGGGATTTGCCGCGAAAAGATCCTACGTACTTTCTTTAAATCCTTCAAGAACCTACGGTTCTACTACACTTTGTCCAAGACGAAACAGAGCTCTTTCAGTAGAAACAAATACTTCGTCCAAGACGAGGTAGAGATCTTCTAGTAGAAACAAATACTTTATCCAAGATGAAACAACCCTTCCACTAGAAACAGATACTTTATCCAAGACGAGACAGAGATCTTCTAATAGACAGAGATACTTTGTCAGAGACGATACATCATTTCCATCGTACCTTTTTGAGATGAAATAGTCTCAACTTTTGTCTCGAATGCAATTCTATTTCTCCCTACATTGAATCTTTCAAGCAATTACACATTCTTTTTAAACCTGAATACCTTCTACTCCCCCCCCAAAAAAAAAATCCTCGTTATAAACAGACACTGGTCATCAGCATGGTAATCTGTTTGTGGCAAAATTCGTTAATGAATAATAAGAGCTTTGAAAGGCATTTCTTGAAACGAAATGATGCTAAGTGCTACCTCTCTTGGTCATTAATGGATTGATCTCTAGCTAACTGCTAAACGTAGTTTTGGTTTCATGTTAATCAGAACCTTTTGTATTTTATTTGTATATCTTGATGTACAGTATTTTATATATCATGATGATTTTTATATATCGTAAACGTCCATAAAACATGAAGCAGAATAACGTCATGTGTACACCACGTGCAGGGGTTTGATTTGTGTGGAATATTTTCTCAATTGACCTTGAAACCGGAAGTGGGTATCAGATTTCTACCGTTTCCGGTTTTAGTAAAGGTATTAGAGTAGAGATGGAATATATTCTTGGGACGTGTAATCGAGTCCAGGAAACCACTTCTCGCTATTTATTACAGTTTTTGCTCAATAGTGATCAACGTTAAAACCGGAAATAATGTATTTCTGCCACTTCCGGTTTGAATATCACCTCCAACAACAAACTCCATTCCTAATTTTTGAGTCTCTACATCCTGGCCAAAATGTCAATCGGTTTCACACCTTCACTTCGCAAAATCCGAATCACAGAACGCTGCTCCTTGCTGGTGCATGTGGCTAGTGGGGCTGCCATTTTGGAACTGTTGTTGCGCCGGTGTTTGTGCATCTGCCGGCTGCTGCCACCTAGGAGACATCCGGCATACTATCGTAAACAGTCATGCCAACTTACAGCTCACTGGCGCCATATGCGGATTTTTATTTCTACTTTTATGGTTTTCAGTTGACTTCCCCTCGTATATATGTTCATACAAATAAAACTGTAAATATTTAACGAGTCATTTTCAAAGTAATTAGAACCGAATATTTCTTTTCTGTTCTTAAATCAAGTCTTAAGAAATATATGTATACTAAAGTTGACAACAATAAAAGAAATCCACACTCCTTTGTGCCCTTGTAATGGCTGATAATTTCTAGAAAATGTACAACTGTAGACATGAATGATGATTTCAGAGGATGACTCCGAAAGGAAATCCCTCCTGAGATACGAAACCCTCCCGGGGCATTTCTCCAATCGTGTTCAACTAGAGTACCAGTATTTTTGCAGTGTTACTTTCACCCTCTGTTTATTCAAAGTTCCTCGAGGAAAAACCATCTGAAATCACAACTGGTGGACCCCGTCTGTTGAAGAAAATATATTGTTTTATGTCTTGGCAACATTGAAGAGAATCCACTCTCGTTTGTCACCCCGCTCTGTGACTGATGAGCAAACCAAACTTGGCCGACGAATGAAAATAGTTCTCCTGCTTTGGCCTGTTTGCTGTCAACGAAAAAAAAAAAAGTCCGTACGCAGACACACATATACATCTACAACTTTATCACACAAAGAAAATCCCATTCTAATCCCCACTCCCACACCATAAACATATAATATGTCTTGTACCAAACAAATCAACAACCCTTTAATTGTCGGATCCTTTGAAGCTTAAACACAAACAAGTATTAAATCCTGAAGGTTTTTTTTTCGTCTAAAATGCATCAAAGCAGTGAAAATGTTTATCTTACGTAAAGGATATGTAAAGGCTTATATAACGAAGAGCAATCATTTCAGCAGGGTTTTCCCCTCCATAAGCTTTCAAACCAACGATTTGTAGATCGATGTTTGGAAAATGAATTAGTATTTTGAACAGCGACTATCAGCAAAAATATATATCCCTATTCCCCTCACATATGTTCAGTTATTTTATAATGAGTTCACCAGTTTTAGTACGACTTTCTTGAGTATAAGGGAAACAGAATTCTTTGTAGTTTACCGTACGGAAAAGAAAAGAAAAATGTAGGAGTAAGAAGTACCAAGTACAAGTTGACATTCTGAAATTCAGCAATTACTTGAGAAGTGTCGGAGTTTGGAAGATGCAAGATTTTGGATTGTTTTGTGTGTTGTATACATTCAACGCAAAATGACAATCTGTACAATCCTTTAAAGAAAGAAAATTCAGTAAATGGATGATAAAATGAGAAGAATGCGCAGGCATGCCTGTTACCAGGTGCAATCAGGGATGAGAATGGCGGACGCGGGGAACGGCATCCACTTAGTAAAGGTTCCAGAGAGAAAAGTGGAAGATAGAACTATTAAAATCAGAGCCGATCAGACTTTAACTATTAATGACCGCGCTCTTAATTCTACAATTCCATATCAACCCCTGGGTGCAACCAAGGCATGACTGATTTTCAATTATAGTCCCATCAAACCATAAACTTCGCCGTTAAAAAAAAAAAAAAAAAAAAAAAAAAATTGGAAGAGTGGCATGTCAACGCAATAAATTTGAAAATGCACCCTGAAATCCATGCCGGAAACCTGAAGGAACCGGGTTATCAATGGACAAACTTTTTAATGTCAACATGTAAGCCTACAACATAGCTACATGGTATTCTTTTTTTCTTTCTTTACCATCGTCCTGCTTGCTTGTCTAATGATCTTATGGTATTTTCTGTATATTGCTGACTGTAGATAAAGCAAAATCTTATAATGTCTTTTTTTGGGGGGAGAGGGGGGGAAGATGAAACTTCTTTTAAAAATTCTGAAATCTAGAATTACCTACGACACAAAGGTTAAATCAGTTTCGTTTCGAAAACATGTCGTAAAAGTAATGTCTCATATCGAAAAGTGTATTAAATTAGAAGAGCTCTATCTCGTTTCGTCTTACGATCAACCTTACTGAAAGCAATTGTGATATTATTTGCTGCATGTCATTTATCTCAGATGCTGAACTGGGAGAAGGACACTTTGTTGAATGAGCACTACAATCATCAGGATCTTTTTGCTGTATAGCGAATTTTGAAATTAAAACTTAGGCAGCCCGATCCTCACATGTGAAGAGGATTCAAAGAAGCGCTAGAGGAACTATGTACGTATATTCAGGATTATGGCGAACATGAAAACCACATTTTCTATTAAGATAATGTATTATTCACTAGTTCCTTTCCTATTGTTTTTAAATATTATGGTCTTCCTATAGTTTTGAATATTGTGCACAGTGATACAGGGCAAAACTAATATATGCAACTAAAGAGAGAAATGGCAGCTCAAAATAATAATAATAATAATAATAATAATAATAATAATAATAATAATAATAATAATAATAATAATAATAATAATAATAATAATAATAATAATAATAATAATAATTACATTTACGAAGAATTTTCACTTTTAGAGTTTTAAGTAAAATTTTAACAAATTTTAAATATTAAAATATTTACTAGCATACATTAAACATCTTGGTCAGTCCAAGACAACGCTGAAGAGACTAACCTTATGAGTATTGGGAAAAGTATCAACTGCCCCTGAGATAAATAGCACGCTAAAAAGTGGCTACCGTAGTATTGGTTGTATACCCAAAAATAAACTGCGCTAAAAAAAGATCCATGATTCCATATAGGAAATATGGCTTAGACATGGGCAAGGCCACATGTATGTAAACTAGAAAATTCAAAAACCGAAAAACGGATATCCCTGTTTTCTCCAAAAATAGTTTAACCGTTTTTAAATTGAAACCGAAGTGATTATAAAACCGGTACTGGTCTTCAAAGAAAACCGAAGCAGCTTTCAAAATCCAGTTTCGATTTCTTTTTAAAACCGTAAAACTTGTTTTTGTGCAAATCAGTAACGTGAATAGCAACTTTTCTACATATCCTTGTATTATAGGCAACCAACATTTCTTTGTTGCATACTTAGGTTGCATACAAGTTAAAGAATGTTACAGATTTTAAACGCATATGAATAGCTAATTGAAGTTCTCGCTACCCGTGAAGATGTTAACGGAATTCACTCCATTAACGAAGTTAGCCGAGATAATCGCTCTGTTGCAAAAATAGATTTCAAAAATTCGCTTTCGTTCAAGAGTTATAGCGTGAAGTAACAGACGGTCGCTATACTAACATTACAATTATGTAAGTCCCACTGCATGATCCTAATAAACAATAATATGCAAAGGATGAGAAAGAAATCAGGAATATCTCAAATGACTACTTCTGCGACACTTTCAATTTCAGTATATTTACTACAAGTGTTTGAATCAGCGTCCTTTACTTGTCCTTGAAACGAATTAGGTTTTAAAAAGCGGATAATGGCTGTATTTTTGGAAATGTTTGTTTTATTATTGTATATACATCGCAAAATTTAAACAAGATGTTGTTTAAGTTAATAATATTACTGTTTATTCAGTTTGCTCTGTCATATAATTCTTTTATTGAAATGAAATGAAATGAAACTTCTAGTTTAATGTTCCAAATATGTGCTCTTTAGGTATAAAAAAGGGAGTGTTTAATGAAAGCGAATGATCATGAAATAATTGGTGGAATAGTAGTCTCGGAGGAAACAAAAGAACATCGAGAAATCCCACGGATACAATGTTATTCACTACAAACTCACTGTGCCTGGAATCAACCCAGGGATCTTTAGAAGGAGAGGTGAGCACTCTACCACTCTGCCACCGTCTATAAATAATCCTCGGATAACTGTATTCCGAGTAACCACTTTATTGCTTTCGTGCGACGAAAGGAGAGAAGAAAGTATGTTGGTTGTAAAAAATATCGAATCCCAGATTTCAACGGATTTACACATTTCATGATTTTTCGACATCTCTTCGTCCTTATATACACTCACCTATAGGCTATACCGTTCAAGACATCTCAATCAAATTTTAAACTTAATGTTTTCATGTGATCCTTCAGAGGGGGAGGGGGTGAAGGTTGAATTTTCTTACTATTCCTAAAAATAAAAAGTAGTTTATTTAGGGGTAAAAATAAAAAAATGCGATTTACTCAAGAACCATTGTAATGGTTTTATGTATTTCATAAATCTAGTTTCCAAAAACAACCCCATTATGTGGTACCCCATTATTTCATAAATCTATTTTCCAGTCACTTCTCTGGGAAAAAATCGAGAAGAGGTAGTTTGTTATTGCGGTGAGTTTTCTTTCAGACGATTTTCTCAAAAACAAATCATGTTATTTTTTTCATACTTCATAAACAAATATTTCATTAACGATGTGTCAATATGGTATAGCTCATTTCTCCTGAGAAATGTACGAGGGGTAGTTTATTATTGGGGGTGAGTTTTTTTAGATGATTTTGTGGAAAAAGATTGAAGCTATTTTTTCATATTTCATAAATAAATATTTCATTAATATCCTGACAATACTGCATAAACTCATTTGTTCTTATAAACCTATGAGGGGTAGTTTATGAGGATTTTTTTCGGACAATTTTCTTAGAAACTATTCAAAGCCATCTTGTTCATATTACATAAATTAACATATGATTAATAACTCTATAACATTGTTAAATTATTTCTTACGAACAACTCATAAGAGGTAGTTCACTCTTGGAGATGAGTTAATTTGCAGACTACTGTCTCAAAAAGGAATCAGATGATTTTGGTTGCATTTTATAAATAAGTATTTCATTATTTTTCTTCTAATGTTACATAAACCATTTCCATGAAAACATCTACATGGGGTAGTGTACTTTCGGGGTGAGTTTCTTTTGACAGTTTTGTAAAATACACCCATGTGATTTTGTTATTACTTTATAAACAAATATTTCATTGATAACCCTAACATATGGTATAAGTTATTTGTTATGGAAAAATCTGCAAAGGATAGTTTACTTTTGAGGGTGAGTTGCCCGAAAATATCTTATAATTTTGTTCTTATTTTACAAGAAAATGAAATAGCTGCAGCACTGCCTGATACAGTTCAAGAAATTTGAGCGAGAAACTTTAGTGCGGTGCTCTGTACCTTTTATTTTAACATCTTTTCGTATAAGCGTCAATTTTGTCAATTTGATGGTAGGTTGTTCGGTAACAAATTTGGTGGTTGGGTGGATTGAAATTAAGCATCCATTTCAATAGCGATGCTATATGGGACCCGGACGCACAGGTTAATATGCAATCCGACCTACATGAGATCCCAGTGAGAATCCGAACCCCCTATTGGCATGGGCTACTTTGTTCTGTGTATAGAACAGAGATTAGTTATTCTAGATTAGTTATCATCGAGAATTTGGAGATTCATAGGTGTCAAACTAATGTAATAGAACAATATTGTTTGGTATTGAAGTTGAATAACAATATTTGCATCATCCATCTGCAACTTAATATCTACTACGTACGCACATCTGTTTTCATATAGCGATAGAGAAAGTGCCTTTGAATAAAACATAACTTCATTCACTTCCTACAAGACTTAAAAGTGTTTCACAAAGAAATGTATACAGAGAAGCTTAAGACAGAGTCTCTCTTTGCTCCTGCGCACTCAATGTAAATATTCCGTTTGTATCAAGAGTACTTACATTCATATTTAAAATGTACAGCTTTAGTGTATGACGAAAAAAAAATGAATGAAAGAGAAGACATTTTATTCATACACATGCCTGTTTAATTGAGTAAGATATTTCATTACATGCATACATTTCCTAATGGTATTCCAACACATTCTACAAACAGACTTCTTTCGCTCAATGGATTGTATGAGGGACTCGTATCAGATAATTTGCCTGTGGAGAACAAGTTCACATCATATGGAATTATAGTCATGAATACTCCCGATTTGCACCATTTTCTTCCAAATTCATCATTGAGTTAATTATTTATTTTCAAGCCATTCAGATATTTATTCTTGTTGGCTTTAGACCACTGATGGCAAATGGTGGTCCACGAATCAAAATAAAAAAAATTGTAATGATTTGTTCTTTTTCCTAACTTTTTGTGGATTAGGAAGAATAGAGCTGATCATCATAATATATCTGAATCAAGGCTTGAATTTTAAGTGTGAAAATATTTTCCTTAAGCTTTTGATTACCAAATTTTATCTGCAATGTAAGGGTTTTTGCAGTCCCTATGTTTAGGACACTATAGATTTCATGTGATTGCTTTGTAATGGTCGTAGCTCAGCTCTTTATTTGGTCTAAATGCCTGAATCACGAAGCAGAATACATAGATTAGAAAAAAATAGAAAATATATAATTTACACACATTCAGTGAAATAAATATAGTCTCATTGGTGAGTTGAGGGACAGGGGAGTTGGGGAAGGGAAAATGAAGACGGCCCTCAACTACGATTTTTGTTTTGCCCTGGTCCACAGAGGATTATAAGTTGGTCATCGTTGTTCTGTACAAAGGAACAAGCGTGAAAAGTTGAATACAAGACTTTACAACACTTAATCACTCATTGTTACCTTTGGACTAAAGTGGTGTAAGGTCATTTTAAATTCTCAATATTAGCAATATGTGGCTTACTATGTAGATACCACAAAAGCAAAATAACTATATTATAGGCTAGTTACGTGTATGAGTAGAATAAAGTGTCCATCCTGTTAGTGATGATGATACATGTTATGCCATATTCTATAACTTAATAGAGCTGAAGAAACTAAAGACAATCAAGGTTGGTGGCATGACAAAACGAATGTGATTTCTTTTGTCTCCCAAGCGAAATCTCAGAAACACAACTTTGAATTGTACTCGCGACCCTATGTTTCAGGAATGAGCACACTACTAGACCACACATGTTTCAATTTTAGCACTATTATTATTAGATGCAAAGCAACTTATGAATGGATAAATTCTCCATCCAAGATATGCAATCTTGAATTCGACTTCTTTCGGCTGGTTGATATGTAGAGCGAGACTTACAATTTAAAGCGCGATCTAAACAACTTAACTGTGTTCGAGGATCCCTCGACTGTGATACGAACCCAGAAAAAACGCAAGCGACTAGGCTAACCACTAAACTAGATATGAGTAATCTTTTTATTTATATTTTATTATTATTATTATTATTATTTAGGAGAGAACAAAGAGATGGATGGGCACAAGATAGATACAGGTGGAGGGCAACAATTGAAATATCCGACCCCTGTTAACCGAGAAAAAGGGTTTAAGAATAGAAGAAGAATTGTACAAATTGAAGCAGTACAAATTATACTCTCTCAAAATGATACTTCATTCCTCTAAATGAATAAATAACTTCTGGACCGTTATAGAATCCGAAGAAAAAGATGTCTGGATAAAAGGAGATGCCTGAAGAACTCTCACTCGTCACTTCATTCGTCAGATTAGGAACCATGTGGCGGATTGAATACAAACTTTAAGAGGGCCGCGTCTGGCCCGCGGATCGTAGTTTGGCCATCACTATACTAAACCATCAATGGTTGCCACGATTTCATTTGAGACTACAATATCAGTAAGTCAGTCTAATAACCAGAAATATAAGTAGTTAAAAATATCATTTCAACATTACAAAGTACTTTATAAATACACTTTTAATTCAATTTGTTTTAGAAGTATGAAAGATGTTGTAGGAATCCAATGTCGCAGTGAAATCGTGGAGTATTACGTAAAAAAAATGTTTGAGAGGAAATTATATTCCAGTAAGTTAATAAAGATAACAACAGGTTGCATTGAGAAAGTATCAAAGGAAGTGCAAATTTAGGGTTCCGTGCATGTAGCGCCCGTAGACTTAGCGCCCAGTGTTTCTGGCTCACAGAAGGAATTTTATATTGATTTTATCTCACAATCAGGGATGTCCAGTTCATTTTACCACTCTTTCCACAGGTCGTTAATTCCTGTTATTTTCTTACATCCATGTTCCGTGTACTTAGCGTCCACTAAGTAAAACTGTTATGAAGAGGGAGAGAGAGAGCGAGAGAGAGACAGAGAGACCAGCCAATAGCACTGAATCATAAGCTCCGGGGGAAAGGGTGAAACGCAGAAACGTAGTTATATATATATATATATATATATATATATATATATATATATATATATATATATATATATATATATATATATATATATATATATATATATATATATATATATGCATGTATGTAACTGTACTCCGTGGTATGCAATGCTCTACAATATTTAAATGTACTATAAACTAAGGTTACATATTTAGCTTTTAATGTGAAAACTATGTAAAACAGACGTAATCTAGAATACCGCAATGAGGATAAGGCATACAAAAAACGGTGAACATATTCTCACGACTGAGAACCGGGACAAAATGTAAACTGGCGAAACACCGGGATAAGAGTCTTCATGGAGATCACGGTGGTTCAGTGGTAGAAACACCCACATCTGGTTCATGGGATCCCTGGTTTTATCCCATCTTGCGTCAAATGGGCTTTGTGGTAGTCAGACGCTGCGTGCATGGATAAACTCGGAGTTCTCTCGTTTTCTCTCACTTTCTTCCTTCCACCATTTCATTCATTCTCACAATCACCGTCTTCTCTATCCTACTCAAGGTTTCATTTCATTTCAAGAGCTTTCAAACCGGGACTGTCCCCGTAAAAACCTGACATATGGTAACTCTGACTATATAACAACATCGGTTTCGATACCAAAAAAAAAAAAAAAAAAAAAAAAAGTCAAATTATCATATGGTATTACACAGTTTCAGAAAAAAAAAAAAACATCTAACAAGCTAGCCGCATTAAGTCTGATACATATTTCACAACTTTATGCGTAATATAAATGTATATAGTTAAGCAATTGATATCATACACTACAAGCACTGAAAAACAACGTAACGTTCTATAATAAAAAGAACGTTACTTTACGAACCAATAAGTTAATCGCTCTACGAACATTATTGTACACATTATACCCTAAAGTTACAACCTTATGCAGTAATCAATTCCAATCAGATATTGAACGAGTATGGTGTTTCCTTGAGAATAATCCATCAATAAGTTGAACAAGCGCCTTTGAAGGTTAATCGTCTTCCATTTTATCCTCTTCTTCGGTAATTCTCTCGCTACTCTTGTTCGATGCAGTTGAAACCATGGCCTCATCCTTTTGCAATGTCCATCCACAAGGAAGGATGAACAGGTTCAACCTTTTGGAATTTCAAATTCGAAGCTTCTGTCAATTTACTCGTTCGTGTCTCTTTCTGTAATGTTGCTATATGAACAGATATGTTGCGAGGAAACAAAAGAGGCTAGCAAAGAAATCGAATCGTAAGATCACCATAAGATGAAAGTCGCATACTCCAGAGACTACCTGATACGTAATGTTGATCAAAATAAATTAGGAATTCTTCAGTTTCTTCTGGTACGATTTGCTGTAAGTAATCCATCCCTTCTGACCCTTGTCAGAGAGAAGGAAAACAAATCCGTCCACCATTCCATAGAAATCGGACTTTCTCATTCTCCCCGTAAAAATTCGCCAATCCCAACTGCTGCAGTATGTACTTCGTGTTCGTGTGACTTGTCTGGAACGCTTTGGCTTACGACTTCCCTCACTAGCCACGTCTGGTTGTGAATTTAATTTACATATTCCAATATTTGTTTGTTTTATCACTCCCCGCTGGTCTAGTGGCAAGCACGCAAGCCTTTGGCGTATGAGGTTCAAGGTTCGATTCCTGGTGGGAGAGCATTGAGTGACCAAAGTGGTTCGGGTTCCACTATAATCAGTAAATTCAAGTCTTCCTTAGCCTACCCGGCAAAGCCAAGGAACGTAAAACTAAATACAAACCTTTTCTTTTTTCGCAAAAGGATCGTTTTATTATCAAGTAAAACACTATTCAGAAATATAATATTAAAATTTGCAAGAAGGAAATTTATTTCTGCGTAACAAAATTTAAAAATTAATTATTCACAGGTAATTGTTTTATTGGATTGTAACGAGTTGCAGTATAATTTCCCAAAGACTCTTCTCATACAATTCTGCTGTTCTCACATGTAACACTTCCCAAGTGTAACAGTCCGATTTTGATAAAATTTAGCAGGTAGATATTACACATGAAATAAAGGAATGCATGTTTTTTTCTTTTCAGCGGAAAAACAGTTTTAGGGGGCAAAAGCCCCCACCCAAAATTTTGAAATTTGAGTCCCGAAAGGCAAGAAGTGAACCGAAGTGAATAATATTGTGCATAGATGCTATAAACGTAAAACGAAGGAATAGATGTTTCGCATTTTCCTGGGAAAAACGGTTGGACATAATTGCAACGATAGTTTGTGTAGGAACAGTACGCAAAAATAAATAAAGAAAGAAAGAAAGAAAGAAAAGAAAAGAAAAGAAAAGAAATGATTACGTGTTTTTGATTTTGTGCAGAAAAACAAAAGTGTGACAAAGGGCCCCCTCCTAAAAATACTAAATTCAACTCCACGAGCCCAGAAAGAAATATACTGTAATGAATGAAAATGTCCACAAATATTGTAGACGTAAAATGAGAGAATACGTGTTGTATTTTCCTGTGAAAACTACCTGCGCTTCTGCGGTAATAATTACTTTTTTTTCGGAGGGACTTTACTCACACCACAGTTTTTCCGCAGAAACTAAAAACACGTATTCGTATTTTTTTTTTTTTTTTTTTTGCGTATTGTCTCTAAACACAGTTTCGTTACAATTTTCCATGTCCTTTTAGGTACTTTTCACTATACTAATGAACACTTTGATAAATCGTGATTAAATGTTTGAAGGGGTCTGTACCCCACCCAACCATCTTTTCCAAAAAAATGCGACACAATATTCTGTCATTTTACGTCTACAATATATGCACACAATTTCGTTCATTCCGGTCTACTTCTTCATGCCTTTCGGTCGTCAATTTCAAAATTTTTGGTGGAGACTTTTGCCCCTAAAAACATTTTTTTCTGCAGGAAATAAGAAAGAAGTGTTCATTTATTTTTTCTATATTGTCCCTACCCAAAATTTCCTTACAATTCTCCATGTCCTTTAGGCATGTTTAACGTACTGTTATTAGCGCTTTTGATATTTCGAGATCAAAGGTTTGAAGGGGTCTGTACCCCACCCAACCATTTTTCCGGGAAAGTACGAAACATATATTCCATCATGTAACGTTTATATCTGTGAACAATTTCATTCACTTCGACTAACTTCTTCTTCTTGTCTTTCCGGCCTCAAATTTCTCCAAATTTTGAGTGGGGCTTTTACCCCTTAAAACAGTTTTCCCCAGAAAAGAAAAAAAACACGTGTTCGTTTATTTCATGTGTAATATCTACCTGCCAAATTTTATCAAAATCGGAGTGTTACACTTGGAAAATATTAAATGTCAGTACATTCATGTAGCTTGCATTTGCGGCAAAAAGTTCTTGATTTGTGCTCCCTCTTTGCTGGAAAGACTTTCTTAGGCTGTTCCTCTTCAGTATGCTGGGAAGCTTCAATTCTCCGTGATTTCTTCTCAACGTTGGCGAACTGCTAACCAGACGAAATGAAAAATTTACGGAATTTCAAACTTTTTAATGTTTGTTTCTCGTTTGAAATTACGCTTTGATGACACAATACCATAAGTGTTGAGTCCACTTACATCAGTTATGTAAAATACTGTCATAGGCCATTTTGTTCATTGTTTTGTGGTGTAACAGCGAGCCATATGATTGTTAGTATGAACGTATGATTTTGTTGTGTTGTAATATATGATAACTTTGAGTTTTTTCCTCCGCTCTAGAAGTGACAACTTCAGGATAGTTGTGCATTGTGTTTTGCAATGGGTGATCTTACTGGGTATATATTGTCAAAAGAGACAGCGCACCCAAAAAATGAGAAATTGTTCGTCTACAGTCATATTATATGTAAGAATAAAATTATATTGCAGAGTGTGTGAAGAATCTGCAACTTCACAAATTAGGAATAGTTCATCATCAGGTATTCTGATAGCGCCGATGTTATCAAAACATAAGGCAGCCCATGTAGGATCGCTTTTCTCCGGAGTTTTGCTTTTTGCATTAGCACGTGCTTTTGCATTAGCTATAGGTGCTACGCTTCAAACTTCTAACCAATCCTCTGGATAAGAAAACTACTCAACGTCTCATTTCAATATCGGTACCTGAACAAGAAACTTCAGTTGCATTTGTATATAAGTCTGCTAATATCTTATCGTCTGTCGGGAATCAATTTCTTCATTGTTTATTGATTTACCAAAAATATTCCTCCTCTACCATCAATAGTGACGTGTATTGTTAGTGATCTGTTTGTCTACCACGTGCAATGATCAAAACACACTAACAATAAACAAAACTTTACATACAATCAGTGGCAAAGCCAGGATTTCTATTCGGGGAAGGGGGAGGGTGTCAGTGTCCTACTCCGGAAAACTTTTTTTGTTAATGTGGAGACTGAAAGCACAAATTTAGATTTTATTCTAGCAACTTTTTAAAATTTTGGTTCTTGGGAGTTCATATCCCGGGAAACTCCCCCTGGATACGCAACTGCATACAATGGAAAAATTAATACAGTTTGATAGACAAAAGCAACTATTATGCTTCTGACAATGGACTTATATAAGTGAATAAATAAAGAAAAGCTGCTACTAAAATAAGCAAAATTGCAAATAATTAAATCAATCAAACTAAATAATAACACATAAAGTTGCAACATGTTATATCTGACAGTTAGAAGATTATCAGAACGTTCACTCCGCTACGAGCCACAATCTCAATCTATTCTGAATCTATCCTCATATTTCTTCATTAAGGCTCGAGTTTAATGGACCCACTCGGTACCCAATGCTATAAATTTTAAAAACTATCACTTAACTCACGGAAATGAAAAAAAAAAAACTTATATAACATAATACAAGAACACAACCAGGGAAATGTCATAGAATCTCAATACTTACTAAGCCTTAGTAATTATTAAAGAAAGTATGCGTACGAGTGCAATGGACCCACCTGGTAGTCCTAGGCAGTGGCGGCGGTTGGACGTTAAAAGTGGGGAGGCAAGACATGATCTGAATACAGTATTTGTATGTCAATGTTACTTTTCCTGGTTGCTTGTAACACTTGGTTAGACTAAAGGCTGTATAACTATTAGGAGACTGTTATATAGACTAAAGGCTGTATAACTATCTTTTTCAGTTAAAATACCGTATATCTTGTTTCATATTTTGTTACGTAAATTGACAAGAGCAACACAAGATACTAACTCTTTGTACTCTTATACAACGAAGGTGTAAGAAGAGATCTGATTCCTTGCTCATGAAATCAAAAAATCATAAAATCATGCATCTTAAAATTCTGTCTAGAAAATTGTGTGATCAGATTAGGGACCTATTTAATAACAATTTGCAAAACAAATAAATAGAAAGGATAATATTAATCAAATAATCATAGTAATGGATAATAAGGCTTGTTCTGCAAAAGTTATATTGAAACTGGAAATTAATGAACAATTTATATTTTTAATTCCACGCATGTTATTATATGTGTTATTACTCTTAGAAAGACAGTGAATACTACAAGCATATGCTACGACATTCAAAGAAATACTTTTGCAGCTTCCCGAAACATGTTCGTTGCCATTAGATACAGTTTTCATTTTCTTGGAATACATCAAAACTCAACAATACTTAGTCACTCCACATTCCAGTTATACAAAATAATCCTAAAACCTAGAATTATGTTGAATTTACTAAATTTAATTGTATAACAAAACTGTATATGTACACCCCTAAACCCGTATATTACACTGCAAAATTATATATTCCTTACCGAGCTCCTTCGTGGCTAAGCGGTTAACGTACGCACCTTTGACGTGGGAGACCTGGGTTCAATTCCCGGAAGGAGCTCACGTGGTTCGGACTCTACGTTAATCATTAAGTTCACGTCTCATATAGCTTCGCTGCTGAACAGGATGTTAAACTGAAAAAAATCAAATCAAAATATTCCTTACTATAAGAAAGAAGAAAAGAACTGTCAATTTTTCAAGAAAAGAACTGTTTTAGGAACTGTCAATTTTTGTGCAATTAAAGAAGAACTTGTGAAGGACTTCTTTTCTTGCGAAATGATATCTCAATTAGATCCAGAGCGGCTTACTAACATATCGAGCCCTTGTAAGATGAAATGAAAGTACGTTCGAATTGTCTCGCTCCAACAGCTTCATTTTTGGGCCATTTTTAGAGACATTTTTAAAACGCAATTTCTGTAGCTTTCTTAACTTCACGGAAAGATAACCAATATGTACTCATGGAACGGCAAATATTTTATGGCACCATTTGTATTCTATGAACCAATAATACATACAAAACTTTATATTTCCAAATGAAACTATATATATTAATGGGTCATTTCAAAAAGTGGAGGGGCAACTGCCCCCCTTTGCCCCCCTAATTGCCGCCCGTGGTCCTAGGGTTAAAAGTGTATCCTTGTATGGATATTTAGATAGAGGAAATACTAGTTCTTGCCGAATTTCTTTAACTACTTACGATATGTTCCATTATTTTTAAACTAGGGTTTAAAATGTGATTGATTGCGTTTAGGGCGGCTTATAACACTTGACACATGTTCATTAGAACGTTTTATTTTCATTTGATAAAAAGAATTACCCAGCAAATTTTGGCATTTGAATTTTTTGACACCCTGTATTTAAGATAGGAAATGAAGTTGTGCAATGTGCATAAATAATTGCTGTTTTCCATGCAGTAGTATTTGCATTAAGGTGCGTGTAATTATTATTATTTAAAACTATATAAATTTTAAAATAACGCTGGCACATGAATTCACATCTATATATGAAAATCTCTTAGGTGAAATGGTAATGCTCTTAACTCGTAATTAAATTGTACGTAATTACAGATGTACATGAAAAGTCAGAGTGTTAGAGCTGACGGTGATGAACAGAAGAGGAAGAAAAGAACACATTTCTTTCAACTTGCCTAAGGGGTTTTAAAAGTGACATGACAATTGTGCAGGAAGTATAGCAGGATCTTTTAAGTGAAAAATTTTTGTTCTTTAGTCGTCAAAAGAGAGGGGATGGGATAGATGATTTGAGTACGAAACTACATTTATACATATAAACTAGTTCTCTCTTTGGCCAACCCTAGCACACTGATAAGCATCAAATATTTTCTGGGCGCTAAGTATACGATATTATATGTGGGCGCTAAATCTACGGGCGCTAAGTGCACTCCACGAAATTTAGTGTAAACAATAGTCAATAAATCAACCATGTTGACGTTTTCCTGTAAAAAAAAAAAAAAAAAAAAAAAAAATAGATTAAACATTCGTCTTCTCCTGTATTAAACACTAGCAGAATGTACAGGTTCAATAACGCTATATGGGGAAAAAAATCTTATTTAACTTCTAAAGGAAAATCATTTTCTTGAAACAAGTGATGAGAAAATCCAATGACGAGACTTGTCAATCACACTGACAAAATAACATGATTAAGAACAAACGCTCACGTGTCGTTTTTGAGAAAATAGACAAAAATAATTTTCATGATGCTAAAATGTATGTTGTTATATCATTCGTGGTCCACAAGAACAGGCACAAAAACACATCGCCTATTAAGGTGAAGCTGATTACTCCAATCAAGTCTTTCACTATGACTCTAGGAAGGTGACAGTATTAAATACTATGATTAATGATATATGAGGCGCTGCATGGCAAAGTGGCGTAACTCAGTTTTGAGACATTGTGGGATATTGAGACTTTTATTAGAATCGATATAGAAAAGGGGACAAAATCGGTTCTTTGTGCTACCATCGTTTGGCCTATGGCCTGGTCTTTTAAGTCTGAGATACACAATGTTGCCAGCCAACAGGTTATGGTTTCAAGTTCACAGAAATGATTTAATCTCATTAAAAAAAAAAAAGAGTTACACCACTTTGAAATCCAACCACTCATATAATAATCTAAATCCATCATTAACATTTAAACTGTAATTTCTCTATATATAAAAAAGAAGTTATAAGTGAATGGTTGACTGATGAAAGCCTAGGGCAAACTACTTAGCTTAGAAACTTGAAATTTGGATAGTTTGTCACGTAAAGTATCACGAAGGAAGGTTTTTTTGGAAATTCTATGTGCAAAGGAGGACGAAGGATGGGGGATAACAATTGTTATATGATAATATGTTCATGTCTCGGAATCCCTTAAATTTGTTATTGGTACATGCAGCTAATCTGTGAAGTCTGTCAATAAAGTAAGAAGGAATGGTTCTGTAAAGATCAAAGATACTACGGTTCTACTGAAATGCCAGTGAGCTCCGAGCATTTAGAGACCCCAAAAGAAAGAAAAAAAGGATGGGATGATTTACTAAGATATCGGTACAAGGTATTCGTATTATCTTCGAAACTGACTTCAGACGAATTCTACGTGAAAGGTGCACAAGTGAGAATGCAAATTACTGCCTGCAGTAAAGTATAGATGTGTTTCCTAGATATCTGATACTCTAAATCTATCATTAAACTGCCATTTTAATTATATTTCAATTATTATTCTCAGACTTATATGTATCATATTTATTATAGATTAATAGATATTTTGTCGCATTAAGAAAAATAAATCATCTCGACAGCGTTGTTTTAACAGCGTTATAGACCCCTGAACAAAACAGTGTAGTGGGGACTCTACAATTAGATTTTACCCGTAATAATAATAATACGTAATTCTGCTCGTAGGGCCCCGGGCAAGTGACAATCGGTCCAAAACGTTAAGACGGCCCTGGTTTTCAAAGATACATTAATAGCAAACACAAGTACATATTTTTCGTTCATTGATCTCCAATCACTACGGAGGTTGAGTTAGGGTT
This sequence comes from Thermobia domestica, assembly GCF_964235325.1. NCBI lineage: Eukaryota > Metazoa > Arthropoda > Insecta > Zygentoma > Lepismatidae > Thermobia > Thermobia domestica. The sequence continues at coordinate 232,082,505 of NC_137454.1, read as the reverse complement.
AGCAGACATTCTGTTTTGCATGACAAGCCCTCCTTATCTGATCCTAAAAATGCTCCGGATAGGTATTTAACGAAATGGGGAAATGTCCTCTTTGTGAGGGTACAGCTAACTGCTTCAACTTCAAAATTATGCTTCATATATAGTGTTGCCGGCAAGACGAGAAATGCGGGTTTATCGTCTCGTAAATTTTGTAGAAGTATCGTCTCGTCTCACTTCTACGAGAATTATTTATTTCGTCTCGATTCTCGAAAGCTTTTCCCGTACACTGAGAAAAATGTAGGTGGCGTACTTAAAAAGGTAGGTTACATGCGTAATTCCTGTAGCTTTTAGATTTAACGTACAGCAGACGTATAACTGAAAACGCATAATACTTTCTGTATAAGTGTTCCATCTGTACGTACTTTCCGTATGAAACAATATAGGCGGTCAGGATTTCACATACAAATGGACGTGGGGGCACGATGGCTCAGTGGTAGAGCGTTCACCTCCGGTCCTTAGGGTCCATGGTTCGAACCCAGCTCGCGCCGTGTGGACTTTGTGGTTGACAAACACCGTATTCGTGGGTTTTCTCGGGGTTCTCCCGTTTCCTCCCACTTTCTTCATTCCACTATTTCATTCATTTTTCATCATCACCGTCTCCTTTAGCCTAACCGGCATAACCGTCGGACGTAAAACTTAAAGATTTCATTTCATTTTACAAATGGACGTATATAACATATAGCTGAAGAATATAACATAAGTATATGCGTGTGATATACAAAAGACTGTTAGATGTCAGACATCCTGCAACGCATGAAGTAATATCTAAGGGCAATGTGTATATAGCATATGGATAACGTATGCTCAATACCGATTTCTGTAGTAAGCAAGAGGATTCCGTATATTTATACAATATACCACTGTCCGGAGAACGGTTTTTTTCTCTGTATCATCTCAAAAATTTCCGAATTCTTTCGTGTCACAAAAGGCTTACGAAGAGTGTGATATAACAACATTCAAAGCATATGTATTATTGTAGTATATTGTGTAATGACTTGAATATCTTTAATCTTCATTAAAAATGTTCTTCGTTAGATTCATATAATCACTTCATCAATTCACAGTTTATACATTATGAATCATGTAAGAGCAGTGTTTGAAATCTGAGACTGGTGAATTAGTATTGGTCAGAAGAGTCGAGAAATTTCTCGTCAAGTCTCAAATTTGAAAATACACTTCTCGTATAAGTTTCGGGACGAGATTCGAGATTAGATGAGATATGTTTCGTCTCGTGGGCAACACTATTGTGGTTCTCAACCTTTTTTGGATGATAACACACTTTACTGAACGGTCAGGAACACCCGTTTGATCTTTTATTATAAATAATAATATCTATTATAATATGAACCAATTATATTTTATAACGACTCTATATGGCACTGGGCATTATTGCTACCACTGGAAGTGTTGACTGGTACAGTCTGTCTTGATTTTAACTAATTACAGTTTAACCTCGTTAATCGAATATTTGTTTGCTCGAGTTGTTCGGATTATCAAAAAGTTCGGATTACCAGGGAATGCTAAAAGAACCGCCCGAACCAAGCTTTAAAACCCATACATAAATTTACTGACAGTATGTACGTACGTAGAATAAATTGAAAAATTACACCATAAAGACCTACTTCGGAATGAAACTTTGTATGCTATTGTTCTTCAAATACTACAGTATAGTAACTTTATGTAAGAAGAAAAGTCATTTGAAAAGTCTTTAATCGTTTTCTGACCTGCTTTTTTGAAGGATTTACAAAACGCGTCATCACGCAGTTGACAAAGGGTTAGTGCATTGGAATATCGTTTTCATCTGCCTAAGCCAAACAGGTGTTGAAAACTTGCATCGCCTCTGCATATTTGACACTTTGAGTTGGTTCTTCTTGTTTTCTTCATTACCGTTCTCTGCTTTTTCTTGTACACGTTGAATAATTTCAGCATCAGATAAGTGTTCATTGTCTAACCCTGCTTCTTCTTCATTTAGCCATTTAGTAACATCTAGTTCCGAGATAAGGTAATCTGTCTGCTTATGAACAACCTGGAGAACATGAACAATGTTAGGCACAAAGGAACAACTGATGAATTTTCGTTTGGCGACCCTTGGGGAAGAGATCAAAGTTTAGTCCAAGAGCTTACAATGTTCCCTTGAGAAGTCTCATCCCAAGCTTTCACTATACGTTTCTCACTGCATCTTTAATTGCCAAACGTTTTACGACAGTTTCTAAAGATTCACCTGAAGATCTGAATCTAAAAATACAGGATGTATGTACAGACGACGACTGAAGGCTGTTCGGAGTAGCGCGGTGTTCGAAATACCGAGCGTGCGGATTAACGAGTTTTTATTGTATTATTAAATTCTTCATGATTTTTAAATTCTACAATTTCGCGACACACCTTAGGGGACTGCGTGACACACCAGTGTGTCTCGACACATCGATTGAAAACCACTGGACTAGAGGGCAGGTAGTATCTTCTAACACCGCTTTGTTTAAAGGGGGATAGAAACCCCGGGAGGTTATTCAACGTAAGTCTACAAAACTCATGAACTCAATAATTAAATTGTAAACCCGTATGAGCGCAAGTCCTAGTAGGGTTATTGGCCTCAAACTCAAGTGAGTGTGAGGGGCCGCGGTGGCTCAGTGGTAAAGCGTTCACCTCTGGTGTTTGGGGTCTCGGGTTCAAACCCTGCTCTCGCCAAGTGAACTTTGTAGTGGACAAACACCGTATGCGTGGGTTTTCTCGGGGTCTCCCACATTCTTCATTCCACCATTTCATTCATCTCTCATCATCACCGTCTCCTTTAGCCTAACCGGCATAACCGTGGGACGTAAAACTCAAAAATTTCATTTCATTTTCAAGTGAGTGTGAATCCCATCCAGGATAATTAGTCCGAACCCGATGAGAACCTGAGATAATGTGAGTCTATTGAGATTATTGAGCACGCATCTGATGAACCTACGCAATCTTCGATTACAAAATGGCCATCTAGTGCAGTTTTATCCAGGCATCTTAGGAGGGAAAATCCCCCCCCCCAAGTTGTAGAATTTCCCCTAAATATTTAAGAAGATATAGGTATATATATATATATCCGGTTTCAAATTTTACGTTCAATTTGTTTTTCCAGTTTGCGAGTTTTCAGTCGACGTCCTTTTTCGTATTCCCAAAAAAGCCAATTTTTTCATGATACCATTTTTATATTTCCCACTCCCCCTGTCGTTTCGAGAAAACGCTTGCAAAAATTCCCTGCAAAATTCGTTTTTATCTGAGAGGCTGAACACTAGGTAACATGTATCAGCAAGAAGCAATGACCCCCCCTTCAAAAAAAAAAAAAAAAAAAAAAAAAAAAAAAACAGTGTGTTTGGGTTTTACTGTGATGTATTTATACTTTTTGAGGTGTAATGCTTGGACTGTTATATTTCTTTTTAATAGAGTTAATTGAAGTATCCGAAATTTTCGAGTTTCAACAGCGTATGGAAGTTTCGACCAGTCACCGAAAAATCACACAAAGTTAAAAGCATTACAAGCTATCATGAATAATCCCAGTCTGGAGCTTATGAGGGTAGGAGACAGTCGTTGGACGTCTCACTTTCGAGCTCTCAATGCACTTGTTTGACAGCAATCATAGTAACTCTATAAGAAATAAACACAGATTGCGAAGATTTGTCATCAGAGGCAGGGAGATTGTTGCTAGTAGTCCAGAACAAAAAGCTAACGGTCTTATTGTTCGCTATGTTGGAAGTGTTGAAACCAATTAATTACTTGACCCTAATTTCTCAGTCCGAAAAACTTACTTTTAATGATTTACTGATGAAAGTGTTAGTAGCAACTTCTTATTTGAAGGATATTATGAGCGATTCATTGACTTATTTGGAAGCGTTTCATAAGTATCACAAGAAAGTGATGGAAGAAACTCTGTACGCATTTTTGTAGGCAGATTTTGAAGATTATGATAAGCTCCATGATGAAGTTGTGTGGCCATGTGATAGAGTTGCTAGAAAAGTTTGATAGAAGATTTGGGTATACCGTTGGCAAAATTTCTTTAACGTTTCAAGTGTTCAGCTGTGGTGACATTATGCCTATGGATAATGCAATACAAAAACTCAAAATCTTTATGTAATTTTTTTTCTTTGAATTTTGAATAGTGCATGAATATAAGTGTTTTCATTCAATTTTAAGAAGTATGGAGAGAAGAATATGCAGTTGTGTGATATCCCATGTAAACTTCTCATAGGATATCTCATGTAAACTTCAAGTGGATGATATTGGGGATGGTTTTCCTACACTACGACATCTAGCTGCCATTTAAGTGTGTGTCCTGTACGTACCTGCAAAGTTGAAAGATCGTTCTTAAGTATGGCGCGAATTTGTACTAAATTAAGACAACTTTCACCACAGCACCCTTTGAAATTATGATGGCACAACACCTGTGCCATGGCGTCGACCTTCGGAATTTTCTTTATAAGTCTCTAGTAAAGCCTTTTAGACCGGGTTTTTTGCATTCATACAAATTTGGAAACATCATAGAACATATTTTATGGGCATTTTGAAGCCTCGCATGCTCTGTCTGGGGGCTGTGACGTCACAAACATGGACGATGGGTTTTAAAAAGGGTATATTTCAGAAGTTTATTAAAAAAAATCCATGACACTTTGCTATTTACCCTAGAATCATAGTTTATACCTCGTTGGTTTTATTATAAGACAGGCTTTCGAAATGTACCACTCAAATTTCCCTATCGTGTACCAGAAGCGAAAAAATTGCGTCCAAAATGAAAAAAGGGGATCTTTTAAGAAAAAAATTCCCTTTTCCCCATTTTTATCTTTACAGGTACACGATAGCGAAATTTGAGTGGTACCATTTGAAAGACTGCCTTACGCTGAAGAAAATGAGGTATGACTCATGTTGCTAGAGTCAACAGACGTGTGTCAAAAAAATCTCGATTTCTTTATTTTTTCGTTTTTTACACATTTTTAGTCAATTACTTTAGTAAAGTATCTACATTATTATCACTATGTATTCTAAAGTCATGATACGTACCTCGATTTCTTTGGCGTGAACCAGTCTTTCAAACGGAACCACTCGCATGTCTGTAGCCTGTACCATAGTGGAGAAAATTTGCAAAAAGGGAAATTTTTGTCAAAAAATCCCTTTTCCCCGATTCATGCGAGTGTTACCGTTTAAAAGACTGGTATGGCCAAACAAAACGGTGTATCAATCATGTCTCTACGATAATTAGGGATGAGTCAGGAAATTTTTATATAAAAATGGGTTATCCATTGCTCACATAGGAGAAAGCTGATACTGTTTGCACATGGGGCAATATTTTTTTCCTCTCTTATTTTTCAAGTTATAACATTGAAACTTCGTACAGTTATTACAAATAAAATATAGTATGTTTGAGATTTTTTGGGCTCTGTGGGTTGACAGAGGGGCCCAAAATCGGGGAAAAGGGATTTTTTGACAAAATTTCCCTTTTTCGCGAATTTTCTCCGCTATAGTACATGCGAGTGGTACCGTTGAAAGACTGGTTCATGGCAAAGAAAACGAGGGACAATTCATGTTCCCATAATGAACAGTCTTGATGATGATGATAATAGTATAGAAATTCACTAAAAAGGTATTATCAAGGGAAAATACGTAAATCGGCTGTAGCATCAAAACTATTCATCCCAGGGCCACTTTTTGTATCTGATTCTCTTCACCATAAAGCAAAATTTTTTAGTAGCATTCGTATGATCGTATCCTATACCAAAGGGAGATATTCGCGATAAAAAAGGGATTTTAAAAAAGAAAATTCCTTTTCCCCACTTTGAGCGGAAATTTTCCGTATTTGGTACACTTTAGGGAAATTTTACGGACGCAGTTGGAAACACTGCTTTACTAGAAACAAAACGGGGTATGAACCATGATCCTACGATAAATAGTCTTAACGCAATAGATGATTGAGTGAAAGTCTACAAAATACCTCAAAAAAGCCATAATTTAAAAGGATTAAGCTCACTTGTGTTAATATCCGTGGAAGATCCTCGTGAACTGGAACTTTTCCATATAAGAAATATTATAAAAATCTGGTATAATGGATTCCCAAGAAGAATTGCACTGCCTTCTTTTATAACTTAAAATGTAAAATATGTTGGTTCATTAAAGATGTATTTTTAATATTTAGTTCATGAAAAGGTAAGAACCTTCTGGATTAGTCTTAATATTTTAATAATTGAATAAATATGAATCTTTATCTGATCAAAATATTATTAGCAATAATTTTTGTATATGAAGGAGCTTTATATTTTAATCAATTTGCAGCAGTGAAGAACAAAGATACACTTCAATTCTCTGAAAGTATATAGACGGTTTCTTTGCACATACTACATAATGCTATGGATTGCATAAGGTATAGAACTGGCAGAATCTTAAAAACCTTAGTGGATGGTAATCGGAACTGTCCGAACAATCATATGCTCTTACTAGTGACATTGTAACTTAACTTATGTTCAACGACGTTGCCATACCTTTGGTCCCCATTACACTGTGATTAATGGCTTACACATGTGGGTTCTTTCTATATAGAGAAGGAGGAAATAAACAAACACTGACCAACTTGCCTGCATATATAGATCATTCCTTCTCAATGGAAAAAGTAATATTCTGTTGAAAGCAGATTGAAAGTGTCAATTAACAAAGCAACATCAAGCACTCGGAGTTTCCAGCTTACTTTTTTCTTCGCCAAAACATTTGAGACATTCCATTCCTTATTCATGTGACGGAGATCAGCTTTTGCTCACCCCTTATTTTCGCTGCCGTCCAATTCGAATTTTGTTCCTCTCCAAAGGAAGAAGGAAGATTTTTCCACTCAAAGTGACAAATAACAAAACAACACAAACCATTCGGAGTTTCCACGCTACTTTTTTTTTTTCGCCGAAACCTTTCTCAAGTGACAGAGAGGAATACGCACTCCTATAGTCTAGAATTGTCAGCTAACTAGAATTTCTTGGCAACACCGGATTTCAGAGAAAATATCTCTTTCACTACCATGTACTAGGAGAAGGCTAATGGGTCAATTTTCCATACCTTCCCCCAAGGTTTTTAAGATGTTTCAAAAAGTCTACATGCCTACTTTCCACATTTTTAATGGGCTCGCCCTCTAGAACTTACGACTCTCCTCCGAAACCGAGGTGACTGGATAAAACACTGATCTAGTAGTCCAGTCTATCTTTGATTTAGGTCATATTTTTATGTGAAGTATTTGCAAAATCTAAGAGAAACATAATAGAAGAATTTATAGCAATATTTCCAAGTGAAACATTCAAAGAAAAGAAGAAAATAGCCAAAGGTATAGCCACGGAGGGTTGGGGGGTTCGTCTGTTGAATATTTAATAAACTTCTTTAATATTTACAGCCAATTAAAAATATTTATAAAAGAATATCAAAGAAAAACACCTTTTTAAAAATAAAATCAGGTCATCACGTTAAAATAACTACAGCTGAAATTGAAGTTTTTTTTTTTTTTTTTTTTTTTTTTTTTTTGAAAAGGAAGCATTTCTTTTCTTTTCTTTTCTTTCTTTCTTTCTTTCTTTTTCGAAATTGACCTTTAACGGTTTCTTAATCTTTGGGATGAAATATTCCAGAATTACTAATTTTTAGAGTAGAAGTAAATGAACAAGGTGGATATAGCCTATTTCGTTTTCTTAGCGGGGGCATCGTGGCTCTGTGGTAGAGCGTTCACCTCTGGTGCATGGGGTCCCGGGTTCAAACCCTGCTCCCGTCATGTGGTGCACAAACACCGTGTGCGTGGGTTTCCTCGGGGTTCTCCCGTTTCCTCCCACTTTCTTCATTCCACCGTTTCACTCAATTCTCATTATCACCGTTTCCTTTAGCCTAGCCGGCATAACGTGGGACGTAAAACTCAAAATTTCATTTCATTTCCCCCCTCCCCCGAAAGTACTTGCTGGCTACATTGCTGAAAATATCACAAACGGATGCAATTCCTTCAGAAACCGACCTCAAAATTCCGCACTGGGTAGAATGTAAGGTTGCCGACAATGTTTTCCGAGTTCAATTCTTAAACCCATTCATGCAGGCTATTATTAAAGAAAGCAGAACAAAACATCACGATATACATTATATTCAGTGATTACAGATAGATAGATGGGAACATTAAACAAGTGGGTACAACCATACAAATAAAAAAGAAATATAGACATAAACTTGTATTCATCTGACATGAGTTTGTCACTGTAATGGGACCAATTCCCTGAATTTTCTTTGTATTCTTTTAGCCGCTGAGGTCAGCAAGAATGTTCACGCGCACTTGTTAGAATTTTCAAGAACGAAACAACCGCCTTGTTCTGAGATTTTTTTTCGCCTATCTGGTTCAGAAATACAATAGCGAGAAATAAAGACGGTAGCCGTTCCTTGAGTATGACACCTGTCATTCCTTTATCCACACAAAGGGTAATTGATTTTTATCAAGGAAAAGAAACAATCTTTCCCGTGAAAAAATGTGAATGGGTCCATCTCCGCCCTCAATCTCAAGATGAATACAATGGAATAATGTGTGATTGACAGGTTCTGGAAACGTATCAACAATGTTTGTGTTTTTCCTTCACATCCGTAGATGATTATCTTTCAGACACAAGGTCTCCATGAAGGAAAAGGGTCAGTCCATCTTGTTCAACAAGTTCGGTATACTAATCTCAATAGGCGCTGCCTCGTGGCTAAAAAGGTTACCGTTCTTGTCTTGGTTGTGGAAGGTTCCGGCTTCGATTGCCGCTAACAGCACATAAAGGTTCGGATCTCACGCAAAGTTGTAAATCCGTATTCCATATACACTTTGTACTGAAAAGAACGTAAAATTGGAAATAATAAATAGATAGTAACTTGAACGAATTCAAAATTTAAACTTTACTACAATCTATATCATCATCATCATCGGTATTTTGCTATTATTGCTTCACGGTCTCTGTCACTTAGATGCTCCACGATCTTCAGTTAATTTCGTCTTCACGCATGATGTTTCTATTTTGATACCATTCATCAATTATAGCCTCCTTCATCCCCTCCCTCTCTTTCCAGCCACCATACCCTCTAGCACGTCCTTCATGATACAGTTCCTTCTTGGCTAATTTCTCAAGCAGTTTTTCTTCCTCTTTTCAATAATACCTAAAATTGTTCTTTTCTCCCCAACAGTTCTAACACCCTCTTATTCGTTTTCTGCAAACCCAGCTAATTCTCTCCATTCTCCTCCAAGCTTACATTTTTCAAAAAAAGCTTCCAGTCGTTTTTTAAAATCACTTTTGCGTTATGTGCATGTTTGTACCCCATAAAGTATAATATTCCACATGAAGCATTTTATGTGTCTTTTTCTCAATTCTTTGTTCAAGGTCCCAAAAAACAGACTTTTCTTCCTCCTAAATACTGAGTACATTACAATTTGTAGAAAATTTAAAAAGTGTTAATAATAAAAGAAAATGAAAATTTTAAAAAAATGAATGGATTACCAAAAAATCGCATCACATATTCACTGACACACTGTTTCCTAGGTTCGAAGCCTGGGCGAGGCAAAGCCTAATGTCCAGCGCGATCTAAACCGTAAAGAGAAACAAAATAATAATCGAGATAAAATCTGAAAAAGACTTCGCTCAGCACCATATGGAACTACTGACACTAAACGTGAACACTTCTAGAATTCGTTGAATATCTATCTTCTATAAACAACATTTACATAACATCATAATAAGCACGATTACAGTAAAGCCAGTGAATATATTGAGTGACGCAAAATCAAATAGTGTATTTGAAGGCAAACCGATCTTGGACAGGATCGTTTAGCATGTTTTGAATTATCGTTGTTGTTGTAACGTAAACAACGCAATTGTTTCTCTAGTGTCTGATACTAGAAAAAGTTACTTGGGGCAAATCTGAAGCACAGGGGGTGGGAAAAATCTGGAATCCTCAGTGTTGAATGGCAGCTTTGGAAACACCGGGTCTGTGCACAAGAGCATTGTCGTATGATACTCTGTGACATCACTGGATATCAATGTTCTGCACTTCACTAAAACCGAACGATAAATAGGAGCACCTGCTAATTTTGTTTTCATGCCAAGGTAGGATTATGCAATTTTTTGACCGAGTTTCGTTATCTCATGATTGTTGCGCCACCTTTAGGCTTAGAATATAATAAACACTCCTCGTAGTAAATTGTATCACTTGATATATATCTGTTCGTAAATTTCTGTTGAATGTGTTATGTTCTGTATGAATGCAAATATTGGTGAATTGTAGGAAATGTGTGGTTTCACGTGCGATTCCCAGTTAAGAATAGAATTTTCGGTGTAAATCTAACATCGTGAGGTAGAAGGGAGAGATAAGAAGAGAGTTACTGAATACTGGCGTAGAAATAATAGTAATAAAGTGAATGAAATTTTTAGTTATAACTCCCTCGATTATGCTTTTTAGGCTAAAGGAGAAGATGATTAATGAAAGTGAATGTTTATGAAATAATTGGTGGAAGGAGCATGTGTGAGGGAACGGGAGAACCCCTAGAAAAGCCAAGAATACGATCTTATTTACCATAGCTTTTGTGGCCGGAAATCGGACTCCTCGTACCAGAGATGAGCGCTGTTGCATTGAACCACCCTATTCCGCCTCCAAAATAATAATACGCGTAATAATAACAGCAGCAAATAGGAGGAGACTATCTTGTGAACAGTCTATTACAAGCTATCTGATTGGCCATGCTCCATTGTGTTCTTTCGGTGTTGTAAACTCGGATTCGATTTCCGGTTCGGATCCTATATTAAACTGTAGATCTATGTTTTATACAGCTTTGATGCTGGAAAGGGCCCCAAAGTCAAAACGAATCAATAAACCAATTCACTGTATTCTGTACTGCCAGCTAGCTTACTCGGTACTTTTTAACTTAAACTTTCTTGACCACTCCTAATTATACCGGATGTAAATCTACATACGGTCATATACGTAGTATAGGTATATGAAAGTGCAATTTAGGAAAAATTGCAATTTTATAACTGCATACATAATAATGAACTCATTAGCCATGCATTAGAAGTCTTGATCATCTGAGAAACCGTTATTCTTTGCTCTCAGAAGATAAAATAATAATAAACTAGCACTACTGCTTAAACAAGTATGAATATAAGCGCTCATGAATAATAATTATTTATGCACATTATCTTGTTCTTTTTGAAGATATTATTTTCCTCCTTCTAGGCGTAAGAGAAACATAATCTTCTCTTTCATTTGTGATTTTTTTGTACTGTGTTCGTCATGAGTAACGACCAGCAGTTAAGGCAGCATACCATAAACGCCACATTTTGTCGTTTTCATAAGAAATCGTGAATAACCATAATTTACTGTGCTCATTGGCCATATTCGCCATTTTCTGGTTGTTTCTGAAGTTCTGTTCACTTTTCTACCGAAATCACCAGCAACAGTGCTTGCTGCTACCATGTATTACAGTTCACCTATGAGATATGGAGTTTAATGCTTGGAACCAAATACACGGAAAGCACAGTTGATATTGCTATGAGTTTCAAGGATATAACGTGGTGATTGAAATATGGTTCTATCAAATCGATATATATTGAAGAAGTCTGGCGTCAAAAACATATCTTAACGGACAAACTACATAACGTGTGTGTAGTGCTGTAGTCCTAAAATTTTCAGAGGGAATACGCTGTTTTGTGATCATCTATGATTGTCATAAAGGATATAGAAGTCATTTTAAATGAACAATGCACAACGCATGAATTAATTAATTGAATTTAAATATAAAAGATATATTACTATTATGCAATCTAAAAGCATTTCATGTTATTTTCTTAGTAACATTCCTTATTTAAATCACATCATTAATGACATAAATGGGTGTAGGTATGGAAAAGGAACCAATTCACTCCGAGAAGGAACAGAGAAAATCGCGCCCGACGTGCCAGAAGTAAGAAAATTGTGTCCAAATGTAACTCAATGAAATCGTTGATATATGATTTTTTTTTTCAATTAATAAGTTCTGTATTGTTCAAAGTTATGTATTAGCATTAGCATAATATTGAAAATATTCGTACCTTAGTTTAAAGATAGTATATCGAACAAGTTTGGTTCTCCTCAGCAGAGAACAAGCGAAATATCAGAACCATCGACCTTCAAAACGCTAGGATATCGTCTTAGAACAAAAATACGCCACTTTGGACCGATTTATCCCCATAGCCTAAAACTAACAATTTTGTGTTTTGGTCATGGAATTTTGGTTTTGTCACTTTATCATTGGAATAATGGGCTAATTAAATAAATATAGATGAAACAATACTAGAAAGTACTATACGCTTTGAAGCAGAAGGTACACTCCAATAACTAAGATTAAGCAGAAGGTATACGGCGTATACCCTCGATTGTGTGTGGAAACAAAGTCAATGCTTATGAGATCGTGCAATCAGAAGTGAACTATGCGTTGTATGGCATGACTGCTTCATTAAGTGCCAAAGTATGATTTATCTAACACGAAATGACTTTCTTCTTGAGGGACTGAAATAAAGAGGCACTGGGCTAACTAGAAACTAACTATAACGGCGATGGGACATGCAATGCACTGACCACACATCACCCAACATGAAATCACTGGCTGGGTTGGCTTAATCCCTTAGGAGCTGTAGGGCAGAGAGTTTTGTTATACTTTATATCACGCGATAAGTAGAATAGTGCGGCAGGGATAAGAAAAGTAATACAGAGCTCTTGGTGATTACGTATGCTTGTGTTCTTTTCCCACCCATCCATCTCTATCGTTCATCACACACACACAAATAGAAAAAGACAAAATGTCGATATGATAGGATGAATCACCCCTTATTCATTGAGCTGCAGGACACACATTTCCGGCTCAAAACAAATCGTAGAGGGGTCAGCGGAAGACCAACAGTGGTGACAGGGATGATGACAGAGGGTGGCTGCTTCTGCTCACCAAGCGCTCATTAATTCTGCCCAAATGTATGATTCGTCGCCAACTCAGATATCAAACTAATATAAATATTGTTAATGATTTTATTATTGTATCCGTAGATTCTTGATTATGGCAAGAATATTACGGAAAGTGGATTGTTCTATTTACATACTGCATATTACAAATATTACTCTAAATGCAGACCTATATATTTTCCCATTCTAGAATTATTTTGGAAAGTTTGAATTTTACCATCCTATTTTCTTCATGTAAGATAAGGATGAGAGAATAATGAAATAGTTAGCATTATGTTTTCTGTATGCATATCTCGGGTTTGGTCCCAGGAGACTCGGGTTCGATTCCCGGCGGGAGCTCATGTGGTTCGGATTCCACGTTAATCAGTAGGTTCCGTCTCATATAGCCTAGCTGCAGAAAGAGACGTTAAGCTGAAAATAAGCCCAACTCAAGAAACATGTTGCAATTTGTATTGTTCAAAATTCAACAATGAGTAACACGAGGAACCTGCTTGATATTGAAATAGACAATAGTCAATTTCCTCTTGATAATTACCTCTTGATAATTATTGTAAAGTTGTTATTAATAATATAATATTCCTCATGCTACATAAAATCGTAATTTAAAGAAAGACGGAATCCTCATGCTACTAGTGTTGCCACGAGACGAGACATTTCTCGTGTCCCGTCTCGTCTCGTCTCGTAAACGAGACGAGACAGAGCCCTTTTAAACGAGACACGAGACGAGACAGACTACTTGTACCGTCTCGAAAACGAGACGAGACGGGACGCCTCGTGAAATGTCTCGTCTCGTCTCGTGTCTCGAAAATCAAAATGCTGGCGGAAATGGCCAAGATTGAAATTGCCAGTGCACATATAGATTGCAAAAGGAAAATTCCTTTTGTGAGAAAATATGTCGAAAAGCCTTCATAGAAAAGTGTTCTCTGTCTATTGAATGAAACAATTGTGATACGTGAGCTTCCAGGAATATCATCCTTAATGTCTTGTCCCCAATTCCCCTTGCTGTAAACTGAGGAATTTGTCATTTCTTTTTCATTTCTGGCTGGAATGATGACAAACAAAATCAAAGACAGGGAAGATTTTTACAATGTCAAGAAACCGAACTACCACCACCATCTATTCAATTTGAAAACTGGGTAAGGTCTACACTCATTACAGGCCGTAGTTGAAAGTTCTGGCTGAGATGGCGGAAGAGAACAGAACAGACTACACTTGTCTTTATTCTCTGGTGGCGGTATTCTTTTTGCTATATGAACCGAAAACGGCGATTGAAGTATGTCATCTTGCAACTAAAATTTTGTCTTCTCTCTCTCTCTCTCACTCACTCACACACACACATACACATAAAAACACACTTTTACCATTTTACCAATCGCTCGCTTATTATACAGCAGTCATGTTGTAAAATTCACCTCTTCGTTTGGAAGGCGGGCAAAGGACAAAGAAAGCAAAGATATTATCGACGAACCCTTCAAATTGTTTGCTTTCAGCAAATTTATGATACTAGTAATGACACTTTAGGTGAAGAGGTTTTACAGGGAGACCTTCGTTTTGTTACGCGGAAATGTTTGATCTGACCAGAGTGCGAAACTGCCCTCTGCTTGGATGTTGAGAGGAGGGGAATACTTCCCTTTCCTAGTGAATAATATTCATTAGGACCTGAATTATCTTCAGAAATGATTTCTTGTAGAGTGTAAAGAACATTTGCAATAATATCATGGAACTCCGTTGAAAGCAGAAAATATCACGAGAACGATCAAAATTCGATCATTGAAGAACATAATTAACAGAAAAGAAATAGGATACCCACACCATATTTTTAAACCTGCTATAAAATGTATATCCTATATTTTTACTAATTCCTTACTCCCATGAAAGTATCCTGGGGAGGATATTCTCTCCAATTTTCTCAGACTGAAATCCTTTTATCCCGTACTATCCCCCCCTGACACAATACGAAAAAAGGGGCCGCGGTGGCTCAGTGGTAGAGCGTTCACCTTCGGTGATTGGGGTCCCTGGTTCGATCCCAGCCCGCGGCGTGTGGACTTTGTGGTGGACAAACACCGTGCTCGTGTGTTTTCTCGGGGTTCTCCCGTTTCCTCCCACTTTCTTTATTCCACCATTTCACTCATTTCTCATTATCACCGTCTCCTTTAGCCTCACCGGCATAACCGTGGGACGTTAAACTTAAAGATTTCATTTCATTTCATTTATAATACGAAAAAACAAATGCTGTTAAAATCCATACATATGACCCTTCCGGGACTCAACCCGGGGCCTTCAAGCCGATGGTCTATCGCCGCAGACGGCTCGGCTTGGTATGAAGATGTACGTTGTATGATTGCGAATAGATCACGACAATATAAGACACTTTAATCCAAAATGGCCACCCAAAAATCAACTTTTTTTTAGACCACTAGCTAATCTGGGTGTACTGTCATGAGTTTGTTACATAAACGGGACAACCCCACATAGTAGCACACACCCCGCGGTTATGGGAACAGATTTGAACCATGGAAGCAGAGGTTCATTGAACCATGGAGGTGAAGACTGGCCCAAAGCATTCGTCCGATGTGTCGTTCAGCTCCGATTACTATGGCACTTTAAATAGAGCTTACTGTGCAGTAACATATAAAATTTCAATCAAATACTTTCCATTACTCAATAAACTTATTTGGTTCCGAGCTATTAAAATAATAATAATAATAATTGCAACAAATCTAAACATGCTAAAATGGAAAGTAGTTTTTGGATTGGTATGGGTTAACACTGTGAAACCTAAAGGCTGGAATATATGAAATCAAAGTGTACACATATATCTATCTCTCTATTTATCTATATATCTTTCCATCTCTCTCTCTCTCTCTCTCTCTCTCTCTCTCTCTATATATATATATATATATATATATATATATATATATATATATATATATATATATATATATATATACAGACACTATAAAGCAAGTGGGCTGATGTATACTATAGTGTCGGGGATGGTGACACCTTTACATCGAACTTTCCTTGTCGTGTAAACATTATTTGACATTAGTGTCTTTATCTTCGACGTACCTATGAGCAATTTACTGTATATTCGTGTATTGAAACTGGTGAAACAAATTTCAATGTTTCAGAATGTAAAAAAAGAGAAGCCAGGGTCGAGAAACCTCAGACAACTAACAGCAGAGATATATTATCTTGTAGACTATTTGTCCTTGCCTTGTGAGCTTATTTGAATTTATTTTTAAGACCTTTAGGCAACTTTGGCCGAATGGATGATGATGGGAAAATTAGTCGAATGAAGAAAGTGGTAGGATACTAGACAACTTCGAGAAAACACACACATTCGAAAAATGAAATGAAATCTTCTTCGAGTTTTACGTCCCACGTTTATGCCGGTTAGGCTAAAGGAGACAGTGATGATGAGTAATGAATGAAATGGTGGAATGAAGAAAGTGGAAGGAAACGGGAGAACCCTGAGAAAACCCACGCATACGCTGTTTGTCCACCACAAAGTTCACTTGGCGGGGGCTGGGATCAAACCCGAGACTCCAAGCACCAGAGGTGAACGTTCTACCACTGAGCCACCGCGGTCCTCACATACATTCAATGTTTGTCTACCACAAAGCTCACGTGGCATTAACCGAGATCGAAAAAATGAAATGAAACGAAATCTTTAAGTTTTACGTCCCACGGTTATGCCGGTTAGGCTAAAGGAGACGGTGATGATGAGAGATGAATGAAATGGTGGAATGAAGAAAGTGGGATTAAACGGGAAAACCCCGAGAAAACCCACGAGCGCGGTGTTTGTCCACCACAAAGTTCACTTGGCGGGGGCTGGGATCGAATCCGGGACCCCAAGCACCAGAGGTGAACGCTCTACCACTGAGCCACCGCGTCCCCTAACTGAGATCGAACCGAGTACCTCATACAGCAGAGATGAAGGCTTCACGGTGTAGCAACCGTGACATTTCTTGTCTTGTGTGTTCTGAGTAATACTTGTAACTTAGTTGTATCTTGATTAGCATTGTGCAGCCTGCTACATTTTACTTTCGTTTCCATGGTATGCTGCTATATTTTTTACGAGACAAGACGAGACAAAACGAGACAAACGAGACGAGACGAGACGGGACAGAACCTCTCGAGACGAGACACGAGACGGGACGAGCACATTTTTTCGAGACGAGATACGAGACGAGACATATTTTGCACGAGACGGGACGAGACAGCCTGAAGTCTCGTCTCGTCTCGTCTCGTGGCAACACTACATGCTACATAAAATCGTAATTTAAAGAAAGACGGAATGCAACACTTTTGCCAGTGATTCGTTTTAAGTTCACGATAGGTAATCGACAAGTTATAAGTAGTTAAGGTCAGTATCATTGATCGCTACCAAGTTCTATAGTTTTCGTTGTTTGTAAGCATGGCATTTCTCTGTCTCCGTTGCTCGTCAAGGAATGATTTATTGTCACAATGGCAAAAAGAAACATGTAATGACAAAAAAATAATAAATAAATAAATAAATAAAATAAAAAATAAAAATAAAAACAGCCCCTGAACGAGAAAATATTTTAATTAACAATTTACAAGAAGACCGCACATACTCGTAATCTTTTAACTGAACATTGATTTATAAGTAATATAGAAAACTAAATAATAATAATAATAATAATAATAATAATAATAATAATAATAATAATAATTATTATTATTATTATTATTATTATTATTATTATTATTATTATTATTATTATTATTATTATTATTATTATTATTATTATTATTATAAATAACTAGCAGATTGGATCTATTGCTTTTCTAATTTAACTAATAGATTGTATCTATTGCTATTTTTTAAAAGTTTTCTTCTAACTTTGGCACCCTCCTCCCCCCGACCATTACTCACATATTACTTGTAAATCAATGTAATAGATTTAGTAATAGAAAAATAAGCAAAGCTTCTGTTGAGGAAATAATGACGAGAATTTCTATTGATAAGGTACCACATGTTAGGGATAAGGCCAGAGAAAGTGAAAGTAATAAATTAATTTAATACGGGCAATTTAAAATTAAACGACAAGAATTGCAAAGTAAGGAAGATTCATTGTTAATATGTAGAACAAATTATTATTATTTAATCGTAATGGAAACGTTTGACAAATACCAGCTGTTGATATATCTCTCTTAGCACTAACCTTCGAACTTTTCGTTTATCAGCCTTGACCTGACACCTCAGCCACACAGACAACACGGATTTGGTAACTAGAGTATGTTACAACATGTCAAGTTAAAACATTTCCATTTCAATTTTTTAAAATTCTTTTTTTGTTCGATTGTTTATCATTTATTTAAGGAAGTTTCAGATATTGCCATGAGAACATTACTTACTGAAAACGTTATCACTATCGAGTCAAGTGAAAAAGAAAATTCGAACTTAACGGTACCAGTACCGCATTCGCCTAATAGAACAAAACAAATCTCTGGAAAAGATTCAGCCAGGATGACCGACCGCGGGATTCGAATCGGCCAACTCCAGATCGGAAAGCAAAAACAGTGTTCTTTTACGCCCGTTCGGCAAATACTAACAGTATTTTATCAAACAACACTGATTTCTATGTTATTCCTTTTCTGCCTTCTGAACATTAAATTCATTGTAAAGTGTGCGAACAGTAAAATTTTCAGGATGAAGATGATTCTTTATTATTTAGGGCACGCACATTTTTGATATTGAAAGAAACACATTTTAGAAACAAGAAAAATGTAGTCACTATAAATTTGATAGCCGATCCAATCTAATTTTTTCACATTGAATTCCGTTGAATTTGCTATAAAGTGATCGCAAGAAGTCGTGAATCTTGACATAGATTTACAAAGTTTACCACTCAGTAGCACGCAAGGGTGTGTTTCGGTCGTCAACCTTCCAATGAAATTTTGCCAGTGTCATCTCTCGCGCTTTGCGGATAACATCTTCTGAGAGTGCAGTGTTATCGGATTCCCACTTCTTCCCACTGCCAATGCAATCCGAATTCTTCCGATGCATCACACGTGAAGGAAAGCAGTTTTATGATTCGTGTAGAGCCCGGGCTTCACGATTCGTCTCGGTCACTATAGTATATGGAGAATATGCAAATATGTAACGAAAAATTGCTTCCTTCCTTCATTTTTTATATCACATCTGTTCAACCGATCATAAATGATCATCAAGAATGACTTTAATGACTAAACACCGATTTCAAAATGAGGAGTTGTGTCTTGTTAGAAAAATGATTAGGTAACTAGCAACTGGAAGACCAAAACAGTAGGACGAAGATTACTGTTAAATTCCAGGTCCAATTCTTGGGCCGAGATTTAGAGACCCAAGGCCCCTAGGTGATCATCAAAGTCAGGAGCCTTCTTACAACTAAGCAGAAAAACAAACTTTACTTTTATTAACTATTTAACGTATTTTGACTGTTGGAAATACATAAGCAGGCTTAGAAATGAAATAGATAATTATCAACTACTGTGTATTTTACTTATAAAGATATTATAATTTTAACATCTGTATTACAATTTACAATATTACGGTGCCACGCTAATTATTTTCTATTTTGTTCAGAAAATTTCTGTGTTCTATGTCCATTTCGTCCTCAAGCCGGGACCCTCTCCTAAGTTGGAGTTCCTAGGCAACTCCTAGTTTACCTATAAGTTAGCCGTTGCCAGTCCTATTTTCTCGCTTTGAATTTTAAACAATATAAGTGGATCACTATGTAAATTCGAATCTCGCACATGGAATATAATGGCAAATTAATCTTTATGCGTAATATTTAGGATTGCCCATTCCCCACTAATGATCCATGATGCGTATTCTTAAATTCTTCTTAATTCCCTCATGGCTATATGGTTAATATAATAGAACGGGGTTCGATTCACAAAGGGAGTTAATGTGGTTTGGATCCCAAGTAACTATGTAGATCCATGTCTCATGTTGCGAACAAGACGTGAAAAAGATGGTTCACGTGAACAAGACGTTAAAGCAAGCAATCAACACAAATTAAACATCCTCCCCAACCTACCTAATAAAAACAATAACTTATTTTAATTTACTCAACGTTTTTGATCTACACTAATTCATTCACACCTGGAACACGGCTATGATTAGAACATTTCTGTTGTATCTTGGATACATACTTCCTAGTACACTTTCTTTAAAGTTTGGTTTCTTTAAAAAATACTCTAATTTTCTAGCTAATTTTTTGAACCCCTCTCTTAAAAATTTAATGCTATAATTTCCGTAATCTGATGACCCATATTTGCGGTCATCTCTGGCATATTCTGGCACATCAGTGATTATACAATTCCTAGGTACTCAGGAGTCCTCACAGGTGGATCAGAGGGCGTAAGTTGGGCTAATGGAAGCTTTACGAGGGGCGTAAGTTTTCATTTGAAATGGCAGAATCCAACTTTAATTATACCAAAACTATGCTTCTCAACCAACTTAAAAAAAAGAGAGAGTGAGAGAGGAGTTTCCGAGCAATAATGTTCCGAAAGACAATAATGTTAAGCACCATTTCCGGTGAAATTGAGTTATTCGGTGGAATAGGTTGGGATCGTACCACAGAACAGTATGTATGTAGTTTAATTTCGGATATGTATCTGCAAATGACAGGGGAAATTCATTAGACTTGTGTCATTGCATAGCATGGAAATGTTGTACTTTCTTTATCAGTTTACTCGAAAGTTAGAAAATGTGACATACCACTATGTTCACCCGAGCCGCTCATATATATACTATATTTATATGGTTCTCCTTTTGGAACAGATCTCTAAATCAAATTGTACGCCAATGAATAAGATGAAAATGATTCACTTGGTGTTTAAAAGCATGTTCAACCGAGTGATATCATCCCGTTGGAAAAATTCTATTTTGGGGATTTTTTAAAAAACAATTTCAAGATAGGGATAAAGGGAATTTTCGTAGAAATTGGTAGCATATATTGTCATTGTGTTTCTCCGAGCCGCTTAAGGGCGGCGCGAAGCCGACTGAGACATTTCAAAGTTGAATATTGCTCAGGCGCAGTAGCATGAAGTAGGTTACGGGAGTGTTAGATTGGAAGAGAATATGATGTCATTTTATAGCAATACCATAACAGTTATCATGGACATCATTGGAGTGTTGAACAATGTGTTTTCTTGTGTTCGTACTTACCACGAAACGAAGTCAGTCATTAAACTGGAGCGATTTTTCAGACATTTCATTGTTATCTGACATTACGCTAGAGGTTCATTGTAACTGTTGCAGTGTGCTTATGAAATGGCATTCTATCCAGTTTCCATTTTCCATCCCTCAGCCACAATTCACCCCAAGTTTTCACCTCCGTAATATTGAACATTGAAATGTATCAGTCACCTCTGTGCCACCTTGCCATATATGGCCACATATGTTTCAAGGTTGATCCACTTTGTAGTAAGTTAGTGTCCGTTAGTTTAGGTATCTGACTACCCTACTGCGGTAACGAAAAATTAGAAATATTAAATAAACTTAAATAAAAATAACCGACTTTAGAAAGGCAACAAATTACAGAAAATAAATACTATATACATACTAAGACTATATATTAACCGACTATTAACCGACTTCAACAGAAGCTATTAAAAGTAGAAAATAATCATTACTATTATCTATACACATTTTTGAACTCCGTGTTTAAGCAAAATAATTAAGGACTCATAAAATTCAAATCAATTTAAAATGAGATTAATCTGTTTGGTTTGGCAAAGACTTCAATTTTTTAAATAGATAATAGTAATGATTTTTTTTTTTGCTTTTAAGTGCTTTTATTATTGTCTACTTGTTAGCGATGTTGTTTAACTCAGTTAATATATATATATATATATGCTAAATTGAATACGATTTAGTTTACAAAATAAGTTATTTTTGTTTCTTAGAAGTAATTATTACGGTCTGCTGTGTTACTGTCTTTTCTGATTGGGAGACGAGAATGGTAAATTTGAGGGATTGTGACCAAGCACTTGCGAGAGGTGGACACTGCTGTTGTATGTCAAAATACCTAATTCACACAATAATGTCTTCTCTATGACATTTACATTCCGAGAATGCAATAGTAATAATAAAGTTGAATGTTTGTAATGAACCGGAGGCTTTGCTCTCTATAATTAGTTTTAACAAGTTTCGATTTCCCTAAGCGTTCCTGAGAAGTGTGACTATTCTTAGTATTTGTCAATTACTATTATTTACCTTCTGCCCACAACAACTACGGAAACAAAAGACTGGCTAAAAAAAAAAAACAAAAAAAAACGGCTACTTTTATAAATTGAACGGAACACTGGAAAACTGAGAGAAGGAGAAAAAAAAAAAAAAAGAAAAGCAAATTTAAAAGAGACGCTGCAGAAACCATTTACCACAACTAATAATTAAAATGAATGAAAGGAAGAACAGAATGTTTAAATGTTGCGAACTGTTTCCGAAGTATGTACACACTTAAGGTATATATGTAACTCTGTCATATGAAAAACTAAATGTCAACGTTTCGACAAGACCAGGTGATATAACAAAGTAAGGACATTGTTGAGAATTCACTAAAATTTGATGATTACATGAAATTTTGTAGAATATATATAAAAAATTAAATCTTTGAGTTTTATGTCCCACGGTTATCCCGCCTAGGCTAAAGGAGACGGTGATGAAGAGAAATGAGTGAAATTAAGAAAGTGGGAGGAAACAGGAGAACCCACGCACACGGTGTTTGTCCACCACAAAGTTCATTTGACGGGGGCTGGGATCGAACCTGGGACTCCAAGCACCAGAGGTGAACGCTTCACCACTGAGCCACCGCGGCCCCCTCGTTGAATATATGAAGTAGACTGTGACTTCGTTTATTAATTTATTTTTAGAGAATAAAAATACATGAAAATCGTACAATATGATTAGAACTTAATGAAAACAATGTTCAAAGATGATGAGACATGGCCTATGCAAAGTGATATTTGTAGATCCTATTGAGATGAACACAAAAGTTCATGCGTAGTTTTCGAGAAAATAGAGGGAAAAAATTCATAATATTTTCTATCGTACAAGCTTTGCTTTTAGCAGACTCAAATCTGAATCAAACTATTCGTCCAGCAAAATAATACGTTTGTTATAAAAAAAAATTAACGTAAAACATAAATATAACACACACACACACACACACACACATATATATATATATATATATATATATATATATATATATATATATATATAATAGTAGTAACTTAGTAGTAATAGTAGTAGTAGAGGTAAAAATACTTTCAACCAACATCAGAAAATAAATCCATTACATGAAGTAGCTAATCCTTAATAGATTATGATTTTCATCTCTTCCGTTTCTATTCTTATTTTCAATCTCGATAAGCTAATCTTGTTAAAATAAATGCAAGCACTGCGTAAAGCCCTTTTTGTTTGTTTGTTTGTAATAGTTGCAGTAAGAAAACACGTGGTTTTCGTTACAAATAAAATACATGTATTGTTGTTTACAGATATAGAATACGTATAGGACATTACAATATAGTCAGTTATTTTAAGACCTTAACTCAATAGGCTGCGTAAACATTTCAATACGGACTACGCTGGTCTAATAGTTAGAGCTCGTACATTTGGTACGCATGATTTCGAGTTCGATTCCCAGTGGGGAAAACTGAAATTTGAAAGCATTAGAATGGTTAGGATTCCACATTTAAAGTGAAGGTCTACATCTCACACAGCCTCGGAGCTGAAAAAAACCCACTAAACTTCAACAAATAAACAAACAAACAGACAAACTTTAACATGGAATTACCACGTCCAAAAAGTTGAGAACTCTTATGTAATAAAATTCCTTACTATAACATACAAATATACAATGATAGGGCCTACATTAAATACATACTTGTATCTATATATGTAAATACGCAAAAAAAAAAAAAAAAAAAAAAAAACTACTTGCTTTCAGAATTTCCGCATTGTTTTCATACCCTTGTACAGTTGAAACTATTATAGAAAATGAAATGAAATCTTTAGTTTAACGTCCCATAATTATTAGAGATGGCCACAAAGTTCCAGTTCCGGCGGAACCGGTTCCACGAGGAACCGGTTCTCGGAGATCCGGTTTTCAGAACCGGTTCCAGATATGGATCCGAAAACCCGGTTCCAGAACCGGATCTTAGGAACCGGTTCCAGACCTGGATCCGAAAGCCCCCAAAGATTCGTAAAGGAGGCACAAAGTTCACCTTCAAAACACTGCAAAAAGGACCATGCGCTTGTGCCCTCCCCGCCCAAAACCGCTTGTGTTCCTAGAAAAAAAAATTGCTCCACCAGTGGGTGTTTAGCCAAATGAGTTGGCCAGTTTGCCTGTTTAACCAATGAGTTTGCCAGTTACCCAGTTTATTTAGCCAAATGAGACAAGCGGCCGCCGCCTGGGCACCTGCCTGTCACTTCCACCATTTCATCTAGCACACTGTTCACAGCCTGCCAGGAGCTCGGGTTTAGCGTAGGGATGGTCACAAAATTTTGGTTCGAGCAGAACCGGTTCCAAATCTGGATCCGAAGAACCGGTTCCAAACCTGGATCCGAAGAACCGGTTCCAGACATGTATCCGAAAAACCGGTTCCGGAACCGGATCCGTTCAGACCCGAAAACCGGTTTCACCAGGAACCGGCTCTGGCCATCCCTAATAATTATGCCCCTTAGGCTAAGGGAGACAGATAATTAAGACAAATGAATGACGAGGGAAGAATTGAGGAAAACATAATACCCTGAGAAAACCCACGGACACGATGTTGTCCATCACAAACCTACTTGGGGGGGATCGAAACTGGGATCCCACGCACCAGAGATAGGCTCTCTACCACTGAGCCCGCGTGCCCCCGAAACTATTGTAGAATTCACGTAGAAAGAGGATTTATATTTTATTACTGCAGCCATGTATTTTTAAGAAAAAGGTTTTGGAGTGCCAAGAGAAGTGAGGGGGAGGGGGCAGTAGTCCACAGCTATTGAGGATCTCTTTCTACCTTCTAGGACGCTATATTCTACAAATTTAATTTTAAATAAGCTTTATCATTATTTTATGACCAAAATGTAAAATGATTTGACATGCACTAGAATGACTCATAAATTCCAAGTTAGACTATATTAATAGATAAATTTACATAACAAAACTTTATATTGAATGTATGCGAAACCTACAAACGAGTTGCATTATTTAAAGTCTGTATGTTATGTCACTGCCTATATGTATATATATATACCATACATAGTGTGTAGAATTCATGTTTTGGTTTGTCTATATTTTTAACATAACATTTAACTGCTATGCGATATGTTATCTAACACATGGGTCATCATCACATGCTCTTTTGCACTACCTTCGTTTTCTTTTTCTCTTTTATTTCTCTTTGTCTTTCATTTCATGAATTGTAAGCGTCAAATCGTTAATGAATTTGTCAGCATTAATCATCAATATCCGGTCTTTATTGATAAATTTACAAATGACCCTTATAAAACAAAACGAATTTTTACATATGTGCTATCATCTCCTGCTGTTTTATCCTTTTGACTTTTTGATAACTTTTAAATCAATCAACTTTATCTTCAAATAGAAAAAAAATAAAAAAGGAAATTAAATTCTATTATCAGAGAAATACTCTATATTTGTAACATTTTATTTTCTATCTTCTCACTTTTTCTCTCAAAACAATTTTTTCCCTCTCTCTTTCTCTGAAGGAGAAATCATTGACTACTATTTATCATTGAAGAACTACGTCACTAATATATGAATTAACACAACAAACAGAAAAGAGTCACGGTCTCTGATTACGGATCTACGGTCTTGTTTTTTCTCTGCAAGTAATAAGTAGCCTGTATATTTACATTAATGTAGATATTCGGTCACAGTAAAATTAAATTCTTAAGGCTGTTAATAGGAGTATTATAGCATACTTTGACTTTTCTTTTTAAATATCGCAAACTTGTGTAATACCACAAAAATATCTTTATTTTGCTCCAGAAGACCTGGTCTCAATCCTTCCTAAAATACATATGGTTCTATTCCAGCTTAAATTGAAGGTTCATCTTTATGTAGTTACTTATGGTGCTAAAAAGTTATATTTTTAAGTCCAAACAAACAAAAGATAACAGTGTAACACTATTACAAGCTTACTTGCAACGAAATGCTAAAGTGTTCAAAGCAAGAATAGCTAGAATAAGGGTAAATACATGCCGAAGATGCCTCGTGGTCGAGGTTGAAATTTAAATTCTTTTCGCTACCTCGATGCCTAGGTCATGATGGATGAATGGTGCACATAGCGAAGATGTCGCGTCCTTGTTGTAAATTTTCAGTTTGAGGAGAAGCATTGCTATGACGCGTGAGGATTTTTTCGAGTTGATTTTAAAAATCTTCATCGACCTCTGATATTGCTTCATATCATATAAATCACTGCAAAACCACATCTTGAAATTGAAAGAACCAGACAGTTTATAAATAGGCAGTATGCACGCCAGAAATTTTTACTTGGGGGTGTTCAAAATAAAAGGGGTGTGCTCTCTCAGAATAGTGTTATACATTTTTAAACAAACTCAAAGAAAACAGTATATTTTGTTACGCAACTATTGCAATACTACTACTACTACTACTACTACCACTACTACTACTACTACTACTACCACCACCACCACTACTACTACTACTACTACTACTACTACTACTACTACTACTACTACTAATAATAATAATAATAATAATAATAATAATAATAATAATAATAATAATAATAATAATAATAATATCAGCTCTTCGCAGTGGTAAGGAAGTTCACACATTTGAGCATTTATTACTATTGTTAAACTAAGTAATACAGTGAAAACTCTCAAAACGGACATCGGTGGAAAACGATTATTTGTCCGTAAATGAGAGGTGTCCCTAAAAGGAAGGGTTCTCTCTCGTAATACCACACCACACATATTTATGGCATGGAAGAATAAGAAAGTTTGTCCTCTTATGAAGTTGTCCACTATCGAGAGATGTCCGTTAAGAAAGGTTTTACTGTATTCAATTAACCACAACTATTTTACCCAGTCATTACATATGATTTGATTACATACGAATTATTGTAATCCTTTTGCAAAATTCTGCTATTATTTCAATTTATTCACCCTCAGCAAGTTTTAGTGGGTGATTTTTTCCAAAATATTAATTGGGAAAAAATTCCCTCGTTCCATACTGAAATCACATTCGTTTAGTAATTAATACTGTACATAGTTGCAATTGCATTATTTTAATATTCTACCCTGTTGTTACCGTTAATTATTTTAATATTATTAGACCTCTTAATTTCCGCTCCTGCACCTTCCTGGCTACGTCATTGGCTCTGAATATCTTTCATAAGAAAATCATTCATTGATTTAATTGTTTTCCAGTTTTTCAATTTACAAATATTTTGTATCTTTCTGTTTTGTCTTTTTTTTTAATATAGCGTAATTTTAATAATCCGCTCAATGAATTTACGAATAAAAATTCGTACGTGAATAAAAATATACTTTACAAAAAATTAAGGTAGCGACAAATGCGTTCCTTCATAACACTAGATTCAGTCTAATATATATATAATAATTCTTACTTTGATAGATCTCTTCATTTCTAAAAACGTTTTGACTACACCCTTCTAACTTCCGTCCGTTGATACACCATTTGCAGAGTAGCACTTACCAACATAATCTGGTAAAGGCTTATTATTATATTGTCCCATTTTTCCTTATTGAGGAGGAGGTAGGTGAATGACCGCTCAAGACATTGCCAATTTCAGTCATCTGCCTCTATCCATCAATCTCTTTTTTCGGAAACGACCGCGGAGCCCAGGAGAGTAGGTATGAGCGGGTCTGTTTTGCCAATTGTTTTGATTGAAACACCGCCCGAAACAATGAGGTCACTTGGTTCTCGAAGCCGTACATGAGAACGAGGTCGCTTCGTATTTTGAAGTGAAATAAATAAATAAGAATATTGCCTTCTGTCCTAAACGCTAAATCTTTTTTCAACTTGATGTAAATAAATAACCTATATGATACTGATTGATACAATTGGATTTGGGGGAGTATTCCTTTTCCATCCAGGGGTGTGTGTAAAGAAATTTGGGGGAATGTTAGGGGGTATTGGGGGTGTGAAGATTACTCCCTGAAATAGGGATGGATGCGAGACGAGGCATGAGAAATGCCGGTCTCGTCTTGCAGAAATATTTGAGTTTCGTCTGGTGTCCATCCCTATCAATAAATCAAAAACTTTCACCTTTTTTCAATATTCCGTAAAGAAGTGCCCTCTGTCAGCACCCAAGCGAGAAAATAATTTTACGATAAAATTGAAAACAGGCATGGTTCTAGGTTTCGGGATGGAGGGAGTAGTAACTTCACCAAGTGAGGTTTCGGCACTGCAATTCCATTATTCGACATTACCTCCCTATGGATTCGTGCCTGTCTTTACAGCCATTTACTTACATTACATTACTAACGAATTTAGAAGAAATTCTTTTTTATTAATCTCGGAATTGGAGGGGGACTCGAAGTTTTTAAGCATAGATATGATTGACACTAACTTCTTTAATTTTCTTAGAAATTTCGGAATTTGGGGGCTTCAGCCCGCAAGCCCCCTTTCCCGTATATTATGTGTTATATATTGCCTTATATAATAATAAAAAACAATATAATTCCCAATTAAATATGAATAGTGTACCTCATATTCTTATTTGAGTTGCTATTTCCTTCCATACTCTATTTAAAACCTGCCTATTATGTTGTTGGTTCTGCATCTATCTTGCTGCAACATTCCTCACTAGTTCTATTAATATTTCGTTCATTATCAAATTCAACAGTTAGTGTGCCATCGTCGAGGCAGTGACCGCAACCTAAACCTCGACATCGACCGCAAAGTATCTTCGGCGTGTCTTTACCCTAAGGTTTTCTCGTCTCATCTCGTATCGAAATATCTTTTCAAGTCTCGTCTCGTTTTGTAAATTTATGTACAAAATGCATGCCCTGATTTATTTCTTTATTTCATCTAAGGTTATCACAATTGTTCCGAGTCACGAAAACTCTGGGATAGGTGTGATAAAACTACATTAAAACATATTTATTATTAGAATATGTTGTATATCTTTAATCCTCTTCACTGATAGTGTACAACTACTTTCATATTTATAGTTCTGGTATATGAATATGTAACACAAAAATAGCGTTTGAGATGTAAGTGTTAGGTGAACTGGTGTTCCCCAAGACACTCGACAGAGTTCTCGTTTCATGGGCTACACTCATTTTCAGTGATATTAATTACACTTGAATTTTTGCAAACGATCATGTTTATACTGACCAGTGATGAGACAAAAATAAGATTGTGTAGCTATATTTATTATTATTATTATTATTATTATTATTATTATTATTATTATTATTATTATTATTATTATTATTATTAGTAGTAGTAGTAGTAGTAGTAGTAGTAGTAGTAGTAGTAGTAGTAGTAGTAGTAGAAGAAGAAGAAAAAGAAGAAGAAGATGGAAATAAATTATAAACGTAATACCAAGAAAGTTCTGTCGCTTTTGTGGAGGTCTGTGTTCCATTGGTCCTCACACCGTGAGTTCAATGCGAATGAAGATAAAGCTAAGGTCAGTTGTTGGTGTGGATATATTTAACATACTACCTGGTTGTGGCAGTTCAGTTACGCCGTGAACTTGCGTAAGGACAGAGTGAACATGGGAGTCCACAGAGCGTCATAAGGGCGTGTATACTGTACAAGTTCAAACTGGGGTAAAACGCCGCTGCAGCGGGGTGGAAAATATGCCAGACCTTTGGTAAGGCTGTCGTGACTACGCGGACAGTGCAGCGGTGGTGTAACAAGTTTAAGAACAGTGACGAAACACTCGAAGAAGCACTACGTGCCGGAAGACCAACACATGTACAAAATGAACATATTCAGGCAGAATTGAGGCGAACAGTGGCCAGACATGTGAGGAACTGGGACCACAAAACACTGTAAGTGGAGAAACCATTCAGTAGCACCTCCATCAACTTGGGAAGCACTACAAGTTGGGTCGATGGGTCCTACATGATTTGACTCCGGGTCAGAAGACAACGCGAGCAAACGCTTTTGATAGAAAACATGTCCTGCACTAGAGTGGCAAGTTTTAATGGCGATTTAGTCTATCTTATCTCCCAGAGGTGGTGCAGTTATCCAATTCTGGGCGATCTGGAAGAAATGCTGGTACTATACACAAAGAAATTAATTTCTTCCAACGTCCCTTAAATAAAAAAATAAACAAATATCGCTTTCCTTTCGCGACATTTGTATGGAGGTAAAGGCTCCACACACAAGAAAGGCTTTAGCACTTCTGGACAGAGTTGCCAACCCCACTCAACATATTATCAATTTTTGTCTTTAAAATTATCGTATATTCGTTACGCACATGATAATTGTAGAACTAAGTGTAATACTACTAATAATAGTTATAATATATAATAAACTTTCTAGTAATCTTTAGTTTCGATTTCCAAATCGGCTTCACTGTCTTCATTTTTTAAATCCTTATTAACACTACTCTGATCAATAACAATACTTTCACCTTGTCGTAAACGTAATTGAAGTAAAGGATGGGTGCAGGATTGCCATTTGCTAATTCCCAAATCGTTATTGATTTATTTTAACGGGAATAACTGTTATAAACCTCAATGTGTGTGTGTTTTATAATTATTTAATGCACATCTACAATTTATTTTCACATTCAAAAACTAGAAAAAAAAGTGTTATAAAATTATCGTATATTCACCTATTATCGCAAGTGCATTATCGTATCTGGCATTAAGACTTAAATTATTGTATATCATCATAAATTATCGTATGGTTGGCAATACTTGCTCCTGGAAGTGATATAGTCATCGCTATGCTCCGGTACTGAGTTCTTTGCTTCTCAAAGATGCCCTAGGCACTCATTTTAAAGAAAATGTGTAACCCCGAAAGCTGCGATGGTATCAGGGTAAGGATAATTAAAAATTTTCCGGATTCCACCAGGGATCGAACCTTGCCCGCCTAATTTGTAGTAAGACGCCAAACGAATAATAAAATTCTGAGTAACAATGAAAAAATTGATGGAATTGTGTAAAGTGCAAATGAAGGTAACAATCCATAAAAGAAATCACGACACTAATACACCGTCCACCATAATAAGCTCATGTAGCAGGAATGGAACTAGGAACATTTCACACTGCGAGTAGCAACGTTAATATAATTCCAGTGGGCCTAATAACAGTTTTTTTTTCTTTTTGTTAAAATTCCTTTGATTCATTTTTTTGTTTTAGTTATCCATTTCATTCTTTAAGATACGGAAGGACATTATTCGCAGTAACAAAAGAATAGTTAAGGAAATGACCGGTTTCAGGAACATCTGCAGTCACCACAGGCGCAAACAAAGTTCAAAAGAGAAAAATATATATAAAGAAAAAATGCAATGGTAGATGATTAAGAAAAAAAAAAGTATTCTGAAGAAGCTAAGGAAGGCGGAAGTCCAAATAAAGATTAGCATTACAAGCCTTAATTATTCTTAAACGGGAATCTTAACTTTTTTTTTTTTTTTGCTTTGTTTATTTATTTCTTTTTTGCATTTTTTTCCCTTTAGCTATTTGGGTTGCAAATTATTCCTCGAGCGTATTTTTGTCATATTATTGTTGACAAAAAAAAAAAAAGAAAGAAAGACAAAACAGAGACCGTCTGTGTAAGAAATAATTCAAGTTGTTCTTAACTTCCAAACACTTAATGATGGGCCATTGTTTACAGAAGGCAGTTCTTTTTCTTGGGGAAAGAAAGAAAACGAAATACTTTTCCTGTTTGGATGAGACCGCTGCGAGTATTTCTATCAAAAGACATTTCGACGAAATAGTTGACCCTTCTATTCACACAATCATATGTAATTTCGGTTTTAATAGAACAATTACGCAGAATGGTTTGAGTTTTGTTTCCTGATAAAAACTAATGTCTTGAATTTTGAGAGCACATTTCCAGCATTTTGTTCGTTTATTAATGCTTGACGATCCAAGTACATGAAGCGTTCTGGGCAGTTCTGGGCAGTACGGACAAAGTACAATCTAAAGGCTCAGAAATTACGTACTTTTGAGGTGTTCGATTAGGATTAGGAACTACATTTCTGGGCTTTCGGCATGCATGGCCACAGCCTGTCACGTATGAGGGATGACGTCCCTCGGCGATCACATTATTCGAGGAAAGGGAAAGAAGGAAGCGGCCTGGGATCTGTATGTTAGGTACCATCCAGGCATTTGCCTTGTGGGAATGAGGAAAACGCAGGAAAACCTCACTCAGAATGGCTGGTCTGAAAAAGATTTTATACTTTTTCGATCGAATGACCCCACTGAGAATCGAACACGGGACCGCTCTTTTGATGTGTTTGGGTAGTAATGCCAAACTGCTGTATGGCAGTCCTATATGTATAGTTTGACTCTCTGCCTTAGAAAATACAGTTTGATAATAAAAGGAAGATCATGTTAATCGTTTAGAGTGTGTTTTGATGAAATAAGTCTTTGTTGAGTACGGCCCTAGTACCCAGAACACCTTATATGATCATTAATAAATAAATAAATAAGAAGGAAAGGAAATTCGAGATATCGGCAAATGAAGATGACATGGTCAGCATTATACTTTAGTTAAGTTTACTTTTGGGTTTCTCCAAATATTCGCTGGATGCATACTGTCAGTGGTTCCCATTTTTTTTCTTTTTTTGACTGACGACATCTGTTACTGCTATCGCGACACATTTGTTTGATTATTTCTTTATTAATAATAATATAAATTATAATAGTGTAAGGCTGTAAGTTTCTGTAACGTATCGAGTCTACTCACCACTGCTGCTACCGCTGGAAGCGTTCACTGGTACAGTCTCTCAACAGTGATTTTAACTAATTATTAAATGGTTCTTAATTATTAAACTCCTCGTGACCTACCCTATAAGACTGAGAGACACATGACATACCGGTTGGAAATCACTGGTTTAAGTGAACCTCTGAATCGTAGATGACAAAGGCAGAACTATAATAGGTCCCGAACCAACCAAAGATTGAAACGGGTCATACGATCATAGATATACGACTTGTTGATTACACCACTGCGAATTTAATATGAATAATTTGATTGACTTCAATTTAGTGACATTTTGTAGCGTCGAAACTATATGACACTGAGTTCCGTTCGAGTTCGGATTTCTATTCAATGCAAATAATTCCGAACCGGGTACCAAACACACACGCAACACGGAAAGGATACGCGTAAACAAGTTGGCCACGAAAGAACATACTACGACTAATGAAACCAGTATAAAGTAACCACAAATGGCCCCACTTACTGTACGGTCAAGGGAAGCTTGCGTCTGAACAAAGGGGAAGAGGGTTAAGCCCGAAACAAAGTTGCTGATAACACAATCAATCGACTATTTACTACCTAGTTTCAGGAACAGATGTCCCAAGCAGTTTATTATGGACTCATTCCTTAATAAACACCATCACAAATAAACATACTTCAAAAGTTATGTATCGCTATACACCATAATCTGTCTTCTACCAACAAATTAAACGTTTATTATTGTTTTAGTTTTTAGGCATGTTCCCCTCCCCCTCCAAAAAAAAAAAAAACAATCGACCCTTAAGGAGAGACATCAGTAACAGATTTACACTTCATCGTTCAAGCTAAGTGAAGACAGTTGTATACAAGAATTAATGCATTAGGTGAGATTTCTTCCCTCAAGTCTTTCCCGCTGGTCTAGCGGCTAGCATGAAACTTTTTCCTAATTTGGTTCCCGGTGGGAGAGCAGTAATATAATTGAACACATTTTGGCTCTTCGGATTCCATTTCAATTTGTATTTCCACGCAGGGCTGGCTCTATCATATGTGGGACACGTGCATTTACACTGGGCGACAAGTTTCGAGGGACGGCACTCAGCTGACCTTATATTTGAATACTACATTCATAAATCATGTTTAAGTCACATGGACAGTGCTAAACCAAATGGTCAAACAAATTCCAGCATGAATTCATTGTTGACAAATGCAAGAACTCACTGTAGTGTACACCTGTTGCATTTAGTTAGTTATTACAGTATTGATGTGAAAACTAGTCTTATCTTTGTTACAAACAAGTTTCTTATCATTGAAGGTGGAAACAAGTTTTAAAATCAAATAGTAGATGTAGAAGGAAAATCAAGAAATAAAGATAAAAGAGCTAGTTGCTAAACTGACATATTGAATTTGAAGCTCGGGATATTGAATTCTACAAAGAGAATTACCATGTTTCCTCTGCAAGCGTATTTGCTTTATCTTTCACTAACATAATAGATTATCATTTACAGAAAAAAAAAACATACAACGAGATTGTATTTGTAGTCCTTTCTGAGTGCGAGTGCATTTTCCCTCTCCTTCGTTGTTTATGGTGGGGTAGCATACTTAAAATCGTGGCTTTTAAGATTTGTTCTTTCTGGGGAAAGGAGGGCTGCAAATGATGCCACTGTACAGAGTAGCAAATTCCCTTGGTCCACGTATCATATAGTGTTGAAAAGGGAAGCTTCAAGAAACATTTTCCCCTTAATTTGTAGCGATAAAATTTAAACTTTTACCGGTGTAACTTTCTTGAAGAGCCTCCAGTTTTTACAATAACTATTGTGAAAGATTGGAGTCTTAAAGTATAGCTGAGCCTTATTGCCAGGACTAGTGTACGATCTGGAATGATGCAAAATTGCCATGTCAGCACTAAATCTTGAAATTGGCCTACGAACAACATGCACAACATACTTGCAAGTGCACAAATGTATATATATATATATACGCCTAAACAAACGTGCAAGCACACATGTATACTTGAGCATGTAGTTTACTCCCGTACCCTCATTCTTTCGGCGGTGGAGTTATTTTAAAAGTGCACTCGTTTCTTTTGTTTTTTTCGTTAAAGATTTTCTTTTCTTTAATCCTAATGTTCCTTTCTCTGCTTCTGTGTTTAAAAATAGCGGACAAAGGGGGACTGGGATCTGTGAGGCTGAGAGGTTAGTGTCCGAAGATACACACACTTGTACTCTACATATATACACGATACCGTATACTTGTGTGTGAAAGCCGCGTTTTTCGCTTCAGGGGGAAACACCCTTTGTTTCACCCACATTTTAGCAAGCGACTCAAACCAGCTGATTCTTATCTTTAACAGAAAACTGCAACGAAAAATGACAACGCCCAGCAAATTAAATGCCTACTGCCACTTCAGTTAGCAAACCACGCTCTCCCGTCCCCGTGCTGCTTTTTCTCTGACGCGACCCGAAACACGTTTTTTTTTTTTCGGAATTAAGATGAAAGAATGAAATTTCTTTTGTCGAGGTGTACAGAGTGGAACGTGAGAATCTACAAGGCAAATATACACCTGGCGTTGTCAGTCTTTCTGTCTCTTCTTGAAGTATGCTGACCAAAAGATTATTGTCATTCACCCAGATCAACCGGTAACTTCAGTAAAGTGAGCACGTACTTAGGAGTTACAGATTCACGGCCGAACTACCTACCACCCAGCAGAAGCAGAACCCTTATTTCTAGGAAAATTTTATACATGAAATATAATTGATGTTATTTTGCTAGTTTATCTGTAGGATTCATCATTTTCCAGCAAACACAATAGTTCACCTTTTCTATTTGCACATGGTTTTAGAAAACCATGTTGAACTTGCAAATGTTTCGGCTTTCCATACGCTTTAAAAATAAGATTTTCTATGACTTATTTTTCAGAAAACACTTGAGTTCTACCTAAAATGTCAAACTTCAGAAAACTGCTAAATTTCTAAAAAAAAAAAAAAAAAAAAAAAAGTAGAAACTCAGAAAAAAATGCGTAGTCTAATGAAGAGATGTGTAGATCACTGCCAGACCACATAATAATATGGCTATATTATTTATTTATTTGATTGTTCTTTCAGTAACTTTGAAATTCTGAAAAGCAGGATCATGCTAGTAAGCCTTAAACGATGGTATTGTTTAGTATGTTCGTTCGTATGTCCGTTAGATTCACGCTGCGGAGTCCGAATTTGCTCCCGGGACATCCACAGGGCCTTCGCGGGATATCCAGGTGTTCGCTAATATCCTGGAAAATGGGATATTCAATGGGACCTCAAAGGGATGTCCAGTGGTAAATCATGGGATAATGTGGTCCTAGGTATGTCCGGCGTGGAACTTCCCTATGATCTCCTGCCACATCCGGGACGTCTTGTGGACATCCTACGTGAGAATCCTTTAGGACGTCCCATACAAGATGTCCATGGGATGTTTACTCATTGTCCCGATAACGCCGGGAACTATATGGGATAATTGGGATCAAAATGGGACGACGTGTGCTATGTGGGTTAGGATCACGCTAGTGAGACTTAAAAGGTTGTAATGTTAATATGCATTCGTCTATCCGTTACTCCACACGATAACACTTGAACGAAACCGAATTTTCGAATTCTGTTTCAGCAATAAGCAGCTAGAGAGAATATTTCGATCGAATTCGTTAACTGTGACAATCTCTTATGTTTACGAGTAACGGTGACTTTGAGAGTGGGTATCCATATCCCATTCATTCATTAGAGTACGTTTCATGTAGTATTCGCTATATGCAACCCTCAAAACATTTAAGAGTTACGGGTGTGCATATACGAGAAACATGTAGGAGAAAATATTTAGTCACTCTTAACGCTTTTATAAAAGCAAGCTCATTCATTCATAAATGAACGTTTTGCCTGGTCTTAATTTCTTTAGCAGAGTTTATTTTTCAACAATACTTTGTTGAAGGCGGGAGGGAAGACCCAGAAATCTGTTTTGCTTCCGTCTTTGTATGCAACTACCACATCCATATGCTATTTAACGTTATCGGTGCAAAAGTTATAATTAGTAACATCTTAGTTAACTTTTTTCGAAAGGAATCTTCTCTCCTCAATTTGCCACAATATTTACAAATATATAATTTAGTATATTTTGTTTCATTAAATAATTTAAGTCGACTATAGAAAATATTGAAAAGCTTTCAAATTCAATGTTCACTGTATTGTAGTAGCACAGATCTGGAGTGTCACCTGATGAAAAAGGGTAACAATTTGCTATCCTTTTTCTTTCTTTCTTTCTTTTCTTTTCTAAGGCGTTGCAGCAAAGCTTTTCGTTAGAGCAAATAAGTCAATTACTCATTGACACATATTAAGATTTACTGCGTCATTGTTTGACAACGAGGTGCTTAGTTTTCCTTAACCATATTTGTGTGCCCATTTACAATCCATTTTTCTTTTCTTTTCTAGAAAAAAAAATATAGAAATGAACTTTAGCTGCTTTGATTTAAATCGCACAGTATTTCCGCATTGGATAAAAGATTGTAGGTGTATCTATTGCCCACATCAAATTTTTGTAGTCGAACTTCCGTTAAACTTCTTACATACATTTTGAATTTTTAATTAAGCCTTTACATATAGCATTTCATCTTTCTATGTGCTTGAACTACTCTGTGATGAAGAGTAAGGAAATAAAGTAATCCTTGTCAGAATATTACATCGTATTTCCTTGGAGTGGCTCAGCCGCAGGATCGCAACTTTCACACTTGACACTCTCTTTTGTAAACCGGAGAAACTCAATTCCATTGTCGGTCTTGCTCCATACGCATATTTAGCGCTTCTGATTCAGGGTTCGATTTCAGATGAATTCACTGAATAACTATCGCACATCATTTAGATTAAAATAAACTACCCAATGGCGTCACATTAATAATAATAATAAAATCAAATATACATATACTACTGCAGTCAGAGCTAGAATAAAGAGAGAGAAAGAGATCCCACGGAGGCACCTTCGGAGAACCGGGTTCAATTTCCGATAAGAGCTTGTGTGGTTCGGAAAAGTCCATGTCACACATAGCCTCGGTGCTGAAAGATATGTTGAACTACAATTCAAGCAAGCAACTAAAATCAGGATGTGAAATCTTGAAAGAGAGTTCCCCTCCCTTTGTGTTTTTGGACTAACACCTCTCCTTACGAATAAGTTACTCGGAGTGAATCAGGTGATACAATTGTCAGAAGTTTGTATATTAATTAAAATAATTGATCGGATGAGTGGAGGTTAGAGGCAGGGGCGTACTACAGGTGGGGATTCACTGGGGCCGGACCCCTCCCCAAACTTTCCAACTCAAAATAAATTTTTACACTTTGTCAATAAAACTATACTTGTTTAACAGGGAAATGTTCAGAAACATACGTAAGAAAATAATAATCAGGATGTACTAATTGCGGCGAAGCGAGTATTATCACTTCCTCCACGTGGTTTGCTTCTAATCTGTCCTTATTCAGCACTTCGTCTATAACACAGCATTTGTAGTATTTCAGGAATAAAACAAAATAAAGTCATACTTTAACAATGCAGTATTTGTTCCGTTCTATATCATGCAGCGAGGGTTCTCAATTTTTTTTATTACAAAAAAAAAGGAAGATTTTTAACGATATATTATATTCAATACAAAACGTGCCGGAAAAACACGAAAAACAACGAAAAAAAGTGTTGAGATCTGGAAACCTTACTTACGGCTAATATACACTATATCCTTACTGCGAATCTCAATTTATCCTACCAGTAGCTAGCAGCGTTAGTACTGTTTCCCATAAGATGAGATATTTCTAGTCTCGTCTCGAAAACGAGACGAGACGAGGAATTTCTGAACTTTCGTGGGGCAACATTAGTTCACCTAAGTATTAGATCTCAAACACTGTTTTGGTGCTACATGCCTCATGGAAAAAAAAATAGATAAAGTGATTGATGAAAATAACGAATACCATTCATCAACTCTCCAATAAATGCTCCAATAATACAATAGGCCTATATTCCAATAATAAATATCGTTTGAATGTTGCTTGTGGTTACGTGGATATACACTTTAAAGTGGAATTCGAACCATCGTAGTGCGTTCAAATTTTGATCCTCCTACCGGGAGTCAAATCCGGGACCACGTGCACCAAAGGTGTGTGCGATAGCCATTAGACACACGTAGAGGACACATTCACTTTGTAAAGTAGAAGGAATATATGAGAAAGAAATGCGAGAGTTCTGAAAAAAAAAAAAAAAAACACGGACGCGACGTTGTCCATCACAAGTTCATTATATTGTTTTAGATTAAGGGAGGGGCTTAGGGGAGCTACAGTACCGGGAGACGCCTCCACTCTAATGAAAATCTCAACTGGTTATTTAAAGAGAATCATGAAGATACAATCATCATCATAACATAAAATATGACCAAAAATATTAAACATATTCCCGTAATCTTCCTACTATACTTCCACAGAAATTTATTAGGTGAAGTCAGCAGGGGCCACATATTTTTTCTAGCCCCGGGCCTCCAGATAGGTTAATCCAGCCCTGATTAAAGCTCGCGCGCGGAAGACCTGGGTTTGATTTATGACGGGAACTTATGTGGTTCGGATGTTACATTAAGCTGTGAGTCCACGTCTAATATAGCCTTGCTGCTGAAAGAAACGCTAAACTCAAATCAAACAAAGTGGCTTGAGATCGAACCGTGAATCCTTCGGATGTGGGATGAACTTTCTATCACTGAACTTCAACATGCCTCGTTTAAGAAGATAAAAAGGTCACAGAAAATTACGTAACGTTATGTCTGTTAGTATGAACTCAAAATAGACTTAAACTCACTTCACTCTTGCATTAGCGTTCATGCGTGTAATTGTTGGTATCTATTACCGTATATGTGTACGAGTGTGTGTAAGTGCGTTTCAAACAGGATGTCACATTTTGTGAAATGGAACCAACTAGCTGTGCAAATGTGTATTGCGGTACGGTATGTTTAAATACACGCAGAATCACAGCGTAACATTTTATCGCGTAAGCACACACAGAGAGCACAGCTTCTTTGATACATAGAGAGAAATAAGAACATATTTCTTCCCACAAAGAAGCTATGACAAGGTGCTCGCGCGTGTTCTGCTGTTGTCTGTTGCAACACAAACGGGGCACTTGTCATAAACGAAAAACAATAGGCTCACTGAGTTTTCATTAGAACATCTCCGGAAACTTCATTCTTCCTTAACATGAATGAGATTAATTTGTGTATTTGTGCCTAGTATTGTAGACTATTGTATTTCACGCACTTTATATTATTTTGAAGCAGGAGGAGCATTCAAGAAGTATGAGTTGTCTCCGAGTATTCAATCTACCAGCGGCAATGGAGAAGAATTTTATCGCTATATCATGTTTTTCTGCTTGATACGCACGTATATTAAAACGGGATCAACCAGGAAGTTGGATGGGACCCATAGTGTTGTATAGTATTACTGCCGACTCCGCACAGATACCTAAATAAGCAAAGATTACGAGAGAGTAACCATCGACTGTATAGAGAGACTACTAAGTGAAGTTCCTTCATTCATAACAGATCTGATTGACAGCCATTATGTTCAGTTTGTTACTGTGACTAGTGGCGTACGCAAGGGGCAAGAGGAGTCCGGGGAAAGATATATATATATATATATATATATATATATATATATATATATATATATATATATATATATATATATATATATATATATATA
Organism: Thermobia domestica; assembly: GCF_964235325.1. Lineage (NCBI taxonomy): Eukaryota > Metazoa > Arthropoda > Insecta > Zygentoma > Lepismatidae > Thermobia > Thermobia domestica. Next base: position 232,041,854 of record NC_137454.1, on the reverse strand, counting down.
TAAACCTTTACCATAGACGTATACAAAAATTGCACATGTTCCAGAGCGGAATGAGCTTGGATTTGTGTTGCCTCTGAGGCAAGAAATAGGGCTTTCTCGTCTCGTCTCGTAAATTTTGTAGAATTATTGTCTCGTCTCGTTTTATAAATTTATATCCTGATTTTTTTTCTTAATTTCATCTAGAAGTTAGCAGAATCCTTCTGCGTCACAAGAAGTCCACGAATGGTGTGATATAACAACATTTAAAACATACAGTATTTAATAATTGGAGTATTAAATACTGTATGCAATGACTTGTGTATATTTAGAACTTGACTTCATTGTGTTCGTACTATCACTTTATCAATTTGTAGTTTTTGTACTATGAACCATGTAACACTAAAATATAGTTTGAGATCTAAGACGTGGGTGAATAGACTTGAGATATTTCTCGTCTCGTCTCGATTATTGTATCTAAAATGAGACAAGAATGATCATGTTTTTAGTGCTCCTCAACTCGTGGCCGATACTAGCTAGGATGTTTGACCGTCCTCCTTGACGAAATTCTGTGTACGCCATTATGACTATCTGACCCTATGCTCCGTATAGCGGAATGTTAATTTGAACACTTGATATCTTCGTAGTCCTCAGCAGAGATTTTCAAACTCGGGAGTCGAGCTCTTCGGCTCAATAAAGCTCAATAATTAAAGGAAGAAGAAGTGTGAGCACGAGTCCAATAAGTTAATAGTTAGGAAGAGCCCTAGTTCAAGCGAACTCAAGAACCCTGATGTGATAAATAGTGCAACCACGAGTGAGTGGAACCCTCATTGAGAATAGTTAGCTTAAGTTCAAGCGAGGTAGGGAACCGCGCAACCGAGAGTGCAACCAAGAGCGAGTACAGTACCAACTCAAGCGATCCCCAACTGCAAAATGTCCATCTCTGGTCTTGAGTTCGATTCTCGGTGCAGGCATAAACATCCAATGTGGACTGAGCGCTATGTAACAAATATGGAACTACTGGAATAAAAGAAGTAGCACACTCTAATCAAGAAAACCAGAAATATCGACGATGGGATCCGAAGTAGTGGCACCACATCACTAAATTAAAAACCCATCTCTCTGGACATAACGCTCTTTGTTGCACGTATATTTAAATAAAAAATAAAAGTAGCATTTGTCGTTGTCAAATATGTGAAAGATATACCGAATTTCAGACGTGTACAAATTATCGTAATTAATTAAAACAAAAATAACGTTTGTTAGTGTCTAGATATCTTTTACCCGGTTTGGGCATTCCATGAATTAAATTCTAAATAACGAATCAACGATTTTTTTTATTCCACGTTATTTCTAATTAGTATATACGATATTGTAGATAGACATTTTTCTCTGTTCAATAATAAATCAGCTAAACGGTTAGAATACAGTACTTGCTTTTAATGTGCAAGATGCGGAGAATGCTGAATTAGAAGGATAGACCTGAGCAAGAATCGAACATCAATCAACCACCCTACATGTTGCTCTTATAAATATAATAACTTAAGGTCGATTTCAGGAGAGTGATTAACAAGGAAATTTTCAAAGGTTAGATTAAATCTCATATTTGATAATTCTCTGATCATTAAAAAAAAAAAAAAATTCTATTGCTATGGCAATTTCAACAGTTCACACCTGTTTGGCCTATTGTTGCTTTGCCTACAGAACTGGCGGTAATTTATCACTGTCTCATCTTAGGTGAGGCAAAACAGGAACACTTATTTGGACTGTTCCTGTTTTGTCTAATTCCCCGGAAGAGGGGTTTTCGAGTTCTAGGAATTTTTTGTTATACATATTTTTTTCCAACTTCTGTCACTCAAAGTGAAAAGGAAAACCACAAACTGAAGCATAATTTACACGATCTTTGGCACTCAACTGTACGAACGCCAATAAAACATAAAATGAAGGAAAATAATTTAAAAAAGTACTTATATAAAAAATACCAACACTTCGGGTACAACACACATCATCTACCAAATGCAATGAAGTCACTGATTACATACATTAAATATAAAATGCATGTGATTATAAAATAAACAATACACTGAATACGCTTATATATAGGGGCCGCGGTGGCTCAGTGGTAGAGCGTTCACCTCTGGTGCTAGGGATCCTGGGTTCGATCCCAGCTCTCCGCCAAGTGAACTTTGTGGTGGACAAACCCCGTGTGCGTGGGTTTTCTCGGGGTTCTCCCGTTTCCTCCCACTTTCTTCATTCCACCATTTCATTCATTACTCATCATCACCGTCTCCTTTAGCCTAACCGGCATAACTGTGGGACGTAAAACAAAAGATCTTATTTCATTTCATTTACGCTTATATATACTACTCGCCATATTTATATTCATGTTCACAACCACATGCAAGCAATAGCATTTTCATCAACTTCACACACTGGTTTTCACTTCATAACCAAGTGATCCTTCACGTTTTGAACAGAATTTTTACGCACAAGGTTGCTCATATTCAGTTTCAAATGAAGGACCTATAAATTAGATTCTATTTTAATAGCACCCGTGTTGTCAGTTTCTAGCATTTTATGTTATTTTATTTGACACTTTTACTCATAACAGCTAACCAAAACAGAGATATCACTTGCATTGCAAATTAAACTTTTAACAAGAATGATAGTTTTCAATCTAATTTTTAATAAACAGTTTAAATAGTTTCCATCATTATCATCCATCTTACCATCAGCTTCTTCCTTAGCCTTGGTGCATAATCGTGGGATTTAAAGACAAAAATAAGTTTAGCTCATATTACACCTCAAAAGCTGCTTCACAAAATTAATTAAAATCAGCAACGAAAAGGAAGTCAGACGCTTTCCACGAATGTTTCATGTAGAGGAACAACCGAAATGACTATTTTTCTCCAGTCAAAGGTGGGAACAATATTATTTGAATATGACTTTTATTATGAACGTCAATGTGTTCTGTCCATAAGCAAGCTCTAGCCGTAATGTGACTAGGTGGGTCTCTAAGCCGGTAAAACAGAGGTAGGGTGGCCGGTTTCTTCCCTCTAATGTGATTATATTTCATATTTATGTAAGAAAAAGTATTCACAAATGAAATTAGTATCTCTTTGTAGCCAAATGACTGACGTGCGTGTGCATTTAGTGCGCATGGTCCCGGGTTTGATTCCTGGTAGGAGTATTGCCTCGGACACAAAATTGAAGTATTGGTTCGGATCCCTCTTTGAGTAGTTAAACTCTTCATTTATTTACCATCGGTGACGAGGAAACATACATTACAGCAATCAATCAATCAATATGAAACTATTTAAATTTTAACAACGCTAGTACTGCAATTCACTTTCTTACATGGACTCTCCAGTTAGATCAATAAATTGCATGCTTAGACATACTTCAGTTGAGTTGAATTTAACGTCCCGTTCAGCGGCGATGCTATATGAGACGAGGACATATTCATTAACGAGGAATTCGAACCACGATCTGCCGCCGGGAATCGAACCCGGGTCTCCCGCACCAAAATTCTGTACGCTAACCGCTCAGCCACGAAGGAGCGATAGACATATTTTAGCTAACAATAATAAAGTAATTAGTTCTGTCATTACAGACAGTGGCGTACACGGAATTTCATCAAAGCAGGGGCGCCAAGCATCCAAGCGAGGTTTTTAAAACAGGTTTTAAAACACGCGAGGCTTTCAAATCTTAACAACTTAAGATAAATGTTTATTTTACTATAGTATCTTTTTCAAGGGGGAGGAGCTTTAAAACCCGGAAACTCCAATTATAGATAACTCAGTACAGAAGAGAACTCTTATAATTTAGCATGTAATTAAGCATGAAAACAGAGAACTATCAATAATTATTTTCTGTTTATATAAGCTATGTGTTCGTTTTGTGCCAAATTTGAATTTTATTAATGTTTCATTATTTTCACTCTAGATGTGGAGAAGTTCAATGATGTCTCGGTATTCACATGATATTCCATAACAGTTTGCAAGAAAAGAATACTAAAAGAAAAAAAACCCTAAGATGAGGTGACGGAATCAGAGATCGAACGCAGGACTTCAGAGCACAAAACCAAACATAATACTTGTTCAGAAATACTCCTAAAGAAATTAAAAAAAAAAAATACGTCATGTGCATGCACCTAAAAATAATACCTTTTTTCTTTCTTCATATTTACGTTCATAAAAGATACATATAAGAGAATCGAACCCCGTAAATAAATCACTTAACATAACTTAAAACTAATAAATCTCGTAAAAGAAAAAAAATGTAAGATATTAAATCTATCACACTGTATGGAACTTTTATTATTATTATTATTATTATTATTATTATTATTATTATTATTATTATTATTATTATTATTATTATTATTATTATTATTATTATTTAAATGATAATGAGATGCTTACCTGCTTTGCAGGGGTCTAAGTCAATGTCTTGAGAGACATGGTGAGGGAAGGATCGGGTCAAGAGATCATGTATGGTGAACTTAGTAGCACAACAGCAGCCGAGAAGTACTAAGGCCGCCGCCAAACGAAAAGTGGAGGCGAGCCTCATGATCCTCACGAAATATGTTTATTATTATTATGATTATATGTAAATCTTTTTTAATGAAAACACAAACACACACACTCGCGCGCGCAAACACACTTTAGTTTTTTTTTTTTAATTATTATATTATCTTGGTTCTGCCCCTACATTACGAAAAGGAAAAAGTAAATAAACGCGCACCGCACACACTTTCAACAACCCCCCACTCTCGAAAGCTAAGTCACACACGGAGGAGCTCCGCTGCCGATGAGCGCTTGTTCCACACTGATCGTCCGGTGACTACTACTCTCTCCAGCTACCCACCACGCACTCACTCACTGACTGACGGACTGGGCTGAGGGTCGTCCCTCCCTCTCGACACTCGACTGCCCGAGATCTGCCGAAAAACCTCGCACGCACAGACGCAACGCAAACCGCTGACAGGGGGCAAGTTCAACTAATGTTACACTTCTGGACTTTTTTTTATAAAAAATATCAATAACTGAAAAAAAGTACACGTGAGAATATTTTTTTTCTCCCCTTGCATAGTATTCATGTGTTCTCTTCCGTAGGTAGATGAATAGTTTGTGTAATATTGTAGAGAAAAACGTTAAAGAAAAAATAATGAAAGAAAGCTCTTATCCTCTGAACCAAATAAACCACTCACTGTCTGAATGAATTTTCCGCGGACCAGAGTTGCTCAACCATGGATTTAACAATTTTTCTGTATATAATCCTCTCTCCCATGCTTATACTCCTACAACTTTTGTCAACAAAGTCTTGCGTAGAAATACGATGAAGGGGAAGTGACTCAGTGGTAAAATGCTCACCTCTGGTGCAAGGGATGCCTGTTTCGATCCTAGGTAATTTCTGTATTTGTGGTAGACGACATCGTGTCCGTGGGCTTTCACGGATTCTTTAGGGAGCTCCTTCGTGGCTAAGTGGTTAGCGTACTCGCCTTTGGCTTGGGAGACCCGGGTTCGATTCCCGGCGGGAGTTCATGTAGTTCGGATTCCACGTTAATCAGTAGATCTCGTCTCATATAGCCTCGCTGCTGAAAGGAGCGATAAACTCAAAATCAACTCAACGGGTTTTCTTTGTTTCTCCCACATTATTATTCCACCAATTGCTTAATAATAATCCACTTTTATCAAACACCCATCCCCTTTAGCCTGAAGGGCATAACTGTAGGACATAGAACTAGAGATTTCATTTTCTTTTATTTTTCAAGTTAATCTCGGAATACATAATTTTGAAAGAAAAAAATGAAATGAAATGAAATCTTTGAGTTTTACGTCCCACGGTTATGCCGGTTAGGCTAAAGGAGACGGTGATTATGAGAAATGTATGAAATGGTGGAATGAAGAAAGTGGGAGGAAACGGGAGAACCCCGAGAAAACCCACGCACACGGTGTTTGTCCACCACAAAGTTCACTTGGCATGTCATTACAGTTAATTATATTCTCTTCATAAAGTTAATATTGTGTCTAAACTGTCCAAATTACGTTAAGCTTAGATTGGGAGAAGGTTATTTATTTAGTTTTATCATACTAGAGAACAAACGAAAAAAACGTGAAACAAAATGATGATTCAGAGGCTGAAATAGCATGTCATCGGTTCGACATGACTCCAATAATACTACTTTAATATTCGAGTGATACGTATAGGGAACTCCCAAACAATGCGGGGAAACACTGTGACACACATGACACGATTAATTGATAGAAATAACTAACATCCGCAAGGAGTTTGGAATAATCTAAGCTTTCTCCAAGAATATCTGGGAACCTAATGTATTTGAGAAATACACAAAGGATTGATATCTCTTTAAATAAACTTAATCCAATGAGTACCTATTATTGAGTATTATACCCCTTCCAGCTGGTCTAGTGGCTACCACGCACGGCTTTGGTGAATGGGGCCCCAGGTTCGAGTCCCTGTGGATCAGCTTTGAAATTTGAATGCATTACGGTGATTTGGATTCCGTCTTTAACTGTAGGTTCACGTCTCATATAGCCTGGAAGGTGAAAAGGGACGCTAAAATCCAAGTAACCAATCAGCTAACTACACAGTCAGCTGCATATACATCAAAAACTATAGAATTCAATATCATACTTGTCTCATAATTGAGAGTTTGTGGATGCTAATAAATCTTGACTGAGATATCTGCAATTCAAGAATGATAAAATAAAAGGAATTTCCCATGTTTCAATTTTTCGTAATCAATCGAATACGAATATAGCTAAGAAACAAAAATTAATATTACTGAACTTAAAGTTATTTGCTTAGAAAAAGTGTAGTAATCACTTTGATTCAATTTTAATTGTATGAAAAGTACTATATCGTCTTCTGAGATTCAATACCGTGTAATAACATTTCACCAATTTTACAGGAGAAACAAAAAAAATAAATAAATAAATAAAATAAAATAAAATAAAATAAAATAAAATAAAAAAAACTTTGAAAACTAGCTTCAGCCTTAATATACGCAGCACTACTTTGAGGGAACAACAGAGCCATTTGTCGTGATATAGGTAAACTACTTAACCAGATTGTGCACCATCCTATATTGATTCCAATGGTATCAAAAACTCAAATTCCCCCAAATTGGAGTTACAAGGTGTTGAATTTCAAACGACGATTATACAAGATACAAAGTAGTTTTGGTGTCTCATAAATCCTCAAAATAGTGTGTACCAGCCCTGAACTAATTCTTAAAATCGTATCAAAAATGGTGGAGCTCAATATCCTTCGGTTCGGAAAATGTTATATAGTGATTACTTGCATTCCCAGTTAAATAGTACTCCACAGTAAATGCTTAGTAAATACCGCAAGGTTAACTCGTATGCCTCTTGCGGCATGGTCCCAGGTTCGATTACCTTTGCAGATACTCAGAATCAGATAAAAAGATGAGTAGTGATACAATCTCACTTTAAATAATAGTTCGTGTCTAATAGGTCTTGTATATTCTCAGTAGTGTTTCCAACAAGACGACAAATAGTGTTTCCATATCGTCTCATATCGTCTTGCAAACTTTGTACAAGTCTCGTCTCGTCTCAATTCCCGAATAATTGTTTCCCGTTTCGTCTTCTTCTTTTGTAAATCTTTATTTAAAAAACAAACAAACAAATGAAGTCTTGAGTGAATGAGTGACTGATAACGCCCAGGGTAAACTGCTTAAGCTAGAAACTTCAAATTTGGACAGTACATAGGATTTGTGACGTTAAGTACCACTAAAAAAGAATTTTATTTTGGAAATTTGATGAAAAAAGAAAAACGTAGGAATGACAATTATTATATATCGGAATCTCTAACGGTTAGAGACATGAAATTTGGTACTTGAACTTCTCATTTAAAATAATTAGATACGAGTTTCTGCATTTTTTTAATATTTGATCTAGAAAAGAACAAAGAAACCTTGTAAAAATCTTTCAGTTTAACTTACCACGATTATTCCTCTTAGGCTAACGGAAACGGATGATTTAGGGAAGTGAATGCTGATGGAAGAATTGGTGGCATGAGTACGTGGGAGGAAATAGGAATTGATACTAATAGAAAACCAACGGACATGATGTTCACCACAAATTTACTTGTCCGGGAATCGAATAGGGACCCCATGCACTAGAGATAAACGCTCTACCACTGAGCTAACTTGCCTTTTACGAGTACAAAAGAAGAAAGAGTGTAGATACGAAAAGGACGAGAATTACAAGTATTATAATAAGCGTCTATAATTCAGAATCTCTTAAGGTTAGATACATAAAATGTGTATTTGGACTTCTCATTCAAAATAATAAGACACTTGTTTAAGTTTTTTTTTTTTTTTTTTAATATTTTTGTTTGACCTAAAAGGGAAGAAAAGATGTGGGAAGAAAGAATGGTGAAGGTTGAGATTATTATAATAAGATTTCCATTTGTCGAAATCTTCTAAAGTTAGGAAGAACACGAAATATTACCCACAATAAAACATGAAACATTTGCTTGTTTATGTGTAAAATTATTGTCTTGAAAATTTTCTTAATTTCATCTAGAAGTTATCAGAATTCACCCGCGTCATGAGACGCATATGCATATGCACTAGCATATGCACGACCTTGCGTTCAACTGCAGATTATTAAACTAGAAACTCTTGAAAAAACTCCTAAACTTTAGTGGCGTAGCGTGGTTTAGTATCTAGGGGGAAGCTGTTATTTTTAATGCATTATTCTTAGTATTCTGCTTTATTCTTAAATCATTATTTACATTAATGCATTATTCTGTTTAATTTGGGGAAGCAGAGCTTCTACAGCTTTCATAGACTCTACACCTCTACCAATCTTATATCCTGTAGTGATTTTTAGAATTAGGATGAGGAATTACATTTTATGAGGTTTCGGCATCTTTGACCATGTTAGTCCTTAACGTATGAGAGATGACGTTTCTAAGCGATCACACTGCTTAGAGAATTAGGGAGGGGAAATAAATGGAGAAGGAAGGAAATGGCCTGGGAGTATTATGCCTGATGTGAATGAGAAGAGTTCAGGAAAATCTCACTTAGGAAGTTTGATCTAAAATAGTTTTTACACTTTTTCGACTGAATGTCCCATCGGGAATCAAACCCGGGACCACTCGCACCAAAGGCGAGGGAGTTTGCGCCTACGCTAGGCGGGATCATTTGAACATCGGCATCTTTAAACGTATCAAAAAAGTTATTAGCCAATAAAGTTAATAAGTGTTTCTGAAAAGGATAAATCAGCTAAAAATATTGAAAGAATCTTGTTAATTTTGGATCTGAAAGTGTTATGAACAAGTAATTTCAATTAGTTAGTTTTTTCTTTCTTTTCTATTTTTTTTTTTTTTTTTGCTTATCTACAAAATAATAATAATAATATTAATAATAACGAAGTTTCTGCTATCAGTTGCATGTCCCTTGCTGCAAAATTGAGATAGTTTTCAGAGAATATTCTAAGTATTTTCCTTTTCTCTTTTTAGTTACCTCCAGTACAGTTCGTTTCTCCTTTAATACATTTCTAACATTTTGTCACTTATTTTTCCGTTCGAAACGATTCTCCAATCTTCTTCATAGCCAATCTTCACGTCAGTGAACCTGTCCCCCACTAACACCCACACTATCTCCAATCTCTTTCTGGTGGACAAACACCGTGTGCGTGGGTTTCCTCGGGGTTCTCCCGTTTTGTCCCACTTTCTTCATTCCACCATTTCATTCATTTCTCATCTTCACCGTCTCCTTTAGCCTAGCCGGCATAACCATGGGACGTAAAACTCAAAAATTTCATTTCATTTTTCCAATCTACTTCGATAGCCTCAAGCTTTTTTTTCTCAATGTTTACGTTCTGTTTCGTGTAGTATTACACAAAATATTTGACACTTTTGGTGCAAGGAGTCTTGACCATGTGAGTTCGATGTAGACAACACCGTATTCATGGGTTGTTTTGTCGAGATTCCTCCGTTTCCTCCCTCATACTTATTCCACAAATCACTTCATAATCATTCATTTTCATCACTCATTTGTCTTCTTTAGCATGTCTTATTTCTGGGAATAAAACTAGAAATTTAATTTTATTTCACTCACGAAATACTTGATGACTTCTGGTCACAACTCTTTGTACAGCCAGTCACAACATATGTTTTCCCCCCCTTCTTTCTTCCTAAATACCTTTCGCCACTCCTGTCCTTGCATTTGTTTCCTCTTTTCGTTTTCTGTTGCTATGCAAACGTCATAATTATCCTGTCAAGAAATCCACAACGAAAACTCCATTATTTTAAATTAATTAATGTATTATTAAATGCTCATGTGCAGAAGTTTGTATTTGACGATGAAGTGATAGATAAATTACATCAAAACACTGTTAAGAAATTTATTGTAACGATAATATATTAAGTATTAATATTCATTTTGATTAGGGATGCATTCGAGTCGAGTCGAGACAAAATTTTCCTGACAAAATTCGAGTCGAGACACAGCTCTTCCAATAGAAAAATATATATTTTTCGAGTCGAGACATCACTTTTACAGCACATTTTCGAGTCGAGACAGTCTCAAATCTTGTCTCGTGCGCATCCCTAATTTTGATAATCTGATAATACTAGCCAAGTTTTAAAGAAGTCAAAATAATTACTTAAATAAATAATTAAGTAACTTTTTTACCTAACCAACCTAATAAATATTAAATAAATACAATTAATGGATGATATAAAAACAGAAAGATCATACGCGAAGACGAAGAAGTTAGCGGAGGACCGTGGAGCATGGAAGCTTCTCAGCTGCGGCAAGTGACCTGCCAATAAAGGCAGAATACCTATGATGATGATGACTTTGTTTGTCTAAAGTAGGTAACATTTTATAAAATTATTGAATGTTTTACATGAATAGAACTTCTAGCACATTTACCGAACTTGGAAAAAGCTTAAAACCTGTAAAATAGGGATAGAATAGCAAGATCCTTCTCACTTTCCTGTGGTTCAAAAGGGTGGACGTGTAGATGGAAAACTGGATATTAGGAAACTGAAGTAAAAGAATAGAGATTGAGAACTTAGATTAAAGATGTCATACACGTAGAAGGAAATTGAAGAAAAAATGAAAACAAAAGCAGTAGTAAGATGCGGGGGGAAGTCCAGCGCACATAGTTTGAAAATTTGCACGCGGAAAAATGTTGGTTTCCTTGATCCAAACTTGTTTTCCGAAAGGGGCAACTAGAGTACCAGGTACTTTGTTATCACCGAAAAAGGCTTCGGCTGCTATTGTTTCATTTCTTTCTTCTTTCTTTCTCTGTAAATGTATCAATCTAGAGAAAGAGAAGTAACTGCTCCCTTCTTTCCCTTTATATTCATTGAATGACCGGAGGCAAACTAGCTACCATCCGAGTGGTATTCGGTAACCCCTTTGTAATAACTTCCATACGTACATAGTAAACCAAAGATTTCCGCCAAAGATTTGGAAAGTAGGGAACGTCAATGATTATTTTGTTGAAAGGGGGAAAGGCAACTTTATTTCAGTATACAAGCTTCAGCAATAATATGTGCGGATTATAACCTCCAAAATATCTTTTAACGTTCAAACATTGTAGGCGGCGTTCTAACTGAAGTTTATTCAGTTTTTTTTTCTCAGTTACACCAGACAAATGCCGAAATGGCGCCTTGGTAGCCCCTGGCAGCTTTCTTTTCACATTATTATTATTATTATTATTATTATTATTATTATTATTTTATTATTATTATTATTATTATTATTATTATTATTATTATTATTATTATTATTATTATTATTATTATTATTATTATTATTATTATTATTATTATTATTATTATTATTATTTCAATGTTCAATTGGCTCTCAAATTGTATCTGAAAGTTTGTTGAATAATAAATGAATATGGAAATTTCCGTAAAAGTATACGAAAATTCCCTCTGTGCCCTGAAACTTTCCCCCATTCAGTAAAAAAGAAAGAAAAAGAAATTGATGTGATCCTTAAGAAGCATGATTCCACATGAGGCACACGCCTCACTGGGGACAAAAAAAAAAATATATATATATATATTATTATACTCTGATCAAAATAAGAAACGAATTGACATTCGAAGGAACACAGCTGTTACGTGATGAGTATCTCGCTGAGGCGTCCTATGAGGCGTCCTCGAATTCAATTGACAAGTACTTCTGAGTTACAAGGCGGCAACATTACAACGTTGTTTGCTTTTTCTGCAGAACTACCACCACGTCGTTTATGATTGTTCCGCTCTCGATGATCTTAATAATTCCCTGACATAGGTTCTTTCGTTAACTCAAGTTTCCACGTGGTTTTGAACTGTCAATTCGTTTCTAATTTTGATCAGAATTGAATTGTTTCCACTGATTAACGTGGAATCCGAACAACTTGAGCTCCCGCAGGGAAACGAACCCGGGTTTCCTGTGCAAAAGGCGCGTACGTTGAACGCTTAGCCATGGAGGAGCTCCAATTTTGATCAGAGTTTAGCAGGCCGATTCGAGAATTTGACGTGTCTGAAGTTGGCCCCCAACCTCTCCTAAATTACACAAAACGTTGCACATCGTTAGTGCACGTTAGTGCACTCAGAACTAACGTTAGTGCTAACAGCGTTTACGAGATATTAAAGATTTTTGGTGGGGGGTCAACTTCATATGAAGTTAGCCCCCCTACCCATCTTTATGCAGACAGATTTTCACAAAACTTAGCACATCGTTAGTGCAGTTAAAAGCACTAAGCACTAACGTTAGTGCTATCACATTTTGGGATTTATTCAAAATTTTTGGTGGGGGGCCAACTTCAGAAATATCAAATTCTATACAAATAGAGGTAGAAACATGCGGTTAACGGCAATCGTTAGTGCGTTGTTAGTGCACTTAAACGCACTAAGCACTAACGTTAGTGCTACCATATTTTGGGATTTGTTCAAGATCTTGCCAACTTCAGAAATATCAAATTATATACAAATACAGGTAGGAACATGGGTTTAACGGCAATCAATAGAGCGTTGTTAGTGCACTTAAATGCATTAAACACTATCGTTAGTGCTACCACATTTTGGGATTTATTCAATTTTTTTGGTGGGGGCCAATTTCAGAAATATCAAATTCCATACAAAGTGTCAGTATTTTCAGGAAGCACTTACGAATGCACTATTTACTTTGTTAGTGTTTGAAGTGGGCGCAAATTCAGGCTGACCACCAAAGATATTTTACTTGTAGCACCTACACTAATTTAGCACTAACGTTAGGGATTGATGCACGAAGAAGCACTAACGATGCACTAAGGATTGTACTAGAAGTGATCATTAGTGCTTTTTAATTTGGTAGAAATTTGACACAGTAAAAAACTCCCCTTAAATTCCTTATGTGAGTTTCCTGAGATGTAACTGGTCATAACTACACTAATTGTGTTCGTTATTGGTTGAAGTGGGGGCGCCAAGTTCATGAAGGTTTCCAAAGGTTTTTTTTTTTACTTGTAGAACCTACATTAATGAAGAACTAACGTTAGGTGTTAGTGCACTATGAAACAGTAATTATTTCAGTAGAAGAGGTCATTAGTGTTTTTGAATTTGGCGGAAATTTGACGCAATGAAAAATTCCCCATGAATTTCTTATGGGATTTTTGTGGCATATAATTAACCATATCTACATCAATAGTTAAGCATTAACGGAACTATGAGTGTTTTGCAGAAGCACTAACGATACATTAACGAATGGACTTATTTTTCGTTAGTGCTTGAAGTGGAAACCAAGTTCACGCTGGCCCGCAAAGGTTTTTTACTTGTAGTACCTACACTAATGAAGTACAAACTTAGGTGTTGGTGCACTAGGAAGCACTAATGTTACAAGTAAAGAAAACTTTCGAAATTAGCGTGAGCTTAGCCCCCACTACAAGCACTAACGAAAAAATTAGTTTTATTCGTTAGTGCATTGTTAGTACCTCTAGAAGATACAAGTAGTTTCGTTAGTGTTTCACCATTAGTGTAGATATAGCCAATTATAAGTCACAAAACTCCCATAAGAAACACATGGGGAATTATTCATTGTATCAAATTCCCATTGCATTCAAAAGCACTAATTACCTCTGTTAGTGCATCGTAAGTGCTTCTTAGAGCACAAACACTTAACGTTAGTGCTTCATTAGTGTAAGTGTTACGAGTAAAAAAACTTTAGGGAAGTCAGCGTGGATTTCGCACCCACACTTTAAGCACTAACGGAAAAAATAGTGTCATTCGTTAGTGCTTCTATAAAGCACTAACAATTTCGTTAGTGCCTCACTATTAGTGTAGTTATGGCCAATTACATATCACGAGACTCACAAGAAATTTATGGCAAATTCTTCATTGAATCAAATTTCCGCCAAATTCAAAATCACTAATGATCTCTTCTAGAGCAATCATTAATGCATTGCTAGTGCTTGTTAGTGCATCTACACCTAAGGTTAGTGCTTCATTAGTATAGGTGCTACAATTAAAATACCTCTTGAGGCCAGAGTGAACTTAGCGCCCCCACTTCAAGCACTAACTAAAAACTTAGTGCCATTCGTTAGTGCATTGTTAGTGCTTCTAGAAAAAATTTAAAAGTTTAGTTAGTACTTCACTATTAGTTTAGTTATGGCCAATTACATGTCACGAAACTCATATAATAAATTTATGGGAAATTTTTCATTGCATCAAATTTCCGTCAAATTCAAGAGCACTAATGATCTCTTCTAGTGCAAACATTAGTGCATCGTTAGTGCTTCTAGAAAGCACTAACAGTTTCGTTAGTATTTCAATATTAGTGTAGTTATGGACAAGTGCATGTCACGAAACTCCCATAAGAAATTTATTGGGAATTTTTAATTGCATCAAATTTCCGCCAAATTCAAAAGCACTAATATCTTCTAGTGCAATTGTTAGTGGTTCTCAGTGCACCAACCCTTAACGTTAGTACTTCATTAGTGTAGGTGCTACAAGTACAATATCTTTGGAGGGCACGGTGAACTTGCCCCAACTTCAAGCACTAACAAAAAATTAATGCTATTCGTTAGTGGATCGTTAGTGCTTCTAGAAAGCACTAAAAGTTTGTATGGACTGTGATATTTCTGAAGTTGGCCCCCACCAGAAATCTTGAATAAATCCCAAAATATGGTAATGCTAACGTTAGTGCTTAGTGCATTTAAGTGCACTAAAGATGCAATAACGATTGTCGTTAAATGTATGTTTCTACCTCTATTTGTATCGAATTTGATATTTCTGAAGTTGGCCCCCCATCTAAAATCTTGAATAAATCCCAAAATATGGTAGCACTAACGTAAGTGTTTAGTGTTTTTAAGTGCACTAATGATGCACTAACGATTGCTGTTAACCCCATGTTTCTATCTCTATTTGTATAGAATTTGATATTTCTCAAGTTGGCCCCCAGTTGCACTAACGGTAGTGCTTAATGTATTTAAGTGCACTAACGATGCGCTAAGTTTTGTGAAAATCTGTCTGCATAAAGATGGGTGGGGGGCTAACTTCATATGAAGTTGGCTCCCCCACCAAAAATCTTCAATATCTCGTAAACGCTGATAGCACTAACGTTAGTTCTGAGTGCACTAACTTGCACTAATGATGCACTAACGATGTGCAACGTTTTGTGTAACTTGGGAGAGGTGGGGGGGCGGATGCAGGGGCGGATCCAGGATATGATCAAGGGAGGGGCTAAATCATATTTTGCCGTTTTATCCAGTGTAAAGCAGGATTGAAGCCCATTTTAACCATTGTATACCTGAGCGTCAAGGGGGGGCTATAGCCCCTATATCCCCCTTTGGATCCGCCACTGTGTACATGTATATACAGGGCTGGATCGAGGATTATCTGAGGGGGTGAACCAATAACTACTAAAATAACCAATCATACTGAAACTCTTCAAAGTGACATGTGACAACGTGCTTTACCCCTGGCACCACTGATACATAGAACAGAAGGGGGGCTATTTTAAAGAGGGCCGCAGGTAGATGGAGGACAAAAATGTCCTTCTCTTCTCCTGCCTTCCATTTTCTTTCCTATTTCAAAAATGTTATATTGTTTTGCTTGGTGAATCATTTTGCTTCAACCTTCAGAAAATAAACTTGCTTGTGCAAAGCTCTGCTTTCTTTTGAGCCCCAAACTGAAAAATGATGGCAGAAAGTTTTGGAATGTGTTGCTATTTTCACTGCTAGCTTCTCATTTTAGATAGTGTATATTTACAACGAAGGAGGGGGAGGGGTGCACGTGCACCTTTGTACCCTCCTAAATCCGGCCCTATATATATATACAGGGCCGGATATATATATATATATATATATATATATATATATATATACGGCATTTTACGGACTAAAACGTGTGCGTCTTATACTCGAAGTTAATAATCTTTCAAGAAGTGTAGCATAAGTAACGCTCTCGATGGCAGTGGAGATCATCTTATAACGATGACGATGAAAAGGAATCCCTGTATATATATATATATATATATATATATATATATATATATATATATATATATATATATATATATATAGTGGCATATCCAGAATATGATCAAGGGAGGGGCTAAACTATGTTTTGCACCTTCATCCAGTGTAAAGCAAGATTGAAGTCCATTTTATCCAGTGTATACCTGAGCGTCAATGGGGGCTATAACCCCCCTTGGATCCGTGCCTGTATATATATATATATATATATATATATATAGGGTGTTTCAAAACAACACTGACAACGTTTGGGAGATGATTCCTGACACTAAGATAAGACGAAAAGTATAGACAAACTTGGGTGCACAATTGCTTGGTTTCGGAGTTATAGGCTGCCGAAAACATGAAAAAATGAACTTCTAAGGTCCATAGTGCGAAAAGAGTGGGACGTACGGTAGTCGGGGCAAGACTTCACTTAGGAACTAATATGCGTTCTATCCAAAAATGCAGGTTTCAGAATCCTCCGGTACTCCCGCAGCAATTTTTATAGAGGTAGTTTGTGATTACTTCAAATTACATACCCGTAGCCAAACTTCTTCTGTAAAAATTGTTATGGAAGCACTTCAGGATTCTGAAACATGCATGTTTGGATAGGGCACATACTAGTTCCTAAGTGAAGTCTTGACCCGACTACTGTACGCCCTATAGTTTTCGAGCTATGGACCTTAGAAGTTCATTTTTTCATGTTTCCGGCAGCCTATAACTCCGAAAGGAAGCATTTGTGCACCCAAGTTTGTCTATACTTTTTGTCCTATCTTGGTGTCAGGAATCAGCTCCCAAACGTTGTCGGTGTTGTTTTGAAACACCCCTTGGACCCGCCACTATATATATATAGTGGCGGGTCCAAGGGGGCTATAGGGGCTATAGCCCCCCTTGACGCTCAGGTATACACTGGATAAAATGGGCTTCAATCCTGCTTTACACTGGATAAAACGGCAAAATATGGTTTAGCCCCTTCCTTGATCATATCCTGGATCCGCCACTGTATGTATATATACAGTGGCGTATTTAGAGAGGTGGCTATAGGGATCAAGTCCCCCCCCCCGAAATAAATTTGTTAATGCACAACTTCATTAAAATTTGTTGGCACCCGAAAGGAAAAATATAAGTGCTAATTCACGTGTTATGCATAGCCCATTAAACAAAATCCTAAATACGCCACTGTGTGTATAAATATACTATTTTTTCTTCTGATATTTACTTCCTTCAGTCACAAACCGTTTGAATAAAAGGAGAAGTGCAAGCAAGAGGAATATTTACAGCGGTTAACATCATATGTCAGAGTTGGTACATCATGATTTTACAGAGTCTTAGGTAGAACATGGCCAAAATAAGCTTGGGAACCACTGCTTTAGAGTAAGTTGAGTAACTTCATGGACATTAGATAGTAATTAATATAATACATGTATAACTTAGCTGGATTCAGCCAACATTGTATTACGTTGAGAATCCTTGCTACGCTGATCATCACGATATTCCATAACAATAAATTTACAGAGTTTAATCTTTATTATCAAACTTGAGAAGTGAAAATACTTCTATGTTTGTGTGAGTGATGAAAGGACGTAAAATAGAAGTTAAGTTTTTGTTACTGTCCATTTTATGGGACATCCCGATTTAACTGAACTGGAAGAGATTAGAGTTCTCACTTTGTAATAGGGAGATCCCAACTTCGAATCTAAGTGCCGATCATCTTGACTGAGTTTTTTAAAAAATTTCTTTAAGTTGAATTAGGCAAATATTGAGTGATATCTTTAAATATAGGGTTTGGTCGATTTTCCTTATAAATTTCTTGAGTAAAATTGAAATATTGTTAATTGTTTCCTGGGTAAAATAAAATCACAGCTGTTTCTGGAATTTCATTAATAAATAAATAAATAAATCATTTGCTTTTATTTAAAAAAAAACAAAATATACCGGAAAGTACCTGCATCGAGCACCATAAATGGGCGAAAGTCTATATGAGTCCAAATGCTATAAGCAGATAGCGAGCGCGAACCCCAATGAGAAGAGTGAACATGAGCTTTGAGAGAAACCTCATTTGAGGATAGCGAATCCACAAGCCCCAATAAGCTTAATGAGCTCTAGTATCACTGATGATAGCAAGCCTCGATCGTATGTGAGTTTAAGCTATAGTGTGAACTTAATTTAGGTAAGAGAGCGCGAGCCCCTGGAAGAAAGGGAGTCTAGGCCTAAGTGAATGAAAGACTACAGCTACCGTGAACCTCATTGAGATGACTTCTCTCATCTGTCCACTGAACATTTAACACATTTCTATACGTATTTTTGACCTTGCGTTTACAATTAAGGTATAGTTATAACCAATGTTCGAAAAGGGCAATAATGTAAACAAACTTTTGGGAGATGGCTGGAATTCAGCTCAAATGTAGAAGAGGCTGTGTAGATTATATATTCCAAAAGCAAATTGTCCTAAAATGGATTAAACATAGTCAAAAAAGGCACGAAACTTTAACATTAATGTCACTGAAAAATCAATGAAAAACAAATAATTCGTACATTTATCTCAAAAACCAAACGAAGGAAATAGTGAAATTTAGATTAAATATAGAAGAGACTATGTAAATCCTATATTTCAAAAGCAAATTCTCTTGAAATGGATGAAACATAGTCAAAAAGTACGAAGCATGAATATTAATGTCAATAGAAATCAATGAAAAACAAATAATTTACCTATTTATCTCAAAAACCAAGAGAGATGCCTGAAATTCTGCTCGAATGTAGAAGAGACTATGTAGATTCTATATCCCAAAACCAAATTGTTCTAAAATGGATGAAACTTAGTCTAAAGAAGCACGAAACATGAACATTGAAGTCAATGGAAAATCAATGGAAAACAAATAATTCCTTCAATCATCTCACCAACCAAAATAGGGAGATGGCTGAAATTCAGCTTAAAGATAGAACAGACTATGTAGATTTTACATTGAAAAAAGAAATTGTTTTAAAATGGATGGAACACAGTAAAAAAAATCATGAAACATGAACATTGAAGTCAATGGAAAATAAATGAAAAAACTGAAGTCGTCCACATAGGGTTTATCTCAAAAACTATAATAAGGAGATAGGTAATTGAAAGCTTATTGCAAAGACATAGTGACGGCTTAGAAACGATGTATAATACTTCAGGTAAATATGAATAGGACATTGTCAAAAGTAGTGAGATTAGTGAGGGAGAGGTCTTTTAAAGATAGTGACCCTGAGCTCAAGTGAGTGCAATTCTGAACTAGTGTGAGCCTTTGAGATTAATGAGTACAAGATTCTTCGAAGATAGTAAGTTAAGCTCACGCGAGTACGAGTCTGAGTCAACATAAGCCTCATTGAGATTAGTGAGGGCGAGGCCCTTGAAGGATAATGAGTCTGAGCCCGAGATAATGCGAGTCTGAGCTTGCGTGAATCTCATCATTGAGATTAGTGAGGGCGAGGTTTTTTTAAACATAGTGACCCTGAGTTCAAGTGAGTGCGAATTTGAACCAGTGTGAGCCTTTGAGATTAGTTAGTGCAAAATCCTTGGAAGGTAGTAAGCCTAGGCTCAAAGGGGGTAATCTGAGCTAGCGTGAGCCTCACTGAGGTTAGTGAGTGCGGAACTCTTGGAGGATGTGAGCTTGAATCGAAACAAGTGCGCATCTAAGTGCATGGCTGCTCGATGCGTTCGCAACGCGTTTTTATATCTCATACGTACGCTTGAAATACGCTGACAATGTATTTAAATGTGGATGGCTAATCACAATGTGCTGCAAACGTGAAAGCAATAAAAACGCACAGAATTGGTCGGTTCGAGCATATTTGGTCTGTTTCCGAACAATAGACCGCCTGCTGTTTTCGAATCAGTAAAAGACGTTTAAAGGAAAAAAAAAAAAAAAAAGACGTGTTGCCAGGCAAAGGGATTTTAGCAAGAAACAGTTGCTTGAAAGTTACTTTTTGCACAGTATTGGAACTTTGCTATTGTAAAGTATGTGCGTGTATAGCAAAAGGAAATTCCGAAAAAAAAAATAGTTAATCACAGAAAAATCTATGTAGTAGCACAATAGGGTTATTTCTCGTGATTCGTGTGAATGAGAATAAAGGTGTAGGCCTGGAAACTCTGATTGGCTCACAGTATAATTTATAACTTTGGCGAAAGTAAAATTACTGAGTAGCCACCTAGGTCACGTTCGTTGCGGGGGGTTGCGTATCGGAAACGCATATTCGTAGAGCCATACATTAAAGTAGCGTGAACTTCGTTGAGATTAGTGAGAGCGAGGCTCATTCAGGATAAAGAGTGAGGCTCAATTGAGTGCGGGTTTGAGCTAGCATGAGCATCATAGAGATTAGTGACATAAAACTCTTTGAGTGAGTCCGAACTCGATTTAATTGAGCCTTGTGCTAGCATAAGCCTTGTTAAGATTAGTGAGCGTGAGCTCCTTTGAGTATAGTGAGCTTAAACCTGCGGGAGTCTTAGTGATCCCTTGGTTGTATACTCTTTGTAGACTATTGGAACATTATTAAGGAGTTTGGTTTTCCTAAACTGCTTTATATATTCGCTCTGTTTGTCTGTGTGTCTGTTCGTCCGGGAAACAAAAGGATAAATAAATAAGATAAAATAAATAAGAAATAAAAATCAAGAACTACAGTATTTTATGGCTTACCATCAATTTTGGCTAGGATGTAGAAGGTGAAATGTTAGGAATTGAGTTCGTTAAGAGTCTTCATCCCGACGAAATTAAAACACCGCTAATTTTTCAGTAGTTATGTGATATCTTCAAATAGATAAAAAAAATAATTGAAATATGGAACAAGAGCGCCCTAGACAATATTATATTGCGTGAGGTACCGTTATCACAAGTCACCTAGTGGCTTTCTGTTTTCAGCTGTTTAGAAACGCGAAAATAAATGCCGATTTTCAAAATGGCTCGAAATCGAAAGCAGATAAGTGAGTCGTGATAACGGTTGTAAAATTTAGCGGTATTTTAATTTCGCCGGGATGAAGACTCAAAATTAATTAATAAATCATCTTGTCCTATAAACCAAACTCCTTCACGTGGTATACATGTGGCATTGCTATCTATTGTATTTATCCAGCATAGGCAGAAAATTGCTGAGAAAATGATCAAGTGATTCTGTCAAAATTAGATAGAGTCTTACTTGAAATTCAATATAAACATCTCTCTATTGTTTTGCAAAGCATTAGAGGTAATGTAAATTTTATTAACAAGCTTTGTCATGCAAATTCCATTATTTTCTCTATTCTAGGAAACCTCTATTTATCCTGTTTTATTACCCGTTCTCTAGATGCTCTTAATTTGTTCAAAATCATATTTACTAATTTGAAATCTTAATTTGACATTAGAAGATAATCTTTTCTGTTCTTCTGTTAACCTTCAGTTCTCTGATTCTGAAAAATAAGATGTGCGCATTATCTTCATGATAACAGTTGAGTTCAGGAATGGCCAATTCCGGAATTTTTATTTTCCGAAATTCGGGAAATAAAATCGGAAAAATTCGAAATTCGGAAAATTCTGGATTTCGGAAAAATTCTGGATTTCGGAAAAATTCCGGATTTCGGAAAACTTCCGATTCTGGAAAATAAATTTTCCGGAATCCGGTTTCCGCAAAATTTTGGCCATCCCTAGTTGAATTGCTTACTATCTTCATGTAGCACCGAGATTATCAAGGAAGGAACTTCTGAGTTTGTGCTTTTGGCAGGTGTACAGATCATGACGCACGATCAACACTTACAGTACAGGTCGTTTCCCATCAAAATTTCTCTCCTCCGTCTATATTCCCATAGAAACAGAAACTAAAATAACTTTTAAAGTTGATTTGCCTATCAGGTAGCTTATTAGTTGCGTTAAATTAGTTCAAACAATGCTCCAAAGCCTAATGAAAGTGGTTCAATACCAATTCCATGAATTTTGTGTTTCACTGGTAAGCAGACGGGAAACAAGCAAATCAAAGATAATGTTGAAGTTGTTTGTTTAAATTAATTCCCCTTCAGCAATGGGGATATATGAGACTTGGACATATAGTTCAAGGTGGAATTCGAACCACCATAATGCTCTCCCACACGGAGTCGAATCTGGGACCTTGTGCATTAAAGGCGCACGTGCTAGTCGGTAGACCAGTGTAAAGCTCAAAGCAAAAGGTGAAAACTAACTTACCACTATCTATATGTCATTAACCACTTAACCACGCGACTTCGGCATATGAGAAATTTCTAACCTTTTGTAAACTAGGATTTAGGATTTAGGATCTAGATTTCTGGGCTTTCTACATTTAAGGACGTCCGTCACATTTGAGGGATGACGACTCTCGGCGAGCCCACTATCCGGGGAAAGAGAAGGAAAAAAGGATTGGGCAAGGAAGGAATCGGCCTGGGATTTATGTGTTAGGCACCTGGTGTGAATGAGAAAACCCTCATTCAAGGTGGCTGGCCTGAAAATGTGTTTTACACGTTTTCGACCGAGTGTCCCCACCGGAAATCGAACTCAATATCTAGACCATCTCACATTTAATTACAAATTTACGTCTCTTAGAGCTTCAATGATGAAAAGAGAAAACTACAAACAAGCTCACATTTGAATAGCCGGCTTTTTTTTTTTTTTTAAGTTTAACGTCCCATGATTATGCATTGAGGCTAAAGGAGATGGCGGTGGTGAAATGAATGATAATGGTAAAATTATTAAAGTTGAAGGAAACGGAAGAACCCAGAGAAAATTTACGTACACGGTGTTTGTCCACCAGTAGCCTACTTGACGAGACCTGGGATCGGACCATGGACCCACGCGAAAGAGATGAACACTCTACCATTAAGTGACGGTGACTCCAGCTGGCTATTGAGTGACTAATATATATTGTATGTTTAAAAATAATAGAAATTAGTTGTCACCTTTATTCATTAGTCGTAGTTTTTTAAATATGAAGTTAGGAATAAAAGGTTAATTTGAATTATTCTTAATAAACTTATGTTAACACTTACTAACACCTCCAAATGTTTGTTTAATATGAAGAAGGAAATTATTCTAAAATAAATTACCCTAACAGCATATTAAGATATTTATTTATTTATTTATTCTCATGTAGTGACAGAGAAAAATAAGGTGACTTCAACTTTCGCCTATTCAAGATTCTCCTAATAATCTCAGGCAATGGAATTTACAGATGTTAACTCAAGAGAAAGTGTAGGCGAATCTTGAATTCAATATTCAACTTTCAAGATTTGCCTAATGTGAAATTATGTTGATAGAGTACTACTGACAAAATATGACAAAAAATTGTAGTTTCTAAATTTCAAAAAATGTATGTTTTTAATAAGTATATTAAACACAATAAGCGCAATTATAGTATATGACTAGGTACTATATGTTTGACATGGAGATATGAAAATGTTACATGAAGTTACAACATGTATTATGGAAAACATAAATTCAAGGAGAGTTTGCATAAATCATAAAATAAAATTAAACAAAGCACCAAGAATCAGCATAAGCACGATTACCGTATATGCATAGATAGTATACGCTTGACATCGAGCATCGACATTAAAAAATGTTAATTTTTAATTTAGTGCAAACATTGTAATCCTGTATGTGGGGATCTGAAACCGGAAAAAAATTAGTAATTTAATGAAACTTGCAGGACAGCTTCTTTTCATCAAGTATAGGCATAGCCTAAAAGTGCTCAGATATCCGCTTCACCCAATATAAATACCATATCTAATTTGGTCCTCGCCGCATATAGAACAATCATGTTTACCTTGATTTCTTATCTTAGGTTCAATTATACGGTCTTAAAACTTATAACAAAATTTTGTAAATAAAATTTCCTTTCGTTTGATATATAATACATCTCTGTAGGTTAGGTAGATATAAAGTTACAAATGATAGAGTAGGATTGTGTCGCTTAATCTTGTATCTGTTTCTTTCAAGCGTATTTTTCCCATTTTTAAAAACTCTTTATAAAGAAGGTAGATTTCATCAACCAGCCAAAATGTTTAAATACATGAAAATACAGGAAGAAACATGGATGATATTATACTGTTTTTTACATGAATTTTCAGGAAATAATACGATTTTGTCTCTGTTTCAGAAAGGAAAGAAAACTTTTTAGAAACTACTGAAGAGATAGACAGTAAATTGCAAAAGGTTGTGAGTATATTCAACAAATCTACTACGAATCCTGAAAAACTAGTAAAAGTGAGATAACATTTACAATTACACTTTTATGCATCACATGATTGTGACGCACTGGTTTTCTGTCGATATTCCACGTACACATTTATTTCACACCAGTCACTCACCCCTTTGTGTGGGGCCGCGGTGGCTCATTGGTAGAGCGTTTACCTCTGGTGCTTGAGGTTCCGGGTTCGATCCCAGCCCCCCCCAAGGGAACTTTGTGGTGGACAAAAACCGTGTGCGTGGGTTTTCTCGGGGTTCTCCCGTTTCCTCCCACTTTCTTCATTCCACCATTTCATTCATTTCTCATAATCACCGTCTCCTTTAGCCTAACTGGCATAACTGTGGGACGTAAAACTCAAAGATTTCATTTTCACCCCTTTGTTTTACCCATACTAGTAAGTGCAAGCAGACGACACATTTTGAAGCTGTATCGTCAGGAGCAAACTTGGCTGGAGCAAGATATTTCAGGAATTGATCGGGGATCTGAGGAGAAAATGAAAAAAGCTACCTAACTACTTGTTTGGACATACCAGCACCAAACTCTTTTCTGAAGTTGGTGTATTGCAAATGTAAAACTCTTATCTACTTATTCCAACTGTTCATGTTCGAGATTGTTTTACTCAGATATGTGCATTAATTGAAGGAAAATTAGGGATGCGCACGAGAGGAGTCGAGATAGGATTTTCCTGACAAAATTCGAGTCGAGACACGGTTCTTCCAATAGTAAAATATACATTTTTCGAGTCGAGACATCACTTTTACAGCACATTTTCGAGACGAGACAGCCATATATCTTGTCTCGTGCGCATCCCTAAGAGAAATCACATTTTGGGAATAAAAAAAATAAGATGAAAGTGACATGTTGGCGTTATCTTAGTGTTAAACTACCCTCGAATTATACGTTGATTTTTTATGAATCTTTCAAAGTTCCTTCTTTCTTTTTCTTTTCAGTTTTTCAGTGTAATAGGTACCTTTCCTGTTCTGAAAGAAGCAGAGTTTATTATATGAGACCTAAATGTCTAAAATATAAATCCTCTCCTTAAAACTCAGTTTCAACGACATCTTTCATCTGAAACGGCAGTGGATCTGATCGAACTCAGCCGTATCACTTATGTCCGAACAATGTACTATGTCAGGGATGATTCAATTTCTCTCTCTTTTATTTATTATAAATTATTTCTGTCGTTAATTAAAAAAAAAAAAAAAAAAAAAACTGAAAATTGCTGAAGTAACGTTTTCTCTAAGTATTATTTTGCTAAATAAGTTCACAGAAACTTCCATATAATACCGCATTATTTTCAAATGTACCATATTTTGTATATATCAAGATAGTACTGTACTTGATGAAAGGAAACTATCCTGAAAATTTCATGAAGCTAGTAATTTTTGTTGGGTTTGTCAAAATTTTCCCCTACATACTGGACTTATTTAATAAGAGCGCAAAAATAGTTTCAAGAGGAAATATTAATTATTAATGAGGTGCAAGACTACCAAGTATGAGAGCTAAACCAGGTTTTCAAAAAATCAACTTTCGCCTAATAAGAAAATTAACTCTGTGTCATCGTTTTGATTGACGTTTGCATAGCTAGAAGATATTAGGCGAATCTTGAATAGCCCCGGCCCGAAATAAGCTTACCACTGACGTCATTATTAAAATCCCACTGAATCAATTAATTTATTTCTCTTATGCTCCTCGCACCAACGGTTTAAAGAGGAAAAAGAAGTCCTAATGGCAGAAACAATGTGAGCGCCAAAAAGGCGTAACTGCAATTTTATTAGTTTCGAGGCTTAAGTGATATGTGCCTCTATGGCACAGAACCAAATGCTAATAACTCAGTTATACCTTTATATCATTTTCGAATAACGTTCCAAGGATAGAGATTTTCATTAAGGCGTCTTGGCACAAGAAAATTCAATCCATTATACATGTCCTCATTGCATTAACTCAAAATATGAAAATTCGACAGTTACGCCCTTTTGGCGCTCAACCATCGAATATATATATATATATATTGTATGATGTAAAGTAAACGCCACAGCAATAATAAAAGTCTAGTGTTTATATACTCCACTGATTGCGGAAGAAAGTGAAACTACTACGTATATGAATATTCCAGCACACTTTTAAGTCAACTCATTTATAACGGCAAACCACGAATGATATTACTTTCATGTTGTTGTTCTTTATACACTCATTACATATGATTGGTTATTCTTGTATTTATTTTTATTTTGCTGATTTAAAAATATTAGATTCTATCTATACGGGGTACTCATATAGTTTGTTCAGAAGACAAGATGACAAATAAAGTTTTACCGTCCCGTGTTGTAAATTTTTATAGGTTTCGTTTCGATTTTCGAAAAGGTTTTCTCATCTTCTCTTTAAAAAAAAAAATTGTTTTGTTTTGGAAATTTGTTTACTTGACTTTGGGAAGTAGGCTTGGTAGATTTTTGTATTTAATGATAGCAAATTCAAATTGTGTATAGAGACAATCGTATATATATCACCCATATCCCTTAATCAATGTTTATGTCAAAAAAATATATATAAAATTGTATACAGCACAGAACTAGTAGTCAATGATTTTAACGAAGCAAATTTTCGGAGTATGTATAAAATGCAAAGATTCTGATTAAACCTTTCACAGATACAAACAGTGGCGGCTCTTAAGAGAGATCACATCGGTAAATATTAGAATTTATCACTACAATTTGTGATAAGAAAGCTTCAGATAGCAATATACAGTACAAGAATTAATACATAAGTTAAGCTTTTCTCCTTTAGCCTGCAAGATTGTTTCCCCCTTTAAACGCTCATTGACGCAACTACTACGACAAAGCTTTAAATCTCCAAAGCTCAGCCCTGAGTTAAGCCAAGATTATTTTGGTATTAATGTGTTTCTGAAGGATAAAGCTTTCCGCCGATGTGCATTTTATGTACGTGGAGTTACCACGGCGGAGGGAGAGAGGTAAAGTTTGAGTTTTTTGTTTTTCTTTATCAGGATTTTTTTGGGGACATTTCCCCCACTGGGGTTTACTCATAAAAATTGGTGTGTGAAACAATGAAGTAGTTCACTATATGGTAATACCCGGTGTCGTCCTACTTGCGACAGTCTCATGTGCGATAGGAACTGTAAACTGCCCTATGAGCGACCGATTCGATCTGATTAACTGGCCTATGAGTCACCGATTCATTCATACTAAGATAATGGAAGAAGATAAGGTTCCCTCTTCTTTAACTTGTTTCACGCTAGTGCGATTTAGAACCTAACAACATTTGTTATGAAAAATTTACGTTTCTAGAAGTCTCATTTCTTTTTTTTATACTTTTTAATTGATTTCTATAAGTGCACTGACTATATCAAGGAGAAAACTAACTAAATAATTAGAGTAGCCCCTCCTCTGTTTATGATTCTAATGTAATTAATTGCATGCATGTTAAAATGATACGGAGCTTAAGTTTAGCTGGATTATGTTTATGGCATGAGAAAGAAATCGAAAATAGGGTGCTCAGTTACTCACCATCAAAGAAATCTAAAAGCACGGTGTATCCGAAGAAATAATTATACAAGTTACAAATCACTCGCAGGACTTAACAGTTTATATTGCTATAAGGGATCCTATCAAATTGCTATACAATAAGCTTTTATGTCAGAACAAGGGAGATAGGTGAATTAGGCAATTACGTTTTGGTACCGGTAGATTATAACAGGAGTGGAAGGTAATCTAAAGAGTTTGTTTATCTTTTGGATTGTTTAAAGTGGACTGCATTGTAATTGGTGGGATTGGTTGGGAATAGGCAATCAGATGTAAGGGATCACAAAACCTCTTTTATTATTGAAATGTTTTTTCTCATTTTATTCATAGAGGCTTAGGAAGTCTAAAAAGTAGGTAGTTGGCCAAACTGTTACACGTTTAAAATAATATTTTTAAGTTTTACGTCCCACGGTTATGCCGGCTTGGTTAAAGGAGACAGTGATGATGAGAAATAAAGGGAATGATGGAATGAAGAAAGTGGGAGGAAACGGGAGAATCCTGAGAAAACCCACGCACTCGATATTTGTCCACCACAATGTTCACTTGGCGCGAGCTGTGATCGAACCAGGGACCCCATCCACAAGAAGTGAATGCTTTACCACTGAGCCACCATGGCTCCCTGTTACACGTTTGATTTATATATATATATATATATATATATATATATATATATATATATATATATATATATATATATATATATATATAGATAGATAGATAGATAGATAGATCCAGTGTTGCTAACTGCAGGTGAGTAATATTTTATCGCAAATTTTTGCATAAAAACTTAGCTTATCGATTATGCGTAAATTCTCATTACTTATCACTCATTATCCTAAAACACACCTGGTGCAGTAATTTTTGCGACAACAGTACTTGCAGGGGCCGCTTTTGTGTCAAAAAAACCTAATTTACGGACTTGTATTAAATATCCTTTTTATATGGCAATACTGCATCAACTTTGTCATATGTTCGCACTAGTGCATAAACGTTGATGCATACTGCACATATTCACAGAGATTTACCCGCAGGAAATCAGTTTCTGCAACTGAATATTGATTTCCTTCATTTTGTACATTTTTTAATTTTTATTTTAGACTTTCGATACTTTCTTTTGTTACTACACAAAAACGTTACAAATTCCAATTCCGGTCATGATCTCGAAAATATCTACATAGAACACGCTTACATTTGTTTGAAGTCTCAGGTTTTTATCGTTCTTGGTTCAAAAGATTTAAGCAATCAAACTTTGGGTTGCGCAACTTTACGGACACACTGTATATTGACGAATAGTATTACTGGAACTTATATTTTTCATAGCAAGATTGTTCGGACGCTAATAACACAGAGACAAACGTATTATTTTAAGAGAAGGAATCATATCATCTTCCATTATCTCGATGTAAATGAATCGGTCACTCATGGGACGGGACAGATAGCAGTTCCTAATAGGACTGTAGCTTCTAGGACTAATTCTAATACCCTGTATGTGTACTTGTTGCTTATATAAGAATGGAAGGGGGAAGTTGGTAAAATTTTTAAGTCTCTGTTTTTTGACGTAAATTAAATTTTATTTTCAGGTCGGTTCAATATAAGACATCTTTTCACTGAATTAGTCTAGTGGACATTTGACATAAGAACATTGTTGTTACTACTTTTGATCTAACCTATGTAGTTGAACTATATCAATGAAAAAATATTTCTGTTACACATATGTTTGTTGTGGAGGTGGCTTGGAACAACGAAGAAATAAGAGGATTGTATGAGTTTCGTGCTTGTTAAATAATAATAAAACACATTTTAGAGAAAACAATCTCGATTCTTAGGAGTTTAAAAAAATAACATTACAAATATCAAGTTCCTACAGTTCTAGAATTTAAGAGGCACGTAATAAGATTGAGACAAATTTATTAATGTAGGTCCACACTCTGTACAAAATGGCTGAAATTTCATGCTACACTTTGTTCGTCATACACTACAAACATCTTGATCCTTGATCCATAAGTTTCCTCTTGTTTTCGTAAGAAGTTGGAAGTATTTCTAAATGAGAGCACTTACTATTCGCAGAAGTACGCGTGCGTCAATGTAGATGTGTTTAAAGGAAGGGTAATGAATCACTTCAATTACTCGCACGTCCTCATGTGTCAGTTCTTGCATATCAATTGCCCCCAAGCAAATGGATACAAATTCACAGTCAAGGTTACCAAAACTCCCGCATACGTCACTTCTTTCAAACATATCTATTGTCTTTTTTCTTTTGTACCTTTCATGTATACTCTACATATGAGCGACTCGGGTGGACATAATGGTAAGCGCCACTTCCGGTAAAATTAAGTTTTTAGGTGGAATGGGTTAGGATTGAACCACAGAACAGTATGTAGGTAGTTTCATTTCGGAAATGTAGCCAGGCTTGTTTGGTATGTATCGTTGCATTGGATTGTATGGGAATGTTGAACATTCTTTTCTAGTTTACTCGAAAGTTAGAAAATGTACATAATTCTTCTTCTGAAACAGATCTTTATGTCAAATTGTACACCAATGAATAAAGATGAGTGATTTATTTGGCGTTGAAAAGCAAATTTAACCGAGTAATGCCAACCTGTTGGAAAAATCCTATTTTGGAGATTTTTTTGACGATTTCTCGAATAGGGATAAAAGGGAATTTTCGTAGAAATTGATAGCATATATGGCATTTTTCATACATTTACTTCATCATCGACAGATTAAAATACATAAGCGTAATGGAAATATTAAGTTTTAATAACAAAATCGAATCCGGGTCTCCCACGCCAAAGGCACGTATTCTAACTGCTTAGCCACTAGGAAGATCATAGGAGACTTAAAATCTGTGAATCATTGATAAACCGTAACATCTTATGATTATTTCCATTTTTCCTCTAATATCTTCCTGATATGTAATATTTAATCCTCTGTTAAGGTATTATGTTCGAACCTTCACTGATGATATTCGGTTACTTTATCTACATGCCGCGTTAAGCGAAGCATATGTTTATACAGTATCTTGTAACATGCTGATAGTTGCTATATCCTTCGATATTTCTTGCTGTCCGTTTTGTCGACTGTCTTAAATATAGAAACTATTACCAATTCTTTCCATTGCTTCTAATCTTATTCTTTATATTAGCTATGTTAAACACATAAGGGTACTATTATAACGAATTTTTCTCCTTCCCTTCCCTTTTCAACTTTCCTATCTCGAATCGAACTTCATCCTTCATAGAATAACGTGTTTATGCCGAGTTTAGTGATCAATTTTCCTCTCCCAGAGGTAAATTAGGGATGGTAGCAAAAACATTCACAGAGTTTTCTGCGGCTCAGGCAGCAACATCACATTTGAAATAAATAGAACACCTGCAACCTTGTTCTAAATGCCATTGAACAAGCAGAGATGCTGTGTGTTGGTATATATATATACAATATAAACACAATATATATTTATATATATTTGTGTGTGTGTGTGTGTGAGAGAGAGAGAGAGAGAGAGAGAGTACCCAATCAGCGCACTATCTACTTGATCGTCCACTGCAAAAATAAACACGTTTGTTTTTTGAAAAAGAAAAGAACATACGAAGCATGGTGGAAAGACTACAAGGTGGATGCAATGGAGTGCTACATTCTTGTCGCTCTGGCGCATGACGTCATCTTGGTCTCAGACGTGGCCAGCGAGAGTCAGATGAACTTTTAACAAGCGCTTGCACGCTGGTATCTTACACGCAAACTTCTCTTCTACACTCTGTAAAGAAAAAATAGCGACACTCGCTCGGATATAGTTTTCACAACATACATTAACCAATATGAGTTTTTACATGAATTACTGATAATATCACAATGCATATTCTTAATGAGCAGTTCATTCTTAATACTTGCGCCGCAGTTTCAGGTTTTTATATGCATATAATGAATTTGTATTTGCATATATTAGTAGTTATGTGTGTTTTCAGCAAAAACGGCTGTGGGAAGAATTATACATAAAAGTATGAAAAATCAACAATAATAGCACAAAACAAAAAACGTAGTTTCTTAAGAGTAAGACATTGTGTACGAAAATTGAGAGGTACAATACATCAAACTAGATTTCGTATGTGGACCATGGGCTTTAGGATTTGCAGGGGAATCGTCGATGTCTTTTAGTGACAAGGCTATTGCAAAATGCAACCTTGATTTCATGGAATCACTCCCGGATTATCTGTTCCGTGAGTTCCATTCTATCCGAGATAATTGTCTATTGAGTCTTCTGCTCACATCGACCCAAACGTTACAATTGGATTCATGTCAGGTGAGTTTGGAGGCCACATGAGTCTTTGAATAGTCGTATTCTTGCACCTCGTATTTACGATTCTCGTTCATTGACATGAAGCATTTACGTCCTGGAAAACGAAGTAGTCCATATTTTCTTCAGGGAAGTTATCTTTAGCTGTTTGAAGAATTTTACGTACTAGAATTTGAAGACATTTTTGTACATCAAATGACTCTTCACATATATCCATTGTTCTGACGTCTTTGACAGTGAAGCAAGCCCATACCATCACTCAGTAACTGAATATTTGCATCTCTTAAACAAAATCCGTATCAAGTTTCTCGCTCATTCGTATCCACAACTTCACACCACTATCGTTTCCAACTATTCTAAACCTTTTTCAGCGGAGAAAACCACATGCTTCCAGTTGTCATAAGTCCAAGCAGCATATCGCCTCACAAACGTACGTGTTGAAGTCTTCGGTGTTTTTGTTAGTTTCGACTTTACAGGCGGTTTTTTCTTCGTAATATTCTCCTCATACAGTTAAGACAATACAGTCGTACGGACTGACTGCAGTTTCAAGATCAAAACGATTTTTGGGGAAATCATTCCTTAAATCTGCAGTGCCATTGATTTTATTTGGCGATCAGCTCTGGGTGATGCTTTCTTTTTTCTATTACACTGTTGACGAAGGGATGATTTCTTATACTATTTTTGCTTGTGAATTACTCTTTCTGCCGTCGAATGGTAAATTCTGAGTATTCCAGCCATCTCCCTTAGAGATGTAACTTAGCTGTGCAAAGCAAGAATTATGTCTTGTTCATGTGACAACAAGTCACATTTCTTACCAATCATACTTGTTTACAGTTCACATGTAGCAACAATTTCATACAAAAACAACGCTGCACAACAATATTGCCACTTGACACTGTTCAAACAATTACAAAGCATAGAACAATCACAAAATGCTAATTACCTGGGCTTACACATCACAAATCCAATGCAGAATTCTCACCCCAATAATTTACGAGACGCTCTCAGGTGCCATCTGGAGAGAATATTACTAATACATAAATAATTAGTAAGCGCCATTGTACACCATAGGTGTCACAGATAATGGAAATGAATTATCACACTCATAATTTCCTTCTATTCCTCTTCTAGCCGGCTGCAACTATGGTTTTCTGTGTAAGTTACCTTGAGAATTGAGGTGTCGCTATTTTTTCTTTACAGAGTGTATTTATAGTGATCTTTTAAATTTTAGTAACAATTATAGTACAAACAATAATTATATAAACGTAATGTAATCAATGCTTAAGCTAAGTGAATTCAAAGGAAGATATTTACAATAGCAAAAGAAACAGCAGTATCAGTTCATATTAAATAACTTTGAAGCTTGAACAAGCCAATATTACTCACTAGATTTTCTGCTTTTTCTTTCTTTCTTTCTTTTCCTTTTTAAACATCTGAAGTAATACACTCGAGAATGTATAGGCCTGAATAATCTATAACACAGTGTGTCGTTAATGCATTTCATTATTATATGTTTATGTATGCTTAAGTATATTTTCGTAACACATTGATCGGTTTTGATTTACTATTATTATTATTTCCCTTGAAAGAGAATTCTTTACTGATGACCCATATAAATTTTGAGAATATCTCAAGGGACAATTCATGGTTTTCGTAAACAGAAATGCACGTACGTATATTTTCGTTATGCTTGGACAGTTATTTTTAAGAGGTTGCTCCCACGTAAGTTTCGTCAGAATCTCAGAGGAGGTTAAAAACTTTATTGAGCAGGGACGCACGTATTTAATATTTTAAACAGTTTTATTTTTGATTTATAAAAAAAATCATCTTATTTGAAGTCGCTGATCGCTTATTTATAGAATTTGTATTTAAACAAAAGGTTTGGTGAAACTGACAGTTCTCTGAATATTAGTGTGAAAATTTACACCATAACAAACTATATTATTAAACATTTGTACGAAATAAAACGTTACATATACTATTGTGTTCTAAAAATATATAAAAATAAATATGTATATACAAAGCACCTCAAACAAAGAATTGCAACATGACTATTTCAAGCAAGAAACAAAGTACTAGGCGTAAGTGAAGATGATATAGGGGTGTTACAGCTAGACTAAAAAACATATAAACCATAAAATTACATAATTTTCTTAATTTTCTTGATAAGTTTTCTGTTTTCTGTCCCGTGGACTAAAGAAGACAAAAGATAATTGCAAATGAATGATTTTGTGGAATTTGGTGGAATGAGAATGCAGGAGTGCCCCGAGAAACTCACGGACACGATGTTGTCCACCAGAAACTCACTTGACCGAGAAGCGGACCAGTACCCCTTGCACCAGAGGTGAGCCTTTTGACACTGAGCCACCGTGCTTCCTTGATTAGTTGCGAATCTACCATATTTTTAAATTTACTGCAGTCATTCTTAATTTTGTAATTCTGGAGGGAACCCCTAAATATGTATCCAAAGTAAATTATCCAAAGTTATGATTAAAATGAACAAAAATTTCAAAATCTGAGTGTAAAAATGTCCCGACAATGTCGCCCTGACATGGTAGGTGGATACTTTATTCTCTTGATCTAATACATTGTTAGGCCTATATATATCTTTGTAACCGTTAATCGTTGTTACGAATCTTCCATTCGTTAGTTAATTTCAAGAGCAACGTCCCGTTTTAGCACCGAGGCTACAGGGAATGCAGACCTCCAGAATGAAATGGGACCTGAACTACTTTAACGCGTTCAATGCTCTCCATTTGCATAACTCGAGGGAGGTAAGCCTCCTAGATCATCGTGCCTCCCTTCTCGAGTTACATGCCTGCCTCTGTGGGGAAAATTTTATCTCAATATCTTATATAGAAGAAAATAATGATAGATATGATCACCTCTGTCGGTTCCCCTCCCTCGTGATTTCGAATCCGGGTCTTGCACCAAAGTTCGTCTTTTTAAATCGTACTATTGGATTTTTGTATGCAGAAACAACAAGCTAATGTAGCTCTATATACTATTATTACATACTATTAATACTAAAAAGAAACTACATAATGAAATCGCTTTTTTATAATTTCATTTAACATTGTATTTATTTATTACTTTTATGAACCATATTTTAGGTTTATTTTGTCCTGTCGCCTGCAAGCTAAAATCCATTTCTGGAGACATTCCCCCTCTTTTTGAGGAAACCTAAAGTATTGTATATTAGTTCCCTTAGTTTTTATGTAATAATTACTACAGCCGTACACTGCACAGTTAACATTCTCGATATCATTTAAAAGAACAAAGTAACAAAGAATTTCCACTTGTCACCTAAAGCCGCGCCGTTTCCCGTTGTCTCTTGCAAACCAAATGACGTCACAGCCACGACAGCGCTTCAGACGACATGCGCATGTAACCACCTTGTAGTCTTTCCACCATGATACGAAGTTTGATTCAGCATGCAATATCACCAAACTCTATTTACAACATTGTGTTTGTTTTACTTTTTCCGTGTGGTTGAAAGAGAAAAACGGAAGGATGAAATAGGAAAATTTCTGTGTAATCGTATAGGGTTGTCAATATCTTTTATTAAGTTTATTCCGCCTCCCAGTTCTAATTTAGGCTTTAGTTGGATTATATATAAGAGATTTGAGGCTCTTTCTGTTTAAGAGGGAGAAGGAGTGCGCCAAAGCGGGCGGAATATTGGTGTTCAATTTAACATGGGATCTCAACCATTTTTTAGTCAAATCATGGTTTCATTTCGTTCTTTCGCAAAAATGTCTCAGTAGCTCACTAAATATGATGCATCTCATTTTAAAGGTGCAATTTGAACGCTGTGCGTGATATTTTCTTCTTGTAAATACAGATAATTATAATCCAAATTCCCATAAGAAAATGATCAAAATTAGACGGAAAAGTCTTCTGTTTTTTTACGGTAAGGAAAAGAGCTAAAAACTCCGGACTTTTTTGAGAATAGAGTACAACCTTTGTATTTGTGCGCTACTGTACTATTTTTTCGCTGTTTTCAAAGACATCCATTTCACAATCGATGATAAATTATATCCTTCATCATTCAATCTATAGAAATCAGAAATCAGATTTTTTCGTGTTCACGTACTTGGCCGTCTAACTGCTAGATGTCACTATAGTCATTCCTCATCCCACTTTCCTTCTCAGCGGGAGCCAGTCCTTTTGAAAACCTACTTTGAACAGGGGAGGGAGGGAGGAAATCATTGTGAAGAGCGGGAACTTCAAACACGAGGAATGGCAAAATTTATGACCTCTTTGGTTGATGGTTTCTGTTTCAGCAGTACAGTGTATTTGTAGATGGTTTCTATGAGAAGAAGTAATTTGTGTTGGTAGCGATAAAGTCAACCTTTCGACAGAGATTTGTGAAGGAGAAGCCGAACCAAAGTCTTCGTTTATCTATTCCAAGAACGAAATGAAAAATTCCTGCAGGACTGAGAATATACATACAAGAGAAAAAATAAAATACGGTACATTATTATAATCTTATTATAATAATCGAGTAGATTAATCCCCGAAATATTCTTTGTTTACCTGTCAAAAAATCAAGAATAATATAAAGCTCTTTCATCAGCTTCCATCGTATAACATACTAAACACAAACATTATATATATATATATATATATATATATATATATATATATATATATATATATATATATATATATATATAGTGGCGGATCCAGGATATGATCAAGGGAGGAGCTAAACCATAGTTTGTCTCTTTATCCAGAGTAAACAGGATTGAAGCCCATTTTATCCAGTGTATACCTGAACGTCAAGGAAGGGAGGGGGGGGGGCTATAGCCTCTATAGCCACCTTTGGATCCGCGCCTGTATGTGTATACTGTTTACAGTGCCGGATTTACGTATAAGCTAAACAAGCTATAGCTTAGGGCCCTGCTCTCTTGGGGCCCAAAAATCTAAAGAAAAACTGGATATACATTTCTAAAATATAAGAAAATTAAAAAATAAAATAAAATGTATACCGTATATACGTAGCAACAATGCTTCCTGCTGTGTAGCCTACGTTCATGTAATTAATGGGGCTTCTTCTGCTAGTCTGCTTCCTAAATTATCTCTAATTTGTTCATTTCTGTATGTAGGGTGCCTATGTTCATCTGGACACATAAAGGACCCCATTACCTTAAACAGCTTGGGGCCCCACGAAACCTAAATCCGACTCTGACTATCTATTTATGCATGTTTGCTCCCTCTCTTTTCGAAGCAGTGTTTCTTTGATATTGCTTCAGATTCCGGCAGGTTTTACCAAGGAGGGAAGAGTCCTTACTCATTCCAGGCATTCAAACTAGGGACTGGACTACTTGCTTCCAACATTCTGTCCCCCATGTATCCCTGTCTGAATCAATTGCCTAAAGCCCATAAAACATTCAAATTCAAATGTAAACGTTGTTCATCAGTGTCGACACCGAAATATTTCTCAATCAATGGTAGGAGTGTTTGGTATCCTCAATCTGTCTCCCTCTTATTAGCGGAGAAATACTCTATATTCGGTAGTAATTTTTTTTTAAAGTGCTGTTTAATGTATCGCATAGGAAACTAAATTTTTATATACCCTAGTAGTATAGAAACGCACCATACGGTACCTTACAAAATAAACATCCTATGCCAAGGATGCAAACATTAACAATAATAATAGAAAAACATACTAATAAACATTTTAAAGACATTCTTTCATTAATCAAGTCGCACTTAAAAGTAGAAAACAATTTTGGTTATGCATGACTTAAAAAATGGGATGCGCTCTAATATAGGCTTACATACAGTTACTTTATAAATTCTTAAAATGACACGCCCCATTCTTTTTATTTAGGCTTGCATAAATAAGATTATTTTTAACTTTTTAGTGCGAATTGATTAACAAAAGAATGTCTTTAAAAGGTGTTTTATCATTTTTTTTTTATTCGTTGGACACATTTTCCAAATCCTAAAGTGATATGCAACCAGGGAAATAAGGGCTGGTTAAAGGCTAGTATTTATTTTAGGATAAAATAGTTGAAAATAAAAACATATTAAAATTTGCTTTTAAAATAAATAGATATATTGCAAAGTATGAAAGTAAAAATGAAATATTGTATTGTCGCCGGACTTACGTCGCTCTGTGACAGTTCTTAATTCTATGACGTCAGGAAATAAGTTCAATGTATACGAACACTTATTCAATGTTTGAAACAAACACCTGTTACGTCCTTGTACACTCATCTCCAAAATGATTGTCGCATATCTATAACTGTCTTCTTGTAAAAATATCATGTAATAATGATTTTGCAGGAGACTTTTAATACTGATACTATGTGTACAATCGGGAAATATATGTGGTAAATTTCATAGGAAAATACAGTAATTATAAATACGAAGATTAGAATGAGTAAAATAAAATGTTGCTAAATGGACACGAAAGTTTTGTTTTCGTTTTATTGTTCTTATTTACTCCTCTTTTGACATGAAACTTGTATACATGTCTCTGCCGATTGTACACATACTAACATTATAAGAAATACCGGGTGAATTCGTTATCAAATTATATTCCTACAACAACATATTTATAGACATGCGACAATAATTTTGGACATGAGTGTACCTTCCTGAAGAAGGTGACACATCTTTTAATTCTATTGTTAATGAAGTGGTCTATTTCCCCAAATAAAAACCAATACCAAGCAGAGCATATGCTCCCTCCTGTCCTTCTAAGCCGGTACCCAAGGCTAAATGTAACATTGCGCCCCTTTCCTGTTGTAATAGGAAAAATTCAGGATGGTCAGCTACTGGTATCGATCCCAGGACCATTCGAATGTGAAGGCGATACAGAGGGTAAATCTGGTGATCATATTTTGAAAAGAAAATAAAGAAATGGATTCCACTAAAAAAGAGTCACATTGCCAATACATTTCAGATCTTTGTCTGGGTTTTCTGCCTTTCAATTCCAAGTTGTTGTTTTTTTTTTTAACCACGAAGGCCCAAAATAAATTAGAATATCGACTCTCCCGTTTTTTTTGTTTTTTTTTTTTTAATTTTAATATTTGCATGGTTCTTCATTTTATATCAGACTCTTCCTGCACTATTCCCGCGTTATTTACCATAGGTAGAATCCTTTGAGAAAGAGACAGGCGACAAGTGCTTTAGTTCTCTATGGTATGTTTGTGACCGTTGTAGATATTTGAGTGGCTGACGGCTGATATCATGTTGGTCCCTCTTACAATATCTAGAAGCAGCCCATACACGTAAACACATGCCTGAAGAAACAGCCCGACTTGTATGAAAAATGATAAAACCACAGGCAAGTTGATCGTGTATGGCCTCGTTCATTCATGTTAAAAGTTTTCAAAATCTTCTGAAAACATGTTTGATGTTTTTGCCTCCGTCGCATGCCAAGGTCGTGCAGTTGCAGAAAGAAAAAGCACGCGTTTCCTCGTCCTCCACATTTCTCAAACTACTTTCAGTATGTTGGACAGCACGTTGGTACGTGTGTGGGCAAAAAATTCTTTCAAGATGCTTGATGAAAGAAACCTTTCATACATGTTGGTAATGCAAGTGCGTGCGTCTATGGCGCGCTTCTGTATTTATTTTTTCTTCAGTTCTGTTTCTCTTTAAGCCAAAAGAAAGGAATTTCACTCCTCTGTCCCATTTACATCCGTAACCACCCCCCTCCAAGGCTGTCCAACTTTGACCACATGCAGGGAAAAACGAAGGAAAAGGAGGGGTGCCATTTGCTTTGACGGCATTTCAGCAACAACCCCATCTGTTGCCAAAATAAGGAAACACTTTGCACTGCGATATCTTCGATTTGTCAAGGTCACTTGACTCCTTCCGACTCTTAAACTTCTAAATCGTGCAATGCATAAGTATGAAAAGTCCATGTCCGTCCGTCCGTCTGTTTGTCCATAGGTATTAGAACTAAAACGGTAAGAAATAATGAGAAAGGGTTTCTCGATATAATAAATTCATCTTCCCAAGAACAGTGCTGCCAATCTTAGCTACATGTCACTAAATCTAGCGAATTTGCTAAGGTGGCTGGCACAAAATTTTGCAAAAGCAGCTAACGACTTTTTCAGCGACATTTGAAGTTCCTTGGCGACAAAACTAGCGAGTTCTTTGGCGATTTTGCTTTTAAAAAATATTGATATAGATACTTGCTGAGAGATTGTCACAAGATTGGTGAATAAAATGAACTTGAAACACTATGTAAGTACTATTATGAAAAATTCGGGAATAATCAGGCCCGTATTTATATAATTGTGCGCCCCTGTGCTCTAAATAAGTTACCGCTCCCCGCACAAACTTATGTCTCAAACAAGGGCACAAGCCGTGATTTTCCAAACGTACCAGCTCTTGTTGAGTAGCAGTTTAGGTATTACAAGTTACAAAAGTTGCAACATAATTTTAAATGACCTAATTCTCTCAGTGATGATTATGATGTGGTGTTCTGTCCGAAGGTCCCTATGGTAGCTTGCCATTGCCTTCCATGGAATGATGATGACGTATTAAGGACGGGACCTGCAGTTTAACTTTGGACTCGAACCATTTGTGTCCACCGCGAATCGAACCCGGGACCATTTGATTACAAGGCTACGAGCTTAACCATTCATCCATTGGGGACACACTCTCTCATGGCATGTAATGTATTCATGTAATTTATTAGTGGCATGTAATTTATTCATGTAGATTTTAATTTATTGTCCGGGGAAAATGCATCCTACCAATTCTTAATCAACCGTTATGTCATTTTTACATTTCAAATTTCACTTGAATTATGATTGAATTTCTTAAATATTTACTCTTACCACTGTAATGGTAAAATATGAAATTAAAAAAAAAAAACTAGGCAGTGTTTTTGACATTGTTTATTTTGAACTTATCACATAATTAAAGATCATAGTGACTTTAATAAAAGCACTTTTCAAAACTTTATATGTAAAAAATTATATTAGTTTACGTAATGAGTATGGATTCCTTCATATGTTTTTAAGCTACTCCAACGAATAAGAAACTCTTTCCAAAATATTTGGAAATAAACTTTTTCTCCTGTATCCATTTTCCTTTCCCATGTTCCAGGTTACTTGAATAATTAAAAAAAAAAAAAAAAAACTTCCCAAAGTATTTGCAAGAAAAAAATGTTTATCCTCTTGTATGCGTTTTCTCATGTTGTTAGATGAATAATAATAATAATAATAATAATAATAATAATAATAATAATAATAATAATAATAAATAATAATAATAATAATAATAATAATAATAATAATAATAATAATAATAATAATAATAATAATAATAATAATAATAATAATAATAATAATAATAATAATAATACTCTTCCCAAAATATTTGCAAAGAAACTGCTTTTTCCTGTGTATGCGTTTTTTTTCCCATAATAGGTTACCTGAATAATAAAAATACTTCCCATAAAGAAGAACTTTTAAAATGATCAAAAACGACCAATTTTAGAGTTGAATTCATAGCTTTTGAGGTCCCTGAGATGAACAGTGAGTTTTAATCCAATTCAACTTCAAGGTCTTACTTCACTCCCCGGGGAGGGAGCGAGATTTTAAAGGTAATAGAAAGCGACAGATATTAGTGTTGAATTCATAGTTTTCGAGGTCGCTAAGTTTAACGGTATCAGTTTTCATTATGTTAAAGTTAATCCTCATCCTTTTGGGTGGGAGTAAGGGAGGATGACTTTTTAAAAATAATCAGATAAGGTAGCTAATTAGTAACTAATGTAATTAAAGCGAATTAAACATATTAACATATTTTCTCGCTCTTGCGCGGGAATGCGGATTGCTAGTTTTAAATTACTTTATTGTGAATCTTAAAAAAAAAAAAAAAAAAAAAAAAAAATCCAAAATTTTGCCGCCCTGTGCTTGTGCACAGAATAGCACTTACCTAAATACGGGCCTGGGAATAACCCGTGGTTTATGACATCGCTACCAGAATACACAATGTGTGAAAAATTCGGGAATTTCCCGGTGGCTAGTGACTACTGACAACACAACTACTTGGTAATACTGCTTCTTTTTATGGTAGTGGTGTGTCAGATCAATTGAAACTTGGCAGTTCGAGTCGGAACTCAGGATAGAGCGAGGAGAATATTATTTATTAATGAATATTTTGAATATATACCTACTTGCAGTGTCTTGTGTGTAGTGCATAGTGATGTGTAATTAATAAATTAAAGTTATTGTGTGTCCTGTGAGTTTTTTCTCCTTTAAAAGTGTGATGTTCTTTAATTAAGCATGGATAAAGCCCAATACCAACAACATTATCGAAAAGGATGGGAGAAACAGTATGAATGGTTGCGGATAGTTGATTCTGATCAATCTAAAGTGTTCTGTATTTACTACAAAAGCTATTGAACCTGAAGAAACATTCTGAAACAAACAAACCAAAAAAAAAAAAAAAAAAAAAAAAAAAAGAGCATAAACTAAGGTCCTTTTACCTAGCATAA
Source organism: Thermobia domestica (assembly GCF_964235325.1). Classification (NCBI taxonomy): domain Eukaryota; kingdom Metazoa; phylum Arthropoda; class Insecta; order Zygentoma; family Lepismatidae; genus Thermobia; species Thermobia domestica. The sequence goes on along the minus strand of NC_137454.1, from coordinate 231,998,897 downwards.
ACAGCAAAAAATTCGATTAAGGAAGAAGAGTTTGAAAACTCACGCAGATGAAGGTAGGCTAATATTAACTATTGACCATTTGTCCAAACTTTGTACGAATACCTTTCACGACAGTGATATAGCAAAATACTTAGACATACACAGAACAAAATGTACAGACATTTTGAGAAATGTTATTGCACCATATTTTCTCGAGAATTTGGTACTTAATGTTGGTGTACAGGGTTATAGCCTTTTATTCAACAGGTGTATCGGTGACAAAACTGTTTGGGATAGTTATACGATACTTCAGTGATAATTTAAAACAAATCGTATCTAGGTTTTTGGCTTTTACAGAATTAACAAATGACACAGCATAAGCAATCACAGAGACAATGATATGACTTTTACATAATCTTGAATTGAACCCGTCAAAGCTGTTAGGTTTAGGAGTTGATAATTCAAGCATTAATACTGGTGTTATCAATGGTGTTTTCGAAATTCTAAGAAGAGAGCTAAAACTTCCTCATCTAGTTCTGATAGATAGTGTGTGTGTGCCACTCATTAAAATTATCAGTGTCACATGCAACTACGGAAACTTTGCCTCGAAAAATTTAATTTTTAGTGCGTGGAACTTATAATTGGTTTGTCCAATCTAGTAAAAGGCAAAATATGTACCGAGATATTTATGATACAATGAACAATGAAGAGCCACAGAAAATTTGAAAAGTTTATGTCAAGTGGGTATCTCTAGAACCGGCGGTTCGCCGCATTTTGCACCAATATGAGGAATTAAAGTTGCACTTCGATGTGGTTCGATCCGCTGAAAGCTGCTATACGGCTGAAATGTTGTTTCAGATGTACTTGGAAGTATTCAGATGTGAAAAGTGATCTCAACAAGGTGCAAAAGACAACCAAAACATTTGAAACTGAAAAAAAAATTGATCCCATACGACTGCTTGATACTTAACCAATCTCATACATTTCACAAGCAAATAGATTTTAAATTCAACAGTCCAAGTAGACCCTCTGTCTAACACGTGCAAAATAGATAATTTTGTTGTTCCATTTTTAGTTTATGAATTTGAAATAGGTTTAAATCAAACAATTGAAACTGTACGTAAACGTTCCGTAAAATTCACAAAGAAACTTAGAGAACTGAAATGCAGACTCCCAAGTAATGTCCAACTCTACAAACAATGTCATTGTTTGAATATCAGTAAAAGTCCAATCACTGATTTAGCAGAAGAGACGGGTTTTCCCCATTTGAGATAGGTAACAGAAAACCAGTGGTGCAATCTAACTATGATAAAGTGGAAAAATACTATGACAACATAATGAACTTTTGGGTGGAGGTCTATGAATATGGTGATTCAGCGGGGCTTAATTCATTTCAAGATTGAGCTAATTTCACTATGGCAGTGCTATCTGTGCCTCATTCAAACGCTAAGGTTGAAAGACTTTTTTTTAAAAGTCAATATTGTAAAATAAAACAAAATTGAGAAATCGGTTGAAAGTGGACACTATAGGTTATACTTCAAGTGAGAAATTCACTTAGAATCTCTGGGAAGAGCTGGCAGTCGTACGAGAAAACCAGAGGCTGTCATTAAAACAATTGGAGTCAAAGCAAGCATACTTGCAGCCGTCGTCTACCGTAACATCCCAGCCTTCAATATCCGTAGCAATAGAAGAGATTATGGAGGAGAAGAGAGTTTTTTTTTTTTTTTTTTTTAATAGGTAAGTCATTTTACGTGGTTTCTGCTTTTGTTGATTATGTTTAGCCTACGTATACATGTTTATTTTTATATTGTTTCGCAAAAAAAAAAAAAAAAAAAGTTTAAGTTCGACAACAGCTTACTAGCAACTTTTGGAGCTGAATTTAGAGACATTTTGCCAATAAGAGCTGATAACAGTGCCCAAGAATAGGTGTTATCGCTCTTTTCATTCTTATTCAAACCAGAAGTTGCAGAAATAACTTGCTTCTTGGTGGTGATCATCACATAACAAAATAAGCAACACATAGTGAGAAGCATTTTTTTTTTTTTTTTTTTTTTGTAATAGATTTAGCATCCCAAGAAAAGGGCCCGTCTCTAATCTTATCTTTGTACTAAAACCGGAAGTTGTACAAATCTACTACAGATCACTTTCATTATAGATTCTTATAAAGCTGAAAATGTAAAAGATATAAAGGAGTTCGTATAGATATGGACTCAGCATGTCAATAGGTTTCGTCTCTAACCCTTTCCCTCTATTAAAACTGGAATTGATAGAAATATATTTCAATATTTCTGGTTTCAACATTGATCGCTATGGAAGAAAAAAAAAAGCTGTAACAGGTAGCGAGAAAATGATTTTAGATACAGTATGTATTATACTGGAGCCATTGGAGATGGTCTCTGAAGTTTCTTAGCACGTACAGAGAGAAAATGCAGCCCTTACTTTGATGCTAGTGTTACCAACCACGATCACTCTGTTTTACACCATTAAAAATACTGCCATTATAGATGCACCGAAAAAGCCTTGAAACGTGAGTAGTGATAACGGCACTGCGAGCTGTCAGAGAAATTCTCTTCCTGGCTCCATTTCAGTATAAGATGTTTTATTCTCGCCCTACTAAAACCGGAAGCGTAGATATCTACTACCACATCTAGGGATGCGCACGAGTCGAGACAAACTTTGTAAAATTCGAGACGAGTCGAGCCAACGTATTTCTCGACTCGAATTTTCGAGTCGAGTCGAGACTGCTCGTAAAAAATCTCGACTCGACTCGAATGTCTCGAAAATATTTCTATAATTTTTAGTATTATTTTGAAGAAAGTATTCACTCAGAAACAGCCTTGAAACCAATTCAGCATTTATTACTTTAGAAAGTCACAGAAAGCATAAGCTTAATAGTTAATCTTTCGAGATCAAGATTTAATTTGCAGCTCAATTCAGTTAATTAAAACTAATAATTAATGTCGTGATATTTGATTGTACTTCAAATATAATAATAATAATAATAATAATAATAATAATAATAATAATAATAATAATAATAATAATAATAATAATAATAATAATAATAATAACAATAATAATAATAATAATAATAATAATAATAATAAATAAATAAATAAATAAATAAATAAATAAATAAATTATCTAGTTTCAGTAAAATATACCTAGTTTGTAAAAAACTATTGCGATAAAGTAAACTTAATAAATTCTCTGAATGAGTAATTGGTAGTCTATACTAATTTAGCATTATTATTATTATTATTGTGTTTCTGTTCCCATGAACGCAATAGTGCTACATAACTTCTGGATTTTTAGCTTCCAGACCTACATACTATCGATATAAACCCGCCCAGGCAATAGCAGCTGCCCAGGAATGCCTGCTAGTCAGACACACGTACGGTGCATGTAGTATCAATGAGAGTGCTGGCCGTGTGTAGAATGGGAAAGGCGCGCGATCTATCTGAGTTTGACTGTGGGCAGGTTGTAATGGCCCGGAGACTGGGCACGAGAACTTCCGAAATTGTAGGACTTGTCGGGTGTTCGAGGAGTGCTGTGGAGAATGTCTTCAACAAGTGGCGAAACTAAGGGGAAACGACGTCCAAACGTCGAGGGGTTGGGCGCCCCCACCTTATTACAGATGTCGGACGTCGTAGGCTGGGCATACTGGTAAAACAGAACAGGCAGCGAACTGTGCCGAAACTAACATCAAACTTTAATGCTGGGCAAAGTACAAGTGTGTCTGAACAAACAGTGCACCGAACATTCCTAACAATGGTCCTCCGCAGCCGACGACCCATCCACGTGCGAATGTTAACACCACGACATCGACAACTATGACTGAAATGAACATGTACCCATCGCCACTGGACCTTGGAGCAGTGGCAGAGCGTTACATTGTCTGATGAATCCCGATACCATCTTCATCATGACGATGGGAGGGTGCGAATCCGTCGTGTTCCAAGGGAACAGATCCTTGACACCTGTACTGCGGGACGGAAACAAGCTTGCGGCTTAATTATATTCTGGGGAACATTCACCTGAGCATCCATGTGTCTAGTGGAGCTCAAGCAAGGCACCAAACGGCCGAGGCATATCGCACACTGCTTGCAGACTACGTGCACCCCTTCATGACGACCATGTTTCCCAACGGTAGTGGTAATTTTCAACAAGATAATGCATCATGTCACAAGGCCAGGAGTGTGATGGAATGGTTTGGGGAACACAGGGGCGAGTTCCAAGTGATGTGCTGGCCCCTAACTCGCCGGATCTGAATCCAATCGAACACATTTGTGATGTGATTGAACGTGACGTTAGAGCGCATCGCCCCTCTCCCCGGAATTTAATGGAATTAGGTGACCTGTGTGTGTGCACATGTGGTGAAAACTCTCTCCAGCGACCTACCAAGGCTGGTAGGCTACCTAAATCAAGAACTAGCCTATAAGAGACAGCGATAAACTGCTTTTGATATGGATACAGCGTCCCAAGAACAGGTTCGTTCTCTGAACTTATCCCTTTTTGCAACTAGAAATGGAAATTTTACTACTTTCGATTTTGATGTTGAGTTGCCATAGTTTGGAAATGTACCACAGTTTCACAAGGGAAACGAATTAGAACTCCTCCTCACGACCATAGAACTCATTTGTTTTCTTAGATGATTCATGTAAGAGTCAAATTCCTCATTCAGAATGTAAGTGCCTCACTTCCTGTTTCCTCAGTTTCCAGTTGGATATTTAAATATCACTTCCATCTTTCTGAATCATTTTCGGGATTCGCTAAGATATTTTCATTTCAATCCTTTGCTCCATTTAGTCTAAGGTGATAATCCTCTATGAGTCTATTTTACTCTTGGACAAATCTCTCTCTCTCTCTCTCTCTCTCTCTCTCTTGCTCTCGCTTTTTATCTATTTTCTTTTAAGTTTTCCTTTCTTTTATTTACGGAATCTTATTTTTCGCTTATTCTTTCCTTGCACCTGAAAGTACTAGTAGATCAAGATTTACTATTTGTTAATATATTTCCGTGTTTACAGTGTTAGAATTTTGTAATCATTGTAGTTTAGTACATCTACTTTCTTCAACAGTATCTTTCACTTTCCTATCAAATTACAGCTTATCAATCTCCTCCATCCTGACATACTATGATTTCTCCACATTAGCTCAGATGATTTCTCATGTTTTGCCAATGTTAGTTTTAGTTTATTTTTTCCTATTCATTTGCAATATGTTCCACGACCTCACAATTTCCAATCTCTTAAGAAATCTCATGTTCTTTCCTGAGCTTTCAGATATTTAATCTCCCAACATCAAATTTTCTTCCGTTTACACTTTCTGCATGCCTCCTTTTTACCACCCCAGTCAAGAGATTATGATCCGATTTACCATCTACCCCTCTGTACGATAGGATATACCCAGAATTTAAAATAAATGTAATCAAATACAGGCGTATTTAGAGGGGGACTAGGGAAACCAAGCCCCCCCTAGAACGTTGTTGCCCAACCTAAAATACGGTTTGATCACAAATAAGGTTCTTTCAATTCTCAGAAGTGAGGAGTCATACCCCCTTCCTTCCCAGAAAAATATCGTAGCTATGACAATGATCGGAAGTACTGATATGACTTTGGTGATCTACCAAAAAGTACTCAGTTTGGTTTCTTGTGCAACCGTTTGAAGAAGTCCACTATATGGATGTATTTACGTTGCAAGTATAGGGAGTTTAATTATTACGTTGTTGAATACTGAAAAGAAAGTCTCTCTACATGGTCGTTATTTTTTGTGTGTCAGCCTTTTTTTTTTTTTTTTTTTTTTTTTTTTAAGGATTATTGGACGGAAGGAACGTCTCTTTTGATCTCTTTCAAGGAAGACCATACTCTCTTTCACGTCGTACTTTGATAAATATATTCCAACTCTTCGTGAAACTATCTTTGACACTTTGAGATACCCATAGGAGAGCGGAAGAACCATGACGGAAAGTACATAGTTTTTTTTTTTTTTTTTTAACGAAGTGTAAGGGCTATTCGAGAAAATAAGTGTATGTTTAAAAAAAATAGTTTTTAACTAAAATTGTGTGTAAAAAAATGTAGTTTATAAAAGAACAACGTATTTTGATTAAAACTATTCCCAGAGGAGGAGGATTCGAAGGCAGAAGGTTTTAAGTATAAAAACAACATCAGTTGCAATTTTCCTTCATTTTCAATATATTCGACGTCCTCACTATTTCTAATCTCTTAGGAAATCTCATGTTCTTTGCTGACCTTTCAGATACCTCGTATTTAACGAGCTCTTTCGTGGCTAAGTGGTTAGCGTACGCGCCTTTGGCGTGGGAGACCCGGGTTCGATTCCCGGCGGGAGCTCATGTGGTTCGGATTCCACGTTAATCAGTAGGTCCACGTCTCATATAGCCTCGCTGCTGAAAGGGACGCTAAACTAAAATCAACTCAACTCAACCTCGTATTTAACCTTTCAACACCAAATTTCCCTCACTTTCCTCTCTCTCTCTCTCTCTTTTTTTTTTTTTTATTTATTTATTTTTTTTAACCAACCCAGACACTTTTCCAGCCAGATACTACCTTTCCGAGGAACATGTCTAAACTTTAGAGGGTGCATCATGAGCCATGGGAGAGTGAGCGCCTCTGCCGCCTTTAATGCAATTATCAGTTGTTTTTTTTTTTTTTCGTAGAGGTGTGCAAAATTTCAACACAGACATAATTCCATCGCTAGTCCATTAGATGCTCTAGTATTTATAAATTTGACCTGATCAGATACAAGTAAGATGCTGTTTTTAGCTAGAAATTTCATTCCTAAACTATGAGTGTCGGTTTCTTTTTCTGTAGAATTGTTCTATTTTGAGGCTAAATTGTTCGAGTTGCTAATATATCTACTACTTGTTGTCTAGCGGTTAGCGCGCAATCCTTTGATGTATGGGGTTCCAGGCTCGATTCACGGAACAAAACTTTGACATTTCAACACATAGACTCGCGTTTGAAAAATGTTATAATTAATTCAATCAATCTACGAATCAACTTCCATGTTTAGTATTTGAAACTTTTCAGCTTCGTACAGATTTCTCACATTTCATGTTCTCAACCTAATTACTTTCTTAATCTACATACGTATATTCCTGTATCTCCTGTAACTTGCCTTGGAGATCCTATTAAGTCTATTTTATCTTCGGTATATTTCATTATAATGAAATATATAGTGTAATTCCAACATGGGACTTCACGTGGCTGGCTTAACTAGTACAAATATTTTTGACTGATATCAGTTTGCAAATCTCCTTCCGATTAGATACCAGAAACTAGTTGTAGACCATATGGAAACATCTACGGACTGTAGTCATAGAAAAAAATGCATTTCATGCAAAATATTGCTACTTTTGTGCATAACACTTGATGGAGAAAATTTTGTAGTCATTGCAACAGTATAGAGTCCTGTGCAAAAGTGCAATTACGTATAACAATAGCGCTTGGAGTCCTCAGCACCGGTGCATACAAAGTCAATTAAAATTTATCTCCTGATCCCAAACGCAATGACCTTGCGCTTCTGTTGCTGCATAAGAGAAAGAGAGAATGATATTTTACGCAACACAAAAACAGATCCGCCATGACCTCCCTTTCCGCAAGCAATCGAAGAAGGATGTGGGAAGTGCTATCAGGCAGGAAACGGTGTAGGAGATACAACTGCTCCGGACCAGAAAATAAATAAAGATGATGATAACTATACATCTGCGGCTTACGGAAGAACAATAATAATCCATATAATAATACTACTAGTGGTAGTTTTATTATTATGTTATAGAATAGAATTCATACATAATAACACTGGCCTACATACCAAAATAGTTGCCAGAAAGCTTTGAATATAAGAAGATGAAACATTTTTACGTTGGTGAAGCGGCTTAAGATGAATTTTAAAAGTTTCTTACTTTAATATCGCTTGCTATTTATGTTTCAACTGTGCTATATTCTATTTTTTCCATCAGGCCTATTCCTACTTTCTTTGTTCAGGAATTTCTTTTGAAATGAAATGTTGTAGTAAGATTGTATTCAATACGCAGTGTTCTAAATATACATATTCGATACATTAAAGTGTTGGGACGGTTGTTGGAGGGAATTATTAGACAAGATGTTGTTTTTCTATAGATTAAGTATGGTGTGCTTGAGTTCTAAAAGTGCATTGGGAACGAGTTATGACTATCAAGTAGTAAATGAAAAATGAAAAAAAGAAAATGAAATGAAATCTTTAAGTTTTACGTCTCACGCTTACGCCGGCTAAGCTAAAAGAGAAGGTGATGATGAAAAATGAATGAAATGATGCAATGAAGAAAGTGGGAGGAAACAGGAAAACAACTAGAAAACTCACGTACATGATGTTTGTCCACCACAAAGCTCACTTGGCGAGAGCTGGGACCGAACCAAGGACCCCATGCACCAGAGGCGAATGCTTTACCACTGAGCCACCACGGCCTCTAAATGACAAATGTATAATTAAGAGGAAGGCTAGTATGTAACTATATAAGGAGCTCCAAGATATTGTTGATTTATGGGCGAGAAGACGAAGTACGGGCGATGGGAGAGAATGGTGTATAATTGCTTTTATATTATAAAGTTATACTATAAGTTGAGCGATATAAATAAAAGCAATCGCCGTTACTTAATAGCTTTTGTGCTACCACATTAGTCATCTCTTAATTGCATTTTTCATTTACCACTTGATAGATGTAACTTGCTCATAATATGCTTTCTTAAATCAACTACAGCATATTTAATATATAGGAAAGTCAGAATAGACTATTTATTTCTATTTTTGAATTAATCTAAACCAATTGATTTGCTTGTTGTATCTGAACCTAGATACAACACTAAAATGAAGCAAATATAACAAATTTTGCATAAAAAAATTCTAAAATATTAAAACAGATCTTGTGAGATATGCGAGATGTTTCAAACTTTGAGCTAAAACTCTGCTTGGAACCTTCTTACTTATTTATTTATCCTTATCAATATATAAAAGAACGTGTCTGTATGTGGCTCAGATTTTTGCATATAAAGGAGTTAGCTGGAACATCAGATTTTATACAGAGATTGGTCTTCACCAGGTCAAAAAGCATATGAAGCCATTTTTTTTTTCAACTCGATGAGGGGGGGTCAAACTTTCTGGAGGATCAGAGTATCTCAGGAATATAGAGTAACTCAGAAATCCTTCAAGTTAGGCAACCCGAACTATTTAATTGTGTTTCAGGTTGCATGTTGTTCAGCTATTACGATACTTTAGTTAGTATAGAAATAATCTTTATTTCTACAACGTCCGTGGAGTGAAATTGCATACAATCCTGCACTCTTGTGCATTCTTAAATTATTCACGTAGAAAAAAAAAACTTTTAGTATGTTCTTAGTTAATATTTACCAGGGTAGATTGATTTAAATCAAAATTTTAATTACTTGACTTTTTAAAATAAAAATCGTTGATTTTAGTCAAATTCCGAAATAAATTAATTTAAAGTGAAAATAAGCAAAATCCCTTTTCTGTTCTGTTATTTCGATTATGAAAAATAAGTATGAAAACGAGTATCATGCAGAGGATGATTAGGGCAAATCCCGTTTTGAAGGGTAACAAAGCAATCCTGCTTTCTTCTCTTCGTAACATAGGGTTTTTAAATCGTTAACTATTCCAGAGGGGAAATTACCTCGACATTTAAGAGGATTATTGTGTGTGTGTGTGTGTGTGTGTGTGTGTGTGTGTGTGTGTGTGTGTGCGTCTATTTGTTTGTTCCCAGATAATAGGGGTGTATTTAGAGGGGTCCGATCCCCTCTCCGAAACTTTTTTTTTATAATTATTTTAAGATTTTATACTGTAGACCAACTTTATGTATTTTATAAGTATTTCGTGCCGCAAGCTTGTTCCGAGTTTTTAAAAATATGCCCCTGCCAGATATCAGTAACTTTTGTGGAACAAAAGTGTCGTGTTGATAGACGATGCTGTACTTTTTCCTTAATGCTTAAGAAACATCGTTTGGGATTGAAATAGATTAGCGATTGGGGATTAATTCAAAATTCAACCCAAATACTTCACTTAAATAGCATAATTAAAATGTAATAGTAATTCCTAATGTTTTTCTTCAGTTCGCGACTTGTATTATACGAGGAGAAAGATTTGATTTAAATAAAAAAGATGGATTTAAGTTTAAAAAAATCAACAAAAATGATTTTTTAAATAAAATCATGATTTTTTCCACCCTGATATTTACTATATATCAAATAATTATCGGTTTAATTTCTATGCATTATTCTTGTGTTTCTATGCCATTATCATGGTGGGAGCTCACGTTAAGCTGTAGATGGCAGATTCATGTCTTATATAGCTTCGATACTGAAAGACATGTGATGATTTCAGAAGTTTTCCTCCAGTGGGATTTTGATACTCTGAGAGAGAGAGCAGCACTACGAAAATGCTAGGTTCTCACATTGAAGACAATAAAAGATATTGCATCAGGAAAATTTTGTAGATTCGAGAAGGAAATCTTCTTCCAGGACCACCCCGTGAAATCATTACTGCCCACATTTATGGTATTATCTGTGTGTGAAAGATAAAAGATGCCAACTTTAAGGGAAGTTGAGGCAGACCACAGACAATGTAGAAGTAAGATTCCACCTTTTCTTGACTTCGGTATGTAGGAGGTGATGTCAACACTAAGCTTCGGAGCTTTTATTTACTTAACAAAACGTTTCCGTACATTTCACATCATTCCATAAAATTTACAATGAGAAAAATCCGTTCTCCGGACAGCGATATATTGCACAAATATATGGAATCCTCTTGCTTACTACAGAAATCAGTATGGAGCATACTTTATCCATATGTTACATACGCACTGCCTTTAGATGTTGTAGGATGTCTGACATCTAACAGTTTTCAATATATCACATGCACATACTTATGTTACATTCCTCAACTATATGTTATATACGTCCATTTGTATGTGAGATCCTGACCGCGTATATTGTTTCATACGGAAAGTACTTATAGATGGAAGCAGTTGCGTCGGCTTGTGCAGTTCGCAAGAGCACGTGAACCACCAAATATCGTGCGCTGTTTGTTACTCCTTAAGATATGTAATAATATTTAGAATATTATTATATTGTAGTTTCGTTTCTGCTTTAAGCTTGCTTTACCTCTTGCGTATATGCATTCCATCATCATAGCACCACATTCACAACAGAGTAGCAAGCGTGATAGACTGTTCTGTGTGTAGTACAGAAGGAAAATGCGAGGCGGGCAGCTGAGCGGAGAAACTGCGGTCTCTCGACGTTCAAATCAAGATTCGAACGTGCAGCATTGACAGCTGTTGTTGACTAATTTCCAGTAATGTGGCGCTTTAAACAGAATCAAAGAATGAACTGCAATTTAAAATAGAAAAATATAGTAGGACATAACTCATTCTTTCAATGTTATCTACATTTGTGCTGCTATACTGATTGATTTATACATATCTTTGCTAGTATTTATTATTTTTTTGCCATTACATCTCTCAATTAAAGTAAATATATGCAGAACTATAAACATATTAAGGTGGGTATATTCCGTAAACTCCCGTATACCCTCCTCGATAGGTTTGAAGTGTTAGGTTTTCCTAAAATACTTTCTCAATACTGTGAATCTAAGGCCTGTTCGACACGGAAGCATTTTTCAGAAGCTTTCTTGTAAGAAAAATCTTATCATTACCCTGTTTCGTAGAGAATTCTGTTGAGCGGTTGCAAACTATTGTATATCTTTTAGTGCATTGACGGATTGTGAAAATTTACAAGGAAGTTAGAACATAATCGACAAAAGTTCACTATCATCTGGAGGTGAAAACTGAACTGTGTCGAAATTTCAAAGTTTATTTAAAGCAATAAATGCTTGACAGATTATAAAATAAAATTATAATTGTTTTGCTTTTCTCGCGTCTTATATGAAGGGAATTAGCAGTGGACCTGAATTGTGCAATATATTTGGGACAGCTGATGGAAAAAGTATAGAATTATGAGAATTGTAATAAACACATTAAAACTATACTGAATTTAACTAATGTGAGCACCAGGTACGCGCCCATATGGGGAATCTACCGGTTTCGAATCCCCTTCTAAACTTCTTAACTCGACGTACGTTTGTACACTTTCATAATAAAACTACAATTGCTTAGTAGAGAAATGACTGATGTAGCTTAAAGATGAAATGTAAAGATGATGTTACATTTCAACTGCACTCTTTCTTTTCTTAAAAAAAAGAATCTAATTCTATATTTTTTCTTACAAGTAAGGGACCATATGGTTGTCGCGCAAATCAGATGCAGACATACGCCATCTGATTGAGCATCAAAAGATATGGAAAACACAGAAATTTAAGGTGCTAAGGGCCATAGGGAGCGGAGTGAGGGAAGAGGAAACATTGAATGTCGGCAAAATTGAAGAAAGTCAGGAATGACGGGAAAAGTTAATTTCTTGCAAACAGGGAAAGAAAGTCAACCAAAAGAAAGAAACTAAACATAACAAGGTCATCAAGGACGAAGAAAGATCATAATCAGGGTTGCCATCCGGACCACAGTGTTGCCAGCGTTGCATAACATTGATATGGAAAATATAGCACAGTATAGCAATTCATGCACTAGGAAAAATATTAGTAACACAAAAGACAATTGAAAACACTCTGTACACGTGCGTAAAAAGGTTTAACGATAGTCGTGAGTGAATAATGTACATGAGGGAGAACAAATATAGATATGAAAGTATCGTTCATCACAGATACATTAGTGTTCCCCAGTATTAATGTGTGGCAACGTGAGAACTTTCTCCGCCATCAGTCATTTGTTCATTGCCAGTTTTCCTCTAGGCGATTAAAAAAGATGATACGCTTTGCGTTTTTCAAATGTGGCTACTCCAATGAACATCTTGGACAGTTTGAAACACCTTCCGCATATTGCTTTGAAAAATGACTCACAGAGGAATGCTGCAGAGACGCGGGTGATCAGCTTGCTTTCATCCGCTGTGCTCACTGCGAGAAATGTTTGTGTGTTGACCACGCATTCATTCGTGATCTTCACGTCAACTGCAATTAAACTACAAATGGTGCGTACTGTTCTCTATTTTCCTCCATTTGTATTCACGCGGGTGTAATATTCACTCACGACTGCGTTAAAGCTTTTTACGCACGTGTACAGAGTCTTTTCAATTGTCTTTTGTGTTACTAATATTTTTCCTAGTGCATGAATTGCTATACTGTGCTATATTTTCCATATCAATGTTATGCAACGCTGGCAACACTGTGGTCCGGATGGCAACCCTGATTATGATCTTTCTTCGTCCTTGATGACCTTGTTATGTTTAGTTTCTTTCTTTTGGTTGACTTTCTTTCCCTGTTTGCAAGAAATTAACTTTTCCCGTCATTCCTGACTTTCTTCAATTTTGCCGACATTCAATGTTTCCTCTTCCCTCACTCCGCTCCCTATGGCCCTTAGCACCTTAAATTTCTGTGTTTTCCATATCTTTTGATGCTCAATCAGATGGCGTATGTCTGCATCTGATTTGCGCGACAACCATATGGTCCCTTACTTGTCAGAATATAGATGGCAGAATTTAACAATTACACATCGTTTCTCGGGTGTAGAATTAAATCGGATCAATCGCCATAGATGTAGTGTCTTAGAGTATTGGACCTCCCAAACTTTGAACTCATCCAAGAAAATTTTCTGGGTGCGTGCCAAATATTCTATCACGATTCGTTCGCATGATCATTTCTATTAAGCCTCATATAATCTTGTAGAAAAATAAGTCACATTCGCTCACTTTTGATTGATTGCATCAGAGTTTGGAGTGTTTGAGTATGCTGTATGTCTCCATTAGGAGTCCGAAGATTCTAGTAGCCCTGGTGTTTTCCGTGGTTTGTTTGACTTCATGAAGTGTCCTGTCCTCTTCATTTGTACAGTGACTAGTATATGTCTTTGGTGGACAAGACCCGGGTTCAATTCCAAGTGGGAGAGCATCAAGCACATTACAGTAATCTCTTTTTTAAATTGCAAATCTCGTCTCACATAGCCTAACCTCTAAAAGAGAACGTAAATGCAAAGTAAAGAGTCATTAAGTGTCTTGAGACAACAATGTAGAAATACATGGATAAAGCTTTCGTAATTAAAGGCGTCTCTGCAACTATCATAATAATTTGATACATTGCATGTTTCGTGTATACTGTTAGTTCTCAAAACAGCATACCTGACAATTCAAATATACGAGATACCAGATGTTTGGAGTCTAATGCAGATGTCATTAGAATATCGTCGTGGAATTGATGGTGAGTCTGTAGAAAGAGAATGGCATTCAACTAAATTCGTGAAAACCATAGTAAATAATCCGACGCTGACTTCAGAAACTGAAAATTGTTTTACCATATTAAAGAGTATAAAAGCATTGAAAGGAGTCTGGTAGCAGTAGCTCAAAATAGTCTCAGTGCATTAGTTATAGTATCAATAGAGAAAAAAATGTAAAAACTAAACTTCAGAATAGTTATTGACAGATTGATTGCCCAGAAGAATATCAGAAGTGATTTCATATACGAATGAAATGGAGCATTTGTTTATGAATGCGTACTTCCTATTATATATATATATATATATATATATATATATATATATATATATATAGTTACTTTCATTGATTTTTATCGTTTTTCTTGTTTGGAACACTGAAAGAATTCTAGAATTAGAATTTTCTAATGGCTGTGAACTACCAAAAAATTATGTCACGAGACGCCGCTGATGGAAAGTATTATAAAACATGCGTTTTCAGTTATACGTCTGCTGTACGTTAAGTCCAAAAACTAAAGGAATTACTCATGTAACCTACCTTTTTAAGTACGCCACTTACAATTTTTTCTCACTATACAAAGATCTATATGCGTAACTATTAGAAGTATGAGCGTTACTGTAAGAAGTAATTGTGTGATTGTTAGGAATATGTGAATCACAATTGGGAGAAGATAAACAATCTATAATCTGTAAGTTAACAGCATATAAATAAATAAATAAACAATCCATACCAGTAGAATAAAAAGTGTCATGGCAACGAATGACATAAATTTTAATGCCACAAAAATTAGTTTTTTCTTTATCCTCTCGAATATTATGTATAATTTACCCTCAAGGATATTATTTTATTCAGCTTGATGTGATTTACTACTGTCCCATTTACGGACAATATTTTACTTAAAAAGAAATTGAAGACTTTGGGGCAAAAACAGGTTAAGTCCAAAGAAAAAAATGAAAATGTAAACGAGGTAGCTTCACAACGGTTTCCACTCATCCAATTTTCTTTAAACTTGGCACATATATAGTAAACCGAAAATTAATCGACACGTATTTTTTTTTTTTGTTTCTTTCGGAAAAAAGGTTAAGAGGAGCAAAGACCCCTTTTCAAAAATGGGCCCTCTTGATGAAAAGGGACACATTAAAGAAACGAAACTCTGCCGATGCAAAGATGACTTCAAAGTAGGAAATACGGGTTTTGTGGGTTTTGCGAGAAAAGGGTTGCAGGGGCTATGGTCCTCTTCGAAATAACAAAGGACCCCGCACAATCCTTATGGAAATTGGATTTCGGTGGAATTGCTAATGTTGTAGATATGATGTTCCTGAGAAAAAGTCTCAATGAGCACAGCCACAAATTACTGATCGTTTTGCCACTACAGGATCACTTTTTTGAAACCAGCCGAATATAGTGATATTCTAGATTTCAATTAAAATGACTGAGACTGATATGTTGTAGATATTGTGATCCTGAGAAAAAGTTTCAACAGGCTCAACCACAAATCACTGACCGTTTGGCCACTACAAGAACACTTTTTTGAAAGCAGCCGAACGTAGCGATGTTCTGGATTTCGATGAAAATGACTGAAACAGAAAGTAGCCCTGTAGTGACCAAACGATTAGTTATTTGTGCTTATGACCATTGAGTCTTTTTCTCAGGTTGACAATATCTACAACATATCACAGTTTTAGTCATTTTCATCGAAATCCAGAATATCACTATCTTCGGCTTCTTTAAAAAAAGTGGCCCTGTAGTGGCCAAACGATCAGTGATTGGTGGTTATCCTCAATAATACTTCTTATCAGGATCACAATATCTACAACATATAACAGTTTGTCTTTTTTTTTTTTTGTATTTTTACAAAATTCCAGAATATTATCTTCGGCTGTTTTCAAAAAAAGTGGCCCTGTAGTGGCCAAACGGTCAGTGGTTTGTGGTTGTGCCTGTTGAAACTTTCTCTCAGGTTGACGATATCTACAACATATCACAGTCTCAGTCATTTTCATCGAAATCTAGAATATCACTATCTTCGGCTGGTCCCAAAAAAGTGGGCTTGTAGTGGCCAAACGATCAGTGATTGGTGGTTATCCCCATTAAGAAGACTTTCTCTCAGGATCACAATATCTACAACATATCACGGGTTTAGTCATTTTCACCGAAATCCAGAATATCGTTTTCTTCGCCTGTTTTCAAAAAAGTGGCCCTGTAGTGGCCAAACGGTCAGTGATTTGTGGTTGTGTTCATTGAGACTTTTTCTCAAGAACACAACATAACATGATTTTAAGCAATTCCACCGAAATCCAATTTCCATAAGGATTGTGCGGGGTCCTTTGTCATTTTGAAGGGGGGCATAGTCTCTGCAACCCTTTTCTCGCAAAAACTACAAAACCCGTATTTCCTACTTTGAAGTAATTTTTGCATCGGCACAGTTTCGTTTCTTTAAATTGGCCCTTTTAATCAAGGGGGCCCTTTTTGGAAAATAAGGTCTTTGCCCCCCTTAACCTATTTTCCGAAAGAAAGAAAAAATACGAGTCGATTTATTTTCGGTTTACTATATATGTGCCAAGTTTGAAGAGAATCGGATGAATGGAAACCATTGTGAAGCTACCTCGTTTACATTTTCATTTTTTGGACTTAACCTGTTTTTGCCCCAAAGTCGTCAATTAAACTTTGAGACTTAATCATAACTTTGAGCTATATTTCATTAACCGTACTTTACAATATCGTCTTACTATATCGCCATAATGAAAGATTTTATGAGGGGTATCAGTTTCAGTTTCATCGTATTTCGCTTGTTCACTTTGTACAGCTTAATAAAACCTAACGATTGGTTGGTTAGTGGGATTTGAGTCAGTAGCGAGGCTATATGAGATATGAACCTACAGCTTTAACGTCAGATCCGAGCCACATAAGCTCTCACCGGGAATCGAACCCTTATCTCATGCGCTAAAAGCGCATACGCCAACCATATAGCTACAAGAGAGCTTACCTGTTGATTGGTATACATTGAGGATATGTTTAATATTTGGATACTCTCTGTTTCATAAAACATTAATAATCTCATACATGTATATACATAGGCCTATATATTCACTAGCGCTCAAAAGTTTTCGAACACACTGACTTTTGTAAGCATCGACTGTGATCTAGTGCAGTTTTGGCACGAGATTTTTAACGCCGCGCATCAGAGGTACTCCTGCCTAAAGCATAGAATTTGACGACAGTTGAATCGAGGTTTGAGAGGTGCTGCAGATGATATATTAAATTATAATTCTTAAAACTGAAGCCAAAAATGACATTTCATATAGATACTACATAAGTTAAAAACAAACTGCGGAAGGCGAGATAATATATTAGTTTTTGGGGAATGTACTGGCAGAAATTTGAAAGAAAAAGAAATTTTCCAAATTTTGCAGTTCTCTATACCTTGTAGATATACTGGCGTTTAGAAAAAAAGCAAAAAGACGCCATTCTTTGAAGAATGTTTACAAGGATCAATATACAGTACATCCTTTTTGTACTCAATTTTCGCTCAGTAGAAGCGTACCGTATATCAAATGCTCAACGAGCAACAATGGAGCATACGAAACCATAGTAAACACTTTTCAAATGCAAGACTATCAACAAGGTATTTTTAAAAATTGTAAAATTTGGAAAACTACTTTTTCTTTCAAATTTCTATCACTGCATTGACCCTCTATGTTTACACTTTCCAAACAAAACTAATATCTTGTCTTACTTTCCACACTCTTGTTATATCTCTATCAAGTTGTCTTTATTTTTGGTTTCAGTTTTAAGAATTATACTTTGACATATCATCTGCAATACATCTCGGTACCTCGATTCAACTGTCGTCAAATTTTATGGTATAGGCGGGAGTACTTCTGATACACAGTGACAAAGTTCTTGTGCCAAAATGAAATGATCACACTAGATGCTTAAAAAAATCCAGGATATTCGAAAACTTTTGAGCGGTAATATGCAGAGTGGCCCAAAAGTAGATATACATCCCAGCATTGATCAAGTACAACATTCTAGTTTATGGGTTCATTTGCTTCTGCTGTTCCGAGCTGAAAGTGTAAGTTAAAAGGCTTTAAGAACACATAATAAAGAAACTAAGTCTACCTGATGGATGACAATAAGAAATAATATGAAATATAGTGAGCTGATCAGTACGGGACTGTATATCTACTTTTGGGCCACTCTCTATATACACATATAATTCATATTAATCTCACTATTATCATTTCTATCTTCACATTATTATTATTAATTTGGAACATATACTTTTTCAAAACATTGTCTTGATCACATCTTGTGCGGTTTATGTTATTCTGAAGCTTTGTCTTTTTATTTTAAGGAAAAAGAAAAAAAACTGGGGAGAAATGTTAGTTGTGATAAAAAGAGACCAGAACTAGGGGAGAAATAATTAGCCAAGTAGTTGGAAGAGGCGAGAGGAAATAGAAATGGCCTCTAAGTGAATCCCCACAAAAGAGGTTTTAACAGAAACAATTAAAATTTTACTTCTAAGTAAAGAATTAGTGAAGCGTAAAATCTCTGTAATGGGAGTTTAAATTTTTTTTATTACTTGTACACATTAAAAAAAAGAAAAAGATATGGGAGGAGGGAAATATGAAGAAAGCATTAAAAGCCTAAAGCAAAGTCAGAAAAAAATGCTTTAAAAAAATCATCTGGCTGTAGGGCTGTAGAGGAGAAAAGTAAAGAAAGATTGTTACTTTTCATTTTGAAAAATTTTCAGTCATTTTGTGCCTAACAGCTCTTCCTTTTGTGTCTTATCATTTCATGCAGCCTTAGAGGAGTGATTTATTCTTTGAAAAACGGGCGGAAGAGAGTTTGCACTGATAACTCGAACTAACTATGCAGTGTGTTATCCAGTCTCCCCGATTTCGTTGGGCGATGATGGTTCCCAAGTTTTAGGCAAGAAAAGTATATACATCAGAATGAGTTTGTAATTAAAGTTTTACAAATAGAATGTAAAAAAAAAAAAAAAAACCTACAAATACTTAGAATCTATAGAGACTAAATTCATGCACACGTATGTTTCTGTTTTGTAAATATGACTTAATTTCATTTGGTTTCTATAAATAATAATAATAATAATAATAATAATAATAATAATAATAATAATAATAATAATAATAATAATAATAATAATAATAATAATAAAGAAAAAAGAGAAAAACAGAATTACACATAGCAAGGCGCGGAAAAATTGGAAGTATTTCTGGATTCCAATTGCTTCTTTGTTTCTTTTTATTTTTAAAGACGTTTACATTGGGGTGTTCTTCGTAAGTACTTCAGACAAAATGATGGTTTGGAACAAGGGCGTACGCACAAGAAGGGAGTGTCCATTAAGACCGCTTCCCCCCCCCAAAAAAAAAAACGCTTCATAACTCAACATACATTTATACATTTTCTCAATAAGACTATATTTATTTGACAGTGAAATAATTTATATAGCATGAACATTTGATTTTACACTTCATTTCTACTCCTTCTCTTGTAAAAACAAACTAGTTCTATCATTTTTTTTCTGAAAATATAGGTGGAAGTATTTTATAATTACTTATTGTCTTTTCAGGAGCAGTATAATATCCTTTCAACACTACATAGACGTAGTGGCTTGTAGTAGACCCCTATCCCTAAAATTTGGAACTTTCCCAACGAAAATTTTTGGGTGTGCGCTTAATTTGGAATCGCCATCAATAATAGAGTTCTTGTGCGGTTATAACGTTAAAGCAATAACAGCAAATACCAATAACTTACCTAGTTTCACTGAGCTAGGGTTGACTTTTTGCTTCGCAACTGAAAAATCCGGCTATCCTACCTGGAGTTTTCCCAGAGTTTTCTCAGTTTGACAGATGAATGGAGACGTTATTATATAGTTCGTTATTATATAACTGAAATGTCCGTTCTTCACACGGGAAGAATAGATGGTTTGTAGTATTTGCATCCTTTCCACTTTAAAATATGCACTTTAATTAAAGTGTAATAATAAAAACTCGTAAGATAATCAGTTTTTGGCATAAATATTTTAACCCCTATCGGCTTAGGATGTTTTTTTTTTTAATCAAAGTGACCTGATAAAAATCCAAGTTGTGAAAGTGCTAGCGAATAAAAATCGCCATATTTCAAGCGCGCACATAGTCTTCCTCTTCGCTTCGTTCGGAGCAAACTACACTAGCACCACCATGCAGTGGAATTATGAACTTGATGAGTTCCAGCACTTCTTGTGTAACTACAGTGGTGAGGTGAGGAGATTTTAACGTCCCGTTCAGGCTATATGAGACGTGGACCCAGTGCAACGACATTGCGCATTTTTTCTTAAGATTAGATCGTTGATAATCTTTGTAATCTGTGACTTATTAACGAGGAGCAGAAAGTGCTGAAATTGCGCAAATTTCCATCCCGATGTTGCCAACAACAGGATTCAGGAAGTTGAGTGAAATTTTGCACCGAAAAAAAAAATGTATGAACACCATTCCTTTGTGAGATATACTTGTATTGTATTCTAATATTTACAAAGCAAAATATATATTTACAGAACATTTCACGTTTACAGCTTGAATCCTGGAATTTAAAAATGTTATACGTGGCTTCTCATGGTTTATCTATGAATTCCTAAACTCTGCGAACTCGCTCCTTTTGATTTCTGCTGCTCTTTTGCTCTTTGAATTCCTTTCACTATCAACGTCATTTTCATGGCAGTTTCCGTTTGGATCTCTAGCAAAACAGAAATCACCGTATTAACATCAGGAGCAGGGAAGAAATATTGATTATTATAGTGTCTGTGAAAAGCTTCTTGTCCATTTGTTATTCGGCGCTGCGCGGATGGTGAAAGGACAGTTACTAAGATACGTGGTAGACACACGTATAAGAGATAAGGATTTGTTTACATATTTGTTTGAAATATGTAAACAAATACTTGTTTGTGATTGGCTAAAACTGGAAAATGTAAACAAATCCTTATTTCTGATTGGTCGAACGCCTGTCCACGTTATTTAAAGGGAACTTCTAGAAATATATATTTTTTTGTTTATTTTATTAACTTGTTTTCATTGCCGTTTTTCAGTAACTATTTGATTCCAATAACTAGTTTCTTACAGTTTTAATCTAACAGGCTATCTTACAGTTAGACCTGATACAGAAAATTATTGACTGGGACATGTTTCCCTCGTCTCCCTCTCTAATGATGCCCGTGCACATATAATAACGATCCATTACCTTGTATCTTTTTCCCTAAAACGACTTGCGTTTTGGTGATTGATTGTTTTTATTAGTCGAAATGCTTATGGTAATGATGGCAACGTTGCACAACATTTTTTGCGCAATTTCCAATTTCATTGCCTGCTCATTAAGGCTTTATCTGTGTGAACAGATAAGGGAGTGAAAGTTTGCGCAATTTCAGTGCACACCTTGGGCCTACTGATTAACGTGGAATCCGAAACACATGAGCTCCCTCCGGGAATCGAACCCGGGTCTCCCACGCCAAAGGCGCGGACACTAATCGCTTAGCCACGAAGAAGCTCGTGTGTAATTAAAATGTTACCTGTAATATGTACAAAATGCTACTAACTAACTAACTAACTAACTCTATGGCCTATGGAACCCGGAGGTTCAACGCCGCGTTCACAAAAGCTCTCCACTGACTTCTATCCTTAGCCAACTGCATCCAGTTTCTACTTTGTATTCCTATCTCTGCAAGATCCATCTTAATATTGTCCTCCCATCTGCGCCTAGGTCTTCCTAATGGTCGTTTTCCGATTGGTCTTCCAGTGAAGACTTTGAAAGCGTTTCTACTTTCTTCCATTCTAGCTACATGACCTGCCCACCTAAACCTCCTAGACTTGACGACCCTAACAATGTTTGGTAAACCGTATAAATTATGTAGTTCCTCGTTATGAAGTTTCCGCCATTCCCCATTCCCGTTCCTCTTGGGTCCGAATATTCGTCTCAGGATTTTGTTCTCAAATACTTTCAGTTTATGTTCTTCCCTCAGAGTAGTTCCTAAGTGAAGTCTTTACCCGACTACGGTAGGTCCCATAGTTTTGGAGCTATGGGCCTTTAAAGTTCACTTTTTCATGTTTTAGGCAGCCTATAACTCCGAAAGGAAGCATTTGTGCACTCAGGTTGGTCTATACTTTTTGTCTTATCTTGGTGTGAAAATCACCTCCCAAACGTTGCCGGTGTTGTTTTGAAACACTCTGTATATCTGTGATTGTGTTAAATTACACTGAATTCTTTGAGAATGTATTTTGGGTGCGTTGTTTCACAGCATTTTTTTAAACTTCCAAACTATGCTATGCATAAATGTCGAAAGTCTTGTAGAACAGCTTTGTCCGTCCGTCTGTCTGTCGACAGGCATCGGAGCAGAAATGGTATGACATATCTGGAAGTTTTTTTTTTTTCAAACGATTCAGCGTCCAAAAAATGGGTTCTATCACCTTCGATAACCCTCTATTCAAACCGGAAGTGACTCAAATTAACCATTTCGAGTTTCAATATTTATCCTTATAGAACGAAAACGGTAACAGATACCGAGAAGCGTTTTTTTTTTTTTTTTTTTTTTTTTTTTTTTTTTTTTTTTTTTTTTTTTTTTTGTAAACGATTCAGCGTCTAAAGACAAGGTACTCATACCATAGCTATCTTCCAACACTCTACAATACCAGAAGTAGTTCAAATTTACAATTACTCCCGGTTTAAACATTTATCGGCATAAACGGAAAACGATAATAGAGAGGGAAAAGCGATTTTTTCCCAAACAATTTAGCGTCCCAAGACCACGTATCATGACTGTCCAAAACACTATACCGAAACCAGAAGTGGCTCAAATTTACAATTACTTTCGGTTTCAATATTGATTACAGTATAGCAGAAATCTGTGGCGGCGATTGGACGTTAAAAGTGGTGGTGGTGGGAGGCAAGACATTATCTGAATATTTGTATATTAATGTTAGTTTTCCTGGTTGTTTCCAACACTTTGTTTGACAAAAGGTTGTATAACTAATAAGATACGATCTTTTTCAGTTAAAATACTTTATATCGTATTTCATATCGTCTTATGAGAACCAGAGAGACGTAACTCCATTTTCGTAGGTTTACTGGAGAGGAAAAAAAGTTTTTTTTTTTTTTAAACGAATGTTTTAATAAGAGACAAGTGAATGACAAAGTCAACTTCAATAACACTCAAATAATACCAAATGGGGCTTTCAGAATTATATTCATAATCCAAGCAAACAAAAATTCCATTCTTGGAATTACGTTCCTTTGGTTCTCATACGATGATGTTTTATTAAGTAAATTATTAAGAGCAACGCAAGTGGGTACTACTCCTTTGTACTCTTGAACAACGAAAGTGTAAGAAGAGATTTGATTCCTTGCTCATGAACATATTAATATTCTGTCTGGGAAAATTGGGTGATCAGATTAATAAATAACAAATTTGCAAAACAAATAAATAGAAAAGATAATATTTATCATAGTAATGAATAATGACGCCTGTTTTCAGGGGCGGACTGGGTATATAAGGGCCTAGGCCACAGTTACCAAGGAGAGCCCTCAGATTATAATACCAATTTCTAAAATAGTGTACAAGGAACATCTGTGACGAGCGATCGCGTTATGCAGTTGTAAATTCGTTGTTACTTGGTAGTTTTTGCAAGCTATGACTTATCATTGTTCATTGGAAATTAAATGTCACGGCAAATTTTGATCAAACAGCAAAGCACAGGATTTTCAGAAACATAAACTCTCGAGAGAATATTTTGTAATTATTATTGTATTGCCAGATAGCGTACTCGCCTTTGGCGTGGGAGATCCGGGTTCAATTCCCGGCGGGAGCTCATGTGGTTCGGATTCCACGTTAATCAGTAGGTCCACGTCTCATATAGCCTCGCTGCTAAACGGGACACTAAACTAAAATCAATTCAACTCAACCAAACAAATAATAGGTAATAACTTTTTACTGTGGAATGAACAAGACAGCTTACGGAAAATTGAAACACTAAACAACTAATAATCACTTTAAACAGCGGAATGAACACGACAGTATTACTGAAAATAGGAAACACTGCTGAAACACTAAACAACTAATAATTTTAAAAAGTTAAGATTCTTTTCAGTTCTGATGATGAATTGCAGAGTTCCTGAATAACTTCGTCAACGGACACTAAGTTTAACATGTCTCTTCCCTACTCATTAGTAAAAGTGTATCCAAAATGTCTTCAGACAAACTAGCTCTGAGATTTGTTTTCACCAACTTTAACTTTGAGAAGCACCTTTCACATGTCACTTGTATGCATGGTAAAGATAAAGCATATCTGTATACAATGTATAACTTATTGAAACAACTAGACACATAGAAATCGGTACAAGATTTTCCCTGCACATTACGAACAATTTTTACACAAGATGTTTGCAGCATCATTATCACTCGTGGCTTGAATCCGTCCAAAAATGTTCCATCTGGCATAGCAGGCTCAGATACATAATCAACATCATCATCTTCTTCTTCTACGCATTCAGAGGCATCATTCTCTTCAGGATCATCAAAAAGCAGAACGTTTTGTGACTGAGTGTCATACACGATAGAGAACTGCTGCCCCCCCCCTTGACGCTCAAGTATATACTGGATAAAATAAGATTCAATCCTGCTTTCTTTACATTGGATAAAGAGACAAACTATGGTTTAGCCTCTCCCTTGATCATATCCTCGATCCGCGGATATATATATATATATATAATCCTTCGAAACCGGAAGTGGTTGAATTTACTAGTGGTTTCATATTTTCATAGAGAAAAAATTAAAAAGATATGGAGAATTTTTTAAAAAATTATTATTTGCAGTCGACTCAACATCCCAAGAATAGGTTCTTATCTCCTTCCTTCACCCTCCATTCAAAACTGAAGGATTGAGATTTACGATCTTTGGTTTCAACATATCTTGCCATTAAAAAAAAAAAAAAAAAAGTAAAGGATAGAGAATAAGGGCGTTTTAATATGTATTCAACGTCCGAAGTCTTTGATCTTATTACTCTTTTGCAACCAGTACTTATAGATGTGCTACCTCTAGTTTGAGTTTTGAATTCGCATAGTTCGGAAATCTTAGTTTTACACTGTGAAACGATATTTATTTGTTTTAAATACGAATTTATATGAACTGTTCCATATTCGAGGTTCATATTACGCACGTAAAGATAAGATAAAAATATTTATTTAGTTAAAATCTTGTTAGTTCTAGTAAAGTACAAGATAGAACCAAACTAAGTGGTAAGAAAATAGAAAGAGATCAAATAGATCGTTAAATGCCATCAGCGAAAAAAAAACACTTGTAAGAATTCATCACATTAATTCAGCCTTTTTGTGAAATTATTTCTTTCTTTCAGGCTCCGAATGTACGAAGAACAAACCATGATTGACGCCATTGTTGATTCTGTCATAATTTCTTATAAAAATTCACACTTCATACGTAGCTTTTCCTTTCATATCATAGATTCATTATTCTTTGCTCTTCTAATGCAGATGAAAGGGATGTTGCATCTGTTTCTTCTGTTCAACTCTGTTATACAAAGAAAGAAAGAAAGCAAATCAAATTTTACTGAATTGAGTAGCGAAATTCTTTTCTTATTTTGCAAGCAACGTTTTGGAAACTAGAATATCCATGAAATTTATTATTTTCTTTCAACATTTTGGAAACTAGAATCATTTACGCTTCAGAGGTGAATTCTCCGATTATCTCTGAATAGGGAACAAGAGGAATGGTAAAAGAAGACCGATAGCAACGTTCTCAAAGCAAGAAGAAAGTAAGCTTAAATGCAATAAAACAGCTTACACAGTTGGCCTTTGTGTTGAAAATGGCTATGCTAGTAAAGATTTGGGCGCTGTGTATACACATAATATGTCGTTTAGGAAGCACATAGACAATATAGTGGCAGAAGCTTATAGGAAATTGGGTTTTGAAATTAGAAACACACACACAGTTTGACTGATGCATATTCTATTAAATTGTTGTTCAATACGTTAATAAGTAGTAATTTAGAATATGATAAATAATTTGGTTACCAATATTCAAATCCTCTCACAACTAATGAGAAAATATTCAAAAGAAATTCTTGCGATATTTATATTACTAGAGATATCATGAATCGGCTTTAAGTAGAATAATTTTATATTTAGAATTATTAAAAGAATTTAATTGTATATCATTGATTAATAGCCGTGAAATTTTGGATCAGATATTTTAATATAAATTAATAAACAGAATAATGGATAACATTGATTTTCTTTAAAAATTAGTTTTAATTTTAGTCTTTGTAATTTGAGTTCAAGAGATTTATTAACAAATTATGTACCCAGAACCGTTTCTTTACAAAACTCTTTATTTGTGTTAAACGCATAATAATTTAGCTAGTAAGCACCGAGAATTAGATTTTAGCATAAGTTTAGAAAATTTTGTAAAAATGTTAAAGAATGTACATACAAAATGAAAACATCGTTCGTGTTGTTCTTCTTGCTGTTGTAAAATGAATATTATGATTTTAAGAGAGCAAACTTTATAAAGCTGTATGAATTTAGTAAGATTGATTGGAGTAAATTAGGTAAAATTGATGTTATCCATGATGCTATCAACCATTTTCGTTCTGGTACATAAGGCATATGAAAGTAATGTTCCTAAAAGTAAATTTTCTTTAAGTAAAAACTATCCATGTTGGTTTTCAAAAGAAGTAATCAACAACATAAAATTAAAGAATTATTATAGAAAACATAAAAAACTTTATGTATAACTGTCAGAAATTTGAAGAATTTAGAAAAAAGGTAAACAACAATAATGTGTCTCTTATGTACTTTTCAGTATTATTTGTATTTACCGGCAAAATGAGCTATTTAAAAAGGCACAAGCTATCAAGAAGAAGAAAAAGAAATTATATAAAAAATAATTTAAATATATTGTATTATATTGAGATTTTGTCTGTTATCGTTGCTATGACGATTTATTTACTTGCTTTAATGTCGTTGCTAATGTCGTTTATAGTAACTAGAAAGATTTAGACGTAACGAGGAATCATCTTGTGTAATCTGAAAGTCGAGTATTTTAAGGTGTCGAACAAGCTACGTTGAAGAATAATAATATATATTTGAAATGCATTACTGTGTTGAATTATTCCAGATAATCTTGTGTATTGCATAAACATTTAGAATCAGGGCATATGTAACATAGTTCGCGACAGAATTAGCGTTACATATTATATGGTGCCGAAATCCTGGACTTTGGAGATCAGTTAAAAGTAAAAGTAAACTATCTCTCAGCATCACGGATTATTTATTGCTTCGTAATAAAAGAAAAATTTACAGAAGACCCATAATGAATGTGAATACCGGAATGGAAATGAAACTAGAAGTGAAACTTCAACGGATATAGTTAAATTTCTACAACAGCTAGGACAACAAATGAACACCAAATTGGAACAAATGGATTCCAAATTGGACACCAGGTTGGAACGAGCGACACAACAAATAAGACATGAGCTGGATACCAGATTGGAACAAATGGATTCCAAATTGAATACCAGAATGGAACAAATGGATTCCGAATTGAACACCAGATTGGAACAAATGGATTCCAAATTGGACACTAAGTTAGAACAAGTGACACTACAAATAGGACATAAATTGGATTCCAGATTAGAACAGATAAATACCAAATTGGAAGTAACTGACAATAGGATGGAACAGATTGTTCATAGCTTTGGATTGGTGAAAAGTAATGTTGACAAGTCGAAACCCAAGTCAACGAACATGACAATCAAATTCGAAGACTGCAGGAGGAAATCCATACTATTAAAGAGAATATCAGTGCTGTCAACTGTAATCCTGATCCTGCCCTCAATGCCGTGCGTGATGAATATAGGAGACCTAAACCAAGGCACTGCGAAGAAGACAACGATTCATCCGAAATCTGTTCCGACAGAGAGGACACCATTTCAAATACGGAGAATGAAGAAGGGAGGATAACTTGCAGGAATCGCACGCACACAAAACATCTAAAGGTGAAATTCAGTGGAATAAGGTCACTAACCAAATTCAGTGGCAGATCAAAAGACATCCTTCCAAGTAAGTTTCTAGAAAAATTTGAGCAAGAGTGCGAGTTAATTGGCATAGGTAAGGACAATTACCTTAATATAGTACCACATATTTTGTTACCACCCTGTTCTGTATGGTGTTCTCTGATTTAAACTTAAATGACTATTTCAAATCCTCTAAATAATATCAACTAATAATAATATATATTTGAAGTGTTATTCTTTTTGTAATATTAATTGATTTTTGTTTTGTTTCACTTTGAATTTTGTTCTGATTTCATTGTAATTCTACTTCGCTTATATTCTATGAATTACATCTATGCATCGATACAAATATTGTCTATCAAATTTATGCTAACTATGCCCGAATAAATGAAATAGGTTAAGTTGTATTTTAATGTACACCAACTTTATTGTTAATATGTATAAATGGCATCTAATTAAAGAATTTATTTAGGACCTAAAAATAACCAACAAACGTACCACATTTTGAATATTTCCTTATCGTCGCTAATTTTATAGACACAAAATAAAATTGATTATGGAATAAATATAAAAATGATATTGAGATAAAATGGAAATGATATGTTATTTTATGAATTGTAATATATATATATATATATATATATATATATATATATATATATATATATATATATATATATATATATATATATATATATATATACGAGGGTTATTAAAAAACTAAGGTAACTATTGTATACGAAAATGTCTAACGGTTCAGGATTCTTTCTTTAATTGTGATCAATGTGTAGAAGTCCCAGTAATTCGGGAGCCATTATACAACGATAATGTCTCTCTTATGTACTTTCAAGTATTATTTGTATTTACGGACAAAATGAGCTATTTAAAAAACACAAGCTATCAAGAAGAAGAAGAAGAAGAAGAAATTATATAAAGAAATAATTTAAATGTATTATATTGAGATTTTGTCTGTTATCGTTGCTATGACTATTTGTTTACTTATTTTAATGTCGTTGCTATAGTAACTAGAAAGATATAGATGTAACGAGGAACCATCTTGTGTAATCTGAATGTACAGTATTTTAAGGTGTCGAACACGTTATACGTTGAATATATATATTTGAAATGCATTATTGTGTTGAATTATTCCAGATAATCTCGTGCATTGTATAAACATTTAGAATCACGGTATATGTAACATAGTTCACGGCAGAATTAGCGTTACATAATGTACAAAAATGTGTAAAGGAAACTGAATTCTGTATAAAAAAAAAACAATACGAAGTCATTTTGGAATTACATACAGAGTAAGAAAATTGATAGCAAAGTGAACTCCAGAGTTATGGCATTGAATGAAATAGAATATAGTACGAATAGGTCAATATCTGGTAGTTTTGCAACTTACTTTAAGTCAGTGTATCCTAATGGTGTACTGATATATAATTATCAGAAATATTACGGATATGCAATTGTGTAATACTTTAACATTGAAAACAATAAACGCAAACGAGTGTCAGGCTATAAAGAAATTGAAACCAAAGAAATCTTGCGTTGTTGATGGTTAGCTCCGTATGTAGTGAAAGCAGGTTGGGAAGTTTTTAGGTAACTTTTATGTACTTCATATAATTTAATTACACAAAACTGGTATTTCCTGATGTGTGGAAAATACCTAGAGTTACACCTATATTTGAAGGTGGAGATGATACAAAGGTGAAAAATTATAGACCGGTTCCTATTATTTGTACTCCTGCGAAAGTATTAGAATTCATATTCTATCCTCGTATTTTCACTCATCTCTCTCTCTCTCTCTCTCTCTCTCTCTCTCTCTCTATATATATATATATATATATATATATATATATATATATATATATATATATATATATAAATCAGCATGGCATTTTAAAGATATTAGCTAGCTTAGTAAACTTTGCTCAAGATATGTTTGAAGCAATGGATAAATGTAAAAGTAGATACTGTCTACTTTGACTTTAGTAAGGCTTTTGATAAAATGAATCATGATATATACATGAAAAAGCTCTCAATATTTGGGCTCAACATAACACTTTTAAGATAATTTGTATCTTAGCCGAAGAAAACAATATGTGATGCAGAGGAAAACTCAATCATATTTTTATAAAATGAATTCAGGAGTTCCACGGGAATCAAATCTAGGTCACTTTTTTAATTTATATTAATGATTTACCCATGAAAATAAACTATGTTTTTAAGTTATGCAAAGAAGAGTCAACTGACATTGATAAAGAAAGGTTACAGATGGATGTTGATTCTGTATTTCATTGGAGTTTGGAAAATGTATTAAATTTAAATCAAGACAAATGTTATGTTTAAATCAAGACAAATATCATATACTAATCGTAAATGTATTATTATTATTATTATTATTATTATTGAAGCGGGTACAAAAGAATATCTACTATTTGATGAGATATGGATCTTTCTCATACTTTTAAATCACACCTCTTTCTTGCAATTGAAATAATGATATTTGCACCAGCTTGGATGATTACATATGATAATATGTATATAGCCAGACTACAATAACTTGATGATTGTGATGATGAAATCATTGTAAATTATTTGTTTATCTGACGATTCGACATTGTTTATTTGCAACAGTTTATTTAGAATAAATTATTTCTAGCTATTCTCTTCATTTAACTGTATAAAGGCTTGCAATAGTAGTCTTAATATAATAACCTAACCTAACAACAAAACCTAAAAACAAACATCCACTTGCAACTTCAGTTTTTACGGAATCAGCTATCAAACTACGGAGATTGTATTATGTATTGTATTTAATAGGTTATGTATTTTATTTATTTACTTATTACAAAGATTTCATATGCAGCAGAAGGGCTATTTTATACTGAAACATTAACAACAAAGGAACAAACTTTTAAAGAAAGTTCTCCAAGGCTTATGTATTAAAGGGATTCCGATATTCGCTTGATGGAATTGAAAAACATCCAATCACTTGATTTTTCGAACCTAAAGACTCACGATTAGGAAAGACCAACGCTAATCACTAACCTACGTTCGCTAAGTAAATGTGATCAAATTATTTTTCTTCATTTATTTTTTGTAAAATGTTTGTTTTCATGAAGCAAAGGGTGAATATTCTATTTGAGTTGAGAACTATCCCTTGCATATTTTTAATCGATAGCTAATAATTTACTGTCATTATTTCTGTCAATTAGCTGTATATTGCTTCCAAAGACTGTTCAGGGTAAATGTTTTATTATTATTATTATTATTAATATTTTTTTTTTTAAATTTTAGTAATGTTTGATTAAAGCTTGGTCATACGTTAATTAAAGTTTTCAAATATTTTCAGTTTCCCCTTCAGGTTATGACAATGATTTGAAATGAAGTTTCCTATTTTTATATATAAAAAAAAATCTTGATAATTTTAACACACACACACACACACACACACACACACACACACACACACACACATATATATATATATATATATATATATATATATATATATATATATATATATATATATATATATATATATATATATATATATATATATATATATATATATATGTGTGTGTGTGTGTGTGTGTGTGTGTGTATTTCATAAATGTAGAGGCTTCCAAATTAGCGTATTTAAAGTAGTACTAATCCAGTATAAACTTAAGAATTTTGAGGATTCTAACATCCATATCTCCTTTCTCTTGGTATGGCCTTAGTGACCTGCCACTTGCAAGTTCATATAAAGAAACCTATAACTTTTCCATTAATTTGAGTAACAGAAGCAAAGACTACTGCTAGAGTTAAAAACAAAACAAGAGTAAGCGTGCAAACTTTTGAAAATTGCTTGAGGGCTATGAGAAATTGAGAAGTCAACGAGAGTCAAGAAAAGGAAGTAGCAAGCAAACAAAGAGACTGTGGTTCTCTTTATTAAAAAAAACTTTGCTTTCTGTTTTTGTCATTCGTTTTTTGCTCATTAATTATCCTGTGCTTACACAACCATCACATTTTGAGTACATTAGTTTTGTTGAATAAAGAAGGAAGGAGAGAAGAAGAAGATGTTACTTTCCAGCAAGTAATGAAATGACAAAAGATTTCTTTCTACGCTGCTTCCACACCCATTTGGACGATTAGAGGAAGGACTGACTGAGAAACTGGAAAGTGGCCAGGTCAGTGAAACAAAAGAAATATGTGCTGCTATTTTTATTAGCTAGAACATCTACTGAAAAGAAATATAAAAGAAAAAATAGTCAAAGAAGAAATACAGGAAAAATTCCCCTCTTCAAAAAGAATGAAAAAAAAAAAGTTTTCTGTTTTGGCGAGTTTGCTGGACGAATCATTAACATATGCATACAAACAGTTCGTGATGGATGTTCTTTATTCAGCAATAGCGGATGATAATTAGCACATAAATACAGAATATGTTTGCAGCACACGTTCTCTCTTAAAGTTATGTTCAATTTTGGAGGCTCATGATCTTTGAACGATAACAAGAAAATTTTATAAGCAGGTATTCCCGCAGAATTTTTCTAGGAGGAAAGAGACTGATTTCAAGGAGGGGCAAAGTCCGACACGCAAAGGGAGTCGTGAATGCATACATACATACTTCGATGCACTCGCACAAATAATACAACATATAGACAACAATATTATTTACACACTTATCCTTATTAACTACAGTAAATAACCTGTAGGGCCTTATGCAGAGTCGTTTTGAAGTGTGATTAGAGACATGCTAAAGAGTTCGACTAACATGTTTCCTGCAGTAGTCAGGCTTTTAGTATGACACTAATCATATGTCAAAACGACTCTGCATAAGGCGGGTAGTGTTTAACATAAATACACTGGCGTCGGTAGCTTTTTAAATCTGGGAGGGTCCGATGAATCAAAATCAAAATCCTCTTTCCGACAAAAGTTATATATGCAAAGTTGTTTTAGTTTCTTTAAATACTAAAATCTGGGGAGACGCGTCCCTCCGACCCCCCTTCCTTCGCTAACGACGTTCGTGCATAAATATATAAAGTGCTATATTTGCGAAAGCGAATTAGTATGTTCTGACATGTATTTCCAAGAACTTAACACCATTCGAAAATAAAGGAGGGGAGGCACGTGCCCCCTCTTTGACCTCTGCTGCGGGTGACCTTGGTTATAGTTATATGTACTAACCAATGTCGGACATTGTAACCTTGATTTGCATATTTAAGAAATGGGCATTGTGAAAGATGGCTTTTATCATGACACGCTCTGGACATGATACGTTCTTTAAGCCCTTGCGTTCCAGTGACATTTATGTGGATGTCATAAAATATTCCATTGGAAAATACCGGTGACATCCATGGGGATGACATGGAAACATATCCTTTATTGAGGGTCGTATTAATCCTGGAGATGATGAAATTTTTTAGTGGGTGCAAAGCAGGAGTTAGTTCTACTATTTCTCCTTAGATGACAGCACCTTACTGACAGAAAAAAAGTTTTGTCTCTGTAGATGGCAGACCTAAGGAAGCTATGTGTTTGTTTTGACTATAAATAATTGGCAACTTTAATATCGTATTTCGAAATTGGGAAATAGAATAAAGAAAAAACTTTGTCTTTGATCTCCGGTCAGTGTTGTCAATCTAAAGCAACACAAAATGCCTTCAGAACATCAAAATTTCCCTTTTTCAGTTTAAATATTTCACAATTATTTTTTTAAAATCAGTAATGTGAATGTTATCCTCGCGCTTGCACAATGACTATGCCGCATATAACGGTCTAGACAATCTTCTAACAGTAAGTGAAAACCTGATATTATAGCATATAGGAAAATGATACCTGGAACGCAAGGGGTTAATTACAACCTAAACTTATCTTGAGGTGCGTATAATGTTGTAAGATTTATTTCAAACTGCTTACCCGTTTTCCCATGATGCCATCACAGAAAACGTCACTTTCAATGTAGTGAAAAAATATATAGAAAATTTCCCATTTCCCTGCTTCAAATGTGAATTTTCGAAAATGCTGAGATACGTGTTCCCTTACTTTTAATGAAGAGTTTATATTTAATGAACTTTTAATGAAGATCCAGTTCCATGTTCCTACCGCGACAGCCTCGTGTGGTACTCAATTTGCATACAATTTGACCCCCTACTCCCATCTTTAGAATATACCTTTAATCAAAGTGACATGATAAAAAACTAGTTCAAGATAAGTGATAATTCTTTATTTGACAATAGCTATTTTAATTAAAACGAGAGACCGGGGACAATTTAACAAAGTTTACATTTTACTTTTTATTTTTTATGTTTATGCCCCAATAAGTCTGAAAATTATACAATATCTTAAGTGAAGCTTTGTTGCTCCATTCATTTTTTTCAAACATGACAATTTCTAATATAGAAAAGTTACGAAGCATTTTATGACAGCATCTGTCTTGTTACAAATGTCCCCGTGCCCGGGTCAATTGTAACAGAGCTTTGGAACAATTGTAAAATGATGCTTTTAATGAAAACTACAACATATATAGCATGGCAAAACAATATATATGGTTAAATAATACTGAGACTACTAATAATAAAACTGATAGGTTTAACGGTGGATGGGGACAACAAACTAAGAGTATAGACTACATCCTCAAATTTAAAAGTAGACCTATTTAAAAATATACAATTTCCACGCGTCATCAAGATGCATGAATGATGAGTTACTTGTTACCGGTACCGTGCCACATTAGCTCGAAATAATTTTTCTTGGGCCTAACTTAAACATGGACAAGAAAGCCAAGATTAAAATATGACATAACATAAAAATTCAGTTAGTAACGCAACAATGGCATCCCTAGGCGATGTCTGCCCTATTGTTATGCCACTGCTTCAAGCCTTAACGATATTGTACAACCACTTACAAAAGTATCTCCCCCCTAAGTGCTCTAATTCCATTACTTGGGGTCCAGGTCATTTCCAGTTGTGAGAACGCCTAGGCAGATGCAACCCCTAGGCAGATGTTACACGTAACTTTTCTCGGCACTGACAGTAGTTGGTAGACCTGATCCAGGTGTTTATCTAGGTAAAATTGTAAAGTAGGTGACTAACGAAACAGTTCTCCATTCTAAGATCTCTATGGTTCAGATCGTGTTTGCCAAAGAACACCATATGTTAATCTCAATATTGCTGTGTACATTTCTTTATATACATATTATTTATATGTATTAATACATACATATAAATAATACATATATGTATATATGTATTATTTCTTTATATACTGTATGTTTAGAGAAATAAAAATACTGACCATGCATTTATCAGGAAATGCTTGAAAGTAGCTGAAAATATCAAATCTAGAACAACTGCTGCCAATAAGTTTGTAAATGATTGCCTCCATTGAGAGACCTTCTCCAATTCTTCTTATTCCAACATGATTTTCTTTCTGGAAGAGAGAAGGTCTTTCTTGTCATACTGAGTATATATTGTAATTGAAACATTTGAAAAAGTTTCAACCTGGCCGGGATTCGAACCCGGGTCCTCCGAACAGAAGTTCAATACGCCTACCACTAACATACGGCGTCACTTCATCTTTTATCTAAACTTTTAGCTAGTTAAAATCGTTGCATGTAAGACTATACAAAATACTAATGCTCGTATAAGAAGACGTTCCTTATGAGTGTCACAATGACTTACTTGAGATTTCCTTCTTTAACTCAAAACAAGTTATATAGACCTTCGTCAATGTGGAAAATATCACGAAACGTTCTTCAAGTTGAGACTACCTCATCGTTTTTAACTGCTCCCGATTTACATTACTATTATTCTTCCTCGTAACTTCTAATTTCCAAAGAAAAAAAAGCCTGCAGCATTTACGCCGATCACAAGAGTTTCAGTATTCGCGTGCTACCTTAGCCAGCTGTTTGAAGTTGATCATCTAAAATGTACAGAAAAATTTGAGCAAGAGATCAGAACCTAACCAACCCCTGCGGGGTTTCTAACCCGTTCCTCCTCCTCCTCCTCCTCCTCCTCCTCCTACTACTACTACTACTACTGTTACTACTACTAATACGACTACTACTACTGCTACTACTACTACTATTACAACTATTATTATTATTATTATTATTATTATTATTATTATTATTATTATTATTATTATTATTATTATTATTATTATTATTATTATTATTATTATTATCTGAAATTCTTGGAATCCGCGAAAATGCAAGCCGGTAGACAGGCACGTAGCCAGGATTTCGTAATAGAGGGTGTCCGTGAAGAAATATTGAGGTTATCACATGAGAGCTTGGGTCATTCTAAACTATTTTACTGGGTCAATTGTAACAATGGGTTTGGTTCGTTTAGCCAGGATTTTATAATGGGGGGGAGGGACGTGACATGAAATATTGTGGTTACCCACAAGAGGCTCGATAAATCTAAACTATTTTACTGACAACGTACCCATATTGGTTTGTTAGAACAATAAAATGAGGATATGTTAGTAAGTATTTTAGTAACAAACTATGAAGAAATCTCGAGTAAAAGGATATAAAAAATTCGAAAAGATATAATCTTCCGAGGTCTTTCGAACTCGGTTCTTGTCTTTTCTTATTATTCTTGTCTTCGTTTAATGCCGTTAAGGATAGCAACCAGATCTCTTTCGGCAGTGCCGCGAAATGGAGTATTGTTGCAACGAAACTGAAAATTTCTTTAACAAGTGTCATTGGAATCTATGTTGCCAGGCTCATATTATTGGGGATTATTGGTATTTCTTACGTTTTACCTGAGAGTCTGTCTGATCGTCATTTGTAGTCCATAGGATTAGCATGGAGCTAGATGGGATTCAGAATATTCCGTTACAATAATATCCATTTTTAACTTGACCCCCCTCGTTTCCCCCACACAAATCTCCTCATAAGAAAGAGTAACCAAACGCTTGCTGTAGCTTTATATTTTAAAGGCTGATACTCAGGGGTGTAGCCAGCAGTATTATGTAGGAGGGGCCCGTCGTTTTTTAGGGGGGGCAGCTACAATGTACAAAGACAAAGAAATTGTGTTGTTGCTAGTGCTCTTGAGGCCTGGAAAAAACGGAAAATTTTAGTTTCCTTCCGGAAAACTAAAAAGCTGGTTTTTAGCTTATTATTATTATTATTATTATTATTATTATTATTATTATTATTATTATTATTATTATTATTATTATTAGTTTTATCTCCCTAAATATTATTCCAGGTAGTTTTTATTATGTTTAATAATAACTACTGTCCCCGCCAAACGTTATACCTTTCTGCATAACTATTTTAGTTTAAGGTTATTCATTACGTCCAAATAGTTTGTGTCTAAAACGGTAGATGGCGCCACCGTCACCAATGTTAACATATACAACTAATAAAATTAAAACAATCAAAAATAAAATGAACAATTCAAAAAATAAGCAAAAACGGATATAATCCGGTTAATGGACGTTACAAAATCTAGGGAATGGTACGTGTCGATTTCACTTATTGTTATTAGTTTCATTGTTAGAGGCCACCATTGTTAAGTAAACAATCAACTTTATCTGCCGTACTTTCTATCAGAAACTGACCAAACTTTACACACCCATTTAAGATTGAAATATCTAGGGAATGGTA
This sequence comes from Thermobia domestica, assembly GCF_964235325.1. Taxonomy (NCBI): domain Eukaryota; kingdom Metazoa; phylum Arthropoda; class Insecta; order Zygentoma; family Lepismatidae; genus Thermobia; species Thermobia domestica. The sequence goes on along the minus strand of NC_137454.1, from coordinate 231,960,900 downwards.
CGTGTCGATTTCACATATTGTTGTTAGTTTCATTGTTAGAGGCCACCATTGTTAAACTAACAATCAACATTAATGGCCATACGTTCTACCAGAAACTGACCAAACTTTGCACACCCATTTAGAGTTGAAATATCTATGGAGTGCTATGTGTCGATTTCACATATTGTTGTTAGTTTCATTGTTGTAAGACACCATTGTTAAATACATAATCATTGGATTTCTTCATTATTAAACAACAATCAACTCTATCTGCCATATTTTCTACCATAAACTGACCAAACTTGCACAATCATTTACGATTGAGATATCTATGGAATGGTACATGCCGATTCCACATATTGTTGTTAGTTTCATTGTTAGAGGACACCATTTTAAGTAAAAAATCAACATTTTCTGCCGTACTTTCTACCACAAACTGACCAAACTTTATACATCCATTTAAGATTGAAATATCTAAAGAATGCGTGTCGATTCCACATATTCTTGTTAGTTTCATTACTAAAGGCCTACAATTTTAAGTAAACAGTCAACTTAATCTAACACACTTTCTAACACAAACTGATCAAACTTGGCACATCCATCGGATTACCACAGAGATATCTACTGAATGGTACCAATCGATTTCACATGTTGTTAGTTTCACTGTTCGAGGCCACCATTTTAAAACACTCGTTGGATTTCTCCATTATTAAATAAACAATCAACTTTATCTGCCATACTTTATACTACAAACTAACCAAACGTGGCTTACTTATTTACGATTGAGATATCTATGGAATGGTACGTGTCGATTTCATTTTTTGTTATTAGTTTTATTGTTAGAGACCACCATTTTTAAATAAACAATCAACTATATCTGCCATACTTTCTACCAGAAACTGACCAAATTTTGCATACCCCTTGAAAGTTGAAATATCTACGGAATGCTATGTGTCGATTTCACATGTTGTTAGTTTCATTATTAATGGCCACCATTGTTAAATACAGAATCGTTGGATTTCTCCAGTGTTAAGTATACAGTTAACTTTTGTCTGCCATATTTTCTACCACAAACTAACCAAACGTGGCACACTCATTTACGATTGAGATATCAATTGAATGGTTCGTGCCGATTTCACATATTGTTGTTAGTTTCATTGTTAGAGGCCACCGTTGTTAAGTAAACAATCAAGTTTATCTGCCGTACTTTCTACGAGAAAATGAAGAAACTTTTCACACCCATTTAAGATTGCAGTATCTAGGGAATGGTACGTGTGGATTCCACATATTGTTGTTAGTTTCATTGTTGAAGGCCACTATTCTTAAATAAACAATCAACTTTTTCTGCCATACTTTCTAAAACAAACTGACCAAATTTGGCACACCCATCGGATTTGCACAGAGATATCTACTTAATGGTACTAGTCGATTTCACATATTGTTTTTAGTTTCATTGTTCGGGGCCACCAATATTAAATAAACAATCGTTGGATTTCTCCATGGTTAAATAAACAATCAACTTTATCTGCCATACTTTCAACCACAAACTAACCAAACTTGGCACACTCATTTACGATTGAGATATCTATGGAATGGTACGTGTCGATTTCACTTATTGTTGTTACTTTCATTGTTAGAGGTCAGCTTTGTTAAATGAACAATCAACTATATGTGCCATACTTTCTACCAGAAATTGGCCAAACCTTGCACACACATTTAAGATTGAAATATCTAGGGAAAGATATGTGTCGATTTCTCATATTGTTGTTAGTTTCATTGTAAAGATCACCATTGTTAAATAAACATTCGTTGGATTTCTCCATTGTTAAATAAACGATCAACTTTATCTGCCATACTTTCTACCACAAACTAAGCAAACTTTGCACACTCATGAACGATTGAGATATCTATGGAATGGTATGTGTCGATTTTACATGTTGTTGTTCTTTCATTGTTGAAGGCCACCATTGTTAAATAAACAATCGTTGAATTTCTAAATTGTTACCTAAACAATCCACTTTATCTTACACTCTTTCTACCCCAACTAATCAAATTTGGCGCACTCATTTACAATTGAGACATCTATGGAACGGTACGTGTCGATTTCACTTATTGTTGTTAATTTCATTGTTAGAGGCTACCATTATTAAATAAAGAATCAACTTTATCTGCCATATTTTCTAGCAGAAACTGGCCAAACCTTACACACTCATTGAAGATTGAAATATCTAGGGAAAGATATGTGTCGATTTCTCATATTGTTCTTAGTTTCATTGTTGAAGACCACCATCGTTAAATACACAATCCTTGGATTTCTACATTGTGAAATAAACGATCAACTTTATCTGCCATACTTTCTACCACAGACTAACCAAACTGTGCAAACCCATTTAAGATTGAAATATGTAGGAAATAGTACGTGTTGATTTCACATATTGTTCTTAGTTTCATTGTTGGAGACCACCATTGTTAAATAAAGAATAAACTTTATTTGCTATATTTTGTACCAGAAACTGACCAAACTTGGCACATCCATCGGATTACCACTGAGATATCTATGGAATGGTATGTGTCGATTTCACATATTATTGTTAGTTTTATCGTTTAAGGCCACCATTGTTCAATAAATAATTGTTGGATTTCTCCATTGTTAAATAAACAATCAACTTTATCTGCCATACTTTTTACCACAGATTAACCAAACTTAGCACACTCCTTTACAATTTAGATATCTATGAAATGGTACTTGTCGATTTCACTTGTTTTTGTTAGTTTCGTTGTTAGAGGCCACCATTGTTAAACAATAAACTTTATCTGTCATACTTTCTACCAGAAACTGACCAAACTTTGCGTACCTATGTAAGATTGAAATATCTATCCTATGGTTCATGTCGATTTCACATATTGTTTTAGTTACGTTGTTGGAGACTACCATTGTTAAATAAACTATTCACTTTATTTTCCATACTTTTTACCAGATGCTGACCAAACTTGACATATTTACGATTCAGATATCTAGAGAATGGTACATGTCGATTTCTCATATTGTTGTTAGTTTCATTGTTGGAGGCCTCCATTTTTAAATAAACAGTAAACTATTTTCCATACTTGCTACCAGAAACTAAGCAAACTTTGCTTACCTATTTACGATTGAAATATCTATGGAATGATACATGTCGATTATCAAGGGCTAACAAGCTCTAGCTAAATTGTGTGTAATACATCAGTATGCGTTGGGATCAAACGATAATTATTCGTGATCAAACGAGCTGGACAAATTCCGATTGAATTTGTTTTCATGGTGGCTGTGGTGGAGGGGCTAACAGGTCATCGGTAAATGTTATTGTTCGGAAAATGGAATAGTGAAAAAAAAAATAAATAAACACATTTCATTCAGAATTTTGTTGCGGCTGTTTTATAACCAGTGTGAACTAGTTGTGTGCCTCCAGATTTTCTTTTTTTTTTTGTCTCAGGTGGAGCGGGATGGCCCCCTACAGCGTTCTTAGAATTACACTCTAAAAGCCCACAGTGTTCCTAGAATTGTACTCTAAAAGCCCCTCCCATACAACTGACCTGTGCTTCCCAGCAGACACCTCACATTTGAACTCTGTTGAGATTCTGTCGCTGTTGTCGGCTGTACGTACAAATTTAGAGAATAAACATGTATTAGGGAATGAGAAGTTCTCGAAATAAATTTGCAAGCTGAATATTTTTTCGCGACATAAGTGAAGAGTATACCCTTGAAGAGTACCCTGGAGAGTAAGAAAGCTCTAAGCAAAATAATCATTAAATAAATAGCAATGTAATCACAGTAATGTGTATATATGGCATGTTGTATTTCTACCAGATTGTGAGAGCACTAATTCTCTCATTTTTTCATGTGAGCGATCTTGCTATCGAATTTCCAGAAGAACATTAAAAAAAAAAAAAAGTTGTATTTAGGTCTATTCCATTTTAAACAAACGAAATACGTTGCGTAAAAGAACTTTCCATGTTAAAATATTTGATGGGTAGAGTAGTTTGTGTGGGATTTGATTGTTATTGCATGTATCTATTGCATGCTGAATAGGTAGCTGGGAAAGCAGCCAGGATATTCATTCTGACGGTTGCAAGCCCGTGAAAATACAGAGCAACAGTTACTCCAAGGGAGTAGATAATAGATAAAAATTCTTAAAACTACCGTGGGGGAGAGAGCCGAAAGAGGGTATAGTGTGCAATTTTGGGCCGGAAGTAGGGAAGTTCCGCCAGGAACGCCGGATCACCTGTATACAGCTCTCATTGTTGAGACACTAAAATTTTTCAATTACTCGTATACGAAAGATAAACATTACGAAACTGTTTTTATTTATTTATTTATTTACTTATTCCTCGGGGGGTAGTCTATCTCAGAAGATTACGATTAGCATAATTCTATGTTTCAGGAGTGCGCTTCGAACCCACCCCCCAGAGGCGGTTTTTTGAGCGGGCGAACTATACCTTGTCCGCAGGTCCACACATTAATTAAAGTATATGTAACACACATGTACGTGTGTGTGTGTGTATATATATATATATATATGTGTGTGTGTATATATGTATGCTAAATGTAAAATATTTTTGAACCAATGTTTCCAATCCAAATAATAGAGCCCCACGGCTCCAACTCGCCAAGGGCTCCATAAGAACAATTTCCGCCTGTGTCACCTTCTACACATCGGTGGCTATGCCCATAGTATATTCTATGATAGCAATTGACTGAATGTGCTTTTCAAGTTTCACTTTCTTGGAAAGAGAATGCGTAAGACTCTCTTAGTGTTCCAACGAGACGAGACAGGACTCTTTGAAGCGAGACACGATACCATACGAAACGTTTTGTGAAATGTCTCGTCTCGTGTCTCGAAAAATACAAACACAGTTTCTGAATTTGCTTAAAAATTTATTAACTCGGAATAAATTAATTGCCTTCGAAATGTATACCATCTTTTATTATTTCAAATGATTCAATGTTTCAAATCCTACAAAGAACAGTGAATACCTAAATAATTTTTTAAAAATGATTCTTACAAACAGCTTTTACTTCCATTTTTCAATCGATTCAAGTTTAATTATTTTGTGATAGTGCTCCAGATTCAAATACAAATGTAAAGAGTTCATTGAGATCAATGTTTCAGAAGATTTTATTCCGGGGGCTGGTGGAGATATCTACGTATAAAAATCCTGTTATAGAAGTACAAGTAGAAGTGGCAACTTTATCAGTAACTAACTATTGTTTCATGGTCTTTCTCGTTCCGAACCAAGAAAGAAACGTGTCAGCCTTTATCGATACTGAGTTTTGAAAAGATGCTGATTTGACAACAAAATTTATCTTTTTTATTGTTTTATGATGTTATTCGAAGCTAAACCATTTATTAAATGGGAAAGTTACATAGGCCTTCTTATTTGTTGAAGTGACGCCAGGGGTTCTGAAAAAAGGATATCAGAATAAATGGGGATATCTTGCCTTTCGACTGTACTGACGATATTGACAAATGTTCCAATCGAAGTAATTACTGGTTCAGTCGAATCTAAGCAGTCGTTGCTGGAAGATTGCAGTCGTGTTGTGTGTTGTGCTACCAAACAAAACTTGGTTAAAAGTTGTAATTTTAATTACTTGGTATAACAGCTCTTTTTGTGGGCCTCAGCCTTTCTGGTGTTGCCTCGAGACGAGACAGAACCATTCGATACGAGACGAGACGGGCACATCTTTTCTGGACGAGACACGACAGCCAGAAGTTTCGTCTTGTCTCGTGGCAACACTAGACTCTCTAGATATATCAGTAAAAGGAATGACAACGTTCCTCACGGAGCACGTGTTAGCTCTCAGCCTCTTTCTTTCACTGATGTTTGTTTACATAGTAGATGAATATATAGAGAGTAACAAAAGGATGAGATATGCAGATTCTCCTGAAACCACATTAAAATTGTAGCAGTATTTGGAGCTTGTTATAAATGGATTTACCGGGGAACTAAAATAATTCTTAGAATTGATCATACAGTATTGATATATATATATATATATATATATATATATATATATATATATATATATATATATATATATATATATATATATATATATAACAACATGGAAACAAGTAAAGACAAAGAACTGAAATCGTGAATTTGTTTTCAAAATACAGAAATCTCGAAGGAATATCTGTTTAGCCGACTTTAATTGTAAACGAATTTTGAATAAATTTGCATTCCCTGAATTCTTATACATAAAAAATATAAATCTTTCTTTTAGCGTACGAATGAGAGGCTTTAGGAAATTAGGCCAAGATGATTAAAATGATACTGTTCTTTACAAAATTTAAGAAGAAGACCATGATCAAAAAAGCATCAGTCAAACTATAAAGGTCAATGGTAGCTTTTGTCATTTCTTACGACCACTATATGCACCTTATTGCGAAAAATTTATTCGTATTATAAAACCGATATCGTTCAATAAGTGTCAGATTTAATAGATCTTGAGAGATGAAATTGTCATTACCTCTGTAGCATAATATATTCTAGCTTTGGGACCCATGTCATTATATGACTTTCACGATAAGTGACAAGAAGAATATAAATCCCAAGTTCAAAACGTAAGGAAAGAAACCGGCTGTTCGCCCTTCAAATTATGAAAAATGTACCAAAATGGTTGAAATTATGATTTTGTATTTCTTTACGAGAAAGAAAAATAAAAATAAAAATTGGAGCAATTATGTATGTATAAGGCCACTATCTTCTTCAAGTTACTAAACTAACTTCAAGTGTTTCAACCATTTTTGACACATATCTCGAAAACTTTTAGTGATATTAGAGGCAAGAATACGTGGTTGATAATGAACTTTTTAATTATGTCACAATACTTTTGAACTTTACATTATGAGAAATGGCATATTCCAAAAATAATTCAGTACCACCCTAACCTGAATTTTACCAAAAGATTAGCGAAAGTGATACGGTGTGCGTCGTCCAGGGTTTAATTCCCGGTGTGGCACTCAAACATTGCTGTGTTGACCAAACATCGAGAGAAAAGTTGGGAAACTAAAAGATAGCGGACTTCAATCTAGACAGCCGGCTACGTTGGGTGTAGTTGTGCTGACCACTAACACAAGCCCGCTGCAGACTCAGATCACAAGGGACTGTTGCGCCAGGAGTTTATATATATTGGTGTTATTATTTTACCTTACCTCTCAGTAGCGTAAGTAAGGACGAATGGGCCTCCCCGCAAAAATGTTAAAGGGACCCCCTCTATCCACATCCATGAGTCACGTAAAATTTACAGAGAACAGTTTTGACTTTTTATGTTCTATCTAGTGAGTCACAACTTGCTCATATGCAAAAAAATGCACATTATTATTATTATTATTATTATTATTATTATTATTATTATTATTATTATTATTATTATTATTATTATATTGTACTATAGTTTTCGTCTATTCTGCTGTACCAACCTCGAGAGTCTACGACATCCGACATTTTTAATGAGGTGTAGGTGCCCCACTTTTTGTTGTTTGGTTCGATGCTGGTTTCACTGTCCTTTTCCCACCTTTGAAATACATAAGCACGGCAGATCGCGAAAACTCGACCAGTCGCGCTGTTTCCGAAATGAAGCTCCCAGCCATTTACTCACCCTGATATATCGTCGTCCTTCCCCATTCAAGGCACAAGCACCACACTGACTAATCGAGTGAGATTCTTGTCACGTTTGGCGCGCGGTTGTGTTATGCCTTGTAGCTCTTATCTCTGCACAATGATTTCGTTCAAAAAGTAGCGAGTGGTCATAATGTTTTCGCTGGTCAGTATAAGTTTTGTTGGCATTTACTAAATAATCGCTCAGGTGTTACCGTCTTCACAGGTAAAAATGAGATATAGTTGGAACATCACAAAATTTTTAACATCCTAACATTATAAAGTTTAACTTCGAAACTGAAATGGGCCTCTTTCTGTTCTGGGCCGCTCAATGTTGCGGGCCCTGCAGGCCCTTTAGTTGCGCCACAGCATTCTCTCTACTCAGAAGGATAGGGACACATAGAAAAGTCAAAATTCATTCTGTCCATTTTTCAAACATCATACACTTCAGGAAAAAAAATCATATAATACTGATATGTAAGAAAATATTGGTATTATTTGTTTTCTGTATACAAAGAACTATTTAGGTTTTTTATCTCATATTCTGGTAATAATCGAAAAAAAAAAGAAAAGAGCTTCATGTGATAAACGGACGAAAGAAAATTTGTCAACGCGATGCGAATGACGTTCTCTGCAACCTAATTCACGTTTTTCGTACAAAAACTCTATTCCTACCTGCAAAAAGAAAAGATTTCTGTTACCCGTCAAAGGTTGAGATTTTGCCCTGCGGCTGAACAACATGGCTTGTAAAAATAGACTCTGACTGACTGCAGGTGCACGAAGGAAAAAAAAAACTGTTGGATTCCTCTCCCCGCCCACTTCAAGTGTGGATATCCTGGACACATTCAAACTGAGCGGTACGATCTTTCAATTCTTCCCAGTAGAGGTGCCAGCAGTGATTGCTAAAAGAAAAAATGAGCATCTGGTGGCGAAAAGGCGAAGTGCTCGGACAAGGGGGTGGGCACAGTAACCTTAAGCCCTTGTATCTTCATAAGACTGGTTTTCTTTGAAATTTCACTTAATTTCTTTAAATTTCCTGACAAAAATATTTATTTATTATTCGTCACTAAAAAAAACATAATTTTATTAAAAGCTAGGATCTCATTTACTGTTTTAGGGGCACTCCACATATTTCGTAACGCTATTTTTGACCAGTTTTAACCCCCTTCTTCTCCTTGTCACACTTCGTAACGCAAGGCCGAACCTCTTCAACTTTGTTACGTAACACTTTTTGATTTTTGTTTTTTCACCAATTTTGATTATTTTGGGGGTTATTACAATAAAAAAAACTATTTTTAATGGTAGAACTTTTTATTACAAAATGCTTATATTATTGTGAATATATTTGTAGCGTTTTTCGTCAACAAATCAAAGTATTAAAAAATGGTAGACCCGTAATAATATTTTAACCCCATAAGGTTGTTGAATTTACCAATCCTAATTCTTCAAAACTACTGTAGTTTCCCTAAGGGAATCGCACCCATCATTTTAGGTCACTGGTGATTGGCAAGCAGAAAGTACTGCGGAAGATGCAGTTAAAACAGGATCTAAAGAAATAACATCGACCTCTTCTTCCGAGATCCAGGATGCTTCGTGCATTTGAAGTTCGCCAATGTCAACGACGCAAAGTTCTGTTCCTCGTCGACCACAGATTAGAAGTGGTTGCACACGTGAAGGAGCAGGGACATCACGTTTGTGAACATTTTTTCGAGCATCTTCTTTCGACTTTGGACTTGAGTTTACCACTTTACAAATTCTTCTTGTCCTAAAACAGTGCGAGAATGCGAATAAATTCGATTTCTTCAGAAATATTAAAATCCAAAAATTTTTTTAAAAAATAGTACGATATTAATATCTGACGAATTATAATATCTTTCGGTTTTTAATATATTTTGGTCTGCAAATCGTGGATCGTTCCGTCGCGGAAAATATTATTTCACGAAAAAGAGTTTCTTCTGTTTCACATGCGAAACCTCTGAAAAGAAAAGATTGGGTAACGATTCGAATCAAAAGTTTTAAATAATATTCTCAAAAATAGCAATACGAGTGGGAACGCGAAGGAATTTTGAAGCGGTGGTTACTATCACTAACAACTAACTCCAGAAAAGCGTGTGTCGTAAATGCAATGCTGCGATAGCCACAAAACGGAGTTTTATTGTATTGCAATACACACAGAGTTTCTCACCAGTCATGCTGGTGTCTAGTGCATCTTGGAATCCCTACTGTATGATTCAATTTATATAGGCTATAGTTCACAACTTTCCAAAATACAGTAGAGCATCGATTATCCGAACGTCGGTCAACCGAACGACCGCTTAACTGAACTGTGTACTCGCTCGCACCTGTTACTCTCCCACCCTACCATCCATCATCCCCCTCACTCCCAAACCAAGTTTCCCACAGTAGTCGCCGCACTGAGCCACCGCTGGCGGAACATTGCTTCTAATGAGGCCTTCATAAGGCGCTGCTGACCGGCCAAGCCGCCAGTCGCTGTGTTTCAACAATCAGCACACTTCTTTTTATGAATAAATTTACTGCACAGTACTTCTATTTGGCAAATAAACATGTACAGTTCAATTATCCGAACAAACCAGTTTTCCGAACACCCATGTCCCCCAATTACTTCGGATAATCGACGCTCTACTGTAATGGAAAAATCTATCTATCTACCCATATATATATATATATATATATATATATATATATATATATATATATATATATATAATGGAAGTGACTACAATTGTAAGTTAACTCTTAAACCACCCGACAGATCACGATCAAATTTTCAACATAGATGAGTTTCGGGCCTGGGATGGATTTTATCGCTTCACTTTTAAGGTGCACTTAGAAGAGAAGGGGAAGATATGTAAAAATGATCGAAAATGACCAATATTAATGTCGAATCCATAGTTTTCGGGGTGGCTGATATGAACAATGACACTTCCGATGTCATTTAAATCCAAATTTTAGTCCCCATTAGTACTCCTAAGCGGGAAGGTGACGTAAAAATAATTGAAAATTACCGATTAATTGGAATCCAAACTAAAAACCGAATAACGTTGTTTTCACCAAATTTTCCATCTGATATAAATATGTTTTTTAAAACATTAGTTACAGCATACAGCATAAAAAAGGTAATGCAGGCCTACTTACATATCAGTTTAGTACCATTGTTGTATGGTAGTGTTTATAGTACCCTGTTATAACATTTGTTTTCAAACTGTCAAATATAAATCGCAGTAAATTGTGTAATCTGCTGCGAAAAGAAAAAGTATACCATACTATTTTCCGATCGGTGTAAGGAAGAGATACCATACTATTTTTCGATTGGTATGGTAAAATAGTATTTTTCCATACTATTTTACAGTAAATTATTAATTATATGTAAACTTTGTTATTTTTAAGTGATTGAAACGAGGTAATCTTACGATGATGTTTTAAAAGTGGTCATTTGAGGAGGGGCAGGAAATCATTTGGGGGGGCCTGGCCCCGATGGGCCCCCCCTTGGCTATACCCCTGCTGATACTTCTTTTTCTTGTTTCTTTTTGTTTCATCTTTCCTTAATTTTTTTTTAATTTCTGGTCTCGAAGGGGGGAGTCCGGACCCCCGGACCCATTCCTTGGTTACGTGCCTGCGGCAGACATTATTTTCGCATTCTTTGAATTGCATCAACACGTGTAGAAAAATAAATTTCTGCTCTTATCTTCCGTAACTACTAGTTTATCGTTTTATTTTTGTATGAGGAATTTGTGGTAGATTTTCAAATTATGAAACTCGTATGGCAGAGACACTGGTTCGAATCCCGTCGTGGCAGCGCAGTAACTTTAGATTTTTTCTGGAGAGGGGCAAGCATTAATACGCGTATTTGCGGCTCCTAGAAAAAGTCGTTTCCCTAATTCTTGGGCCCCATATTTCCACCCTTCTCTTACTCTTTATGGGCTCCCAGAGCCTGTGGGCCCTCTCGCACAGTAAGGTGTGCGGGGTCGTTAGTAATGCCTCTGGGACCGTTCCATACACGACAAATTAATTAGGGAGACAATATTCCCAAATTTGAGAATAATATACGAATATGTATTACCTAATAATAGACTTTTTTTTTTTTTTTTTTTTTTTACTGAAATGGGTCCACGACTCATTTTTGTTCTACTAACCTTTTGTATTGTGCTTTGTTTATGTAATGTAGTGACCCTATTTGATGTTTCATTTCTAATAACATGTTCGTAACGTATATGGAGTAAGAAAATTTTGTTTCAAAATAGGCCCCCTCGTTTCAATTTCAAATCAATGCATACTCAGTTTGACAAGCAAGATCTTCGCTTCCCTAAAAAAAAAAAAAAAAAAAAAAAAAAAAAAAAAAAAAAAGATGTTGGAATAAAGAGAATTGGAGGTCTGTCAATAGTGACAGTGATTTACAAACTTATTTCAAGCAGTTGTTCTAGATTTGATATTTTCAGCTACTTTCAAGCATTTTCTGATTCATGTGTGATCAGTGTTTTTATTTCTTTGAATATACAGTATATAATGAAATAATATATTACATAGGCCTACACAGCAATATTGAGATTAACATATGATGTTCATTGGACGACACACTCTGAACCAGAGAGATTGATCTCAGAATGGAGAAATGTTTCGTGCGTCATCTACTCACAATTTTACTTGCAGACAGACTTGACACAGTGCTACCAACTGCTGTCAGTGCCGAGAAAAGTTACGTGTAAGTTGGGTTGCATCTGTATAGGCGTTCTCACAACTGCAAATGACCTGGACCCCAAGTAATGGAATTATAACAGACAGGGGGTACAGATACTTTTGTAAGTGGCTGTACTAATAGACACTCACATTGCATTTGTAACCCCTATACACATCCCTCACACAACGACGCGAACAGAGAATGCGCTACTGTGCGAGAGAGATTAAGCAAAACAAGTGAAAAGTTACATTGTTGATTATTTCTGATGAATCAGAAAGGGAGCCTATTTGACAAATGAGTCTTTAAAAATTTATAGGTTATTTAAAGATACTACAAGGAAGGAACATATTGAAACAACCTATTCTGATACAACATCGAAAAACAGTGAACCACGGCCAGCCACAAACGTTTGTGAGGGTGTATGAAGAAGTTAGGGGAGGCCCCATAATGAAATATGGTGTGTAAGTTTTTTCTTTACCTATAGTAGCCATAATGGTATATACTAAGGCCGCCAAGGATTTTTTGGGGGATCGGTCTCCCCCTATATACTTGTGGCCACGAAAAGCATGCTTAATACGTACATTGTTTTATTAATTACATCAATTTTATTATCTTCGGTCAAATCTAATTTATTTTCATAATGGTTCAGTACAACTTTGTCTGGGACGATTGTAACGTATTATAATCGTTCCCAATCGCCATGTTACATTTGTACCCGTTCAACGGTCAGAGATAAATACCATGATTTCTCATAATTATATTGAGTCAAAGCATCAAACGCAACATATACGTTGTCAAGGAAAGAACATGGATTACGCACGCACAGGGTAAATATAAATAAATAAAACGAGTAATAAATGTCATCAGATATCCTTACATGTTGAGAGATGTTTAATATAAGGACGTTCGACTCAAATAACACCTGCAAGATGTCCGACTGGTATAGTAGAAATAAAAAAATGCGTCCTTCATCAGTAACACATTTATAATATAGTGTCTGGTAATGTGGTAACTAATAGATGATATTATTATTATTATTATTATTATTATTATTATTATTATTATTATTATTATTATTATTATTATTATTATTATTATTAATTCTACCTTTTGGAAAATCCTGGGACTGATGAGGCTTTTTTTTTTTTTTTTTTTTTTTTAGGTTTCGGGTCTGGAAATGTTTCCTCCACGTTTCTCGATTTTAACTCCCAATTTTCTCTTCAATTTTTCAAATCCTTACTACTTCTAGCTTTCCTTCCATCTTTCTTTCTATGACGGTATGAAGAGACAATTTCTTCACAAGACGTATCCAATCAAATTGGCCTTCCTACGAAGGATGCTGGCTAAAAGCGTCTTCTTCTCTCCTATCCCTTTTAAAATATTTTTGTTAGTTACACTCTCTGCACAATTCATCTTCTCTAACTTCCATAATGTCCAAGTTTTTGAATTACACAACTTCTTCCTTCTTCCAACATTAAGTCTGCTAATTAAGAGTGATCTTTTCTTGTTGAATGCTTCATTGGCTATGAAAATTTTTGACCTGATGTCTTTGGTGCAATAAGTGTCTCTCGTCAAAATACTTCCCAGATACTTGAAATTATCGACCTCTTCAACTTCACTTCGTTCTATTTTCACCCATAAGGGAGCCCTTCCACGGGATATTCTCATGACTCGATTTTCTTAATGTTAATTTTTATTCCACAGTTTCTCAGTATCAACTGTTTGTCAATCGTCTCTTGTAATCATTCTTCGGTTCTAGCTAGGTCTAGGTCTAGGTAACAGCATCATCCACATACCTGAAAGAAGTAACAATGAATTATTTTAAATAAGTGTCTTCATATGAGGTTGCAATAACACATGTTTGAAAATTTCTTTAAATATTAATACAAATTGGAAAATTTATATACACAAGATGAATGATAATATCGACATGTTATTTACAGAAGTAACGCATGCATATAGGAGAAACATTTATCTTGATACGCCGCTGTAACTTTTGAACTGATAGAAAAAAAATGGAAGTTTCGTATCATGAAAATATCAGCGTGGGACATTGTTTGACATTCTATGATACCACCAGGTTAACAGTGTTGTCAACCCACATTGGTCTAACATTATTTTTTCTTTAAATGGAACTACTTCAGGTTATTACACATTTCAAGTCTACATGTTAAACGAAAACTTAAAATATTACGTTTTGTTGTTCAGGGTTGCAAACTAAGAATTATACAATATCACAAACACTCACATTTTGGGGTCCTTTACTGAACTAATAACCCAAGTAGGGGACGGGGCAACGCACATCTAAAGTACTTAAGAGTTTAATATTATGAATATGAAATGATAAATTTCGAATGAATAGAAACAAAGTTACAAGGAATTGGAAGTTTGGCGTTTTTCAAAAGATTATATTTCGAAAATCTGCTATGATAGTACTTCATTCAATCCCAAAGATGTATTTCATTAGGCTTCACGATCATAATGGAGTTTACAACAATTTGATATTTCAAACTGTCGTCCTTGAGATATGACAAATAATGTTAAAGTTTGTAACACTGTTCAAAATTATGTAATTCCGAGAACTTTTTCTAATTATACCTACAAAAATGATTGTTGGTCTGTTATACGTAGAAGCAAAGGAAACAACAACGGTTTTGAAAATTTCTCACAAATATGTCATTTTAAGATATAGTACAGCAGTTTTTACTGTTCTTTTATTCAAGCGATGAAAGGAAAGAGGAAAGTTTGTTGAAAAAATAGGCTAAAATTAGAGATGGGCAAAACCGTTTTTTTATAAAAACCGGAAACCGGTTTCTAAAAACCGAAACCCGAAAAAACAACATTTTGGTTTTCTCTAAAATCGGTTCAGTTTTTCACCGAAACCGGTTTCGGTTTTCTCCAAAAACCGGTTCGGTTTTCATCGAAACCGGTTTTGATTTTCTCCAAAACCGGTTTCGGTTTTCTTCAAAACCGGTTCGGTTTTCACCGAAACTGATTTCGGTTAAAACTTTTGGAAAACACATAAAAGTATTTCTGTGGAAACGGATTCGGTTTCCGGAGAACAACGAAACACTATTCTGGTCAGAAATAGAACAAATTAAAAAAGGAACCGGTTTTGAAGAAAACCGAAAAACCGGTTTTTGTGCCCACCACTAGCTGGAATTCGAAATTACAACGAATTTAAATGTTTCATGGACCATAAATACCGAAAAAGTGATTTTTCGACATCCGTCCGTCAACTCGTCCAGATGTATACACTCATCTAGAGGCCATACCGTTCATCGTATCGACACCAACTTTAAACTTAAGAGGTCTTATGCAGAGTCGTTCTGACACGTGATTAGTGCTATACTAAAGAGTTCGACTAACATATATTTCCTGCAAAAGTCAGGCCTTTAGTATAAGCTAGTCATACATCAAAACGACTCTGCATAAGCCGGAAGGTTTTTATCTAATCCTCTAGGGGAAATTTTCGAATTATCTTCTTGCCTCTAAAAATAAAGGTACTTTACTTAATGGTAAAAATCAAAAATTGTGATTTTCTCAAAAACAACTCTAACGATTTTCTGTATATTTCATAAATCAATTTTCCAAAAACAACTGCATCTTGTGGTGTAAGCCATTTCTTTGTGGAAAAATTGAGAAGAGCAAGCCTATTCTTGATTGTAAAAGTTATCTTTAGGACGATATTCTTAAAAATCAAACAGGAGTTTTTTGTCTTTATGTTTCATAAGTAAATACTTCATTAATAACCTGACAATATGGCGTAACACATTTGTGTTGACAAATCTGCGAGCAGTAGTTTATTCTTGCGGTGAGTTTTTTCGGACTATTTGCTCAAAAACAACTCAGGCATTTTTCTTTATATTTCATAAACAAATATTTTATTAATAACATGTCAATAAGGCAGTGGCGGATCTAGATGGTAAAAACTGGGGGGGGGGGCAGCCAAAGCTCAGACTATGATAGGTATGTCATGAGCTTATAGTAAACTTTCAAAAATATATAAATAATAGTTTAAATTATTTTTGTAACTCAAAAAATGGAGCCCTAGGCCCCCCAGCCCAGGACAGGATCCTCCATTACAACAAGACGTAACTCATTTGTCCTGGAAAATATAAGAGTTGTAGCTAAAACTTGGGGGTAAGTTTTTTTCGGACGATTTTCTCAATAGCGAGTCATGCCATTTTGTATACACGACTCCAAAAGTGCATTACCACCTGCAATTCCCCTTTTTTCTGCAATAGTAGACCCCCAAAAAAACACGATCGTTTAGGTGGTTGAGAATTAGAAAGGCATTGGACCAAACCTCAATTTTGTTACAAATATAGCAGTGTGGCACACTGCAAATACGAGAATAAAATAAATTGTTAAGAATGACGATTTTATCATCATGAGGACAATGGATGACATAAAAGCAGTTCAAACAAGATGAATGGTAAGAAATAGATATCAGAGGAAAGCAGTTACATAAGTTGTTTTTTTAAACAAAGTGATCATGAAAAATCGACTTCTCATACTAGACGAGCAATCCTTAAGAATGTGGGGAGGGGGGGAAGTTCCTGTATCATGATAAAGCTAATTTACGAATGTTGGTTGGAAAAGGACAAGGAAATTACCAGGACATTCGGAACACTTCATTGATCTGCAACACTTTTCGTATTATCGTTCTCAGAAAGAAACCAACACCATTTGTTAAGCAAAGTTTGGGTAGAGCAATTGGTAGAGTAGTGGTTATTGTGCAGAACTTCCACGTGGAAAATCTTGGTTCGATTCCACGCCAGGTAATATTGGTTTTTCGCATAATATACTGGCTGCAACTGTGCGAATTACAACGTTATATCCGCAATAGATGAAATCGACACTGAATGTTCGAAACAAATAAATCTTCGGACATTATTAGGAAATGCCGCCCTCTTTGGTCATTTCAAAACAGGATTTTATTTTTAGTTTGACACAAAATTTGAATAGGTTGATGCAGAAAATGCGTAAGTAACAAAAACATAGTTTTGAGAAAACTAAAAATAACCGTTTAGCTCGAACGCGGTAAGAATAAAGCCCTGATAATTTTGTTATTAGTAAGGTTTGTCAAAAGCTAATAAATAGGAGGAAACTTGTTGTTTATACTGCAAACAGTTTTGAGTAAACCCTGAAAAAAAAATCGGAACATGCGCCCTTTCTACATCAAATGCACAAAATGGCTATAAACTGAAGAAAATTCAACACATGTATTCAGAATCAAGTAGAGATTTTTGGTATCAAGTAGGTCCAAGGGAGGGGGGTTTCTCGAACTTACTGTGTAAACCCTTGTACATAATTTTTGAAGGCAGGAGGGCTTTCTGGAGGGCCAGCATTATTTTGCAAAATAATTTGCTTTTTGAAACAAATATTGCCCAGGTTTGTTAAGTAAAGTTAATTCAGGTTAGTTTAGGTTGGCGCAGTTTGTGTTAGATTAGTTTAGGTTAGATAAACTTGATCATTGTCTTTCACCCTTTATACCGATATTCCCGATATAGATGGGAGTCGATGAACTCAGTACTGCAAAATTATGTTTAACTTGCAAATTATTAAACACAAATGCACATTAGTGATATGTATTTATCAAAGAGTTATCGATATACAATAGATAAAATTTTTATCGGGAATATCGGTATAAAGGGTGAAACGTGTTACTGAAAGACAATGACCAAATTTATCTAACCTAAACTAATCTAACATAACCTACGCTAACCTAAACTAACCTGAGTAACCGTACTTACCAAATGGGCATTTTACACAAAGCAAATTATTTTCCAAAATAATACTTCTCATCAAGATTTACCACGTGTTTTATAACCAGATACATATGAGTGGGTTCGACGAGCCCCCCGTGGGCTTCCTAGGGATAATAAAATGCAACATAATAGTGAACACTTTACTGTGTGCGTTAGTAGAAAAGCAAACAATGCAAGTCAGCGCATTTTTCTGAGCTTAGTCATCAAAGTAACCCCTTCAATGTCTTCCGCACTTGTCGATGGCCACGCAGCAATCTGGTCATAGAATTCTTCGTATCCTGCCAGGTATTGACGAAGTTTGTTCAAATCATCGAGTTTCTTCTCATTTATCGGGCATTGACCACTTGAGTATGCCGGAGTTGAAGGAAGGGTTCGATCTTCTTAATTATACTTCGCTAGACTGAAGATATGTCGAACGAGATCGTTGTCAATGTACTGTCGTACGACTACTTTTCCTGAGATGTCTGATCGGTATTCAAACTGTCTGTAGTCTGATACCTTAAACTGAATTTTGTCATCCTTTGACACTCCTCTTCCGGATGTCTCGACAGATAGCTCTTCGCTCGACGGATGTCTCGACAGATAGAAGAGCTCCTGCAGCTCTTCTTATACTTGCTAGGCCACCAGTGTTTGAAGTCAAGAATATCTTTAGTAGACACTTGTTTTACTTCCATCTTTCCCTGCGTATTTGACAAAAGAATAAGCTCAGTGTAATGTTCCGGCGTGTAAATTCTATCGCAATGACGGATGGTCCGTTTTATGAGGCCGAAATCTCTGTCGAAGGGCAGAAAAGAATGGCCGCGAACAGGAAAGTAGTGAATAATGTTCTCAAATCTCCCAGTCTCTACGAGATTGCACAAAAATTGAATGATGGTATGGTTTCGATTTTGCCCACCACAGGAATCGAACAGTCTCAGTTTGGTAACTGTGTTAGGCAGCACAGAGATGTAATCTAGCAAGAAACTGCGAACTTCGTCAGGAGTCTTCTTTCCCTCGCCATCATGGTGGATGTACATTTTTGCATGATTTGATTTGAGATCACGGATACCAAAGACACACCCACAGCTGTCTTAGATTAAAAAATTTCCTACACTGGGATGTTTGGAAGAGGCAGGTTTTGCATGTAATCGAATGCGAGTACTTCAGTTGTTTCATCTGCCGTGGCTTTGGCATGCTCCATTGCGGTGTAAAACTTTTTAGCCCTTCTGTTGTGGACGATTTTCTCGGCTGTGGCAACGCGTTTTGCGTTATCATTAAGATGTTTATTCCGAAGTTTACTCGAAAGTTGTGGCTCAGTGGTAGAGCGTTCACCTCTGGTGCTAGGGGTATCGGGTTCAAACCCTGCTCCCGCCAAGTGAACTTTGTGGTGGACAAACACCGTGTGCGTGGGTTTTCTCGGGGTTGTCCCGTTTCCTCCCACTTTCTTCATTCCACCATTTCATTCATTACTCATTATCACCGTCTCATTTAGCCTAACCGGCATAACCGTGGGACGTAAAACTCAAAATTTCATTTCATTTCATTTCGTCTGAAATCTCCAGGACGGCTTGAGGTATGAAATAACTATAAACTGCGTTGAATATTCACATCTATTGAAAATTATCTATGCAATAGGATGAGGTATTTGTTTAAGCAGTATTTCGAAATAAAGGCTTTTGAAAAAAACTAAGATTTTCAATCTCTTATACAGAACCTTTGTTCTGTACCTTTGTTCGTACTAATTCGAAATCTGTCATATCATGATCATGGTATTAGCAGTAAAGTATTTTAATGTGTATTGACCCGTCTGTCTTATTTGCGTTATTACTGTTGTAGAGACCACTAAGCTTTGGATGTTTATGATACTACAGTTTGCAATATTGCATGACAAGTCTGATATTATACACCGTATGTTTTATTTCAAGAATATGAGTAAGATTTAGAATCTATCTAATAACGATGAGTAAGATTTCGGGATAGTTCATTTTAAATAAACTTGCAACTAGTTCGTTAAGTACAACGAACAATGAGATCTTTCTCATTAAATTACATATATATATTTGATAGTTCTCACCGCAGAAGAGCATATTTCAGTTGGAGATAGTGAGCTTTTACATTCTAATCACAATCGATATTTGAGTCCAAATGAGATATAATTGCAGCATAGAAACGTTAACCAGGTAATAAAGCAGTTCAAGCCAATATTATTACTTCAAATTGTATTGTAGATTACAATTATCAAGAAAAGAAAATTGATTATTCGTACCCTAAAACGGTTTCATGGAGCATGATTTGACATGAGGAGACAATTACCTTAAATTAAATTAATCGATAAATTCTATTTATCCGTTGAGTTTTATTACACGGGTTAGCTAAAATATTAAGTTTCACGAAAGTTAACAGTTTCAACGAAGAAGCCGAGAATCGAAATTGAGCCGTTCAATTCCAATGTCAACGTGCTAATCACTTGACTAAGCTAATAGTTACTTTAAATGTAAACGTCCCTATGCATTACAGCTATATGAGAAGTAGACTTACATTTTAAAGAGGATTCCAAATCTTTCGTAATGCGTTCAAATCTGTTCCATTGGGGAGCGAGCTCGGAATCTAGTGTGTCACAGAAGTGTGCTTCAAAGTACAGACGTGTTCAAGTTATTAGAGTCACGCTCGAAATGCAAAATTGATGTAGAGTCCTAATTTCAGGGTTCTAGAATATTTAATTTAATGGTTAAACCACCAATATAGGATCCTTCATTTGTTTACTGTACAGTTTACTGTGAAATATAAAAATTAAAAAAAAACTTTCCTGGCCAGGGTTTGAACTCACACCAAAAGCAATTATAATTACTAGCCCAATTATAAAAAAAAGTTAACTGACTCACCGATCGTGTCTCAGTAACTTACTTGAACTACTTTATTCTTAATTTTACTTGCTTTACTAGTTTACTTGACTTTTATCCAATCACTAGTACGACAGGGATACGAACACAGAAACATCGAGGACAGTTAAAATCACAAATTCTCTCCCACCGGGCTTTCAGCCACGAAGATCGCCAGTAACAGACACTTCATTTTTGCTATATTTGTGCTACGTGGCGAGAAACTGATAACTCCAACTAACTAGAACCGCGTGTTTAGCTCCTATGAGTAGGGTTGAGCGTGATTTAAGTATACAGTTCTGAACACTGGTGAATTTGTCTCTGTTTTACTTTCAAGGCCTCATTTCTCTTTTTCATTTGTCGCTGTTTACTTACCTGAGGTGAGCATCTCTAAGTGAAAAAAGAACTTGAGGCATTTTTGAGTATGGATATTTGAAATTGTAATAATAGCAATAAGACGTATACTACTACTTGGCTTTCGATACACAAAGCCTGTGAGTTTTAGAGGAGCTAACTAGCGGAAAAAATACATTTTTGAATCACTGTAATATATAAATTAGCATATGAAAAAATTGAATGTAACCATGTGTGCCTAATCATCACGGCCGAATTGCAATCAAATAAAATGGCTTTAGGTATATAGTTAGGCCTTAATCCAAACTGTGATGTTATCATATTGCGTTCATTATAATAATATCCTAAGGGATAGTGGGGATCCGAATATTTGCGAAAAAAATTGAGTATCTCACAAGCCGTTAAACTTACGGAACTGAAATTCAGTATATTAACTCTTTATTGAAAATGAACAGAACGTCTCCTAGCATTTTTTTTAACATTCTCCTTTATGGGGAGGGATGCACTTTCTATATATGGTAAATAGATAGTGGGTTAGCTTGTAAAAATAATCGAAAACGATCGATATTAGTTGAGAAACAAGTTGAGAAATAAGAAATACAGCCGGGTTCGATTCCCGGCGGGAGCTCATGTGGTTCGGATTCACGTTAATCCGTACCTCATGCCGTAAGCGTCGGTGGACTATCGACGGGCAACTAGCGACATCACTCCAAAAATTGGCGGCCCCACAGCGACGATCCGCGGTGGCCCCTCTTCCGTTTTGAAAATGATACCACCAGCGGCCCAACAGTGGCAGAGACGCTACAAAACGCCAATGAACCACAAAATTACTCTCCCAATATATGTTAAATAGCCTATAATTGTGTGAGTTTTTTACATTAAGATGAGTTTAAAAACACTTAAGAAGTATCAAAAAAGTACTCCGCAGGGGGCTCGAACCACCAACCTCATGATTACTGAGCGGGTGCTCTTCCGACTTCGCTGCGGAGGCAATAAATGAAGCGCCGCTTGTAAAGGAATAAGTCGTTGAGATCTTTTTAATTTGGTCAATCAGAGTGCTGTTTTACCCGTGTATGTGAGACGATAACTATTTGGGATAAGATAAAATGCGTTCGCCATCTATTTCTTTAAACAAAATGACGCGTGTCTATTTATTTCATAGTTCTTCCATACTCACCTTTTAATGATTGACGGCAGTTGCCATCTAAATTCATATTTATCTCAAGATTTTTCACTTCATGATGTTGAGGCAGAGGTTATTCTTGACCTCCGGAGCTCACTTTAGGAACAATTCGTCAGGAAAAAATAATTTATAATAATAACCACATACACATGACTGGCGATAGTTCGTGTTGGTCCCTTAGCGATTCTCCGCGACGAATCGAAAGAGCGCGGACCAAACGAAGTCCTCGTGGTGATAACTTCAACACCCCGACTAGAGATATCTGTTTCGACTCGACGAAACCCTGCCGCCAGTGGGACACTAGCGGCAATCCTTCGACTCGTCGCTATATTGACGATCGACGTTTAACCGCAAGTGGGCCACTAGGTGTTGGAGACGTTCACGGCATGGGGTAGGTCCAACTCTCATATAGCCTCACTGCTGAAAGGGACGTTAAACTCAAAATCAACTCAACTCAAGTCAACAAAAAATACAGTGCTTCGCATCATATATCCATATATGATTACCACGCGGTTTATAATAATTACTAAAGCTTGTTTATTATATACCTATGGATCGCTTAGAGCACAGGGCAATCAACCTATAAAGTTGTGAGAAAAATAAACATAAAATTTGTAATGTAAGCTTCTGTATGTTGGTCTACTTACCTTGATTTGGGACTTTCAAATTTCATCCGTTTTTCCACTGAAAAGTATCGATAATTCAACGAGGAAATAATTAGATCATGACAATTTACTTGAAATTCATCGTAATTTTGCCCATGACAAACACTTTACCATTTTATATCGTAAAGGTCAGATCCATCGTTATTGTAACTGTAACGATGCTTGAGCGATTGACCGTAGAAATTCAAACTCCGATTAGTTAGAATATGAAATGAAAATGAAATGAAATCTTTAAGTTTTACGTCCCACGCTTATGCCAGTTAGGCTAAAGGAGACGGTGAAGATGAGAAATGAATGAAATGGTGGAATGAAGAAAATGGGAGGAAACAGGAGAACTCCGAGAAAACCCACGAGCACGGTGTTTGTCCACTACAAAGTCCACACGGCGTGAGCTGGGATCGAACCAGGGACCCCAAGCACCGGAGGTGAAAATCTACCACTGAGCCACCGCGCCCCCTAGTTAGAATTTGACAATCTGGTTTTATTACATGTATAAACTCTAGTCCGTAGAGAAGACACCGTGGATCATGCGTCAGAGTTGATGACGATGTATTTTGGTGGGTCAGTGGTTCATGGTGGGTGGTGTATCGGAGAGGGTCATGGTGGGTCAGAGTGGGCCACAGTGGGTGGTGGATGAGTCGTCCAGAGATGGAGTGGGTCAGTGGGTCGGTGGGTCAGTGGGTCAAGTTTTCTGGGTGGGTCAGTGGGTCGTGGGTCAACAGCATGTGACCCACTGCGACCCACCACCCACCATGACCCACTGTGACCCACCACCCACCGTGACCCACTGCGACCCACCACCATGACCCACTGCTGCGACCTACCACCCACCGTGACTCACTGCGACCCACCGACTCAGTATGATCTACCGACCCTGTCTGCTCACTGCATTGTAGACAGCATCTTCTGAGGACTGGTAAATTTGTCTCCGTTTTACTTTCAAGACCTTCATTTCCGTTTCTTTTCCACTTGTTTCTGTCTACTTACCTGAGGTGAGTATATCTAACCAAATGAAAAAACAACTTCAGGCTCTTTTGGATATTGGTATTTTTAATAGTAATAATAGCAATAGGACTTACACTACTACTTGGCTTTCGAGACCTGTGAGTTTTTAGAGCTAACTACTGGAAAAAATACATTTTTGAATCACTGTAATATATAAATTATTATATAAAAAATTGAATGTAACTATGTGTGCCTGATCATCATGGTCAAATTGCAAAGTCAAATGAAATTACTTTTGGTATATAGTTAGGCCTTAATCCAAATTGGGATGTTATATTGCTTTTATTATAATGGATAATATCCTAAGGAGGTAGTGAGAACCTGAATTTTTGCAAAAAAAAAAAAAAAAAAAGTATCTCGCAAGCCGTTAAACTTACAGAGCTGAAATTCAGTGTATTAACTCTTTATTGAAAATAAACAGAGTGTGTCCTAGCATTTTTTTAAAATTCTCCTTTATGTGGGGGGGAGGCACTTTCTATATATGGAAAATTGGTAGTGAATTGGTTTGTAAAAATGATCGAAAACGAACGATGTTATTTAAGAAAAAAAATTAGAAACAAAAAATACAGTGCTTGGCTTCATACATCCATTGCTTTCTGCTATAATAATTGCTGAAGCTTATGTTTATTATATGGAGCGCTTACAGCACAGGGCAATCAACCCATAAAGTTGTGAGAAAAATAGGCCTAAAATTTGTACTGTAAGCTTAATTACACGGAAATTTGAAGTTTGGATTGTACGCATGCATAACTGTATGGAAAATTTTACACTTTTTCTCCCTTTACGTTGGTCTACTTACCAGTGTGCGAATTGAAAAATTTTCCCAGGGGGAGATGAATTTTCACCCATATGCGCACAGTTATCCCCCCATATATATATATATATATATATATATATATATATATATATATATATATATATATATATATATATATATATATATATATATATATATATATATATATATATATATATATATATATATATACTAACAAGTACAAAACAGTTGAGATGTGAGATGTTTCATAAATTTTCACTCGAGCAATATTTAGGTTAGCTACACAAAGTAAGAATTGTTCCCTTCTTCTATCTTCATGTCCATTTAAAAATACTCCAGAGGGGGGGAAAAGTTATCCCTGCCAGGGATAAAATTTTTCTTCTCCAGGGGGGGAAAGATTTTTGTCAGGGGGGAAATCCCTGGCATCCCCCCCGTCAATTCGCAGCCTGCTACTTACTTTGATTTGGAACTTTCAAATTTCATCCTTTTTTCCACTGAAAAGTATTGATAATTCAACAAGGACATAATTATACTATGATAGTTTAATTGAAATTCATCGTAATTTGGCACATGGCAAATAGCAGTGTGGTAATTGAAGTTGAAGAAGGAGGGAAATTCCCATTCAACTCTGAACACTTTCCAGGAACCTCGTTCCCTTTCGCTTTCTAGACGGGGAGGGAACTTGGTAATGGTATCAAACCTTCATGTGTAATTACAAAAATTAAATTTATAAACAAATAAGAAATCATCAGTTTATCAGGCTTTAATAGATAATTTATTCACAAGATTCCCTATCAAAGGCGTGGTAGATGAAGTTTCTGTTCTACATGGGTCGACATTGCCAACTGACATGGTCGATATGGAAAAGATGTTGTATGGTGATAGAGAGATGATATTTCTTGCTGAGTATTTCAAACCTGACCAAGAAAAATCATTATCAGACTTAAGTCTAACAAGTAGATTGTCGATGAGAAGTTGCAGAAATCGGGTAGAAATATTATCAATTTCCACGACAGAGTGGGAATGGGGATTTCTCCTTATGAATTTACAGATGACTAATATTAGAAATACACTAAGTGCTCAAATATTGTCTAACTTGTTGCTCATCAATGTTAATGGCCCACCGCTAGACAAGCTCAAAGTAGACGAGCTAGTTATTTTTTGGCTGAAGGATGGATATCATTCCACTGCGGATGATTTACCGCCAAAAAGTTACCAACAGGAAATAAATCCGATTTCAGATTTGTTTTATGGTGGAAAATTAAGTTACGGAAAATGTATACTTGTATTACTAATGGCTTATTTGTGTTATTCAACTTTGTACCTAATTTTTAGTAAGTCTCTTCTTTGCTTTAGGTAAACTACTTTGAATGAATATTCGTAATAATTGCAATTATGCATATTTGTAACTTAAATTTAACGTGGTGTTTTAGTGATTACACAAATTACAATTATGAGTATACTTTATGGAGATGCTCTCACAGAGGGTACCCGAGCACCTTTATACCCTATGAAAAACTGATTTTTCAAGTCTTTTGTGAGAAAAATTCTGTGAACTGAGAAACCATAACCTTTTCCATATTACACAGGGGTATTTTCCTGCGAATAGAACTTCCTTGTGGAATGCGTTCAGAAATTAACACTTGAAAGAATTCTCTCTTAGCACAAGTATATTTTAGGCACACACTAATTTCCCCCCACCTCGAACTGTTTCAATTTCCTCACTGACAAACACTTTACCATTTTATATCGTAAAGGTCAGATCCACTGTTATTGTAACAGAGTGGTGCTTGAGCGATTGACTAGAAATTCAAACTCCGATTAGTGACAATTTCACAGTCTTGTTTTATTACAAGTGTAAACTCTTTAGTCAGTTCAGGAGAGGCCGTGGATCGTGTTCAGAGTTGATGACGATGGATTTTGGTGAGTCAGAGTAGGTCAAAGTGGATGAGAGTGGTTCATGGTGGGTGGTAGGTCAGAGTAGGTCACCGTGGGTGGTAAGTCAGAGTGGGTCACCGTGGGTGGTGGGTCATGGTGGGTCAGTGGGTCACGGTGGATGATGGGTCGTGGGTCAGAGTAGGTCATGGTGGATGGTGGGTCAGTGGGTCGTGGGTCAAGTTTTCACTGAAACTGTTACTATTGTGTTGAAACTGTTACGAAATAGTGTTTTTTTTCTTTACATAATATCACATTTCCTTGCTCAGTGTGTTATTATGTAAGCTGTAATTTGTTTGCAAGGGAGCGCTACTAGCATGATATCATGACAAGTGCTATTCAAACTCGTATCATTGCCAAAACCCACTCGTTTACACTACCTTCGGACGCACCTCCTCGCTAACGGT
Organism: Thermobia domestica; assembly: GCF_964235325.1. Taxonomy (NCBI): domain Eukaryota; kingdom Metazoa; phylum Arthropoda; class Insecta; order Zygentoma; family Lepismatidae; genus Thermobia; species Thermobia domestica. The sequence goes on along the minus strand of NC_137454.1, from coordinate 231,933,625 downwards.
CGGGGCCCAGCTTAGCTCTGCGCTGACTCGGTTAGATAGCATTCGTGCTTTTCAGTAACCAGGTTAGTATGTGTTCTTTGCATTATAGTTTTTATGCTATACATCCGGACGCCGATTTATAGGCAAATCGTAAAACAATTATAGTTTTTCAATAATTGTTTTTTTATGGCTCCCTTGAATTTTATCTATGACATATGAGATATTTTCATGTCTCTCAGCGAAAATCATTTAGGAAGTAATAATAAGGAAATTAGTGACAACTTATAATTTGTCAACAATTACTTCGAGTGCTTCACCAAAAGTAAACCTGCGAGATCAGAAGATAAATTAGTAAAACATATTGCATCAGTTTTTTTTTTTTTTTTTTCATTTCCTCTCACCTGATGTCACTCAAATTGAAATCGAACGAAATTTTCTTTTCGAAATAGAGCATGCTCTACCAGCGTTTGCACACGTGCCCGGCACTGCCCGGCTCGGCTTCGACAATGTCGGATCCGGGACCGGAACTGCTTTGCACACGGGGCCGGCAAAACCGGTTCCGGCTCCAGCTCCGGCAATGTCGGTGCCGGCGCTGCTTTGCACACACATCCCGGTAATGCCGGTGTCGAGAAGTAGATTGAGTTTGAACGTGAAGAAGAGAACATGAGTCCAGCAATAAACAAACGACATCTCCTTGCCTTGCTGTACTTACGGTGAAGAAAAAGAAAACAAAGCAACAGTAGACAGATTTGGATCCATTTATTGTTGACAATGCGTCATGTGGAAGGTTCAATTTATATATTATATGAAGAGCTGCGGAAATATGATTCGAAATTTTTAAATTACTTTAGCATGTCTAAACAAACGTTCGATTTCTTAGTACAACGAATTAGTAATCATATTCAGCACCAAGATACAGAAATGAGGTCCTGCATTCCTGCAACCTTTGTTATGCTTGGAAATGCCTAGTTCTTCGATTTTGGTGGAGATTTAAACCCTTGTTCTCTTATTATGAAGGTTATTGACACCCTAATGCTGGGTTGCATAATTAACAGTATAAGCACTGGGCAACTATCCTAGTTTCATAGGGCCTTGTGCAGAGATGTTTTGAAGTCTGATTAACGTCATACTACGGGGTTGACTAAAGGATGTTTATCAAAATTGTATTCAGAGTCTCTGATTAGGACGTAGTATTTGACGAAGTTAATCACATCTGATTAATTAATCTAGAGCAGAGGCTAATCTTTTACCCACGATTTAGCATTCGACACAACATTTTGTATTTCAAATATTTTCATTTTTACAGACTACGCATGCGCTCATCTGCTTTTCCGTAGTTGCCATTTTTTTTCTCATCCTCTGCATTGGGTTTACATAAGTGAATTATACCCAAATCATAATTTTAGTTGTACTCAAAGTAGACTCTGAATACCAAAAAGTGCACCTTCCTTAGCAAAGAGTTAGTTTGCTTACTAACTAGTATGTGACTAAACTTTGATTAACCAATTCTCTCTGAATACCGCCCATAATTTCTTCATATCGCAATTTTGTTCATTTCCGCCATGTTGATTTTTTATTATGACTTCGTATATCCTAAGACATATTCTCTATCAAAACGAATCCAACGACCCCTTTGTTTTAATCGTTTAAGTAAGTTCGGCATAGAAGATAACAAATTAATGTACATACATACATCTGTGAAACTCACTTTCCGCGTTGCCGTAGTTGGGTAATTGAAACAAGATCCGAATTTCTCTTGCTGAGAATTTATGTAAATAGCAAGCCTCTATATTGTGGTACCTAACAGCCATTTTGATTATTTCATTCTTTATTATATATTGAAGTGATGTGAAAAAAAAGAAAATAACAGAAAAACAAGAAACAAAAATCCAAATACAGGAAAAGAAACAAGAATACACAACTTATTGCCACTCACTCACTGTAGCTAGATCGAAGAAACGTATTTTCAGCCGGCTCCGGCATTACCAGCTGCATGTGCATCCACGCATAAAAAAGCATTGCCACCGACAAAACCGGAGCCGGAGCCGACACCGACATTGTCGGCGGCTAGGCCGACTGCATTTTCCGGTGCCGGGAATTCCACCGGCTTTTTTGCAGGGTCGGAAAGCGTGTGCAAGCTACCATTTGATTACATTGCCGCCGTTTCCATCGCCGGCATTATCGGAACCGGAACCGGTAATTCCGGGGACGTGTGCAAACGCTGTAAATAAGAGAAATCTCATAGGATTGCTCAGAACACAGGAAATGACATGCGATCTGATGCCATACACGTTGAGATTTTGACTCTAGGACAAGTCGTAAGAGATTTCCTAGGATCCTATAGTGTATAACAGACCTAATTTTCCATAGATTAGTATAGAAAGAGTTTTTAGTTGGTCTTTTTCCGTAACTATTTGCGTCTACGCATTCCAAAATCTATAATAATAATAATAATAATAATAATAATAATAATAATAATAATAATAATAATAATAATAATAATAATAATAATAATAATAACTCCTACTCCGGATGGACTTAGTAGGAGTTCAGGAAGTTAGGTGGGAAGGAAATGGATCTGAGAATTCCGGAAATTTTACGTTCTTTTACGGGGAAGGAAATAAAAATCACCAGTTAGGAACAGGGTTTTTCGTTCACAAACGAATATTACCAGCAATTAAACGGGTTGAATTTGTTACTGACAGACTTTCTTTTATTACTCTTAAGGGACGATGGTGTGATATTATTGTTTTAAATGTACATGCTCCAACTGAAGATAAGGGTGACGATATAAAAGATAGTTTTTACGAAGAAGTGGAACGGATATTTGACCAACTCCCGCGATACCATATGAAGATTCTGTTAGGGGATTTCAATGCGAAGGTAGGACGAGAGGATATTTTCAAACCGATTATAGGGAACGAAAGTTTGCATAAGGAAAGTAATGACAACGGTGTTAGACTCGTGAACTTTGCAACATCCAAAAACCTAATCGTGAAGAGTACAAAATTCCCACATCGCGACGTTCATAAATACACTTGGACATCACCAGACGGAAAAACACATAATCAAATTGATCACGTTTTAGTAGATAGAAGAAGACAATCTAGCATAATTGACGTCCGGTCGTTTAGAGGCGCTGATTGTGACACTGATCACTACCTGGTAGTAGCGATAATACGGGAGAGATTATCGTTGAATAAAGGTAATATTCAATGTCCAAAAACGGAGAGATTTAATTTAAAGAAATTAGAAGAGAGCCAGGTAAGAGAGGAATACCAGATTGAAGTTTCGAATAGATTCGCGGTTTTAGAAGACTCGGAGTGCACTAGTGTTGAGGATACTTGGATTGAAATTAGAGATAGCATTAAAAGTTCAGCAATAGAAAAATTGGGACACGCGGAAATACGTAGGAACAAACCATGGTTCGACCAAGAATGCATTAAATTAGCAGAGAAGAGAAAACAGGCAAAATTACGGTGGCTACAAAATCCGAATGAAACAACTACACAAAATTTCGCAGATATCAGGCGGGAAACTTCCAAAACTTTTAGAACAAAGAAACGGGATTTTTTGAAAGGTAAAATTAAGGAACTTGAAGATAATAGTAAAGATAAAAATATTCGGGACATGTATAAGGGGATCAGCGAATTTAAGAAAGGCTATCAACCTCGTGCTTATATATTAAAGAAATCTGACGGAACAGTTCTCACCGATACGGATAGCCTCTTAAATAGATGGAAAGATTTCTTTGACGATTTGCTGAACACGCAGCCAAAAACTAATGTGCGTGGAGAAAAGGAGATACACACCGCAGAACCGTATATTCCAGAACCCAATCGAATAGAAGTGGAAGCTGCTATAAAGAAATTGAAGAAACACAAATCTCCGGGTGTAGATGAAATTCCGGCTGAGTTAATTTTAGCTGGAGGCGAAAAATTGTGGAACAAGATACACAAACTCATTCTCCTTATCTGGAACAAGGAAGAATTGCCACAAGAGTGGAAAGAATCAATCATTGTTCCAATTCACAAGAAAGGCGACAAAACTGACTGTAATAATTATCGAGGCATTTCTCTTCTGTCAACATCCTATAAAATCCTTTCAAATATTCTGTTAGCAAGATTGACCCCATACGCAGATGAAATTATTGGAGATTATCAGTGCGGATTTAGACGAAATCGATCAACTACCGACCAAATATTTACCATTCGCCAAATACTCGAAAAGAAGTGGGAATACAATACCCCGGTACATCAACTATTTATTGATTTTAGAAAGGCTTACGACTCGGTTAGGAGAGAAACATTATACAACGTTCTTACAGAACTTGGAATACCGAGAAAGCTAGTTAGATTAATTAAGATATGTTTAAGTGAATCCCAAAGTAAAGTCCGGGTAGGAAAATTTTTGTCCACGAGCTTCCACGTCGAAAATGGCCTGAAACAAGGAGATGCGTTGTCGCCATTATTATTTAACTTTGTGCTGGAATACGCCATAAGGAAAATCAAAGATAGCAACCAGGGCCTAGAGTTGAACGGAATTCACCAGGTTATGGCATATGCTGATGATGTAAATTTAATAGGGGATGATAGGAGAACAGTAGAAATAAATGCAGAGATCTTATTAAACGCTTGCAGGGACATGGGTTTAGAAGTAAATGCAGAGAAAACTAAATACATGGAAGTGCGTCGGGACCGTAATACGGCAAATTGTGGAGGAGTTAAAATATTAAATAATACTTTTGATAAAGTGGATACTTTCAAATATTTAGGATCAATATTAACAGACGAAAATCATATTCACGAAGAAATTAAATGTCGACTAAAAGCAGGGAATTCGTGTTACTATTCGGTTCAAAATCTCTTGTCGTCGCGAATTCTGTCGAGGAATTTGAAGCTTAAAATATATAAAACGATAATCATGCCTGTTGTTCTGTATGGTTGTGAAACATGGTCGCTTACTCTGAGAGAAGAACATAGACTGAAAGTATTTGAGAACAGGATCCTGAGAAGAATATTCGGACCCAAGAGGAACGAGAATGGGGAATGGCGGAAGCTTCATAACGAGGAACTACATAGTTTATACGGTTTACCCAACATTGTTAGGGTCGTCAAGTCTAGGAGGCTTAGGTGGGCAGGTCATGTAGCTAGAATGGAAGAAAGTAGAAACGCTTTCAAAGTCTTGACTGGTAGACCCATAGGAAAATGACCATTAGGAAGATCTAGGCGCAGATGGGAGGACAATGTTAAGATGGATCTCGCAGAGATAGGAATACAAAGTAGAAACTGGATGCAATTAGCTAAGGATAGAAGTCAGTGGAGAGCTTTTGTGAATGCGGCACTGAACCTCCGGGTTCCATAGGCCATAGAGTTAGTTAGTTAGTTAGTTTAATAATAATAATAATAATAATAATAATAATAATAATAATAATAATAATAATAATAATAATAATAATAATAATAATAATAATATCGTCCTTGAACCAATTATGGCAATAGACAACGTCAAAATATTACAATACGTTAAATATCACGTTTAATTTGCATAAAGTATACATCTAATGAATAAAACGGCTTTTCTAATAGTCAATTGTATAATTTAGGTTTAAACATATTCATGGGACTTGAAGATAATTCACTTGGTAACCCATTATACAATTTTATGCCTAGTACATCATAGTTATTCTTCGACTTATTCCGCCTTATGCAGAGTCGTTTTGAGGTATGATTAACGTAATACTAAAAGCCTGACTACTACAGGAACCTTATGTTAGTCGAACTCTTTAGTATGGCACTAATCACGCATCAAAATTACTCTGCATACGGCCCATTGAGTCTCTTATATGGTACATCTATGTGTTTATTGTACCTTGTATTGTACGAATGCAAGTTGTATCTGTACTGTAATTCAGGTAGTCTGTTTTTCACAAACAAAATAGCTGTATATATATATATATATATATATATATATATATATATATATATATATATATATATATATATATATATATATATATATATATATATATATATATATATATATATATATATATATATATATATATATATATATATATATCACAGTTTATATTCTCAAATTTCTAAATAAAGGTTTCTAATGCATTGTTTGATTTGAATTTGTCATAATTCTAATTATTTTTTTCTGGATTAATAGGATAGCATTGATACGGGAAGCGTTTCTCCAAAAGAGTATACCATATGAAAGAATACTTTGAATGACTCTTGGAGACCTTTCTTTAAAGAGATGCAAATCATGACAGTGCCCTCATTGTATATCTATAGCTGTCTCATGTATATTAAAGAAAACTTGGAAAATATCAGTACCCGAAATAAAATTCATTGCTATAACATAAGATACCGAGACGACCTAGATACACCATATTTCAGGTTAAGTAAACACAAAAGAGTTATAAATTCACTGCGATGAAGATGTACAATCTTCTACCTACAGAAATTCGTGGTATGTGTAATAGAAACTTTGAGAAACACGGTAAATCTTGGCTCATTGAAACAGCTGTGTATAGCGTTTTAGAATTTGAGAAAGAATTACAAAATAAAAAGTGACTATTGTGCTGCCAACATGTCTTGAGCCGTGGCAAAAATGCGAACTAAAGCTCACACATTCACACACCCATGCGTTGAGCCAATAGGCGTTCAGCTGTTGCTAAGCGAGAGAAAGGGAGTGGAATTCCTTCAGCCGATAGCAGCGCTTGCAACGGAAGACTAGAGATCAAGTCAATGTGGTATATCTATAGTTATGTACCTATATATATTTTGTATACTCTCTTGACGTGGTTTATTGCAACAAATGTTGGTCCATGTTCCGTTAAGGGGGTCCAAAACTACACTGGACCCCATTAAGCTAACCTAACCTAACCTGACCTAAGCTAACCTAACCTGATCTAATCTAACCTGACCTAACCTAACCTAATATAACGTTATATTATGTAATCAAACGAAAATCAAAAGAAAGAAGTGGTGTCAAAGGCACTGGACCCCCTTAACGGAACATTGACCCAAATGTTTTTTAACGACAATAAAAATATTCAATTTTATTCTATTTGAAAGAATGCAAAATATGCAGTTCTTACATGCTCAATACGTAGCAATTGTATTAAATTTTACGTTTTGCGTTGCGTAGCGTTACGTTTTGCAATCTTTCCAAATCATTATATGGAATGAAGCGTTATTTTTTCGCAAAATACGATATTTTTTGCATATTACCTATGACTTTGGCAACGCTGCTTGTACTCGACTTCCGAGTAAAAATGGCGGCCGTTGTATCTGAAGGCCGTGTTTGTGAAACGCCAGGCTGCAATTCTGTTGCTAAGTTGCAGTGTCCTACGTGTATTAAACTAGGAATTCCAGGATCATATTTCTGTTCACAGGTACATATTATTGTCGAGATTTGAAAACATTTATATATATATACATATGGTTACGGCATTTTTTCTTCGGTAAAACACGAGAAAGTGGGTCTTGTTTGTCTTGGCGTTAGAATTATGCGGTGTAATGTAAATAATAAAAAACAGGGGATACTAGTAAATCGACTCTTACTGCATGACTTCGAGAAGTTGTAACACTATGCTAATGTAGGAAACTGGACTAAGATATAAGAAAATGTGTTGGGTTTGGCTTTTTCTGTTCCCTAGTACGGAACGTTTCCGGTACAAGTATCGAATATTCTGAATGTGAAAGTTAAAATTTAGTCATCCAATAGTATGATTCATATAATTAATCTACATATATAGGGGTGAATTTTACAACGTTCGCCCCAGCTGGTATCCTTACTCAGACACAAGAAATCGCACTCGATTAATTTTAAGACAACGGGTCGGGAAGGTTCTAGATTACTGGTCCCCCATGTAGGTTAGTAGCTCGGTTGGTTTCTTTCTGTACTAAAGTTTATACATTTAATTTACACAGTAGTGTCGAGCGAGCGTTAGCGAGTGAAGGCGGGTTAGAGCCCCGCAGGGCACGTCGTTTTCTGTCTTTATTACTGCTCAATGGGAAGGGGGACCAGTAATCTAGAACCTTGCCCAATGGGTCGATACTTCCCTAAGCTAGCCTGACCCTACTCTAGTGACCCAGTGTAGCGTAGTCGCGGCTTAAGTTTAGAGTTGCTCCTCCAGTTTGCATTCTACAAAAATGCAGTTAAAACATTAAAAATTGTTAGGTTAGGTAGTTTAAGTTAGGTTTGGTTAGTTTAGGTTCGTTTAGATTACCTGGCAAGACTTTAGTTAGACTAGAACAGTGACCGGAACAGGTTCTCATATAAGCTTCGAGTATCACTTAAATTCAGTAATTCATGGTTCTCATGAAAATTTAATAGATTTTCTTCATTATTCTTACATAATTCTGTAGAACTCAATGCAGAAATATCGTATTCAACACACCGATTCCCCATTCTATACAACTACCATGCTGTTCAGTTATCGAAACCTTTCGCGTCTTGCAAATAGTACCCACTTCTACATATCTTTTCACGTAGTAAACATAACTTTACTACCAAACTTTGACACTTAAACATTACATAAGAACGCAGCCGAATCATTTCATACCCCATTTTTTCCTGTAAATTTTCCTAATTTTTATAAAAAACGGAAAGGCAACTCTAAACATAACCCGCAGTCGCTAACGCTCTTGTCTTTGGTGCGGGCGGTCCCGGGTTCGATTCCCGTTGGACGAAAAGGTGTAAAAGCTCTGTCAGGTCAGCCATCCTGAGTGACGTTTTCCTCATGTCTACCAGGCGAATGTCGGGGTGGTACTTCATATAATGGTCCCAGGTCCTTTCCTTCCTTCCCCATTTCCATTCTTCGCCAATTGCTTGGGTAGGGTTATCGCCGAGAGACGTTATTTCCCATCCGTGACGGGTTAACATGACCGTAGATGCTGAAAGTCCAGAAATCTAAATCATAATATACGCTACCCTACTTCACCGTACCCTTCAAAAGCGATCCTACTGTCGATAGATACATGGAATGTGTATTTTAGAGTTTATCTATTTTGTTGCGCTTTTCTACGAGACATTGGTCAGAAAGGTATGTTATTTCGTTTCGTTTGTCTTGCTTTAATTGATAGTACCGACAGTATTAGATGTACTTTAAAATATACCCTGCAGCTTCGGATCGATAAGTAAGACTGCTTTAAAAGAGTAGAGTGGGGTAGAGCAGAATCATATTAACGTAGGGAAGTTTGTGGTCACATTATATTCGAGTGCAATTTATCATGTCTGGGTAGGGATACCAACTGAAATGGACATGTAAAGTTTACCCTAGCGTTATTTTCTTGCCGCATGCCCAAATAATTGGATACAGATCGATAATATGCATGAAAACTAATATGCCGTCAAAATGAAACACGAAAAAACACGCACTAATCCGTGCTAGATTGTTACTACAAGCTGGCACTTTGTTTATTTCATCCAGGGCAATCAAAGCTGGTGGCCTTGCGCTGAGATGCGTGCGTAGGAACCAGGCTCGAAACGACGGTGTGTATGCGTGAAAACGATTACTTGTGCGATGAGGTGATTTTCAGGTGGAAGTTTCCCGATTTGTATATAATTCTGTATAAGGGTTTCATTTTTGCAACTGTTTGTTTTTTGTTCTTCAGAAATGACTCCTAACCAGGGTGGAAAAAAATCATGATTTTTTTTAAAAAAATCATTTTTGTTGATTTTTTTTATTTAAATCGATTTTTTTGATTTAAATCAAATCTTTCTCCTCGTAAATTACAAGTCGCGAACTGAAGAAAAAGCATTAGGAATTAGTATTAAATGCTAATTATGCCATTTAAGTGAAAGTATTAGGATTAAATTTTGAATTAATCCCCAATTATTAACCTCTGTTAATTCCAATCGTTGTTTCTTAACCCTTTTAAATTATGGCTTTTTTTAAAAGAAAAATTATAGACTTTCAGTCAAGCAGCTACATCATCCCTATTTATCCTAGGATCATGGTTCATACCTCATTCTCTTCAGAATGGAACAGCTTTTGAAACGGCAACATTCATATTTCCCTATCATGCCCCTGAAGCGGGAAATTTTGAGAGAAAATGTTTTTTTTTCTGACTTTCTTTTTGTTTTCAAATTTTGATCCCCTCTGGACTCCCTTGTGTTAACGCACATACCTCAAAATAAACTGGGAAATACTAAGGGGTGTACTAAATGTGTGTGTAAAATTTTAAGCTATCTTGAATAGTAAGGGCGGGGAAAATATTTAACAATGAGCTAAGAACATCCCCACAATGCCCCAGATAACATGCATGTAATATAGGAATTTTCTCAGACGTCTCTATTTATCCTAGGGTCGTGATTTGTATATTATTCTCTTCAGAATAAAGAAGATTTTGAATCGTATCATTCAAATGTCTCCATCGTGTATCTGGGGCGGAAAAATCAAGAAAAAAGAGATTTTCTGTTAAAAAAATATCCTTTTTTACTTTTTACCCTTCTGGACCAACCCCCTGTTTTAAGGTAGAGATCTGAAAGACTGAAAAACACTAAGGGGTGCATTGAATAAATTTGCAAAATTTCAATCTTCTAGGTGCAAAAGTAAGCCCGCGAAAAATATCCCCCAAATCCCCAGATTCCCTTATAGAACAGGATCTCAGGCAACAGTTTCCTGAAACATCCCTATTTATCCTAGGATCATGGTTTGTACCTCATTCTCTTCAGAATAGAACAGCATTTCAAGCTGTACCATTCATATGTCTCCATCTGAATCGCGGATTTTTTTTTTTTTTAACATGTTTCCTCTGGACCTCCCTGTTTTCATGCAGAGATATGAAAACATTTGAAAAATACTAAGTGGTGCACTGAACGAGTGTGCAAAATTTCAGTCTTTTGAATGCAAAATGTAACCCTGCCGAATAATAATAATAATAGGCATAAAAAATATCTTTTTAAATTTATGATGTCATCACACACTATGTCTCGACGCAGAAAGGCGTGAAAGCATATGTAACATATTCTACATGCCTTCAGTCTTGAAAAAAAAAACGAAGTAAAAAGGTTCATTGGTACTTTTTTAATCGAGTAATGAAGATTCGATTTTTAATAGGGTAAAAATAGGTAATATAATTTAAAAGATTAAGCATTAAGGAAAAAGTATAGCAACATTTATCAAAATGTCACTTTTTTTCACAAAAGTTACTGATATTTGGTAGAGGCATATTTTTTAAAAAATGGAACTAGCTTGAGGCACGAAATAAATAAATTTCACCTAAAGTTTTAAATCTTGAAAAAAAAAATCGGAGAGGGGATAGAACCCCTCTATATACGCCCTATTATCTGGGAACAAACAAGTAGTCGCGCACGCGAAAGAATTTTCGTCTCAAATGTCGATGGTGATTTTCCCGTTGGAATAGTTAACGATTTAAAAACCCAAACCCATTGTTACGAAGAAAAAGCAGTATTGCTCCGTTTCCCGTTTAAAACGGGATTTTCCCTAATCATCCTGTGCATGACACTTGTTTTCATACTATGCTGTACATACTGTACATTTGAGTCTCATTGTATTATAATTATTAACTTCCGTAACCGAAATAATACAACAGAAACGGGATTTTACTTATTTTCACTTTAAATTATTTTATTTCGGAATTTGATTTAAATCAGCGATTTTTATTAAAAAAATCAAGTGATTTAAATCGTGATTTAAATCAGACTGATTTAAATCAATCCACCCTGCTCCTAACAATTATATTAAAAAGTTTGTAAAGATCAGTACAACATATTTTTATCAGGAATCCTTCGTGAGTGAGTCGGCGGATTTATCGTATTGTGGCCAATTAGTCCCGGTTTCGAGTCCAAATGGAGATGTAAGTCCAAATGTTTCTCTTGGATGTAAGCCGAGAAGCGGTTTGGATTCCGCTTTAAATTTATGTGACACCTTCCAGCATAACCCCGTTATTGCATATAATAACACCAAGGCGAAACAAACCTATTCCTGTTCATATGTAATATAAATACATAGAGCAAGTTATTTAAACCAGAAAAACCGGGTTTAAACCAAAAGACCGGGTTTTTTGGTTTTTTCAATAAAAGCCATGGTTTTTGCCAACCCTGGGTGAGGAATGCAATAAGTGATATCTTATATCTTAGAATCCATTAGGTTATACACATGAAATTCGGTATTCTCACATGACGTTTAAAATAAATAATCAGTTTTTTCCCCTTTTTTTGATATTTGTCCTAGAAGGAAAGAATAGAGGTAGGAGGAGAAACGGATGGGGTTTGCAATTAATACGATAAGATACCCATTTCTTGGAGCCGCTTAAAGTTAGTTAAGAGGTGGGAAATTTGTTATTTGGACTTTTTGTTTAAAATAGTTAAGCATGTGTTTCAACCGTATATGTTACCTAGAATGGAAGAACAAGGGATGGGGAAGGTTCACTAACGCTCATACGAGGCGTATGTGCATATTAATGCAAGACCGAGTTCAGAGCAATTCAAAAGATGCAAGAAGAAAGAACGCAGTACATATTGCCCGCAGTAACACTGGGTGTATTTGCTACTTGTTCCTACAAATCAGTTTAGGTTAAATAGAACAGAGATTAATGACGTATTTACGACCTTGTTTCTACAGCTCTTAGACTAATTTGAATATTTCTGCATAAGTAATATTTACACATTTCTGAGTGCTGGGTAAGTACATGATTTTTTGAAGACTTGCCTGAACCACTGGAGTTAGTAACATAGTTCTGCCGAGAACCTGAGATGGTAGGACGTGGGGCATTATGCCATGAAGAGACCCGACGCTCAATTTGAACAGCAAGTGAACATTATTTTCTGTATGAAGTTGGGTGAGACAGCAGCGGAGATAATGCAGCTTAACGTAATGACTATACCCATGTAACTTTATCTCGGACGTGATTGTGCAAGTTGCTTACACAGTATGTATCAGCTGATAATCTGATGAAAGATCAGGCTGGCGTTGAGTTCACAAAGGAAATGTGGTTCGTATCAGTGACATAGACAGGGTTGGCAAAAAGCATGGTTTTTATTGAAAAAAACAAAAAAAACTGGTTTTTTTTTTTGGTTTAAACCAGGTTTTTTTGGTTTAAATAATTTGCTCTATGTATTTATATTACATATGGACAGAAATAAGTTTGTTTCGCCTTGCTGTTATTATGCAACGACAGGATTATGCTGGAAAAGGTCTTATAAGCTTAAAGCGGGATTCAAACGGCTTCCCGGCTTACATGCGAGAGAAATTGTCATCCATTTGGACTCGAAACCGGGACTAATTGGCCACACATGCAATGAGTCTGCCGACTCACTCACGGAGGACTCCTGATAAAAATACGTTGCACTGATCTTTACATACTTGTTAATGTAATTGTCAAGAGTCATTTCAGGACAAAAAGATAAATAGTTGCACAAGTGAAACCATTATACAGAATTACATATAAATCGGGAAACTCCCGCGTTAGCCATTGGGAAAATCCTGTTATTGCTTTGCATGTAAAAGCTAAGGTCAACGTATCATAATCAGTATGCTAAAACTGAGGTATTAAATTCCAAATTTAGTATGTAGATACCATTCAATAAAATTAAAACGAAGTTCAATCCAAGCTAATGCTGGAAGCTACGTAGGCAGTCGATAAATTTTGCCAATGTCTAACAATACGTTTAGGCAACCTTTGCTTCTTTATAAAGCATTCAGGCAAGCAAAACCATACAATTTGGCTTCGTTTCGTATGTTTTGGCTTAATATCTTTATGTAATACCGAGGTTAAAAAGAAGACTTTCGCTTTAAAGTGACATCCAAGCCACTACTTGGTTTACACACGAAAGAAGGGTTATGGTTCGACCGAGAATTGAACATGAGACACCTTGATTAAAAGGTGAAAAGGAGATAAAACTAATGCAGATGGTTGGAAACGTCACCATGAAGTTCACACGATTTAAAGTATTTTTCGTTTTTTTTTTTTTTTTTTCCTTTCTTTTTGGTTTAAACCAGCCAACCCTGGACATGGGACAGAAAAATATTAATATAGTGCATATATTTGCTAATATCCTGATTGTCCAGGCTAGGCTGGTTCTTTCGCAAAAGCAGACGAAGTGATGTTAAGCGAGGTGTAGAATGATGCCATGTTCTTTACAGTAACTTTGTCAGGTGGATGAAGGTGTTCCCAGTACGACCCTCGGACAAAGAGACAAAGCACCGAATAGACATCAAGAAAATTTCCAACGGAAAAAAGTCAATGTTTTTTACTTTTTTACTTCTACAGTAGGGTTATTGTATAACACGAATTTGTTCCACAAGGAGCAGCAGTAAAACAGTTAACTCTGGTGTGCGTGTGGACGATGCATTTAGACGTCTTCAGTTGACTTTTGAATGAATGGACAATGAAACTAAAATGCAAAATCTCACACAACTATCAACGCATTCGTACTAAATACATCACTGTTCTACAAAAAGAAAGCGACATGAGAAATCGAAGCTATCTAACAGGCTCCGACGGTGGCTTATTACCGTTTCAAAAAAGCATTTTCCATTTCCAGCGTTTATTAAAGGAAAAAAAAAAAAAAAAAAAAAACACGTGGTAACACTATATTGATGTTGGAAGGAGTTACTTCGAAGGTAATAGAAACGATTAGTTGGTAATTTAAAATCATCTGCAAGAAACGCTTTTAAATTATATTTCTTTCTAATCGTATTTTTCTTGTTCTTGATTTTGAAAGTTATATTAATTCTATAATTTGAACTGTCTTGTGTGTAGTCTTAATCCGGAGTTTTCTGAAGTTAACATAAGTTATTCTATTTACTTGCAGTAAGAGGATAACAAAGCACCATTAGTACCTTTCCATTTAAGCATACAGGACATTAGTTTCCTTCCATGTGTATGTGTGTTTGTATATGTGGTACTTTATTTCTTGGAAACTACTGGCCGGATATAAATCAAATTTGGTGATCAAGTAGCCTATCGTCGAAAGAATAAAGGTCACTATATTTTGTGGCCGGGCTGGGCTCGGCTCGGCTCGGCTTGTATCGTTGTATGTGCCACTTTATTTCTTAGTTACTACTGGCCGGATGTGAACCAAATTTGCTGGGGAAGAGGCCCATCGTGTAAGAAATGAAGATGGGTATATTTGGTGACTTAGCTGCGTCAGGGAGAGGCTCTGTTTGGCTTGGCTTCGCTCGGCCACAGCTTGGCAGGCTAGGAGCTTCTGAGTTTGGTTCACCGACTGTTTCAACCACTTATTTGATTACTAAATCCAATAATTTAAGATCTGATTACAGAAATATTCGTGCAAATACTTACATAATGTTGATTATTTCTTGTTTTGGAGTTTTTGAAATAATGTGTGTATGCAACAATATATTGGCATGGCTAAACGTAACATTAAAACTTGAGTTAAATAACACATTAAAGAATCAAAAATGGAAATGTAGCCACATCAGGTTTGTCTAAACATTTATTGCTAACTAGCCTTCGGCTGGCTGGGGACTACACACCCAGATCCTTGATTTTGCTCTGTCTGCGGCCTCGCACCTCATATTTCAGCCTTTGCGTCTCTTCTTCGCACGGCAAAAATACGTTTAAGGCATTATATTTTGCGAAAAATTTAAATCCCTTTCCCCTTAGAATGTGCATTTCAATCAGAGAAATGATAAAAGTCCGTGTTGTCCCAACTGCTAATTGTGTTCAAAAATTCATTCCAAATCGTTTTCTTCACTTCTTTTCCCCTAATCATGAGACTGGCAACCTCGGAGTCATTTTTATGTATTGAAAAACAAAATAAATAGAAATTGCTCGTGTTTTTAAAAGAATTTCCGGGAAAGCTGTGGAATATGCCCACTTTTTTTTTCCGGGAAATTGTATACCAAGTTTCATAGCTCTAACACGTCTCTAAAGTTAAGGAATTTCGAGATATGGGCCATCTATTATAACAATTGCAACCTTTACTCTTTTATCTTCCTTTTTAAAGTGAAATGTCAAAAAGGCTGAAAAGCATCTTTAATTATTTTAAACGAAAAGTCTAAATACCGATTTTCATGTCTGTAACCTTAAGGACTTCAAGATATGTCAATCTTGTTATAATTATAACTCCCATCCTTCTTTCTTTCCACTTTTTCCTTCTTATATGAAAAATATCTAAAAACCTTGAAACAATCTTTAATAATTTTAAATGAAAGTCTAAATACCAAATTTCATGCCCCTAACTTGAAGGAGTTTTTGAGATATGGCCATCTTATTTTTAACAATTTTAACGTCCACCCACTTTTTCCCGCCCACGTCCGAAAACTTTGAAACACGTCTTTAATTATTTTAAGTGAAAAGACTAAATGCCAAATTTCATACCTGGAACCTTCAAGGATTTCGAGATATGGTCATCTTGTTATAACATTTGTAAACCCAGCCTTTTTCTTCGCACCTCTTTTTCCTCATTTCCAAGAAAAAAACACTGAAACACTTATCTCTAATTATTTTAAATGAAAAGTCCATATATCAAATTTCATGTGTCTACCCTTCAGAGATTCGGAGATATGGATATTTTACTATAGTAATTTCTATCCCTGTTCCTCCTTCCCTGTCGAATTTCCAAACATCCGTTCTTAGTGATACCTTACGTTAAAATCCTATGCAGTGTCAAATTTCAAGTTTCTATGTTAAGCAGTTTGACCTCGGCGTTGGTCAGTCAGTCGGAACTTCTTTTGTACCTATACAGGGTGTTAATGAACTATACCGACAAACTGTAAGAGGTGATTCCTCACATGGACTTATGGCGAAAAGTGCAAAGTTTCAGAGCTAGGGCTGTCCAAAATCTCGAAAAGGCCAAATTTCAAGAGGCCCTATTTCTAATTCGAGAGACTATGGATGGTGGTATTTCTCAGCATAAAGGAAGTCACGCATACGCAATCCAAAACTGCGTATTTCATTTATGTTCAATAAGTGTACAGATTATTCCTTGCAGGGTGAAATTCCCAGGCATTCCATCAACCGAATTTTGAGATATGCTCTGTCTTTATGATTGGTCCAAAGTAGGCAAACAATAAGCCTTGATAGCAGTGAACACGCATTCCTTTGGCGCGATGTCGGAAGTGTTAAGGATCATCAGCAGCACGGTTTCTCGTACTCGGGAAAACGCATGGTTCGATGTTTTCTTTCACGTTTATAAGTGAAGAAATCGTGAAATATACCGTGACGAAATACATATAATCACACGTTATTCCGAGCACAAAGAAACATGGAACTGCCGGTTCCTAACACTTCCGACTTCCCTCCGAAGCATTGGATGTCCATTGTTGTCAAGGTTTACCTCCTGCCTCCTTTGGATCTTTCTTGAAATCAGCGTATATCTGAAAACTCTATTGAAAACATATCTGAGAATTACAACCTGTAGAGAGTACCTTCTACACCTATTGACAATTGATGAAATTTGCACTTTTAGATCATGGATGCGTGGCTTCCTATACGATGATAAAACCCACCATCCACAGTCTCTCGAAGTCGAAATAGGGCCTCTTGTCGCGATTTTGCACAGCCCTAGCTCTGAAACTATGCACTTTTTGCCATAGGTCCATATGAACCTTTTCTCTTATTTTGATGTGAGGAATCAGCTCTTAAAGTTTGTCGGTATAGTTCATTAACACCCTGTATATAGAGATAAGTGCATTACATAAATTAACTTTACAAATAGAAAGGAACATACTTGAATCTTTTTACATGCACACAAGAAAAGTCGAGGACTGAACATTGGTAAAGAAATTAGCTCCCTCGTGGTTATGTAGATAGCGTACGCGCGAGACCCGGGTTCTCTTCCCAGCGGAAGATTATGTTGTTTGGATCCCATGTTAAGCTATAGATGTCCGCCTTGTATAACCTATTGGTGAACTAAAATTAAATAATAAACTGATAAGAGAAATTTAGATAAGGAGTGAAACATTACTGCAGAAGCTTTTTAAATAAATATTTATACTTTACAGTTTTCAATTTCAATAATTGCTATATGCAAATTCTACACCTGTGCCAGTTTTTTTTTAAAATTTGAAGATAGATAGAAACCCTTAACCCTAGTAAACACTGAAAGAACACTACAGAAGAGGAAGTTGAAGTTATTTAGTAAGAATACGTACAAAATCAGGAATGAAGAAAAGATTAGTAAGAAATATATATTAATTACTGAGTTGAGTTTTGTATTTTGAACAGACTCAATATCGAAACGTTTGGGACGATGAGTTGTGGATGCTCAACACATAGTAATAAAATCATTTACTAAAGTCATAGTATTTTTCAAGTTCTTGTTAGTAATTTAACAGGATTAGATGTGACAAAGAATATTGAAATAAGTAGAAGAAAGAAAAAAGAAATAAGTAAGTGCCTGTATGAAACAAGTCACGATTTTATTTCGAGATCCAGGCTGCTGCCTTTTTCAAGTCGAAGTGGCTGCTAAATTAGGTAACCCATTGCTAGTATCTCTTTAACATATTTTGATATCGTTGATGATACATTGGCAGATTTCCCTAAAGGACGAAGAAATTGAAATTCCACCGAAGTGCATGGGAATCTACCCGTTTATTTTCCTTTAATTCCATTTTTCTACTACTACTATTAAGAATAAGAAAAAATATTTGATTTGAAGCTTTTCATTCCAAATGTGCCCGGAAACACCCGTCGGTAAATATATTATAATTTTTATTGAACAGATGTTGAAATAAGTGTATTTGTTTTAATTAAGTAAAAAAAAAAAAAAAGTTGTGATCGCATTAATTTCCTTATTAATAAAATGAAACTACATCTGTAGTAGTATTTCTAAGCATGAATATTTGAACCCATGTGCTTGCAATGGTGAAGCTCAATCTCAGTGTTGTGTACTAAAGCACAATACATAAGCTACCAAACGCAAAAGCGCTTCGTCTACTGCGAGTTATAGAGAAACAAAAATACTACATCGCATTGTTTTTGCTTCACGATAACACGCAGTAGAGGAAGCGTTTTTATGTTGGTGGCTTTTGTATTGTGGTTCAATACACAACATTCAGCTTTACCATCGCAAAAACGTTGGTTCAAATCCCAATACTGAGAAACACTACCATACACCCGCCCTGTGGATTTTTATTTGGATAGCTGATCATCATCGAGATTTCTAGTTTGTAACTATTTGAATCTGGTCCTGAAGTGACTAGTCAGATAAAAATACACAGGGCGTAGTGTTAAATAGTTTTCTGTAATTGATTTGGAATGCAAAGTTTGACATATTCCTTATTAATAGTTCTGTTTCTTTCTTGTTTATGATAGGACTGTTTCAAGGGTAGTTGGAAGTCCCATAAAGTGCTTCATAAGTTGGCAAGTACGTATGACGTGATATGTAACTCTGTGTTACTCTATAATTCTAATTAATTTACCACATTTATAATGAGAATTATGTTTCTGCACACTATAAAACTTACTGGTGCTATAATTTTCTAGGCTTAAGTTTTTAAAAATAAGTGAAAAGCACGTCTTGAACATAATACGTTGATGTGATGATATATTTACATCATTAATTCAAATTTTAAGTTTCGTCTATTCGTTCCGCATCTCAATAGTTCATTACGGGAATGATTTTTCCAGTTTTCCTAATTACAGATGTGAGAACGGTTTTGTCTAGTGTAACATATGTGCTAGAAATAAATGATTGATGAATTTCATTATCACCCATTGTGCATCAGGGGCTTTTCAGGTGTTGCTTTTAACTCAAGATCAAGACCTCAAACTTGAGAAAATCGTTCAGTATTTTACGCGAATAGAACAAGGCTTATGGTCTGTACTAAGAGAGAGTAGAATGATTAAAATTGATTCTGTTTTCATTGCAACGTAATGTATTTCAGGTTCATATTCTTTCAATATATATAAATAAGTTCCATATTAGCCAAATGAAAAGTATGTTCATGTTAAGTGCATGTGGTTTCAGCTTGACTCTTGATGAAAGCAATAGTACTTTTTTTTTTTTTTTTCGTGTGTGAGTATTCAGCATTATAATTATACTTACGGCAGCTTACAGAAACTCCTACCTTGCGACAAGAAACAACTGTAGTTGTAGGTAAGTGTGTTGGCTATCCGTACTTCGTTACGAGCTACTAGGGCATAGAATTCAGTTTCATACCGAGAAATGACTAAATAAGAAGAATGCATATTAGTACCTGCAGTCTATAGGATAAGTGAGTGAATTTTTTATCTGTACTGTACCTTTATGGGGCATGACAGTTTGATCTCAGACCTAAGACAATATCATTCATAGAATTGAAAATTGTACTATGCACAATCGTACAAATAAAACACTATTCTATCATTCGTCGTCTTATACTGTTGTACCTTTTCATTTACTTTCTACTAACAATATTGATACCTGAATATTTGAAACAATACTTTCAATCATCATCTATTTCTTTTTCAGAAGGCGAAAGTGTTGATTCAAAGGACGATAAAGAGTCATATAATCCGTGGCCAAATCATCGATTTACAGGTATCTGACGCCATATTTTTGTGTCGATTCATTAAAAATAATACATCACGTTATTCACAAAAGAGAGATTAAAATAACAAAAGAAAGTTTCATAATATGGTTCTGTGACAGTTTTATTATTTGTTTGAGGTATAATTCCTGAGTATTTTCTTCAAATTTATTTTAAACTAACAATCTACAACAAATTAATTGATAATATATTGTATTGTTCTTGTTAAAGATTGTAGTAAAATAATTAAATTATCATAATCAGTATCTTTTTCTTCCAAGTAATGTAAATTGTGTTAGTGGTTGTATTGCTAAATGTAAGTATCTGTCATTTGACGGGTAATTTTGTGTGCTTACAATATCTGGTGCAGTTACTGCATTTGTTTTCTAGAGTCGATGTTGTTGTGTTTACATGATGTTCTTGGGTGAAGAGATGTTAGGAGGGGTAAATTTGAGTTCTTTTCTGCATTGCTTTACAGGGCTGCCAAGGTATAAGAGCAGTAAAACCTCACGAGATGCCATTGAAATACTGAGGAACCAGTTAGCTCGTTATAGATAGCCCTCATATAAAAAATATAAAACGATAATCATGCATGTTGCTTTGAATAGTTGCGAAACATGATCGCTTACTGTTAGGGAAAACATAGACAAATTATCACAATATTGCGAGCGGAGATTATATTTAATGAGAAAAAGCGGAAAGGCTATTACTCACCGCAAAAATATGTAGCAGAATATTCTTCTACATGCAACAGGTAGCGCTTTCGGAAGATGCTACTTCCTTCATCAGCCTGTGGTAGACCTCAAAAAGGTAAAAATCAACATACATTTTCCTTTCCTTTCCTTTGGTTCCACACTTTTCAGCAAAAATCAAGATGATTCTGCGAAGACACATCAAACTTTCAGAAGTTCCTCCAAAATACATAACCAATTTTAAAACATTTTTTACTGACCCTTTACAAAGCAATGGCGTTTATCGGGTGAAATGTCAGTGTGATAAACTGTATATAGGTCAAAATAAAAAGAGACATTTGTACTAGAATAACTGAGTACGTTCGTACGTCGAAATCTCGGAATCTGCAACAGTTATCCGGTCTAGCATCGCATCTTAGAGATTATAACCATCATATCGTGAAATCATGTTTAATTAAAAAAGCAAAAACAACAACGGAACGAAAAATTAAAGATTCATATTATATTCACAAAGAAAGGCCCTCACTTAACCTGGATAGAGGAGAAATAAATATTATTTGGGGTAATCTTTTCATTACATACTTTCACCATTTGGAAAGCAAGAACAGAAAACATTGAACAACAGTGTACAATGCCAATGAGTTTCTATTCCCGTGTGTTTTAATGTTTGACAGTTTTTTTTTTTACGTATCCTAACCTTTTAACCATCCTTCATGTTTTTTTTATCCTTTTTGAAGTCTACAACAGGCTGATGAAGGAAGTAGCGTTTTCCGAACGCGGTACCTGTTGCATGTAGAAGAATATTCTGCTACATATTTTTGCGGTGAGTAATAGCCTTTCCGCTTTTTCTCGTCGACAAAGTATTTGAGAACAAGGTCCTGAAACGAATATTCGGACCCAAGAGGAACGGGAATTGGGAATGGCAGAAACATCGTAATGAGGAACTACATAATTTATATCGTTTACCAAACATTGTTAGGGTCTTCAAATCTTATAAGGCTCAGGTAGACAGGTCATGTAGTCAAAATGGAAGAAAGTAGGAGCACTTGAAAAGTTTTAACTGGAAATCAGATCGGAAAACGACCATTAGCAAGATCTAGGCGCAGATGGATCTCGCAGAAATAGGAACATAAAGTAGAAACTGTATCCAGTTGACTAGGGATAAAAATCAATGGAGAGCTTTTATGAACGCGACGTTGAATCTCCGGGTCCCATTGGCCACACAGTTATTTAGTTAGATAGTTGTTGAATAGAATTGAATATTGAACAATAAGGTTTAAAAAAATTTGCCTATGCGTTTTATTTACATATGCATTTTTGAATTTGAAAAAAAAAACATTATTCCTCAGTCTAATAAAGGAGAAAGAAAAAAATAGAGTGCAGCTTTTAATGCTGATATTATCTCGAGTTCTTTGTACATATTTTTGTTATTAAAATAAACATTTTTGCTTTGATTCTTTTGTATCTGAATGATGGGTACCATGTAATGTAACAAATGTGCTGTTGATATTTTAAGAAAGACCGTTGAAAAAGATGTGAATTCCATTGAAAACGTAACCAAGACATGTATACCAAGATAATGTGAGTATTTGTAATCATGCTTGAGTTTAATTCTGCGAGTTATTACTATTGATCAGAGGTGACCACTTTGACCTAACCTCACGCTCACAAACTCATTTGGACCTCACGCTCACAAACTCATTTCGACCTCACGCTCACCTCACCGGTCTGACCTTACGCTTACTCAGCCTCACGCTCACTTCACCAGTCTCACCTCACGCTTACATCATTAGTCTGGCCTCACGCTCACATCACCAGTCTGACCTCACGCTCACAACATTATTCTAACCTCACGCTCACCTCACTAGTCTGACCTCACACTCACTCAACCTCACGCTCACTTCGTGAGGTTGAGGTCGAGTGAGCGTGAGCGCCGATTTCGCGAGTTTGGGTACAGCTCTTCCCGCTAGCCTATTGACTAGTACGCGCACCTTTGGTGCACAGGGTCGTGGGTAGGACTTGCGATATTTCGATGTATCGATCGATAGATTGAAATGTCGGGATTTTTCGATGTCAATTTTTCGATAGTTTTCAGTATTTGGATAGTTTTCGATGTTTTCTTGTTTTCAATATCAAGTATACCGATACCACTTTTTCAACAACGAAAACTATTTTATAACACGACCAACACTTTAAATACTTCAACGTTCTCTGTTCTACCTAATAAAACCACATATGACAAACACACGTCGATTTATCAGGATCACCCAAGTGGGATTTACAATATTGTAGTATTAGTTCGTACGCCTATACGACTTTTGCTTCACACGCGAACTACTAAATGCAAGTGAATTATTGAATTCCGTCTCCTGGGATCGATAGCTAAAATAATTATTTCGAAAACTTCGTTAATGGAGATGATTTACCCATGGGTAGAGGTAGAAATTAGCCATTTTCGGTTTAACATTGATTACTATAGAGCAAAAACAGTAACATATAGCGAGACATGGTTTCTTGCAATTGATCCGGCGTCTCAAGAAGACATTTAATCTCCATCTTTAACAATGTACTAAAATCGGAAGTGATATAAATAATTTACTACAACTTTCAATCTCAGTATTGATCTACATAGATCAAAAACTATATATATCGATTAGTTAAAGAATCGATTTAGTTTTCTAAGAAAAGTTCTCATATTCACTCTTAACCTTCTATTCAAACTGAAAATGGCAGAAATCAACCATGTCAGGTTCTAATATTGATCACTATAAAGTAAAAACTGTAATAGAGATAAGGAGTTTTTTTTTTCAATTAATTAAACATCCCAAGAATACCTTTAGTTACCATCCTTATCTTCCATCGAAATGGGAAATGCATTACAACTTGCGGATTCAATGCATATTGCAAAAAAGGTAAGAACTAGCGAGAAGTAAGTTTTGGAATCTGGTTAGGCATCTAAGTATAGCTGTCATCTCTCGTAACCCTTCATTCTAAATGAAATCTTTGAGTTTAACGTCTCACGGTTACGCCGTTAGGTCAAAGGAGAGGGTGATGATGAAATAATGTATGAGATAGTAGGAGGAAACGGGAGAACCTCGAGAAAACCCACGCACTCGATGCTTGCCCACCACGAAGTCCACTTGGCAGGGGCTGGGATCGAACCCGGTCCCTACGCATCAGAGGTGAACGCTACCCCCCGGCACCCCCCAAATTCAAAGTTCAATAATAATAATAATAGTAAAAATGAAGCTCTCCAAGAAATAATTGATTTTGCAAATCTATGGCTTGAATCATTGGTCGAAGTTAAGTGAAATTTTAACCTTATACTTGCATGGAGGCCGGTCCGTATGATGCGCTTCGCCCCCTTCTCTAAATTCTCTTTCGCATGTGACCCTCGACATCTGCCACCTTACCAATCTCTATCTAGATAAATTTCAACAGTCCAAACAGTTATTCTGGTCATTTTAGAGACACTCTTCGGTAGTTTCAATATTAAAACTTACGTACAGTCGAAAATTGGAAACTAATTTCTTGTATTATTGAACTAGCTCGTATTGTAAAACTCTAATTAATCATTCTCTGTAAATTTACTTGAAAAAAAATAATTTGTAACAATTCTTTCTTTTTTTTCTTTTTTTTTTTTTTTACAGGATACAAAGTGAAAATGCATTAAGATTTGTACAAAAAGGAAGATGTTTATAAAATAAGTTTTTTCTATGTGATTACTTTGCATTGTTAAAATTTTGTTCATCGACGGGGGGAGCGCCAAACGCTTTTGGGTCTAGGGGTGGCAAAACATTAAATCCGGCCCTGGTCGAACACTAAAAATCAATCATCGGTGTTTGTCCGACTAATATTACATAAAGGGTATAAGTTATCTCCGTTTTGGATAAAATAATGATAAAGTATAGCTTTAGGAACACACGTGAGCTAGGTGCATCCTCCTAAGTTGTTTCGCTCTCTGAACAACGGTTAAAGGATTATACGAAAATGAGTTAAGTGGTCGAGGACTGGCACATTTACCCTAGTAATACAAAACATTTATTTTGGCTGTTCTGCGTAGTTATATTTATACAAAAACAATTACTTGCTAACTATATAAATTTTATTTCCAAGTAAATAGTCGGTGTGTATGAAATTCCATATACTTATCAAGATGTAATAATGTCTCTCAAATACTTGCCCAGAAAATATGTAAATTCTATTTTCAATTTGGAGCAGGCAGGGGTGCCCACAGGCTGGTTTTAGGGCGGTGGTTGCACCCGTTAGACTTTTTTTTTTTTTGGTGGGGAGGGCGTATTTTCTTTCCAAATGACAGAATCGCACTTTTAATTATACTATAATTTTCCTTTTAAGAGCGGCAACTGTGAAGGCGAATGAGTGTATTCTCTGTGGCTTGAAAGGATAAAATTATGACGGAAGGTGGAAGAAAATACTGTATAGACTGATCCTGTTTAGAAAGAATGGATAAGGGATACTAAGTGATGTATCCTGCAATGTATTCGACATGCAAACCAGTGTGGATACTCATTGGGGAGGGGGAATCTCGATAAGAATTTAAGCACTCTGTTTTGGGGGCGAATAGTGTATTCGGTGGGAAGTTGCGCCCAAGTAGTTGGAGAGATGGGCTCCCGTCGGCCGAGGGCGGGGGAGGGCTGCAATTCTTATGTGGTTAACTGCTAGCCCAAGATTCAAGATTCTCCTCCCCTCTAGAAAATTCGTAAATAAAACACTGACTTAACCTACAAAATCCCTATTAAACAATCGCAAGGGAAATCACAAGAAAAACTATAATTAAAAGGACAAATGAAAATATTCAAACCAGTTTTGGCGGTAATATATCTTTAAAAATGTAGGTAAATACAAAACAATTTAATTTAATCGGCTATTTTATGATACTAAATGATGAATATTCTTGACCGGATTTCGAGGCCAAATACTCCAGTGTGCCTGACAAAACATCAAGACATTCCATGATTATTTTCTACTTGCTTCTAAGAAATACCTTATCACAAAGACACTAAAACTTCTATCCCAAGTTGGCCAATGGAAAAAAAGGTAGCGGACCAAAGATACTCTCTGCTTACCTATGGTCGTTTCACAGCCGGTGTTATCTTCAGATAGAGAAAAAGAAGCTTTTGTGTAGAGAACAAAAAATCTAGTGTTTTCGAATTACTATATACATCTCCCTGCTATTGGAAGAACCAGGTGTCTACTTTGATCCAACCTCACTCAACCTCACGCTCACCTCACCAGTCTGACCTCACACTCACTCAACCTCATGCCCACATAACCAGCCTAACCTAACGCTCACATCACCATCCTGACCTCACGCTCACAACCAGTCTGACCTCACTCTCACTTCGTGAGGTTGAGGTCGAGTGAGCGTGAGTTCCGAACTGGTGAGCGCCGACCTTATGAGTTTGGACGCCTTTGCTATTGATACTGTTTATCCAAATTCCGTGTATATATGAGTGCTTAAAAATATCTTTTACATGCATTTACAAGATTTAATATCAATGTATTTTACAGTCAGCTGTCTTATTTTAGGTAGGCTTCGTCCTTATCCTCAAGCACCTCGCAGGACTGTTCCCGAGAATATCCCTCGACCTGACTATGCAGATCATCCTCAGGGTTACCCGTTGTCGGAGCAAGCTGTTCGAGGAACAGCCCACATACGTGTACTTACAGATGAAGAAATCGAAGGGATGAGGGTTGCTTGCAGAGTAAGTATTTCTTATTCTCCTGTTATACAATGGTAATAAGTGAGAATATTCTGTATTTTTAAGACTGCCCGCGGGCGTGTTTTGAAGCGTTAGATTTATGAATCAGATAAGTTTAAGGAACATTTTGCTCAGGTAAAAGGTCTTACTCGTGTCAGTAAAACACTTAACGTAAGTTTCGTTTTAAGAAGCTTGGTACTTACCTTAATTTAATAAGTCTTACATTATTATTCATAGATGGCATTAAATCAAACATGAATCTCGTGAATGAAGGTTCACACTTGCCTAAAAATATCCGAGTCTAACACTTACTGCAACCCTTCAACGATAAATTCTCGTCATTTTCCATGCGTTCGTTAATGGAATTCTACATAACGTAAACTATTACATTTTTGAAGAATCACTCTCTTTCTGATGAATCAGTATCTGTAGGGCAATGTTTTATCAGTTAGGAAATTTAGAACCAGTGTTTAGTTTACCAGTGAAGACAGACATCAGGCTTTAAATAGCAGTTTTATATTTTGGATGAGCTGCGATAGCCCAAGATAAAGTATGCGTATAGGATTTTAATGGGTGGTCTTGTCAGTATTTGTGCATAGAATCACATTTGTGCAACTTAGCTTTATACGTAGGACGTTAAGTAAAGATGTGGCCTGACCCATTTCCAATTGAGATAGGTTATAGATATTAATAATGTGGAATAGTACTTTTCTGTATAGAAATATTGCAAAATACCAGCCTTCTAACCCAAACCTCATTTGTGCAGATCCTAATCCATGACAAGGTGTGACTATGGACAAAGTTGAGGCCAGAGCTGTTATTCGTTGCCTGCTTTTTAAGGGGAAGGCGCCCAAGGAGATTCACGGGGAGATGATCAGTGTGTATGGTGATGTTGCCCCATCCTACAGCATGGTGAAACAGTGGTACAATGAATTTAAATGTGGTCGAACATCAGTGCAAAATGACCAAAGTCCAGGAAGACCTTCATCAGCCATTGATGATGACACTGTGAAACAAGTGGAGGCATTAATCCTGGAAGACAGACGAATAACTATCCAGGAACTATCTCAACAGGTCAAAATAAGGTAGAGACAATCGAAACAATCATCCATTACTATCTGAACATGTTAAAATTGAGTGCCAGGTGGATTCCAAGACTGCTGCAACCTTTTCAGAAAGAACAACGCGTGCAAGTATCAAAGCAATGTTTGGAACTGTGCAATTGTGACCCAAATGACTTTTTTTCCCGTCTCATTACACAGGACGAATCATGGACCCATATGTTTGGTCCCGACACCAAAATGGAGTCCAAGCAGTGGTGTCACAAGGGGTCACCAGCCCCCAAAAGAGCTCGTGTGGTGCCATCAGCTAATAGGGTGATGTTGAGTGTTTTTTGGGATTGCAAGGGCATCGTCATGACCGATTACCTTCCCAAGGATGCCACAATTACAAGACAATACTACAGTGACCTGCTACAAAAGTTACTAGCGAAACTCAAAATATCCAGACGAGGAAAACTGTGAAAGGTGTGCTGCTGCTCCAGGACAATGCACCGTGCACAATGCTGAAATTGCCAGGAAACAAGCAGACACTTGTGGGTAAGAAATTCTGCCGATCCTTCGTACTCGCCTGATCTGGCATCGTCCGACTTCTTCCTCTTTCCCACGATGATGAGAATTCTTAGGGGAAAACGTTTCTTTTCAACTGAGGACCTCATTTCTGCAACATCAGCATGTTTCACAGAAAACATGCACAATTTTACAAGGATGGCATACATGCATTGAAACACCGGTGGGAAAACTGTAAATTTACGTAGAAGGAGTAAGCTTTTCGCAAAACATAAAGCAGCTCTCTCAACTGGAAGTGGGTCAGGCCACATCTTTATTAAACGCCCCACGTATATATATAAAAACTAGTTTCATACAAGGGGAATTCATGGATTTCGCGCCAGCTATTTTGAGCACATTCATTTTCATATTTTGTTAACGTTTTGCAGGCGATGGAAGTTAGTTGTCATCAGTGTCATATTGAAAGGACTTATTGTAGAATGATTTGAATTTTTTCTGTACAGAGGTACAATTCGCCGATGTTTCTTTTCTTCAAGTGTTTCCACAAGTAGTAGAAACACTTGCATAGGTTTAGAGCAATGTTTTAGCTGTATCACGAGAAGGAAGATCATTCATCAAAAAGGAAAGAGGATTCTTAAAAAATGTAGTGCTATAAGTAAAATCTTTTAGAAATCCATTAAAGATTCCATTCAAGATAACGAGAATTTATCGTTGAAACGTTGCAGTAAGTTTTAGTCTCTGATGATTTTGGGTAAGTTTGAACTTTCATTCATATTATTGATATGCACCCTTTTCTTTTATGAGGTCAATGTGAATCATTTTTGTCCAAATGAGATCCTTATTTCAGCCAGAGTATTAGTTTTCCATGTACGGATGCGAGTATATGGCCTTTTAAAATAAAAGGCTTTAGGTATCATATTGTCTTGGTGCTGGAAAGGGGCGTAAAACAAGCATAAGTGTAGTAAAACCAAATCGGCGTAAGCGACAAATTTCTGTTTTATGAGGAAAATTGAGTTTAAGTTCAGATTATTTTTCTAATTGATGTATAGTGAACAATCACTTGTATAACATCTTGTGCATTACAGCTGTAAAATTCTTATATAACTTGACGATCTTGTTCTTTGGAGAAAATGGGCAATTTTCCGCGTAAATCATTTTGCTATTTAACCCTTTTTTCTATTTTTCTGCGTTCTGTCTAATGTGCAGAGCTGAAGTTACAACTAGTGTTGTAAAATTTCCGGAAATTTTGACCCTGTTGGTAAAAAAACATTTTTTTCCAGTTTCTTTCCGGAAAAAATTTTAAAAAAATAAAAATCTGTATATATTAAGTTAGTTTTACTAGTAATGGAACCGTTTCTCTGGGTCATTCCATATGAAATCACCAAATTTGAGACCAAAATGTGGCTCATATGTTTTAAATTTTCTTCAAATTTTGTACGTGTGTTGTGGTATCCTAACATAGCACACCTGTCAAATTTTACAGCTCTACCTCAAAGGGGACTGCTATAGGAGTCTTTCGAAATTTGGGGGGTTTTGTGCAAAAAAGCACCTAAGTCCGACTTCGACTTAAAGTACTGAAACCGTTAGATCTCTGGAGATATTGAAGCTATTTGAAAATGGTTTTCACTAAAATATTCTTAAAATTTGTAGTATTTAAAACATTGTACAAATAAACTTCTCAAGGGATTAAACAAATGAATTATGCCATCAAAGATAGAAAAAGGAAGAAAAAATAATGTCAAAATTTGGCAATTATTTCTGAAACAGGCCCACTGAACACCAACCTCAAAATTTCAAAATAAGTAGCCCTGATGTTCCTCTTTAACATGAAAAAATTAGGAGGGTGTTTTTTGGTATGTTCAAGAAAAACAAATTATGACAATGTAAGTTGAGGGCGGACTTTTTGCACAAAACCTCTAAATTTCCAATGACTTTCCAATTTTCCATGTTAAAAATGTTTATAATTATCAAGACGGAGGTAACTGAATAAATGAATTGTGTCTGAAATCTGAAGCTTCAAGTACCATTGCTAAAAGGACTCAGATTCTGTCATTAGTTCCAAATTCATGGACGACTATGAAAACTTGAAACATTTCAAACAACCGAGTATCATGTTCGTAAAGCTTAGAAGATCAGTAAGGAGCATGGTATTTTAGCCAAACCTGGTTCTAAATAAGGACATAATATTCATGCAAACACCTTTAATTTAGTCACAGTGATAAAGTGCCCTGAAGTGCTGGATTCAGTGTCAGTAAGCATATAAATTTCACCATAAAAGAGAAAACAGAAGATAAAATAATGTCAAAATTTTTAAAATTATTTCTGAAAAAGGCCCACCTAACATCAACCTCAAATTTTCAAAATAAGTAGCTCTGGTATTCTTGTTTATCATATTAAAAAACTAGGAGGGTGTTTTTTGATACGTTGAAGGAAAAAAATTCAAGTCTCATATTTAATTTTCTAGTAATACGACTAGCATGGCTAAGTATGTTCCTTTACAATAGTTGATGGCTCTTATGAGAAAATAATAGTAATAATAATAATAAAAAACATGTAGAAACCCTTCCTTAAATGTAATTTATAAAGTAATTTTAAAACAATATGTGCCTATTACGCAGCCTATATAGTGCTGTTTGATTTAACAAAAGAAACGCTGAACAAGAGTGAACTATCGTTATATAATACAGAAATACAGTAGGGCGTCCAAAATCCTAATTAATTGGGACCACAGGTAGTTCGGATTTTCGAAAATGACGAGGAAAATGTCATTTAGGCTTAAATATACTGTACAGTATGCTCTTTTATCGATACAGTAGGTATATAGTACATACAGCAATTACAATACCGTGCGTAAGACTATCTACATTTAATGTTTTTGAAGAACCTGCTCCTACACTAAATTACACTGTTCTTGTAACTCACACATAAACTTAACTTTTATAGGCCTAAGGGAAAATAAAAATATGTATGACAAATAATTACATATGAATGAGCTTTAATAAAAACATTGACTTCACACAAAGAAAATTCAATTAGTGTACTGACACTAGCTTCTAGGAACCGCGTTCGGATTTTTGACGTCCTACAGTAACATTTACATGTTTGGTTGATTGTAAGCAATTTGAAACATTGAGCCTAAGATCTCTTATCACCAATTTCAGAGAAGGTCTTCTCAGTAGCTTGAATTTCTTCTTCAGAAATGCTGTAATTTCTGCCAGTACCAGTTGAAATACTGGGTACTCCAATATTAATAATGCAATTTTCGTATGGAATCCAGCATGTGTTAGGTCTTTCTGGCCAGAAAAACATTTTCTTGTGTCCATAGAGATGACGGAAATTCACATTAGTCACGATGTTCTTGTGAATTCTCAACTACTTTTCCACCACCATTTCTCTTCAGAAATACACGCAATAAATTGCTAACATGAAAAGATTAATGTCTTTCGATTCTGCTCAAGTATTTAGAGTGAATGAGATACACGACTTTGAAGAAGATACACGACTGACTTCAAGTTTCAACAGGCTGATGTGTTCATAATGATGAATTTCACTCATGTCTTGCAATGTTAGGCTTTACAATCTCTTTTGAAGTATTGGACGAAGATTTCCAACATATTCCAGCATAAAAGCGTTTGATTATAGTTGGTTATAGTTTGACATTGGTTGTAGTTTGATAAAATTCGAAGAAATCGGCAACAGTAAAAATTCGGTCATCCAGTGAACTCTGTAAACTAGCATGTCTCGCTAGACATTTCATCGTCTCAACTATGTCATCGCAAACACTTTTGCCGCGATTTATGGCAAAATAGTTCCACTCACAAGTGAGTCCAAAATCACTCATGCAGGCACAAGTCGACAAAGTTTTTTTTACAGCCTTTATATCGGGCTTCTGACCCATCTCTGAAGTAGATAACGTGTTTATTCTGAGGGAAAACATAGTTAACATACTTCTAAATAATAACTTGGAAAGCATAAAATGTAACTGTGATGTGCTTTAACATATCACTGACACAACATAATGAAACATTTGATAATTGAAGTTACAGGATCTCTTAGGATGTTGCATTTAAAAAGATTAGAATGTTGGTCCAGTGCTACTCTTGAACTTCATCTTGAATAATACAGGAATAGTTCTCAGCAAAATCAATTACAATTAAGCATGATTTGTCATCCAAAGTCTCTACTGCGTGTATTTGAAGTAGTCACTCTGGGATTTGGCTAAGAAGTAATGCTGCGCTAATTGGCCATTTTTTTCCTACAAAAGTCTCAATGTAGTCGTCTGTTTCTTTAATAATTGTCTCCATTTGAGTTCCGTCAGTTTGAACCCATTGTTTGTACTTATATCTTCTAAGTGAGTCAGTTCTTTTAATGCACGGACGAGATACTCAGTTGTTTGAAATAATTCAATTGTTTTCTTAGTCGTCTATAATTTTGGAACTAATGACAGAATTTGAGTCCCTTCAGCAATGGTACTTGAAGTTTCAAATTTTTGGCACAATTCATTTATTCAATTACCTCAGTCTTGACAATTATAAACATTTTCAACACGGAAAATTGGAAAGTCATTAGAAATTTGGGGGTTTTATACAAAAAGTGCTTAAGTCCGTCCTCAACTTACATTGTCATAATTTGTTTTTCTTGAGCATACCAAAAAACACCCTCCTAATGTTTTATATGTTAAAGAGGAACACCAGAGCTACTTATTTTGAAATTTTGAGGTTGGTGTTAGGTGGGCCTTTTTCAAAAATAATTGCCAAATTTTGACATTATTTTTTCTTCTTTTTTTCTTTGATGGCAAAATTCATTTCCTTAACCCCACTTGAGAAGTTTATTTAAATGCTACAAATTTTAAGAATATTTTAGTGAAAACCATTTTCAAATAGCTTCAATGTCTCCAGAGATCTAACGGTTTCAGTACTTTAAGTCGAAGTCGGACTTAGGTGCTTTTTGCACAAAACCCCCCAAATTTCGAATGACTCCTACAGCAGTTCCCTTTGAGGTAGAGCTGTAAAATTTGACAGATGTGCTATGTTAAGATACCACAACATTTGTACAAAATTTGAAGAAATTCTAAAACACCTTGATTTGTTGATTTCATATGGAATGACCCCTTTTCGAACGCGTGAAAAATCTAAGTTTAGAAATTTCAATATTATAAATATTTTGCATATGTATCATTTTCTGTCAAACGTATCAATGTAACAGTATTGGTGTGTTAT
The DNA here is from genome assembly GCF_964235325.1 of Thermobia domestica. Lineage (NCBI taxonomy): Eukaryota > Metazoa > Arthropoda > Insecta > Zygentoma > Lepismatidae > Thermobia > Thermobia domestica. The sequence continues at coordinate 231,899,977 of NC_137454.1, read as the reverse complement.
GATTCATTTCCTCATTCAAATGTTACATAAAGGGAATTAATAATTGAATCAAAGTAGCCTCCCTCTGCGCTATGTTGAAATATCTGTTATCCCTCTACGTTTTGTTGTTATTTGTTGAAATTTACCATCCCTTACAGCAGCGAGGCCATACGCAGACCTACAGTTTAAAGTGGAATCCGAACCACTGTAATGCGTTTAATGCCTTCCCACTGGGAATCGAACCTGGACTATATGCGCTAACAACATGCACTCGCTAACCACTAGACCAGCAGGAAGGGCTGTCCTTTACATGTATCTACATAAAAATCTCGTTTATTGCTTCTGAAGGTAATGTTTTGATAAACGAAGCTGAAGATAACGTGTAGCAAAAGAGGGGAAACGGAACAGAGAGGAACCCATTTTAACTCATTATCATGCACTTCTGAAGTTTTGCTACGTCATATATTTCTTAAGCCATTCTTTCACGTTTATTTCAAGGTATAATTTCAGTTCCAGAGCAACGTTTTAGGGTATCTTATTTAGTTCTGATTATAAAAGGAAGATTTATATCACAGGACATCTATAGTTACCTCACTCGGTGTGTTTTGTCTAATTTGTGCCTGTGTAGTTACTAACCTGTTTACCGGTCAATGGATTACTTCTTTCGATTTAAACACTGCACCACTGTCTCGTTAATGATTAGTTGAGCGTTCATCTCTTGTGCGAGGGGCACTTGGGTTTTTAGTTTTTGATGGACAACGTCGCGTCCGTGGTTTTCTCGGAATTATCCCGTTTCCTCCCACATTCTCCTTCCATAATTCTTTCACAATCATTCACATTCGTCTCTTTTTGCCTAAAGCACTTAATCATGGGACCTAAAACCAAAACGAGGGTAATCTTATATTTCTTGTTAATAATTAGTGAGAAGAATTGATGCTAAAGTTGTTTTACATTGTGATGAGTGATACCCATAGTGGACTTATTTCATTAGCATAATAATTATTTTTTCAGCTAGGTCGTGAAGTTCTAGATGAAGCTGCCAAAGTTATTGATGTAGGAGTAACAACGGATGAAGTGGATCGCATAGTACATGAGGCATGTATTGATAGGGAATGCTATCCTTCGCCTTTGAATTACTATGAGTTCCCACGATCTTGTTGTACATCAGTGAATGAAGTCATATGTCATGGAATTCCAGACTTGAGACCTCTTAAAGATGGAGATATATGTAATGGTAAGTATACGATGGTAAAATTAGAAGCCATCAGCTCCCACTAAAGTAAGTCCGTGAAATGGTTTAAAAACCATAATAAATAAACCAAGCCGTGAATACCAAGTTTTATTAAAGTATAGAGATAAGACAAAAGTACACCCTCCATTCGGGACAATCCAGTGTGGAGATAAGGCTTAGCATTTATTCGGCTTCTGCACGTTTAGGAGCTTATGTAGTCAGTACCATGTCTCTGTCTTGTATGCTATCCAGGCTTCTTCAGGTAGTAATTTTACAGAGGCTTGACGAATCCCTAAGTTGCATGAAAACGAGGGTAAAACGGGAACATTTTTCCCATCGGGATCGAACACGGGTAGTCTGGTTGGTAAGCACCTTGCTGACAACGCTCAAAGCAGCTGATAAAGTATACATCTATACGATAAAGAATTTCGTTCCACGTGCGTGTTAGTGTATCATGATCGACAAGAGCCACAGCAGCTGGAATACAGTTCTACTGGATATTAGCGGCAAGAAGATCACGTAGACAATATCTTCCATAAACACTATAAAAAAATCACAGAATGCTAAATCTGGAAACCCGAGTGGCCACCGCCCCAACGCAGTATCTTGTCCTGTGCTTGTTTATGGTAGTAAGCTGAACAGCTACCTTCTTGTAATCATTACTCTCTCAGTCAGCTGTAGCATTAATCTGTTTTCCACGTGCTTAGAGCTCTCTTTCCGCTGGTCTAATGGCTAGTACGCGCTCTGTGGTGCAGGGGGGCCTTGGTTCGATTTATGGGAGAGCCTTGAAATTTGAACGCATTGCGGTGGTTCCATTCTGTCTTAAACTGTAGATCCAGTCCATATAGCCTCGGTGCTGAAAGAGACTCCAGTCCACATGCTTAAGTAACTCATTCCAGTGATGGTGGGCTCTTCAAAACAAATCCCCGTCCGTACACCTTCTCTTTCCAAATTGCTAAGAGGTGAGTCTCGCATATGCTCTGTGACTTGTGGCAATTTTCGTTAAACACTCGTAGTGAAAGAGGTACTTAAGCACTTCAAAACATAAAATGACTGCTCATCTTTACAGACGCCATATTTGCCTAGTATTGTCTTCTAGTGGAAGACTACAGCAACCGTGCTAATACTGGCCTTAAAAGAAACAAACAAGCAAGCAAACAAATAATAATAATAATAATAATAATAATAATAACTAGAAGAGAGAGCTATCTGCATAAGAATTGCCATTGTCCTGTACATAATCTATTTATTGTGGTTTTTAAAAACGTTTTACTTGCATAACACTTGCTTTTGATATATTTAATTACCACAATGAAAAATAAAATAGATAAGAACGGCGGGAAGAACCCTTTATTTAAAAAGGGAAAAGAAACTGTTTTGTGAGTCCTAATATAAAAAGTTACGAGAAGGTACTTATAAAATATTTCGTGTAGAGAATCGTACTCTGCAGCGCAAAAACATGGCCATATATAAAAGCAATGGAAAATGACCAGAGGCTTTTAAAATATAGGTGTGGAGAATATTAAGTGAGTTTAACATAAAATATTAAAATTTGGACAAGTTATGGAAGAGAAATACAGTAATGAATATAATTAAGAAGAGAAAGAGAAAATGGTCAGTACCTCGCTTCGAGGGATGTGCTAAAAGGTATAATGGAAAACAAAGATGAGTAAGACAAGATAGTAATTGATGGATAATGTTGAGAACTGTTTAACCTCAAAACGAGGAGATTAAGCAGTAATGGTTGTATGTTTATAATGACAGTGGTTTTGCATAAGTAGTTCCCAACCTTTTTTTGCCTGACAACACTTTACTGAACGCTCACGACATCACGACACAATTGTTTGTTGTTTTATTAATAAGATTATAATAGTGTAAGCCTCTAAGTTTATATAAAGTAGTGACTGTGGTGCTGACAATGAGTATTGTTGCAGTTACTGGAGACGTTCACTGGTATAATCTTTTCAAAATTGATTTTAACTAATTATGCTTTATGATTTTTACATTTTCAAATTTCATAATACATCTTAGGGGACTGCGCGTCACGCCAGTATGTCTCGAGACACCTGTTGGGAACCAGTGATCTGGAATGTTACGATGAAGGGGCTCCCATTTGAGACAAGCCGTAGGAGACCTAAGGGATAGAGTTAAGGCTCCACACATCTAGACTCGGCTATACTGGAGCTGATATAGACTCACGCAGCTTAGGTTTTCCCAGGTACTCCTTGTACGGGTACTGGTTAAATTTTTGAGCCATATTGGAACGAGATAGAACGAGGAGAAATGCCCACTATCACCGAGGATTGAACCCGATCACCCATTTAGTGGTAGTCTTACCTGTTATACTACCGCGGCTGTACTTTCTTGAGTATAGATTGAGGAAATATTACCAGTATAAAAAATAAAATGTATCAAAAACAATATCTTGTTTCAGTAAGAGTTTTTTTTTTTTTTATGACTCATAGATATTTTCAATCGCAAATTGAGACTAAGGGGAAGGGTTTTGCCACTTCTCTGTAGTAAGGAGTCAATATATCATATCCAAGATTATCAGCTCATACTATTAATTCAGTATAACGATTCTAGTGTAAACGAATTTAAAATGTTTCGTAGAGGTCACATACTGAACCATACATAAGATTTTCCATAAATGGGGGGAGGCAGAAGAATGTAGAGTACTTTACGCGGCGTGGTCGAAAGCAGTTTTTCAGTCGTCGTTCTCTCATTTTATGGAACTAGTTGTCTTTCATGCCATTTATCTGCAAGCAATGCTATCCTTTGAGTATATAGTTCTTCCAGCAGGATACTCTTTAAGTAAATAATAAAGTAAACCCTTAATAGTAGCATATTTATTTTCTTCCATACCAACTCGCATTTTTTTAAAACTAACTTTTGTAAGTCTACAAACATGAGACTTGAGTCTTTGAAGGGGTCCATGAAGTACACAAATCACTTGTTGATAAACCGTCATTTTATTATTAATAATAATACACATATAAAATGACAACCAAAATATTACTTAAAGAAATTACGTAATTTAGTAAGTGAAAAAATTGTTCGTGTTGTTGATAAGCATCATTTTTTAATTTATTTTTTAAAATTTGTGTTATAAAATAGGGTATATAAGTATGTGTGTAAGACCGTCATGGCTTTACAAGTGTCCTGATAGTGAGATTGTGGTTTTGTTTAGTCTTTTTGATATAACTGGACAACACATTAAAGATGTGAATATCTGAATAATCATTTTCCCTTAGTACTTTAAAAAAGAATTCTAGTTTTAATATTGAATTGAGTTGATTTGGAGTTTAACGTCCCTTTCAATAGCGAGGCTGTGTGAGACGGGACCTACTGATTAACGTGAACACATGAGCTCCCGCCGGTAGTTTTTATTATTTTAAGGTACAATAGTAATTCATGCCGAGGAAGGTCAATTGTATAGTTAATAATTGTAAAATATTGGAGTGAGATTAATTCAGTGTGTGTCACGTTGTTACGCAATATTATTTGTGTGCTAATAATATACAAATTTGTTTTCTAGTGGATGTGACTGTATATCATCGTGGCTTCCATGGTGACTTGAATGAAACATTTCTCATAGGTAATGTAAATAAAACAGCAAAGAAGTTAGTGCAAGTGACTTGGGAATGCCTTAGTAAAGCAATTGATATAGGTAAGCATATCTTTACATATGTCACTAATAATTTTCATATGTCACACTTGATCTTTAAGTTGCAGAATGTTGCGGTGCAGCGTGTCAACTGGAATGGCTTCAATTTCCCTTCTCAATTCTTCCTTTAGTACATCTATTGTTTGTGATTTGTTGGCGTATATTCTTTCCTTCAGGTAATATCAAAGAAAATAGTCTGCCTGTGATGGTTCTGATCGTTCTGGCCAATTGATATCGCAAAATTGTGAAATGAGGCACCCTGAGAAATGTTTGCGGAGGGTTTCCATAGGCTGCTGTGCTGTATGACAGGTAATGCCGTCCTGTCATATCCACAATTCTGACAGCCCATGATGTTCTAACGCAAGAATGAGAAACGTACTGAGCATATGTTTATAGCGTTCACTATTAACGGTAACGGCAGAACTGTCTTTGTCCTCAAAAAAGTATGGACCGATGACTCATGCATGAGTCACAGCACACTAGAGGTAACTTTGACTTGGCACTGTGCATAGGTTTTGTGCATATTGCGAGGGTTTTCTCGACCCCAAAACCTACAGTTTTGCTTAACTTAACCAGATAAGTGGAAATAGGCCTCATATGACGAGATTAAGTGTTCAAGAAATTTTCGTCCCTGTTGCACTTATATCATACAACGTTTTTCGACTAAGCTTATCTGGCGGGAGCAATTGCTGTGCTCCTGTGTCTTATACGGATATAGGTACAGGTCTCATCTCATAATCCTGTGGACGCTGTTACGGAGAACACTCACTTTCTGGGACAACCGACGAGTAGATTGTTTGGACTTTGTTGCATGACATTCGCAACACCTTGAATTGTATCATGGGAACGAGATAGTCGAGGCCGTCTAGGAGCTTTTTGTTGTCATTTCCTTTTTCTCGAAAGTTCGTCACCGCACGGATGATCACTGTCCAGGATTGTGCATCGTGTTTATTGAAATCTTGTCCAGATTTTCTTTGAGCTGCGATGATCGAGTCTTGAAAAGCAAAGTACGCCTCGGAAATGTACACAATTTCTCGTGGGGTCCACATCATCATCAAGGACTAGACACCTGCAACAAATAATGACAAAATAAACCCACTTGCATTGGTTTTCAAGAAAAGTAACATACAAGTATATAAGATTACTCATGTCCCTCCAAATTACAAATAAAATGTCATTATGGGACATCTTGTAAATGTACAGAGGTTTACCAATTTAATGGAAACACTTGGAATTAGGAGTTCGATTCCTGGCTGGAGCTCAGGTTGTTTCGATCCCACTTTAAGATATAGATCCCGTCTCACACATACTTGCTGCTAAAAGGGACGCTAAACCTCAACTGAAGAACCAACCGTAAGTTGGAAATACGTCAGATGTCTGGGTTGGCAGTGGTCAGGCGGCGGCGCAGTACTGGGCTGTGGCAAATGGTTTTTCCAGCCCTACACACACACTTTCCCTCTCCCGCCCTTATTGATAAATTCCAAACAAAAATTGTAAAAGAAATCCCAGGACAAACCACTTAAGCTAGAAGTGCATAGGATTTATGACGTAAGGTACCACTAGGAAGGATTTTTGAAAATTCGATGAGAAAGGGGGTGGCAATTATTGAAATTAAATGTCCATATCTCTGGATCTCTGAAAGGTAGATATGAAATTTGGTATATGGACTTTCCAGTTGAAATAATTAGACCTTTGTTTCTTTTTTTTTTTTTTTTTTTAAATATTTTCCTTAGAAGGGAAGAGAAAAAGGAGGAAAGAAAAAAAAAGATGGGAGTTACGATTATTAATACAGGATAACCGTAGCTTTGTAGCTCTGACCTCTTTTAAGAGCAAAGAAATTAAATTTGGTATTAGTCTTTTCCTTTAAAGTAATTAAAGACATGTTTCATCGGTTCTTGATGTTTCCCCTACAAGGGAAGAAAGAAGAATGGAAGTTGCAGTTGTTAAAATCAGATGGTCATATCTCGAAATTCCTTGCGATTAAAGACATGTTAGGAATGTGAGAATTGGTATGTAAACTCCATATTCGAAACAAGTGGGAATATGTCACGGCGTTCTCTGAAATTCCGCGTTTAACAACAGAAGAGGAGTCAATTTCTAATTTTTTTCTCAATATATAAAAATTACTTCAAAATTGTCAGTCTCAGCCAGAGTTGGCAAGGTAATTTACTCGTTACGTTTTCTGCGTGTTTTACGTCACGTAGAAAATCAGTTTTTTACGCAAACATAAAAATTATTTTTCTTTTAAAAAACTAAAATCATTTAAAAGTAGAATAAGGCCTAGAATTTCTTCAAACTTGCTAATTGCATCAACTGAATCGAAGCCTAAACTTTTAGAGTTTGTGTTAATAATAGAAACTAGGGAAGAGAACATGCGTAGCTAATATTTCTTACTGTATTACAGAGGCCGCGGTGGCTTAGTATTAGTTCGCTCACCTCTGGCGCGTATGGTCGCTGATTCGATCTCAGCTCCTGCCAGGTGAGTTTTGTTATGGAAAACACCGCATGTGTGGATTTTCTCGAAATTTTCCCCTTCCATTTTCGTCATTCCAGCATTATCACCCATCTCAATATCGCCGTCTTCCTTACTCTGGGTGCATAATCGTGGGACATTAAACTAAAAAGAAAAAAAAAAGTCATTCTCGTTGCTGACTGCGGAGAGAACAAATCATTGAAAATAAAACAGACAAAACAGCCGATAGCAAGTGTGAAGTGGAGTAGACTTTTGTGAGTGCAGAATGTCGTCAGATGCGACGATCTCGAAGGCGCGTGGATAAGAATAGGAAGTTTTTTCATTGTACAATTATCCCTCGTTTCTTCCTTGCTTCTCTAGCTTAAAACTTGTCAACTACAAAGAATTAAAAAATATATATACAATGTTTTTTGAACGTAATCATGTGCGCAAATCTAATATGTATTCGTTATTTACGGAAGCAAGGCTACTTTACGAAGTCAATATGACAATTTATAATATTGCAAAATCCAACGAGAACCCATACAAATTTGGAAGAAACTTTTAAAAGTCTTTTTCTTTGTGCCAAACCAAACAGTAACAAGTACGAAGAACATTTTATTTTAATTTGTAGCCTGGTTTTTAGATTTTTACGTTCTTTACATGTTTTACGCGTTACGTAGAAAACGATTTTTTAACGTATAATTACCTAGTCCTTGTTTCATCATCCGGGGAAAACGAGCATTGGCGGATTAAACCAAACGTCTTGGAGGGGGCTCTTTGTTGTGGAGTGGGAAATGTTCCCCGAAATCCCCCTCCAAAAAAAGAAAGGTAAAACGGATTCAGGAAAAGAGGGTAAAAGATATAATTGCTTCAGAATTTTCACCACAATGCCCCCTCCCCCAAAACGATATTCTGTGTACAGACCTGGTCGTGGCTATGCTTTACTAAATATTTCGCTAGAAAAAATGTCAGGTTAAACATTTTTTAGAACGCTCATAATGTTTCTGTATTTAAGTAAAATGAATTAAACAAAAGGACAAAAGAGCTTGGAAGTTACACTCAAAACACGCTTTTCGGTGAATACTACCCAAGACGTATCTGTCGATATAATATTGTCGCGATCTATGACAATGTCCCTATGACATTTAAAAGTGCTAGTCCCTTTAGCCGCTTTTCGCCAGAACGAGATCGCAACCACGTTTTCAGTCGGTGCAATGTGGATTAAGATCGTTCTGCACTGACCACGCTCGAATGCAGGGTTACAAGTTGAGTTGATGTTGAGTTAAACGTCTCTTTCAGCGGTGAGGCTATATGAGACCTACTGATTAACGTAGAATCCGTACCACAGGGTTACAAGTATGCGCAGCAGTTTTCGAATAGTTACGTGAAGATCTTCGTCGCTTGTGGTCAAGGCCTCCAACGCAGTCCGTGATAGAATTCCACCTTCTTCTTTAATTCTCTTCCATTTAGAAGTGCAGATTGCAAATTCAGAACTAAGGAGGGAAAACAGCATTTTTTCTTGAGTTCCGATAGTTTTGTAAAATCTTTCTGCTAGAATGCGGAAGTTGTTGCTCACGAGTTTCGTCAGTTGCGCGTGTTGGCAATAAAATGTTGAGTCCGTATACATTGAACACTTCCTGCGCAAGACGAGTTTTGAGGTCCTCTACAACCGGCTCTATAAACGGAATGTAGACAGTTCTTCAGTAGTAAGATGTCGTGTCATCTGCTCTGAAGTTTGTACGATGTGTTTGTCTTTGAGTGAGATAAGGAGTTTGAATCTGCACGTCGACACTAGCAGCCATTCTGGATATTGTTTCGGAAGTTGCCTTGAATTCTTTGCTGTTTGAACGCATCTTGTTTATTGCTGTGATAGTGTCCTGAATAGCATGTGACGCTGCGTTCATGTCTAAATTTGTCTTCTGCAAAAGTCGATTGAGAGGAGGGTTATCGTGAGAACACCCTGAAGACACGTAATAGTTACGATAAACTCGCTATCGTGCATGGCAGAAGAAAGTGCCCATGCTTTGGCTGCTGTATCTAACTCGGACCACTTGAAACACACTGTAGAGCCTCACTTATTTATTGAAATTTCACGTGAAATTGTAATACCGAGTGACATCCCGTTTCACACAATGTCTCCAACTGGCCACTAACCGTAAGCTTAAGGACAGTATTACGTTTTGAGATGCGGTAAAAAACGCAATGATCTCTTTCGTTGTTCCCAGACAGTTCCTCACGCACTGTACTGACGACGACCTGAAGATGGACAAGTTGAGGCTGTGACTACAATATGAACAGTGCAGCGCGTTTGAAGCATCCTTCTGGATCTCATGCACTGCCCGGCGACTTTGAGAAGTCGTGACGACGCAGCCATCTGTACCAATACCAACGCAGTTTTTCGGGTCGAGTGAGAAATCTCGTAGCAAAGATAGAACAATTTCTCCAGTTTTCCCTCCAATCAGTGAGAGTTCGGGCGGTTCTGCGTCTTCGGATTCCGAGCTCGAACCAATGTCCTCACCTTTCAGCTCTGTTAGTGGAGGATCAGTGAAACCGAACCAGTCTTCTCTTAGTACACCCATGTGTTCGTACCTTAGAATCAAAGACAGCTGAGATGTGTGCTAAACGACCGTAGTCTCATCAAACATAATAGAATAAAACTGATCCTCTCGCACTCGATTGACAATTTTAAAGACGTGATTTCTCATCCACAACCCTCAATGAGGGCATTTTGTGTGGTTTTATTGGCAAAAATGGTCCTTTTCGATGCTTTCTTCCAGTGATTCTTTAAGAGATCGTCACTACAAGCCATTCTAAATTTGAGCAATTATCCGCACAAGCATCGTCCTTGTGGCCTTGAAAAGCAATGCCTTGCCTTCCAAGGAATATCACATTCCGCAACATTAATTTCAGTTTGTCGCGATTTTGGATGACTTGTCTTCTTGACGAGTTGATTTGATTCTCAGCTGATTTCACTGGTTCCCAGTAGTTTCTCAGAAACGCTTTTGCGACCTCAAGAGCGTTAATGTGATATTGTGCCTTCTTGTGAGTTTCTAAAATACCGTAGAACGTAGCGAATTTCTTCAAAGGTTTAGTCCCAAGAGTTCGGAGGGACACGTTTTTTCGATAGTCCCCCAAAAAACCCGTTGCAAAAAGTGAACAATATAAAAAGATATCTCTCCTTAATGGGAAGAAACCAGCCATGGATAGTTTTCCAGATGTTCTAGCCTCAAGTAACACCGTTCTTCTTCCTGAGATTTATCTGATATTATGACTCGAGTTATCGTTAGCGTAAACACGTCATGCCGGATAGAGACTATTTTTAAATAGAATTTAAAGAATTAACCCTCCTTTGAAATAACGCAAGAATGATCCCAAACTTTCGTTCTTGTGGCGGTAAGCTACAAGCGGCAGTGTGTGTAATTTTAATATTTTAGAGGGCTCTTGGGGGGGGCGATTGTCCCCCTCGCCCCTTCCTTTAATCCGCCCCTGAAAACGAGTGAACCATTGGAATGAATTTTTGAACACAGCACTTGGGCCGAGCTGTTTTTTTGACACTTTGATCGAAATTTATATTAACGGAGAAAGGATTTATTTTATTTTATTTTATTTTTTTTTTTTTCGAAGAATAATGGCATAAAAGTATTGTCGACCTGCGAAGCACAAAATCAAAGGCTGAAACATGAGGTGCGAGGCCCGTAAACCGAGCACATAAGGGGGTCTGGGGACGAAGTTCCCAGTTAGCCGAAGGCTATAGTCATTATCTAATTTTGAAACTTATTTATGGACAATGAATTGGCTAGGGAGGATCCATGAGAAAACCAGCAAATTGTAAAACAAATATTTTTAAAAAAAATGGCAAAAAGGTATGTAGAAGTTAGAATTAAAGATTATACGGCATTACAGAATTTATGAAAACTGATACCTGTTTGTCAAAGCGTTTATTTGAAAGCGACACAAAATCAGTACAGTAAAAATTTCCACAGATAAATACGAATCAGTTGTAATTTTAACCAAAAACCTACCTTGAATTTAGATACCGACGAGTTAAACAAAACATGGGAAGTAATAAAATCTGTCATGTTTAATATTTACGCTGTGGAATCGCATTATTTTAATTTTTTATTTTGCAACATTAACATCAACAGAAGTGTTATAATAGTTACAAACAAAAAGATTCACATTCATGACTTAAGATTCCATGTTTAAAAAAGGGTTAGTATTCTCATCTTCATTTAATCTATAACCAATTCACCACTTTCTCTTTCCTGTACAATCAACTCAATTGAAGGTTGTAATTAATGTACGATGAAAAATTAGGTTTCATATTCTTTATAAATTTTGTCTTAAATTTGAAGTAGTTCTGCTATGTTAGAAAGAAAGTATATTGTGTACAGTAACTATATTTTGAATGAAATTTCAGATCCATTTTAGTATACGTGGATTTTCATTGTTTTGATTATTTGGTAACAAACCACAAACTTTACATCATATCTTCATCTGGTTCTTTTTAAAAATCTGCTTAAATTTAAATAGTCAACACGTAAAATAAATTTACGATAAGATTGTTTTGTTGTTTTGTGTTCATTCCTTATGCACTGTAAGTTTAGCCAAATTGGAACTGTTATAAAATGTCATTTCGTTTTTCAGTAAAACCCGGAGAGAAGTATAGAGAAATCGGAAATGTTATACAGAAACATGCACAAAACCATGGGTTTTCTGTAGTTAGAAGTTATTGTGGTCATGGAATCCACCGATTATTTCATACCGCGCCTAGTATTCCTCATTATGCAAGTAAGTATTTTGTAAATGTTAGAAAGAAATCTATACCTATATATATATATATATATATATATATATATATATATATATATATATATAAAATAAGGTATAGATTTCTTTCTAACATTGCACCTATAAATAGTACACTTAGTACACTTACATATGAAATAGTTGATCTGAGGAACAGGTTACTCTACTCACTTAAAACCGCTGATGATACAGCAAAATAATATTGTAAGAATATGTTAAGAGAAAAAGAGTATGATGGTATACTAGGTACACGCTGTGAGGAACTTTCAGTGTTCCATCTTTAAAATATACAAATTGTATTAATGTATGTTGAAAAGAAAGAGATAAGTAGAATGTAATTAAGCGTGTATATACAACCAGAAAGGCAGCACACAAAAATTTGGAAATAATTGGAACCAGAAAATGTATAACTCAGTATCAAACATACTACAGATCTCCCAGGATTTATAATGAACTCCCAGTCCAAATTCAGCAAGAAAGAAACATCAAAACATGCAAAAAGTTAATTTTCAGTGAATAAAAGAATTTAAAAGTACGTACAAAGGTGTATCAAAAAGTAAGTTAAATTTTCGATTTACTGAAAAACGTGCAAAGATAAATATCTGAAGTTGCATCATGTTTAACACATAATATCACACTAACATTTGACATAAGAACCATTGCGGTTCAAACATGCATTCCAACATGACACCAAATAGTCCATGTCCATTGCAAAGAAATGTTACTTCAGGTTTCCTAACCAGGTAACCGTAGTCTATTGTTCCTCTTCCAATGTATCGAAATGCCGCCCACAGAGATGTTTCTTCAGCGGTCCAAACAAATGGTAGTCGGAAGGGGCTAAATCAGGACTGTACGGAGGATGGTTAAGAATTTATCAGTTAAACTCATAATGTGTGTACTGGTCTGTTGGGCTGCATGTGGTCGTGCGTGATCATGATGTAACAATACCTCTCTTGTGGTGACCCTTTTCCTTTTTGACGTATGACTGCTGTCAGCCCGTTCATGGTTTGACAGTAGGTGTCCTCCGTAATGCTCATACCCTTTGTCAGAAATTCAACCTCTTGGTCCCAAAACACAGCCGTTGTTTTCTTGACAGATGTTGTAGTTTGAATTTCTTGGCCGGCGGTGTTTCCATGTCATCCTCTGGGTTTTGATTCAGGTGTCTATAGAGGTATTGGAGTTCTATTGCCCGTTGTGATGCGGTGAAGGGATGAAATTCCTTCTTGGACATATCGTGTGAAGTTGGTCATGAAATGCCAATTCGAAGGTGTTTTTGATCCTCACTCAGATATTTTGGCGCCCAGTGCACACATTTTTCTGAAGCCAAGTTGGTTATGGACGATACTCCTCACTGAACTATTTGAGATTTGTATGCATCTGGAATGTCATGCAGTCTCACTATTTTGTCTTCACGAATCATCGTATTGACGTCACACATATTCCTTTTGGTGATGGTGGGGGCGCGGTGGCTCAGTGGTAGAGCGTTCACCTCTGGTGCTTGGGGTCCCGGGTTCGATCCCAGCCCCCGCCAAGTGAACTTCGTGGTGGACAAACACCGTGCTCGTGGGTTTTCTCGGGGTTCTCCCGTTTCCTCCCACTTTCTTCATTCCATCATTTTCACTCATCTATCATCATCACCGTCTCCTTTAGCCTAACCGGCATAACCGTGGGACGTAAAACTTAAAGATTTCATTTTTCCTTTTGGTGATGGATATTACTGGTCTGCCATTTCTGTCATCATTTGTCACAGTCCTACCACTTGCGAATGCGTTGCTCCACATACACTTGTTTTGCGACGTAACACTCTCTCCATAGACCTCCACCAGTTCTTGATGAGTGTCAGATGTTTCTATTCCTTGATCCCCAAAAAACGAATGACGCCGCTCATCTCCTTAGAGTAATGTTAGTCGATACGCTATATTTAAATTGCTCTAGGTACCAGACGGGTTGACGTAGAAGGCTCTAATTGCCCGAAGGCTTCCTTCAGCTAGGTATATGTAACATACAAAAATTAATTAGCTACATAACGAACTATGGGTTTTAGAGACAAATTCACCTTATTTTTTGATACACCTGTTAAAAGTAGAATAAATCTTATATAATAAGGCACGAAAGACAACACGAGAATCAGACACACACAAGTACTAGCTTCTGTAGTCCATTTTCTTTTTTCTTATCTTTTCCTGTAACTTTCGTAAAGAAAATCATATTTTAAATTGCCAGGACGATATATCTTCTGGAATTCCGAAGATCATCTTATCTGGAATGGAAATAACTATTATTTGTATTATTACTGTTCCAGGAAAAGCTACATATCAGTTATATTTGCAACGGAATTAAATTATTTTGTAGGAAATTTTTGTCACTTTGTGCGTATTTCCTTACACTACTACAGTGGTTAAAAAAGTAGCTAAGATGTGGTAAAGAAGAATATGAGTGCATAATGTGTATTAATTTCATGTTAAACAACTATGGAATGTTCGTATAGTGAATATTGAATTGTTTTATGATTGTTTAATTTTAGCATTGATGTTATTAAACAGAAGATTATAATTAGCATTGAAGTTATTACACAAATTTGAAGGTATAACTTGTGAAATCAACTTACATTGGAGTTTGTACAATAAGAATAAACATTTTTGATACTGGTAGCTCATTTCGTGATGTAAAGCGCGATATGAGACTCACACTTTATCCATATGAGTGTGTTTTGGCAGCGACAACTACAGTACCGTTCAGTCAACTATAGGGCTTCTTAAATGATTTCTTCGTTTCCTTGTTACGGTTTTAAGGTAATTGTCGGGGGAAAAAAAATCACATTACAGCAATTAACAAAAGTGTTAAAGGACTCAGCCAGGACTATATTTAACCTTGTAACTATGTGACGTATTCACACACCATGCGGTAGCTGGAACACAGTGGATTTAATGTGTGTGATCATCACGTTTGATTGATTTCTATTTAAAAACAGAATAGTTACTTAAAAGCGGTGTTGGTTTTGTACTTTTAAAAAGTAAATGAACTAAGGGAGTCAGCGTATAATTTAAATACCCACGGTGGGATCGCTAGCAGGTGTGAAAACCAATCACTTTCGTGGTTAATGGCACCATTCCGGCACTCGCCTAACAAAACAGGAAAAACCTGCCAGATTGACTACCAGATTCAGACCTATAACTTGCTGATTGTAAAGCAAGAGCGCTAACCGTTAACGTCCGTTCTGTAATTTGGGTGTACTATTTTTCTGTACATCATGTTAGTATTGAAATTTGTTCCTCGTGAATTTGCATAGTATCATACGTTTCATGTTAAGCACAGGATTCCGATTTCATAATTCATATTATATCAAAAAATGCCAGGGTTGGCAAAAACCATGGTTTTTATTGAAACCCCCCCCCCCCCAAAAAAAAAAACAAAAAACAAAAAAAAACAGTTTTTTGGGTTTAAACTTTTTTGGGGGTTTAAATAATTTACTCTATGTATTTATATTAGATATGGACAGGAATTAGTTTGTTTCGCCTTGGTGTTATTATGCAACAACAAGGTTATGCTGGAAGGGGTCACATAAGCTTAAAGCGGAATCCAAACCGCTTCTCGACTTACATCCAAGAGAAATTGTCCATTTGGACACAAAACCGGGACTAATTGGTCACAAACGCGATTGCCGACTTACTCACGAAGGACTCCTGATAAAAATACGTTGTACTGATCTTTACATAGGCGTACTTGTTAATATAATTGTCAAGAGTCATTTCAAAAGGACAAAAAGATAAACAGTTACACAAGTAGAATTATATATAAATCGGGAAACTCCCGCCTTAGCCATTGGGTAAATCCTGTTATTACTGTAAATGTATTTGTATGTAAAATTTTAAGGTCAACATATCATAATCACTACGCTAAAACTGAGGTATTAAATTACAAATTTGGTATGTAGATATCATTCAATAAAATTAAAACAGTCAAATACAAGTTGATGTTGGAAGCTACGTAGGCAGTTGATAAATTTTGCCAATTTCTATCAATAAGAGGCAAGCTTGGCTTCTTTATAAAACAACAGGCATTCATTCAAGTAGAAATGTATAATTTGGTTTCATTTCGTATGTTTAGGCTTAACATCCTTTTGAAATACTAAGGTTATCACGAAGAAGACTTTCGCTTAAAGGGACACCTCGAATCGCTACTTGGTTTACGCTTAAAAGATGGGTTGTGGTTCGACCGAGAATTGAACACGGGACTCCTTGATTAAAAGGTGAAAAGTAAATAAACGTAGGTCTAATGCGGATGGTTTGTTATGTGGAAATGTCACCATTAAGTTCACACGATTTAAAGCTTTTTTTTTTTTTTTGGTTTAAACCAGTTGGTTGTTTTGAAAAAACCAGTTGGTTTAAACCACCTTGGTTTAAACCAGTCAACCCTGAATAATGCAATAACACAATACATTTCTTAATTTTATTTCTTATAATATCAAATTTAACTGCCATAAATGTTCATGATTATAGATTCTAGGTTTTCCAAGGTTGTCCAGAATGGCTGATCACCGGCTTCGAGTGAAAATATGTGGCTGATATTGAACAGATTGAGTAGTGTAGTGGCTAGCGTTATTTATTTTTATTGTGAATTTTGATTGTTGTTTACCAAATCTTTGGCCAGAATGGTTGATCACGCGACCTCGAGTGAAAATAATTTGGTTGACATAGAAACAAACTGAATAGTGTAGTAGTTACCGTTATTAATTTTTACTGTGATTTTTTATTTATTTACATTTGTTTTTTAACACTTAGTTTTTAACTTTATAACTTCTATAATTTGTGTTTCACATATATCATCTCTAGCTCATTGTAAACTTTAGTTGCAAAATCACATAAAAGACAAAGATAATTTATACAAATGAAAGTTGGAACACCATATTCATTTAGCCTGGGCCGGTGGTATGGTCATGTAATCTAGCTCTTGGAGGCGAGATAGCGTGATGAAGAACGGCCTGAAGTGAGTTATCACAGTATATTTGATACCGATTTTCCTTCAAATGTTTGTTCGGCTTTCTATCTGAAGGAACCACTGGATTGTTAAGCTAGATATCCCAATTTGTATCAGCATATCACAAATACCTGTTTCAGTAGTTCGTTCAAAATCCTAGTTACTTTTACAAATTCATAACTTTGAATGTGCTTTTTATTAAAGACTGAACAAAATCACATTGTATCCTAAATCTTTAAACGTGATTCAGATAATTTAGTGTCTCATATAGATTTAAATTTATTAATGAGGGACCACAAATAAAATTACATGTCTTACATTATGAGGTTGAGTTTTCCATTTTGTGATATATATCAATAGATCAATATGAATTCTACTTTTATGTTTCAGAAAATAAGGCAGTGGGAGTTATGAAGCCTGGCCATTGTTTTACTATTGAACCTATGATATCGGAAGGTGAGTGGAAGTTACATTTTAGAACATTTCAACTCCTATCTTGTTTACATAACCTTCTTTTTTACATCCTTTACTTTGAATATTCGAAAGATATTTTTTGAAACTTAACTTTGGAAGTCAAGAATTGTTATTAAAAAGTACGTCTTTTGACACACATTAACATGCGGAAGAAAACATGAATACGTTATTGTACAGTAGACGGATTGTTTAATAGTGTAAAAGGACGTATCAGCCATTGTTTACTTCATATAATGTGAAATGCAAACAAGAAATATATGTTATTGTCATATTTTAGGGTAATGGAACTCTCTGGCCGACCTGTAAATAACTTTTTCTTTTTCAGTTCCATTCTCATTGTTAGAAATATTTTACTCAAAAGATGCAGGAATATTGATAATCTTGCGCAAACCAAATGGTGTTGGCAATGTAGTTTTCACCCTGCGTCTAAAAGTTAATTGCAGAGATAGGTTCACGTTTATGGAAGCTATTTTGGAACATCCATCCTAGGGCGTAAGGCCATGTTTCCACCAGCGGTTATATTCTGTATGTCTACTCTGACTGTAGGCAATAGGCTGACACCCGAGTTTCCAGTAGAGGAGGCTTCTATTGAAAGACATTTGATCTAGTTTTAACCACCCATCCTTGCAGACTTTCCACAACCATTGTACTATGCGCAGACGACGGCGGGAAACAGCTCGCTTCAATAACCCAAAAGCTCAAAAGTCGATCGATGCAGCATCAGAGGACTTGACAGGCATATCGGAATATGGAATAGCACGAACACCAATGTCACGCACTTAATGGGCATTGTATGCCACAGTTGTAGAGCCGTATGGCTGGACGCTTTGTCTTGATGAATAAAGACCTTTGGCATCTCAGCACCATACAACGAAGGAATATGCCGCCGGTATAATGGCTCCAGAACATGCTGTTCATAGTATGTTGCATTATTTTTCGCATTATGCATAACTTGATGCAGTGGAAGTTTTCCTTTGTGGCAAAAATAGGCGACCACCATGAAGCTCCGGGAAAAATCACGGCAAGTGAGAACTCAATTTGTCCGGTTCTTGGTATTCTTTGGATGATAGTACATGGCTCCAGCCCGCGTGGAAGTTGACAAATAGACCCGACCCAGGCCTCATCCAATGTTACCTTATTTCCACTTGTCACCCGCTAAATACCGTTCATAAAACTGTCTGAAATGTACCCTGCATTCACGGAAATGTTTGGCTATGAATGTGTGAACTTGTGGCTTAAACTTCACTTTAAGCTGTAAATCCTGGGTAATTATCCTCAGACAATTCTTTCCGAGCTCCCAAATGCCCTCGCAATCTCTCTTTGTGTTGGCAGATTCTCCTGTATGACCATCTGCTGCACTTGTGGAATCACATCCATTGTCCATTTGGGACGAAGGTGTTGTTTTCTTGCCGCTGTGCGCACACCTATAGTATCTTCTCTGAGAGTGTATGTTTGTTGCGTTTGATTACATTAGCAGTCTCCGTCTTGGAAATGCCGAAACCCTCCGCCAAACATTGTTTCGCAGTTTCACTGTAGCTGTATCCTGTGTAGAAAAGTGCTGAGACATAGCCCTTCCAGAATGAGGTGACTTTTAGAGGCATTTTACGCTCGGCGCACTTCACTGTCTACTAGCGTCATTTCCACACACTTACCTTCTAAGTGCTCTGTTTTGCTTTCTCACCATGCGATTACAGCATCCTTAGCGGACGTTCCAGTTCGTTTCCATAAACGTGAACCTACTTCTGTACATGAAAGAAAGAAATAGTAGACTTCGGTCAAGAAACCAGCAACAACGGTGATGGAACTTGTATGCTGACCACACATTCCCAGATGCAAAATATCATCTGGTCGTCTTAAGCTTGTAAGGGTTTTGTCAGAGAATTTAATTTAGTTTGTGTTCATGTATTTTATAGTCTTAATTGTTATATCTCAGTCTGTTCACCAACCCAGATTTGAAATTGGAATATTATAAATGTGAGTCATCAGACCACTGTTACGTTAAATGAAAGTAACCATTTCAGTTTTACAATATAGAAGGAATTTTGTGAAGTACCGACATTTATAAAAGAAACAACACAATGTATCTATGGATACAGGACAGGATATATCAGAGACTGCTACATGGTAGTGGTAATTATGATGTAGGTGCTTCATCATGAACAATGAGCAGGAAGGAGTGAATTATCTAGTAGGGATATAGCTTTTCTAGCAAATGCTGTTTGTCTACTTTTTGAAATGAGCTTCTTATCGGTTGTTACATCCACATTCCGTATTGTTTACTGTGTTACGTTCTGAGTCAACTTTTTACTTCCAAACGATATATGAAAGCCAGGATACGGTGTAGTCTTGACAGCAAACATATGAACTTGGAGTGCACCAAAGCTGCCAAGTATAATGCTACGCAGAAGCACTGTGTCAAAGTGTTAACCATAGGAAACGTACGTTAGGAAGATTACATGACGGCACTATTAAGTACAGTTGCTTTGGACTAGATTTTAATGTGAAATCATAGGTGAACAGTAGATGTGACCAGTTTCAGGTTTCTTTCGGGAAATACTTTCCACGGAAGTTTTGCAACTTTCTGTAAAGCTCAATAAGAATTTATAGAATCTGTAAGATTTTAGTATGATATGAACTATTCTTCATAGAGCATAAATTATTTATTTTCTTCCCTCTTTTTTAGGAAGCTGGAGAGATGAGCTGTGGCCTGATAAGTGGACAGCAGTGACAGTAGATGGTTTATTGTCTGCACAGTTTGAACACACTTTATTAGTTACAGACACAGGTGTGGATATACTAACTAATAGACAGGCTAATGATGGACAACCGTATTTTATGGATACACTTTGATGATGTGCCTTAACTGTCGATTGTCTGAAAGCAAGCGGTGAGGGGAAGATGAATTTCGCATAATTTGGCATGTTTACCACAATCAGTTGTTGCCTACTGTGTCATTGGCAAAAGCAATGTGTCTTAATTTTTGTGAGCAAAGAAAACAAAGGAAGAAAACAATGGACTGGAAAACAATGGAATTTTAGACAGACAACGCAGTAAATCTAATTTGATTGCTGACGTGTATTTGTTGTTGAATTGTTGAACTTTTTCTTAAAAAGATAATAATGCACGCAAGTTTTAATTGTTACTGATGTTTTTATGTACTGGTATGCCACTCATTAAAAAAAAAGTTTTGGTTAATATTTGATATACATTGGATGTTTATGGGAAAAGAAATGAATTGAAAATATGAATTTGTGAGTGGAACAAATTAAATTCTTGCCAAAACTGACACGGGATAAATAGTTTCCCTTTAAAAAGGTGAAACAGTCTCTGGAATATATAATAATGCTTTACTGAAAGACTGGTTAGAAGACAGTTTATTTGATAGTTTGAAGCGTACATTTCAATGGTAACAATGTATTTTTACTGAAATTTATTGAGTTGCTATTTTGTATGTGAATTCAAGTCTAAGTACAGGATAACGTTTTTTGCAGATATGTATTTTGCAGTAATTTCTTCCATTGTCTTTGTTGCAAAGAAGAAAAAGAAATGAAGAAACATGAAAAAAAATTGACTATTATTTCACGAATGAAAACAAAGTTCATAATATTGAGATACAAAATTCATGTTCTTCATTCCTTATTATTAAACTCGACTGTGACGAAGCTCATTGGTATAGTAGACTTGAAACTGCTCACCTATTATAAGTAAAATCTTTCACTCAAATTATTTTATGTTGCTACCACTGCCAGGTATTCACAAACTCACTTCCTATTTTCATAAACTTCCTCACAGTAGTAGTGAGTGATACGAATTGCTATGTACGTAGGTATAAAACCAAAAGCATCATCTTAGGTCTGGTAACGATTCTTTTTAATGACAGTGACAGAAAAAAAAAAAAGGTATTTATTTATTCCAAGATGTTTTCCGGGCTTTCACGTATGTTCAATAATTTACTATTGATAAACTTAAGAAACTACTCTGCGACTAGACCATTTCGTACAGATATTTGAAATATGGTATTTACTAAGGCGTAGCAGAGCATTTAATCCTAAACTTCTTTTTAGGTTATCAGAGAAGAAATCCATAAATAACTTTTGTCTTATGCGTACTAGTGTTTATTATATGCCTGTAATTTCAACGTCTTATTTCCTGACGCTTTCATCTAGACAACAGTACCTTGAAGTATCTAACCAAGTTGCTTGATTTGATTTTTAAGATTATATTTTCTTCCATGAGCAAAATCTTAACTCTTGCTAAAATACTGAAACTTCCTGATCGTATCATATTACTGAAGATTTACTATAAAATAAATTCTCGATTATCTGTGGATGGGTTATCCGCTGTCTTTATTTTCTTTGTCCTTTTTCCGCGAAGATAAATTACTGTGTCAAAAGAAAATTTATAGCAGCAGAATAAGATATACAATCAGGACAATGTTAAAGAAACTTAGTCACAATAAAGAGGTATTTTAACACTGAAAAACAAAAACAGTTGATTTTTTCTTGTGAAGTAGTAAACCAACAAGTTTGTAACTACAGAAAACTAGCATTTATTAATTCACAGTTGTATGTGTAGATCCGCTACTGTAAATAAAAAAAATGTTCAAAAGCATTTTCGTATTGATTTGTGTCCTTTTTCGGCCATTTTGAGAATTATCCGCTAAATTCGCTTATCCGTGTTTGCCGTGCGACCCGATTCGTAGATAAGCGTAAGTTTACTGTATATGAAAGTTCACTGAAAAGTTCATAATACTTGTATAAACTTTCAGCATACGACAGCAAGCTGTTATTGTTCAAACATGTCCATTCTGTTTCAGAGTTGCCAATTCAGTTAAATGTCCATATAAAAATTATCATACAGACAATCTAAGTTTTGCAGGAATTTATCAAGTAACATGTCAATCTCTACAAACTTGCATGGGAATTACGAAAAGAAATGTAGGAACTAGAATTAAAACATGTAAGAGATTCAGAAAGACAATGATCTTGCGGTATTAGCCCTAACTAAACACTAATGTACAATAAAGCATCATAAACAAGCTTCAAATGCTTCATACGTACATCGCAATTTGAAAGATCAACCTATGAATCATACTAAATAAGAACTGAAGTGCCTAAACTAAACCTCAATAGTGGTACATGTGACACACAGTAGAATTATATTACTAAGTTCAGGAGTACAGATCAATTACTAAATTATCAATTTGGATTTGTAAGTATTCTAGTAAAACTTTTTATGCTGGATGTGTAACTACTCTTCCAGCAGTTTTTCATACTACTCAAAAATAGGCACATAGAGGGATTGAGATAGGTTTGAAGAATAGTAGGATGCTCTAGTCATTAAAAAGTTTATGCAGTAAGCATTGTTAATTTTTCTTTATAGGACAAGATTAGGAAATTTCGATGTTCTAGCAGGAGTTAAAGATTTTTGTCATGAAAGTAAGAAATGAAATGAAATGAAATGTTTTAACGTCCGACGGTTAAGCCATTTAGGGTAAAGAAAACTGGTGATTAAGGAAATTGAATGATTGTGAAATTAAATATTTGTGCTTTCGCTTGGGAATCGAACCCGGGTCAATATGCACCAAAGGCACACACACTAGCTTCTAGATCAGCGGAAATGACTGTAAAAGTAAAGAAAAATACGAAAACGTAAACCAAGTAGCTTAGACACTTCAAGGTACTGTTGTCCAGATGAAGGCGTCAGGAAATAAGACGTTGAAATTATAGGCTTAAGTAAATACGAAGCGCATAAAGTTGCCAAGTTCTTTATTATTCATAATATTTTATACAGAAGCGCGTACAAATAATTGTGAAAATCTTAATAAATTTTGTAAGAGGAGAGATGTTGCTGTTTTGAGTCGATAATGGAACTCAAAAAGATCTACTTTTTTACCTTTATTTCTAGTAAAATAAACAACGGTGTAAATATACAGATTATCAAAATAATGGAAAGATCTTAAGTAGATGAAACTTACCTGCTTTGTACGTCGTTGGACCCCAGTTAGCGTGCTGAACGGCTCTGATCTGTCATGAAGTAAAAGGCATGTAAGTCACGATGGTTTCCAGAGGAGTATTATACCATTTCTGCAGTACAGTACCCAGTTCCACCAGCAAGGATGAGATGATATCTACTCTGAAGTCTTAGTTACAACACTGAACACAGTTGATCAATAACGGTCGAGGTTTGGAAATTGGACGGGCCAGGAAAGATTTTATAGTTCATTCGAGTGTTCATGAAACTACGCCTCAACAGGTCCAGCAGTGTGAATTTATTATGGTGGAAAATTGAATGATTGGCCAGAAATAGTACTTGGATATTTGATGCATGCGGCCACGTAAAATGCACACACAATCACTGGCAATAATGCGTGATCACAGGACCCACGTTATACTAGGACATTGCGGCCCATAACACCAGAGAGCCACCGCCATGTATATCGATAAGAAGAAGACAGTTCAATACATAAGATTCTTTGGTCGTCTACTGTACATAACCATGGCTTGTTGTTCATAATAAAGTGAAAGAGGATTCGTTGGACAACATTACGCGTTTCCAACTATCGGCAGTACACTTTGCATGTTCTCCACATCATTTTCTTCGTGCTAAATCAGTTTTGGTAGTGATCAGCGGTTTGGGAATTGTAATCGGGTTGTGGATGTTCATGTTATGCAGATCACGTCTAACTGAGATTGTTGCAATAGGCTTTCCAGGTGTTGAGTGTTGATTGACTTCCACAGTCACTTTTGCAGCTTTCGCTTTGCATTTTTTTGGTGACAATTGTCTTCAGTGCTTGGCGATCGCTGTCACTGATTTTTAGCTGCATCAATGGTTTGGCGTGAATTATGTATACCGTCATCACTTTAGAGATACCGTTCCTTGCCATATATTCAACACACTTGGTCACTTTAAATAACCTTGCTAACCACGCATACACATTTGTCGTCTTTGAATCTCAGAGACTCTCTGATTTTATCTGACACTAGTTCCTCTGTAAATCATATTTCGATGATATAATTGAATTACACCTATGAAGAAATTAGCGTGGTATCAATCCATTTATGATGTATAATATCTATACGAGGATGGCAAAACATTGTAAATATTTGTACAGCAAGTACATTACAACATTGTGAATTATACGGGGATGGCAAGACATGATATGTCAGTTTTTGTTGGTCAGTTTCTGATTTTTGGCTCGGGTAGTTAGTCATACTGAGATCTATATGCTGGAAAAAGTTGACAATTGTTTAAAATTTTCCATCAATTTAAAATTGCTCGCCTAGACAAAGTACAGAATGTCGATCGTCTATATGTGTTCTATTTTGAGGTCTCACCTACCTTAGAGAAAACCCATGTTACTACAATCAGTTGTTCTTGATGTGAGCACCATGTGTCTTAGCAATAGCCATGCACCGAACTTCCATTGTGGAAGGCTCCGTTGAAATACAGGAACGGGAATCTTGAGCCACTCCTGCCAGGCTTTCCAGAGGCCACGGACAATGGTGACACGACGATATCCAAGTGTTCTTTTCAATAGCCCAAACTCGCAAAAATCCATTTGAGTGGCATCAGTTGATTTCATTGGTATGTCCTGGATAGGTAGCCAGGATCAGTGGATCTAGGCCAGGGCCGAGGGGGCCAGGTCCCCCAGTTTTTTCAGTGATAAAATAATTTGAGGTATTATTTATATACTTTTGAAAGTTTATATATACCTATCAGAGCCTGAGTACTGGCTGCGCTCCCCCCAGTTTTTACCTTCTAGATCCGCCACTGGCCAGGATACCGGTGTCTGCCGCCATCTGTTGCAGATATATCTATAGAACGGATGTGTGATGAGGCTATACCCATATGCACATGGACTTGATTTATTGCATTCCCCTACAAACTGGTAGCTCTTTTGTATAAATTGGTGTGAGGATATGTTGCTGATAATATGCGGAGTTGATTCTGCAGTTTTTAGGCACCTTGTGAATTGTTAACTCGTCTTCATAACAGTATCCAGCGACAAACAAAAATTTCTTTGGCAAACTTAGTTTGCACTGACGGATGAAGTCAAGACGGAAATTTGCGTCTCGTGGGGTGGACGTTACGGCTAGAATTTTGCCACAATCTGATTGATAAATTCATATTTCATCGAATATGGCAACAAACTTCCACTTTTTTCTGGATAGATGGCGTTCATAGATGCGCCTGCAATAGGTCTTTCTCTCCCTCCGATGACATGTCCACGACTTTTAAACATCATCTAGAACTTCAATTTGCCATGTAGGTTGCGGTTCATCCTTGAGTGTTTCTCCTCAATCGTCTTGCCATCACACGTAGGTAGGAGGGTTTTCCTGCAGGACCATTCGGCGCAACTTCCGAGCTAAGATAGAATCACCGCAGTACACGGCTGCGTTCCACTCCCCTTATTGAGAGAAAGAAGAGCTGGAACGTCGTGGTGTTTATTTCAATAAATTATGTTCTTGATGGTCGTTGAGCCCAATGCACATCCATCTTGCCTGCATTGTTTTTGTGCCACTATATGAATCAAAGTATTTCCAAGACTGTCAATTGTCACATTGCAAAAACTACTGGACAAAAAGTTCAACGATTGGATTGCTTCACTTATTGTTCTACAAGTACTGTTGCACATGAGACGAAGTAAGAAAGAATTTTCATGACAAGGCAGAGCTCTTCTAATACAACCAGATACTTTTTCAGAGAGACATCATTTTCGCACCCTTCTAAAATGAAACACTTTCAACTCTTGTTTCATACACTCGTATCACGATAAATACGCTTTAACCTCTTAACTATCAATGACGACTCAACTCGTCGTGGGAATTTCGTTTGTATTTGCAGTCTGACGACTACCTTCGTCAATAAGTTTCTTATTGGGCGTGACGAATTAATACGAATAGATTCGTATTTTCCGTGGGTCGTAAAATTCAAAAGTTTTTATTTCATTTCATAATACGTATTTTTAACAAATTTATTCCCCATTCAGATACTACTTTCTAATTCGGAAACTTCCCAGTTAATAGGTTAATTATACACTTATCATTTCTTCCTGCTTCACATTCTCTCCAGACTTACGCTCCCCGGAGAAGCAAATTTGTAGTGGATAACATTGTGTACGTGGGCTTTCTTGCAGTACTCCAGTTTCCACCAAGTCCTCCATTATCATTCACGAGCCCAAATCATCATCCTCCCTTAGCCTAACAGGTATAATCGTGGGACGTTAAACTAAAAGATTTCATTTTTCAGACTTATTGCCAGCCATCTAATTTGCTAATCTTCTAATCTAATATAAATAAAATAATGTTTGTTTGTTTGTGTTTGTCTGTCTGTCTGTGTGCGGCCTGCGGACCAGACGAGTGGACTGAGAGTTACCAAATTTTGGTCACGAATACCTTAGCCCAGGCCTCAGATCAAGACGAAGCGCTTTTTTAAAATTTCGAACCGGGGGGGGGGGTCGTTTACGGGACCGGCCTGGGGACCAGACAAGTTGACCGAGACTTACCAAATTTTGGTCACGGAAAATTTTATCTTGCTCCAGCCCCAGACCAAGGCGAAGCGTTTTTGTCAAAATTCGAACCAGGGGGACCTCGGGGCGCGTTTACTGGGATATGTAAAAGTAGTAGAAAATTACCGATAGTAACCTGCTGGGGAATACCGTGACATGTAAAAATAATCCAAAATGACCGATGTAGGGTCGAATTCATAGTTTTCGCGGTTGCTCAGATCAATGGTGAAACTCCGGTCGTATGAACTTCCAAATTCACCCTATTCGCCTGCTGGCCGGGATCACCGGAAGCGGGGGAATACCGAGACGTGTAAAAGTAGTAGAAAAAGACCGATATCATTGTCAAATCCATAGTTTTCGCGGTCGCTGAGATCAATGGTGACACTTATATTAGTGATAACTTGCAAATTCAGCTACCGTTGTATGCGGGTCAGGGGTCGGCGCAGGGCCGTGCTGGGATACTAATGAGGGCGGTGGACAAGTCTACTAAAGGGGCGTCATACAAACAGGAATATATATATATATATATATATATATATATATATATATATATATATATATATAGTGAGAGAGAGAGGAGAGAGACTGAAAGAAAGTATGGGTGCCATTTAATATCAAAATCACCACCAAATTTGTTGTAGTATTAACGTAAATAGTTAACCTCGAATCGAAATCTTCTTTACTACAGAAAAAAATTTTAGTTCCTGTAATAATATTTCTGTCAAACAAAAAGAAGCTAAATGTATCAACAACTTAATATAGCACGCCAATGGACGCAGGAGGTTCATTGCCGCGTTTACAAAAGCTCTCCATTGATTTCTGTCAGCCAACTGAACCCAGTTTCTACTTTATATTTCAATCTCTGCGAGAACCATTTTAATATTATCCTCCCATCTGCGCCTCGATCTTCCTAACGGTCATTTTCCTATTTGGATTTCCAGTTAAAACTTCGAAAGCGTTTCTAATTTCTTCTAATCTGGCTAAATAACTTGACCATTCGAGCCTCCTAAACTTGATGACCCTAACAATGTTTGGTAAACGGTATAAAATTATGCAGTTCCTCCTTATGAAGTTTCCGCCTTTCCCCAATCCCATTCCTTTTGGAGTTCGAATATTGGTTTAAGAATCTTGTTTTCAAATACTTTCAGTCTGCGATTTTCCTTCAGAGTCAGTGACCATGTTTTGCAACCATACAGCACAGCAGCCATGATTATCGTTTTATATTTTGAGCTACAAACTCCTCAGCAGAGTTAGCGACAACAAAAGATTTTTAACTGAATAATAGCACGAAAACCCCGCTTTCAGTTGACATCAAATTTTTTAGTGATTATGGTTTTGGTCTGTTAATAATGATCCTAAATATTTGAAAGTATCCACTTTGTCGCAAGAAAATATAAGTTGGTATTTTAACGCATCCATAAAATGAAGAATCACGATCCCGCCAAACTTCCGTTAATTTAGTTTTCTCTGCATTGACTTTTAAGCCTATAGGCCTATCCCTGCAAGCGTTAATTAAGATTTCTGCATTCCTTTCTATTATTCTATCATTCCCTATTAAATTTACATCATCAGCATACGCCAAACCTGGCAAATACAATTCAGCTCTAGAACCTGATTGCTATCTTTGATTTTCCTTATAGTGTTCTCCAGAACAAAGTTAAATAATAATAACAACGCATCTCCTTGTTTCAGGTCATTCTCAACGTGAAAGCTCGTGAACAAGAATTTCCCTACTCGAACCTTACTTTGGGATTCATTTAAACATATCTCAATTAATCTACATTTTTCGGTATTGCAAATTCTGTAAGCATGTTGTACAATGTTTCCCTCCTACCAGAGTCTAAAGTCAATAATTGATGTGTCAGGATGTTTTATTCTCTCATTTCTTTTCAAGTATTAGTCGAATGGTAAATATCTGTTCGATAGTTGATCAATTTTACCTAAATCCGGGCTGATAATCTCCAATAATTTCATCTGCGTATGGAGTCAATCTTGCTAATACAATGTTTAGGAGGATTTATTGGATGTTGACAGAAGAGAAATGCCTCGATAATTATTAAATCTGTTTTGCTGCTTTTCTTCTGAACTGGAACAATGATTGATTCTCTTCACTCTTGTGGTAATTCCTCATTGTTCCAGATAAGGAGAATTAGTTTGTGTATCTTGCTCTACAATTTTTCCCTCCAGCTAAAATTAAGTCAACCAGAATTTCGTCTACACCCGGAGATGTGTGTTTAGTTTTCTTAAATAGCGATTTCTATTTCTGTCTGGTTAGGTTCTGGAATATACGGTTATGCTGCATGCATTTCACTTTCTCCACGCCCATTAGTTTTTGGCTATGTGTTAATCAAATCGTCAAAGAAATCTGTCCATCTATTTAAGATGCTATCTGTATCAGTGCGAACTGCTCCTTTAGGTTTCTTTAATATATAAGCACGAAGTTGATAGCCTTTCTTAAGTTCGTTGATGCATTTATACATGTCCCGAATGTTTTTGTTTTCACTATTGTCTTCAAGTTAATTAATTTTAACTTTCAAAAGTCGCGTTTCTTTGTTCTAAAAGTTTTAGAAGTTTTCTGCCAGATGACAATGAAATTTTATGTAGTTATTTCATTCGGATTTTGTAGCCAACGCTGTTTCTTCTGTTTTCTCTTCTCTGCTACTTTAGTACATTCCTGGTTGAACCATGCTTTGTTCCTACGTATTTCTGCGTGACCCAATATTTCTTTTGCTGAAATTTTAATGTTATCTCTAATTTCAACCAAGTATCTTGAACACTAGTGCACTCCGAACCTTCTAAAACAAGAATCTATTCGACACTTCAATCTGGCTCCCCTCTCACCTCACTCTCCTCTATTTAAAAAAAAGTAAAATAAACCGCTCCGTTTTCAGGTATTGAATATTTCCTTTATTCAACGATAGTCTCCCTCTTACTATCACAATCAACTCCTCTGAACGACCGAACATCAGTTGTGCTAGACTGTTCTTTTCTGTCTACTAAAACATGATCAGTTTGAATATGTGTTTTTCCATCTGATGAAGTCCAAGTATATTTATGAATTTCGCGATGTTGGAATTTTGTAATCTTCACGATAAGGTTTCTGGATATTGCACAGTTCACGAGTCTAACGCCGTTGTTTGTCACAACCTTCCTTATGCAAACATTTATTCCCTATAATCGGTTTGAAAGTACCCTTTCGACCTACCTTCGCAGTGAAACCGCCTAACAGAATTTTCATATGATATTGCAGGAGATGATCAAATACCCGTTCTATTCTTTCGTAAAAACTGTATTTTTTTAAATCGCATCCTTATTTTCTGTTGGGGCATGTGAATTTAAAACAATATTATTACACTACCGACCCTTAAGGGAAGTTAAAGAAAATCTATCATTAACAAATTCAACCTATGTAATTGCCTATTGTGAACGAAAAGCCCTGTTTCTAGTTGGTAATTTTTAATTTGTTCCCCGTAAAAGCACGTAAAATTTCCCGACTTGACTCCTCCATTTCCTTCTCATCTAACTTCCTGATATCTCACTATGTCCAACCTTTATTTCTAAACTCATTTTTTACAAATTTTAACGCGCCTGTCCTATGGGAACTTCTGATATTTCATGTTCCAGATCTCATGTCGATTTTACTTTGCTGAGTTCGTGCCAAGTTATCAGTTCTGATCAGAGGATTCTGCGAACTTATCTGAACAATCCTTTTTTTTACAGGGTGAGTTTGTTAGCCTCATACCAAATTCTCAAGCTGGATTATCACCCCTTGTCTGTCCGCGACTGCTTACTCAGTATATTCGCAGCTAACCTCTATATCCCAGAGGCCTTCTCCTCGATCCACAACCTGAGGACGCGCCGTGCCGTGGTGACAGGAAGACCACATTTTATGGAAATTAATACAGCTATATTTCAGAAATACAAAAGGTACTGATTATCTGAACACTGCTTTAAAACACACAGGAACAATCAATGTGCTCGGATATATGGATGCATATTAAGACTGTGAAAGCTTCGATGCCGTAAAAATCGTAAATTAGAGACTTGTGTCAGTGTAGTATTACATAAATGCATCGTACGTTTGACTATCCGAACTATTCTTGATGTATTTATTGTTTCGTTTCATAGATATATAATTTTATAATATTTTTGTAAGTGATTATATTCTTTACCTGTTCTCTGCCAATAGCAACTGTATGAATTCATAATACAAAACTGAAATACAGAAGAATAAAATAATAAACAATAATGTGATATTTCGCAGGGCATCTTATGTAAAGGGCGCTTGTATTCTTCACAGGTTCTGTACTACCAGTCAGTATTTGAATTTATTATATAAAGCTGGTATACAGGATAACTAAAACCACTCATCTATAATGTGATGTTTCGTAGGGCGCCTTATGTAAAGGGCGCACTGTACCTTTCACGGGTTCTTCGCAAACAGTTACTGTGTGTATTCATTGTACAGAACTGTGCTATACAGAAGAGTAAATAAAATCGTTCATCTTTGATGTGGTCTCGGAAGGGCGCCTAATATAAAGGACGCACTGCACCTTTCACGGGCCCTTTACCAATAAAACTGTAAGAATTTATTACTAAAAGCTTGTACCTTTATTTATACTGTGATATTTCGGAGGGCGCACCGGGACACGTCCCGGTGTCCCGGTGGGCCAGCACGGGCCTGGGTCGGCGGAGGGGGCATACCAAGACATGTAAAAATAGTAGAAAATGAGCGATAACAGTATCAAATCTATAGTTTTCGCGGTCGCTGAGATCAATGGTGACACTTATATTAGTGATAACTTGCAAATTCAGCTACCGTTGTATGCGGGTCAGGGGTCAGCGGAGGGGGGATACCAAGACATGTAAAAGTAATAGAAAATGACCGATATAAGTGTCAAATCCATAGTTTTTGTGGTCGCTGAGATCAGTAGTGAAACTCCGATCGCATTCACCTCATTCGGCTGCCGGCTGAGAATTAGCGGGGGGGGGGGGGGGGCAAGGGAAATACCGAGACATGTAAAAATCCAAAATGACTGATATTCGTGTTAAATCCATAGTTTTCGCGATTGCTGAGATCAATGGTGACACTTCCATTAGCGATGACTTGCAAATTCAGCTATACGGGCCGGGGTCACCTGCGGGGAAGGGGGTTACCGAGATATGTAAAATGATCCAAAGTGACCGATATTAGTGTCAAATCCATAGTTTTGGTGGTCGTTGAGATGAATGGTGATACTCCCACAGGCGTTGACTTCCAAATACAGCCCCATGCGAAGAATGGGTATTTTCAGCTAGTAAATAAATAAACAATCAATGAGAACTTGTTTAGTAAATAATGATAATAATAATAAATTTGCATAACATGAAACACTTAATTACAGTTTTAATCCTTAAAAGTTATTGACGAGTCTTTGAAACAATATTGAGTGTAGCCGGGAACGGTAGCGTGGTTCTGTAATCCAGCTCTCTTGGAGGCGAGATAGTGTGGTGGGAAACGACATACTGTAAAAGTTAATATTTGCATGAAATACTTGTCCACTCATCAACTACACTAGAGTCAATCCCCGGTCGTTGTTCCGTGCCCACATTAATATTAGGTGTCGCCATGGTATTAGCTCATGTTTCACGAGGACCGAAACATAAAACCCAAATATTAAATGTTTCTGGTGGATATCTTGAAAATTGTAGATTCGCATTTTAACAAAACAACTATACAATGTTTCCTTGTGTGACAACTTAAAACAAGACTTTTAGGAATGATCCAAAAAATGGATCAAAAGACTGCAGTCTTGGCCAAGAATTTTAGTAATGATTCCCCCCTCCCCCCAAAAAAAATGCATCAAAAGGTTGCGATCTTGGCCAATAATTAGTTTTTAGATCAGAGGCCACAAAATTTTTGAACTTCCCCTGAATCGAGTTTTCGTATTTTTCACGGAGTAAGCACACCATACTGAGTTAACTGATAGTTTGGTTTGGCTACACTATATGTAGTTCTTCAAATATAAGGGGTACAAGAAAAATTTTGCCTGAAATATACCTTTTGATCCAAAAATACACCCCGGATTCACGTTCCGAATAATACATTGCGTATCACTTGTGGGGAAAAAAATCAGCAGTAAATAATGCTTCACTCTTGTAAATCTTTTCAAATGCCGTATTTAATGAAATCTTTCAGTTTAATTTCCCACAATTATGCCCTTTAGATACCGTATTTAAGTGGGATAAAGTGCGTAAGGAGAGATCATATACATACTAGCAGTAGTGCCCTGTGAAGAATAACGTTATGTATAATAAGTAAAACACGCATCTCTAAATGTAGAAATTGCTCCATTTTCCACCTTCAGATTCGGAATCTTTCAAAGCTCTAACTATCATGTGCTAATTCATTTTTAACCCTTTTAAATTTTGGAGTTTTTGAGGCATTTTTTAGACTTACACTCACTCAGCTATTGTGTCAAGACAATTTTCCGTAGGATCACGGTTCATACCTCGTTTTGTTCGGAATGAAGCAATGTCTCCAACTGTACCTGTCAAATTTCCCTATTGTGTATCTAAGGAGGAAAATTCCCGCCCAAAGTGGGGAAAAAGGGAATTTCTCCCTTCAGGTACACGACACGAACATGCGAATGATACCAAAGAAACTTTGCTTAATTGTGAAGAAAATGAGGTACGAAAAATGGTCCGAGAAAAAATAGTCTTGATGCTCTAGCCGATTTACCAATTTTCCTTGGGTAATACATTTTTAGTCAATTTTTATTCAATCAGCTCCAGATTAAAGACTATCCATTGTAGGAACATGAATCGTACCTCGTTTTCTTCGGATTGAATCAGCCTTTCGAACGGTATCACTTGCATGTCGGTACCATGCATCCCAGGAGAGAAAATTACCTAAAAGATTTTTTGTGAAAAAATCCCTTTCTCAAATTTTGGGATCCCTGTGTTAACGCTCATATCTCAAAATCACGTGAAACATACCACGTAATGTATACAATACCTGTGCGAAATTTTAATCTTATATCTTGAAAACAGAGCGGGAATAATATTTACCTATTTGTAAGAAATATCCCACATTCTTTTTATCAGGACAAAGAACAAGATATTGTATTAAAAAAAAAATTCCTGAGACATCTCTAATTCTCATAGGACCTGAATCGTACATTCGTTCTGTTCGGAATGAATCAGCCTTTCGAACGGTACCACTCGCATGTCGTCAACATGTACGTACCCGAGGAAAGAAAATTCCATAAAGGGAAATTTTTGTGAAAAATCCCTTTTTTCAAAGTTTGGTCCCCTCTGGGCGCCCCCTGTGTTAACGCTCGTATCTCAAAATCACTTAAAACATACTACATACTGTACGTAATATCTGTGCAAAATATCAATACGATAAATAGGATTGTGTCAGAAACTTTTTTCTGTCATGATATAGGGGAACGTGGGGAAATATTTTTTCCCCGCCCTCAATTTTCAAGATATCAGCGTGTTTAGTGTAGCGAATTGTTTTTACTTACCTTGCACTCAAGACTCGTGTACGTCCTTTCGGTGAGTAAACACATAAAATGTTAGTTGCATATAACTGTTTGATCTTTAACGTAGCACGCCATTGAATAGTGTTTGTACTTGTGTAAGGGAAAGTTGGGTACAGTGACACATTTTTTTTGCCGTAGGTAATAACTCTTGTTTTATATAAGATATTAAAATGAAACAAAAACTGAACAGAAGGTTGGAGTTTAGGCTATCATACAATATTGGTTATTTTGGTTTAATGTTAATCACCTCTAGTTTACTTAAACAAAATATGACAATTTGTCTCACTGTACCCCACTATTGGGGTAGAGTGAGACATACACATACTTAAATGTTTCGTTCTCTATTTCAAAGTTCAACACATACCCAGAAGATGAAAATCAACATAATATGATAAGTATGTCATATGGCGTTTAGTTTTACGTGTTAGCGGTTATGGTAACTTCAGTTTGATGTTATTTGCGTTTACAGTTGAATCGATGAGTAGAAAAAGAAGAACATTCCAAAAATAAAGGATAACATTCCACGATAACAATTTCTCCATAGCTAAATATCCAATCCCATTACGTTTTTGGAATTTTGGGAAATGAAAGATTTTAACATACGCTACAAATCTCCCATACAGATATTTTTACGTAAGCAATGGTATTTCCGGTAAACAGTTTTACTTTTTGTTTTTCAGAAGTAACGTGTTGGGGAATATTCTCCTTTTTCTACTCACTGATTCAATTGCAATATCCTGAACAACTGGAAAAATAAATTTTCCGTATATTTTCCCACCTTTTCGCAGAAAGCTAACTATATAGCTATTGTTATCATTATGTAGTTTCAGAACCTTCCAAATATAATAAATGTCCTTTTCACAGTGAAATTCTACCAGAACATAATCATCCTTATTTATGTTTCCATGGTAGTCTTTAAAATCATTGGGCCAATTTCGAGTAATAATCCAATTTCTTTATCTGATGAGGACAATTCGACCAATTCTTTCTCTACATCTGGATCGACTTCATAGTCAAAAAGACTTCTTTTTCAGTTTTGTACTCGTTTCCTCTTTGTTGTTTTCTTGATGTTTCTTTTTTCAGCTAATGATTTCTCTGGACACGTCTGTATTTTGTTTGAAGGATATGTTTCACTGTATCCCAGTAGCATATTATCAATGTCAGTTGTATTTCCTCGAAACCACAACTATTAACAATATTGTGATAAATATCGACAAAAATTAAAGAATCTCATGCTCCAATTATTTGATTTCTTCAGACATAAAGGAAATACAGAAAATTTACTTTGCTTAATTGAAAATCACTGAACTCTCTCACAGCCAGTATCTTTCACATCAGCCATTTGCCTACTAAGATGACGGAGGAAGGTCTACAGCGCATGTCTGTACATCCATCGTTTCCAACTTCATGCAACAAATAATCAAGATAAGCTCTTGTATCACTGTACCCACTTTCCCTTATTTACATGAGAGCTCTAACTGTTAGCGTAAAACAATACATACCCAGGCGCATACTTGGGATCGGTTTAAATTCGTCTAGGTCTATTACGACTACTACGACTTTGTGCATAAGAAAACTGTTCCCCCATAAATGTACTTAGTATTTCATTGCTACTTCAGGTTCTAGATTGACTATGTTGAAAGTAAGAATCATACACAGGGGGAACTAAACAGAAGATGAGTTGAGTTTAACATTCCTTTCAGCAGCTAGGCTATATGAGACGTGGAATCCGAACCACCTGAGCTCCTGCTGGAAATAAAACCTGGGTCTCCCATGTCAAAGGCACGTACGTTAACCGCTTAGCCACGAAGAACTCTGACAGAAGAGGAGATGAAAGCGGCGATAAAGGCAGTTCTAGAAGATAAGGTTGACATTAGGAAAGGAGCAAAACGCTACGGAGTTACCAAATCAACGTTGTATGATTACGTGATAGAAACTGGGGAAAAAGAGAGTGTGTTATCTGCCAAGCCACCGAGAAAATTTGAATGTCATTCATGTGATAGGTGGGTCCATGAAGCTGAGTTTCACCATGGGCAATATATTTGCGAATTTTGCCGATCACCATAAATTTTAGATTCAGATTAAACTCTTTCTTTTATGAAAAAAATAATTAGCAAATTGGAGCAAGGTTTTCTAAGAGACGAAAGTAAGTGTAAAAAGTAGCCTAATTTTGGTTTCAAATTAAGATTAGTTCTAACTTAATACTATATAAACGGAAACAGAAATACAAAAGAAACACTTAATTGAACACAAAACCACTAGATAATGTGTGTTAAATTACTTTCATTATTATGCGTCTAGGGTACCTCCCGAATTTTAAAATTACGAAATATTGTAATTTTCAAAAGAGAAGTGCTTCAATATTATTGAAAAGTTTACTTTTTTTTTTTTTTACTTCGTGAGCAACTTCACTAGATTCGTCCCCCTTAAAGTGAGTACAAAAAGAAACAGCCTTGTTACTTTTATACCTTATATAGCAATGTTTGTATAGAATGAAAGTTGAGGCAAAGAACTTGTAATCGCAAAAATATGAGTATCATCGTACGTATGTCTCCTAACTTTGCGACCTCA
This sequence comes from Thermobia domestica, assembly GCF_964235325.1. Taxonomy (NCBI): domain Eukaryota; kingdom Metazoa; phylum Arthropoda; class Insecta; order Zygentoma; family Lepismatidae; genus Thermobia; species Thermobia domestica. The sequence goes on along the minus strand of NC_137454.1, from coordinate 231,862,774 downwards.
AATATTTCCGAAATGACAAAAACGTGACAAATCTAGTTACGTAAGAATGTACCCATGTCAGGGGCCTATAAAATTCTGTACTACAAGTGCTCCTAGGGGTCCCATCATAGGGCCCCGGGGACCAACTTGAAAATTTCAAATGGAAACCACTTATTTTGATTGCAGATTCTGATCCTGCGATCAAAACTAAGTAAGTTTTACTTGAAGCACTTTTTCGTTATTCTAATAGATGGCACTGTAATCGCAAAAAAATGAATATCATCGTACGCACGTCTCCTAACTTTGCGACCTCAAATGTTTTCGAAATGACAAAAACGTGACAAATCTAGTTAGGTAAGAATGTACCCATGTCAGGGGCCTATAAAATTCTGTGTACTACGAGTGCCCCCAGGGGTCATATCATATGGCACCGGGAGCCAACTTGAAACTTTTAAATGGAAACGTCCTATTTTTGTTGCAAATTCTGATTCTGCGATTGAAAGTAAAGAACTTTTACTTGAAGCACGTTTTTGTTATTCTACTAGATGGAGCTGTAATAACAAAAGAATGGATATCACGTCATCCACCTGAGGCTAACGATAAACTAAATACCTCGAGAAATGCACTTGCAATTTAAGTACATGTCCAATCATTTTAAAACATCTATTCAACTATAGCCCGCGTCACCCGAATTGGCGTGTGGCTTCAGCCAATAAGGTCGGAGTGCGCTGTTACTTAACCTTCAAGGAGGAATCTAATCATTCATAATTGATTTTGTTCGTATTTGTGGACAATTATGAATGATTAGATTCCTCCCTGAAGGTTTAGTAACAGCACACTGCGAGCTTGTTGGCTGATGCTACACGCCAATTCGGGTGACGCGGGCTATAACAAAAAGAGTACAGTTGCCTTCATCTTCCCAAAATTCCAAATCGAAACCTTTTACATTAATGCAGACTCGGATATTGCGACCGAAAATACGCAACTTTTAGTTTATGTATTTTTTTCCTTGTCCTCCTAGATAACACATAAATCGCAATAATAATAATACCATTGTATGTCACCTGAGGTTGAAAAATGAAAACCTGGTTCAAGAAGTGGACATGCTGTGTGATGTTGTAACAAGATGGATTGGCGTGAATTTTTAAACCAACCCTCGTATTATTCCAACATCAATTCTTGGAAATGAAATGCGACTAATCAACAGTTGGGGAAGAACAATGCTTAGGAATTTCTCACCCAAAAGGTACCTCACTGTTCCAGACAGTCCTGCTTCTCCCGTCAGTCCATATATAGTTGAAAAATTTAGCTACTCTCGAAAGAAACGCCCACGCAGTGAACTCTCATGATGATGATAGAGTTTTACGTGACAATGTGAAAATTATTAATAATCGTCGATTGTACAACTTATTCGAACAATCAGTGTTTTTAATGTGATTTCTGTTAACCTATGAACCATTCATTATATATTATTAACATTATAATAATGCAAAAACTCAATGTTTTCTACGAACTATATTTTAGTTTAGTCAGTGTATTCTTGCGCTATGATCTGGCAACGGTGTGATGTGCGAAGAAAAGAAGAGAGCGTCACTTCCCACCAAGTACATTGAACGTATTCAAGATGTGCTCGAAATAAGTTGATTTCAAAATTTAAGACGAATGTGAATAGTATTTGAGTTTTGTGTATATCAAATGCAAAGTGCAACGCAGGAAAGGGTCCGGAGAGAGGACACTCACTCATTACGTAAGAGTCAACATGTGAGTGCGTTAGTAGTTTTCACACAAACAAAATCTTCTAAGAACTCTCAAAAGAGAGAGTATTATTCTTTCCAAAAGGTCAAAATTAGAATATTTTACAATGTCAAGCTAGCGCAACGTACTGAACTTCCAATCTCAAAAATTAATCTGCATCAAGTACGAGTGTAATTAACAGGAAGAATGTAATGAATTCATACTACGTAAATCCTGATGGTCTAATGTTCAAAGAATAGTTTTCTCGCCGCCTAATGGAAACAAATATGTTCTCTGAACTTTATACAGCTATCGAAGTGAAGTTTCTATAGCGAACTGCATAGTCACTAACCGACCCATCATCTTCGTTCGGTCGAAACTGCGCGTATTATTTCGGTATCGTCTCGGTACGTTCACCATAGTGATTGGGACATTCTTTTCGTCTTAGTGAAATATTGTGTTTTGTGTTTTCATAAGTTTGTAAATGTTTTATATTCCTGGAATTGAGAAGCTAAATATAAGTGATTTCGTAAATATTTCTCTTTTCAATATGCAGTGAAAGCAGTTTTTCATAATGTCAAAGTGTGTGAGTTATATTGTCTTTCTCAGCTAATGGAGAATATTACTTTCTTATAGTATACAGGGCTTAGGTTAGAACCAAACAGGTAAGGTATCTATAAGCAGTGAAGGACAAACATTACTTTCGTCTCCCACTATCCATCTGGCGGAAACCATGCATTGCTGCCCCACTTGTATTCTTTTACAGGTATTAACTGGTATACCTTGAAGCTGACGCAGCAGCGAAGGTGGGTAAACGGCAAATGTCTCTAGTTAGGGCGACGCCCGAATCCTAGGACCGTGGAGGAGTGAAGATACTTGTTTATTACCAGTCTCTTACGTCAATTTATTAATTTGTGCATTTGAATGATAATGTAAAGGAGATTTTTGGGAGATCCAAGGTTCGAATCCCAATATTATTATTATTAGTTAGTCTTCTCGGACTGGAACAAACGAGTATCGAACCCCATTACATCTGGCGCTTCGAATACGGACATCCGGAACTCGAACCCAAGACCGGCACTCCCCTTATATCTGGCGCCCGAACAGGGACAGATGTTTTAGTGGGAAGAAAGCAGATTTTTGAACTTCACTGTTGTATTCAATGCCACCACTAATTTGCATGTTGTATTTTTAAGCATAATATTTTACAATGTCAACGCTTAATGAAACGGAAACACTGCTTGAAGCGGTGAAACAATTGTCCGCAGATTTGGCTGCAACTAACCAAATACTAAATGCAAATCAAAATGAGTTGACCAAACAATTTGATAATCTAAAAATACAATTGGCTGAATTACGTGAAAAGTATGAAACGCACAAAAAGGTTGAAAGTAATTATCGAGAGCTGTTGAATCAGCCAAACACTGCTGAAAAAACGCAGGTAGGTCCTAGTTTATGCATACAAGAATGCGAAACAATCACTGAAATTTAAAATGTGAACTTAGCAATTAATGTTCTGCGAAAGAAATATATCCTTGCATTCTTTCATATGTAGTGTTACTTACATTTTTATATTTTTGTGTTCATTTTAGAGTATATGATTTATAAATCCACGTACAAAATGCTAGCGCTGAATTTAATGAATGTAAGAGCACAGATAGAATTGGAGTACGCTAACGTAATAAATGAATATAAATATAGTACTGATCCATTTTGTTTAGAAGAGTTTCAAAATGTTTTAGGCCTTGATGTAGAAACTCATAGATTCAGTAGAGCAGCGAAAATCGCTATTTGTGAATTTGTATTTAATTTTAATTGCGAATATAGGAAAAACGTAGAAAAGGAGGTCAATCTCCGTGTACGTGGTATACGTAGAAGTAAGGAATACCAAAAATTGGAAGAGAAATGTGCTCGCGGCAAAAATGTATATTTTCAGTATGTAGCAAAAAAGTTGAAACTTCAATGTGATGACGTTAATGTCAAGAATAAAGTCATTGAAATAATAATCGAACGGCTACAGAAAAAGTATCCTAATGATGTTAGTTCTTGTAGTGATCAGGATAGTACGTTCAATGAAAAGGAGAAAGAATTATTTTCAAGCAATGTTGAAAATTCTCCTGAAAGTGTGGTTAGTAGTATCAAATCTATCCTCAAAAAATGTAGTAAGGATGTTAGTTTACATACTATGTCAGATAATGTGGATCAAACCGAAAAGGAAAATAAAATCTCTAAAAAGGTTAGATTTACTGATGAATTTAACGTGTACCCGTTAGCACATGTTTGTCATAGTAGTCCTTCTGAGGTTAGAACTAAAAGTTGTAAAAGGAAATACGAAAATGTTGCCGATGATACTGAGTTATATCCAAATCTTGTCAAAAAAGGTAGGTTATCTGAAGTCCAAGAATCATATTTTGTTCAAATTAATGAAAGTGAAAATAGGTGGAATGAATTGTTTCAGTTGTTGGATAATAATTCTCTACAATTACAAAGCATTACAACCCAGCTGGAAAATGTATCTGTTCTACAGAGTAATGATGTCTTTATTCAGGGAAATGAAGTAAGTAATGAAAATGTTAATGTAAATGTAAACACCGTGCAGGTTGACTTCATGGAGGCTACCTCCAACAGTAGTACGAGTGTGGTTAGCGTAACCACCACTAGGGAAATAAAAAGTGATACTGTTGTAGTATTTTTAGACAAGAATAGAGTCTGCACTTGTCCCTTATGTGATAGGAAGTGGGTGGATCAGCTGTTTCCCCCCTCCAGCTCAATGCTACTTGTTCATAAGAAATGTTTGTCTGCAAGTCCTGTAATTTTTGTGGTGTATACACGGCATGTTACAAATTACCCTAAAGTAAGCTGCATTAGGCAACCAATTCAGATTGGCGAGTTGCATTATTTTTCCAGTGGTAATATATCTTTAGTGTTGCTGAAAGGTACAGTATGCATATTCGTAATTGTATGTTTTAACAGAAATGAAACCATTCCATGTTCGCTTGGCATACATCGTGCAACTAGTAAATCTGTAAAATTTAGGTTCAGAAAAGGTAAGAAAAGGCGTATTGAACTAAGTCAAAACGTTCAGATTGATTATCCACCAACCAACACTTTGTACTCAACTCGAAATGTTATCGAGAAATGTAGAAACAGAAATTTTTGTTTGGAAAGTAGAAAACGTAAGCAAGGATTTTTCCACCGTGCGAAAATGAAAAATAATGTGGAAATTGGCAAAAAGGTCCGTAAATTAAGTAAGGTATTACACCTACGAAGAAAGCATAAATTCTTCACTGCTAATATTTGTAATGACACTCAAGTGGTAAATGTTCCGAGTGTACAAACAATTCGTAAGGTAACTGCTAGTTTTCATAGTAAGGTAGCACAAAAATTTACTGCTTACAGAATGTTGCATTTTCGTATCAACAAAACCCCATGGATGCCTACTATGGAAGTTAAACTCAAAATTTTTGAATGCATGAGAATTTTACTCTACGACGTTGTACTAAATCCAATACGAAAAGGAATTGGGTAAACGACATTAATACATAGCCGGATTGCCCATTTTCCATATTTTTGACATGGCAATGAAAATAAATATATATCCATTGCAAAAGTTCTTTTATACAAAATTCTCAGTTGTTAGTAATTATTTTTCATGTTATAAAGATTTTTCAACACTGTTAGTGTTTTACAAAATTTTGCATGTTTAAATAAAAACAATAATATTTTATCGTATGTATCACGTTAATGGCTATAGCCAATAGATACAGGAAAATTTTGAATATTAATTTTTTCGTTTCATACATTATTGCATCTCATTAGATACTGAAAATGTTGGATGAGAGATACAAAAAAAATCTTGATATTTTATACATACGTAATATGAAATTACTTGTAATAGCATATTTTTTCGTTAACGCATTCAAAACGAATTTTTATTTTTCGAATTATGGAAAATATAGTTTCTTTTCGAAGTGCAAGAGTGAATTTGCGCAGTGAAAATTTCCAAATATAGTGAAACGAAATAAATTTAAATTGTGAGAATGCGGAAAATCTAAATCGAATACTCCATTACAGTGTTGCAATTTTGCAAAATTAAAATGTTTTGAATCACAAATCTAAATATTTTGGTGAGAAACCATTCGGTAATAAATCTGAATGATCATATTTGAAACTAATTAGTGAAATTTCTCAATTTTTAAATAACAACTATGCGTCAATTAATAGTAACCTATACTTACGATGTGTTATGCCAATTTATTTGTTTTAACCAATCAGTATGCCCCTGGGATTACAAATCAGCTGAGGATACTTGAATTTTGGTGTGGTAAGTTATTGTAGTAGTATTTTACACTTGTACCCACCTTCATGACGCGTCGTTCAGATGAAACGAATATATAATGAGACATATTATTATGAATAAGTATCAAATAAGTTATGTATGTGATAATTGTTAGCAACCATTGTTGCATTTACTTTGCATTAATTCTTTCGTTGAATACGAAAATATTTCAAGCAGTACTTGAAGACATTGAAGCAAAGGTTCCTCCAATAGTTTGGGTTATTCATATTATGTAATGCCCGGAGTAGGCAATTTTCTTATTAGTCCCCTGTGTATTATTTTTGAACTTTAACCAAATATCCTATCTTTTCACTTTGCTTCGGGGATGGAAACATACTAATAAATAAATGGGGTAGGTTCTTGCAAATGTTATGCAGGCAGTATATTTTTATATACTTTGAGCGTGACGAGCTCACATGTGCCTAGTCTTTCATTTTAAATAAATGAAATATTTTTAGTGTTATATTTACACATGTGCTTTTAATATGTAATCTTAATAAAGTATGAATCTATCGTGTGCACTATATGATATGTTTTAGTTGTGTTGAATTATTTTGAGTATTCTTGATAAATGTCTTGTGTTAGCATGTCAATGAACATACACTTTTGAATTTTATGAATAATATTGGTGTTTCAAATATAATAAATTTTTATGCATTAAGCCGTAAGGAATATTTTATCTTTATGAAAAGTAAAATCATGATAAGTTGAATTACTTAGTGATATATGCTATTCTTGAGTGATATTGTGTGTTTTATCTTAGAATTAAGAAGTATTATTGCAGAATCTTAAATCAATTTTACTATTTTAAACTTATTGGTATACATTTAGTTTGTATTATTGTGCATCGTTAAGTATGGCATTGAATACAATACCTTACCAAATGTAATCTCTTATTGAATATGATGTTTATTCATAAAATACATTATTGTATTAAATATATTAATATGTTTGTGTAACTTGGTTTGAATTTTGAAAACATTATGAAGTACAATGCTGAATAGTATTTTGAATTACAAATAACTATTGATTTATATTCAAATATTGAAATTATATTTGTGTTTACATTTCAAGGAATAATTGAAATAAATGAAAAATATAAACAAATAATAAAAACGAAAGGACTCAAAAGACATTTACGAAGTGGCCCTCGCGTTATCGTAAATGGCCCTCGCGTTCGTTATTCTTCGAATTTCGCGATCATGTGCGTTCGAGTGAAGCTATAAACTGTTATTCTTCAGTGAAAACGAACTACAAATGACATCAACCCTCTATGGACTAATGGAGTGCTGTGATTACTGTTGTGTTGCAGTATGGTTAGGAAAATTTGGATTCCAGGGTTCTTGCCCACTTTTGTAATACCTTCAGTGGACAGTCCGTTCGGCGCCATCTGTAACAAGATGGATTGGCGTGAATTTTTAAACCAACCCTCGTATTATTCCAACATCAATTCTTGGAAATGAAATGCGACTAATCAACAGTTGGGGAAGAACAATGCTTAGGAATTTCTCACCCAAAAGGTACCTCACTGTTCCAGACAGTCCTGCTTCTCCCGTCAGTCCATATATAGTTGAAAAATTTAGCTACTCTCGAAAGAAACGCCCACGCAGTGAACTCTCATGATGATGATAGAGTTTTACGTGACAATGTGAAAATTATTAATAATCGTCGATTGTACAACTTATTCGAACAATCAGTGTTTTTAATGTGATTTCTGTTAACCTATGAACCATTCATTATATATTATTAACATTATAATAATGCAAAAACTCAATGTTTTCTACGAACTATATTTTAGTTTAGTCAGTGTATTCTTGCGCTATGATCTGGCAACGGTGTGATGTGCGAAGAAAAGAAGAGAGCGTCACTTCCCACCAAGTACATTGAACGTATTCAAGATATGCTCGAAATAAGTTGATTTCAAAATTTAAGACGAATGTGAATAGTATTTGAGTTTTGTGTATATCAAATGCAAAGTGCAACGCAGGAAAGGGTCCGGAGAGAGGACACTCACTCATTACGTAAGAGTCAACATGTGAGTGCGTTAGTAGTTTTCACACAAACAAAATCTTCTAAGAACTCTCAAAAGAGAGAGTATTATTCTTTCCAAAAGGTCAAAATTAGAATATTTTACAATGTCAAGCTAGCGCAACGTACTGAACTTCCAATCTCAAAAATTAATCTGCATCAAGTACGAGTGTAATTAACAGGAAGAATGTAATGAATTCATACTACGTAAATCCTGATGGTCTAATGTTCAAAGAATAGTTTTCTCGCCGCCTAATGGAAACAAATATGTTCTCTGAACTTTATACAGCTATCGAAGTGAAGTTTCTATAGCGAACTGCATAGTCACTAACCGACCCATCATCTTCGTTCGGTCGAAACTGCGCGTATTATTTCGGTATCGTCTCGGTACGTTCACCATAGTGATTGGGACATTCTTTTCGTCTTAGTGAAATATTGTGTTTTGTGTTTTCATAAGTTTGTAAATGTTTTATATTCCTGGAATTGAGAAGCTAAATATAAGTGATTTAGTAAATATTTCTCTTTTCAATATGCAGTGAAAGCAGTTTTTCATAATGTCAAAGTGTGTGAGTTATATTGTCTTTCTCAGCTAATGGAGAATATTACTTTCTTATAGTATACAGGGCTTAGGTTAGAACCAAACAGGTAAGGTATCTATAAGCAGTGAAGGACAAACATTACTTTCGTCTCCCACTATCCATCTGGCGGAAACCATGCATTGCTGCCCCACTTGTATTCTTTTACAGGTATTAACTGGTATACCTTGAAGCTGACGCAGCAGCGAAGGTGGGTAAACGGCAAATGTCTCTAGTTAGGGCGACGCCCGAATCCTAGGACCGTGGAGGAGTAAAGATACTTGTTTATTACCAGTCTCTTACGTCAATTTATTAATTTGTGCATTTGAATGATAATGTAAAGGAGATTTTTGGGAGATCCAAGGTTCGAATCCCAATATTATTATTATTAGTTAGTCTTCTCGGACTGGAACAAACGAGTATCGAACCCCATTACATCTGGCGCTTCGAATACGGACATCCGGAACTCGAACCCAAGACCGGCACTCCCCTTATATCTGGCGCCCGAACAGGGACAGATGTTTTAGTGGGAAGAAAGCAGATTTTTGAACTTCACTGTTGTATTCAATGCCACCACTAATTTGCATGTTGTATTTTTAAGCATAATATTTTACAATGTCAACGCTTAATGAAACGGAAACACTGCTTGAAGCGGTGAAACAATTGTCCGCAGATTTGGCTGCAACTAACCAAATACTAAATGCAAATCAAAATGAGTTGACCAAACAATTTGATAATCTAAAAATACAATTGGCTGAATTACGTGAAAAGTATGAACGCACAAAAAGGTTGAAAGTAATTATCGAGAGCTGTTGAATCAGCCAAACACTGCTGAAAAAACGCAGGTAGGTCCTAGTTTATGCATACAAGAATGCGAAACAATCACTGAAATTTAAAATGTGAACTTAGCAATTAATGTTCTGCGAAAGAAATATATCCTTGCATTCTTTCATATGTAGTGTTACTTACATTTTTATATTTTTGTGTTCATTTTAGAGTATATGATTTATAAATCCACGTACAAAATGCTAGCGCTGAATTTAATGAATGTAAGAGCACAGATAGAATTGGAGTACGCTAACGTAATAAATGAATATAAATATAGTACTGATCCATTTTGTTTAGAAGAGTTTCAAAATGTTTTAGGCCTTGATGTAGAAACTCATAGATTCAGTAGAGCAGCGAAAATCGCTATTTGTGAATTTGTATTTAATTTTAATTGCGAATATAGGAAAAACGTAGAAAAGGAGGTCAATCTCCGTGTACGTGGTATACGTAGAAGTAAGGAATACCAAAAATTGAAAGAGAAATGTGCTCGCGGCAAAAATGTATATTTTCAGTATGTAGCAAAAAAGTTGAAACTTCAAT